>NC_133408.1:75847500-76472500 GCF_049350105.2 Macaca mulatta
TTTCAGTTTTAAAAAAATACCATGCAGCATATTTCCACTGTTGACTTTGGTTTGTATTTATGTTTATAAATGGTAGCCAAAAAGGGAAGCTGGGCTTTATTCGTGGCTTCACTATGCTTTTAATTTTGTCAGTGCCTTTTTGCATATTAGTGCATTTCATACAAATCCACAAAATAGATTGCATTAGTTCATATTCAGATTACAGAGGTATCTCTGAATGAAATTTGTAACTAGGAAAGCATGTCACAAATATTATTTTTAATATGTTCACTTTCTTAGAAGAAATAGAAATGAAATGCTGTGTAGAAAACATTTGATGTTTTACACTCAACATTGGTGATATCATCTATTTACCAAAACCCTGAAGGGTCCGACTGTGGTGGCTGCTGCCCTGCAGATCCCTGCTTGGGGACCTGCCCAGCCTCTGCAGCTCAGCTCAGCTTTCTGGTCTTGACCCCTGGTGAAGTCACTGATTTGGTCATAGTGCATGCCTATCCAAATCCCTCTAACCATCGCTCTTCACCTCCAATGAACTGATCTTCTTGGCTAGTTTACTTTGTATTTTTCTTCTCTCATTGCTTTTACCGTTTTCTGTCAATAGTGAAGCAAGGTGTCCATGTCTATTGAATTAAAAATAAACTAGGGTCTCTACGGAGAAAAAATAAAAAAGCCAATAAAAAGCAAAGCTAATTTTGAAAATAAGCAAACAAAAAAGTCCTATTTATCAGTTCTTAGTTAAAATCATGTATCTAGTAAAAAATTCAAAAATGAATGGTGACTGGCAAGTCCATTGATACATCTGCCTTCATCCTTGGTCACCTCTAGAGGACATCCAAGGCTCCATCAGTCTTCATCTCCGCCTCCCCCCCCCCCCCACACACACACACGTGGTTGTTGGCAGGATGCCTCCATTGCTCACCATGTGGTCTTATAGGGCTGTGTGTGTTCTCATGACATGGCAGTTGTCGTCCTCTCTAGAGGAAATAATCTAGGAGAGCAAGTAGGAAGACAACTCCTTTTATGACCTTATCTGGGAAATGACAAAGGCTACTTTCATCAAATTCTATTCCACAGGGGCAAATGACTGCATCTCACCAACACTCAAGAGGAAGACAATCAAACTCCACCTTTTGAAGGGAAGAGTATCAGTGAATTTGTGGACATTTATTTAAACCACCAAAGAACTCCCCAGTGGAAGACATCACAAAATTCAACCCAATCTTTGTATTCTGCTCACAGTTTAGTAACTTGGGGTGATATGAAGGTAACTCCATCAAGCCAAATATGGCTACCCTTAGTCCAGAAAACTAGATAACAAAAAGGTATGTTTCCTTAATTCTCTTACCTTACCCCCCAACACACAATAAACAATATAGGGGAAACAGGAAATTCCCCTGGGAAAACTCTTTGAGAGCCACCTACCCATTGGGCAAAAGATTATGGTTCATTATACAGTGTTTCTCCCTTTTTGAATATCATCCTTATCTTTTATTCTCTGTAGTAAAATCTGTTCCACTTTTGGGCCGTCATTTTTTTTTTTACTATCCTCCTTGTCCATATCTGAAAAAAGCATAAATGCATATACCCTCTTCGAGGGCTTCAAAACTTTCACAAGTCACTTCTGATCATAAATTATAGACCCAAGGGTTATTTCTAGGCTCAGAAAGTCTAGGATTTTTTTATATAAGGCTCACAGTTTCTTTCTTTGGACAATCAACTTGCGAAACAACAACAACAAAAACAAACAAACAAACAAAAAACACCCAGTGGGCTTTTTTATGTCTCTGCCTGTGGTTAATTCGTAACTGTAGTTTCTTTCAACTTCTAATTCTCAAAGATGTTTTTTGTTACTTTCTCTTACCTATACTCCTTACCCACAGCTGTTTCTTCTAAGTTAATGGGCAATCTTCAGATTTGCATAACCAGGAATAATAAGTAGAAAGCAATGCCCAAATTTGCAGTAACAGTCATTACAGTACACATACCCTCAGTCTCATGTTTAATCTAAATCACTTGAGCCTGTGTTTCATAGATGCTTTTTCAGAAAGATCTATTTATTTGGAGAACTATAGTTACTGGTCTTCCTCATATTTGAAACAGTTAGATTGTTACACTTTTTCTAGAATCTTTTATTATTTCTGCTTGCATATTGACTGCTATTTGCAGAGCTCACATTTGTGTGTGTGTGTGTGTGTGTGTGTGTGTGTGTGTTGTACCTTGCAAAAAGCAGCCAAAAAGAACTATTATGCAGTATTATACTATTATTGGGACAATTTCTTTACATTTTCCCACAATGAAGCCTGATTGACGTATACAAAATTCATGTCCCAAGAAATGCAAGTGAGAGTTTTACCTTCTTAAAATATTTTAGGTGTCAAAGTTTGTACTTTTGGGATTGTGTTTATCATATAGCCTTTCCCAGCCTAGATTAATGCAGCACTAGTACCAGGTGTCTGCACTGCTTTTAAAAATTCTAACACATGTATCCAAAGAAGATCTATAAACAGCCAACAAGCACACAGAAGGATTCTCAACATTACTACTCATGATGAAAATAAAAATCAAAACCACACAGAGACATCACTTCACACCTACTAGAATGGCTATATTTTTAAAGACTGGAATATCACACGTTGGTGAGTATGTGAAGAAATTGGAAACTTCATGCTTCATATTTGCTGGTGAAATTGTACAATGGTTCAGCTGCTATGGCAGACATCTGGCAGATTCAGGTAAGGAACTGGAACTGGAACAATAGGAACCAGAGGCTCCTACAGTGAACTGATCGGTTGTGGCGATGGCCAAGGCTGCTGCGGCAATTATAGGAATGGCTGATTCTGTGAATGCCATAGGGAGGAGGAGGGACCAGTTACTGTAAATGGGAAGGGAAGGGAAAATCTATCCAGAAACATTGTTTCAGGAACATGATGCTTACAAATTTTTCATGGTATAATTTCTAAAGATATGTGGTATTAGGGAAAAAAAGAAAAAAAAAATAAACTTTAGGAAATAGTGACTAGAAACATTAGTCTCACTATTACAGTGATTACTAGAAAATCACCAGGATCCTACCTCTTAATTACAACAAAAATATGGTGAGATACTTTTCCAGATTTTATTATTTCACCAATTTATGAAATCAACAAAATTTAAAATATAATAATAATTATTGTTTACTCATACATATTGTTAAAGTTATGTTAATTTAATAATTAACATAAATGCTCATTTTATGGTCATAATGCAATATACTATTATTAATTTTTTCACTTAATATGTTTTATAATATACCAACTACAAGAGATTTTTTTTTCACATTTACGCATTTCTGAAATTTAGATGCAATGTCAAATTTTGGTGGTGTTGTGCTTAAAAAAGCTATGTTAAAATAAATATTAGATTTTACTCAGATGGAAAGGACAGTAGAAGGAAACTGACATAAATAGGATCAAATCTCACATTTTTAAATACGGAACAATTTCCATTTTGTTTTGTTTTTTGATAACAGATTATCAAGGAGATCTAGAGTATCATGAGTAAACTTAAACGGTGAAAGTAGAAACTGCAATTTCTCGCTGAGGGTTTTCTTTTTGGTGAGAATTAAATTTTTCAGAATAGTAGTCCATCCTGGATGCACTGCTTCCCTCTATTGCTTTTAAATCCTGAGGGTGAAGACTGTATTCATTCTCGGACTGCTATAAAGAAATAACGGAGACTGGGTAATTTATAAAGAAAAGAGGTTTAATTGGCTCATAGTTCCTTCCACAGGCTATACAGGAAGCATGACTGGGGAGGCCTCAGGAGACTTACAATCATAGCCGATGGCAAAGGGAAGCAGGCACATCTTACATGGCTGGAGCAGGAGGGAGAGGGAAAAGGGGAAGAGCCACGTGCTTTTAAACAACTAGATCGCCTGAGAACTCACTCACTATCAGGAGAACAGCAAGGGAGAAATCTGCCCCCATGATCCAGTCACCTCCCACCAGGTCCCTCCCCCAACACCGGGGATTACAATTTAACATGGGATTCAGGCGGGGACACACACCCAAACCATATCAAAGATGAGTTAATCATCCCAGAAATTCACCAAACTTTCATAAATAAATTTTGATCCTTGTATCATTCATCACATGAGAAATAGGGAAAGTAACATAGATTTTGTAGTCATTGCTTGAAATGAGTGTGATGTGAAACCCATGTCTCAGATATATGTCTCTGAAGGGCTTTGATAATATATTGTAAGTTTCCATCTTAGAAGCAGCGAGCAATGTATTAATTAATAAAATTATTCAGTCAGAGGGTGAGAAACATTATATTAGAGTTCAGAAGTGAGCTACTGCTATTAATTTTACCTAAAGCAACTGTCATAAGTACAATGGACTAATTGAAAGTAACATAAAATGTAAGATTCAATGTAGGTGTATTTATGTTTAAATAGCTACAAGTAAATGTGAAAGTTTGCAGTTTATGAAAAAAGCAGTGAAGGTAAATATTCACCATCATGCCACTTGAATAGGTTAATTCTAAACCAGAATAGGGTATGATATTGGGTTTTGAGCTATGCAAAAGGTGAATATATGTGGGACATCTTGTTAAAAATAGATTCATTGTGATCCTGTATGCTAACCACAGATTGTCTTTTTATTATATTCTGTAATTTACTTTACCAACCTATGGATACATATATGAGTAAATTTACTCAATAATACAAAAATCACTAAGTGTAATTTATATCAATATTCCTTGATCTTGGAAATTCTTTCTCAAAAAAATAGGGATTCTAAGAGATCATCTTCTTCAAATTTCTATTCACAATGAAGGAAACATAAATCAAGGGAGAAGTTAGCACATTTTAATATCATCCTTTTCAGGAAGATATATTTCACACTCTACATAAATGAATGAGTTCACAGCTTAGACAATATACCTCTGGAGGAAGCAGATGAAGGATAAGCATAAAAAGCCTACAATCCAGGGTAGAGAGGCACCAAATATACATATTTTGTCCAAATGTTATGTGACAAGATATTGACAATCGGTATTTGTTTGAAGTCGGAACTGACAACAAAGAACATAATCAAAAATGAAATTCTGCTTATGAGAATAAAACAGAAATTTTATCCAAAATTAGTGCTTATTATTATACTAGTATTACCAAATTGTTAGTTGTGTTTCTTAGTTTCTTTTTGCAATAGGAACAATAATTTATTCATACTGCCAACTGTTCGATTGCTGCTATGATAATAAATTGACTTTTACTTTCAACTGAAGTTCTTGGAAGAGAAAGATACTTTTTGGCTACTTCAGCATGTATGCATTACTGCTGCTGATGATGTTGCCACCACATTATTAAGCTTCTCATCCACTCTTTCTGTAATTCTATAAAGTAAAAATTTATCTCCTCTTCAACAGCTTTCAGATTTGAAGGTTTGGTTGATGAAATTGATGGAATTTCGTCAGATCAATCACACAAACTGAACTGTGCTCACTTCTTGGAGGTGCTTGCTGAATATTTTCAAAAGCAAATTTAAGATTGTTGAGTACACCAATATTTTTATTTATGAACTTGTGGTTACTATAGATTGGTTTGGGGAGCATTGCCATTCAAACAATACCATCGTCCAATTCATAACCCTGGAATGGCTTTCAATTTATGCAAGCATTTTTAAATATTTTTAAATGATATTTTGTATGTTTCAATGCAAAAGTAGGGCAATTCTTTTGTCACATATATTGCTAAATATTTTCAGGGTATTTTAAATTACTGCCTTAATTTAATACTCATCTTTTTAATGCTAGTGTAAAGGAAAGCAACTGGGTTTTGTATATTAATCTTTAATTCTGAAACCTTGCTGAGCTACTTCAATTTAAACATTTTTAGTGAATTCCGTAGGATTTTTTTTTTTTTTTTTTTTTTTTTTTTTTTTGAGACGGAGTCTCGCTCTGTCGCCCAGGCTGGAGTGCAGTGGCCGGATCTCGGCTCACTGCAAGCTCTGCCTCCCGGGTTTACGCCATTCTCCTGCCTCAGCCTTCCGAGTAGCTGGGACTACAGGCGCCTGCCACCTCGCCCGGCTAATTTTTTGTATTTTTTAGTAGAGATGGGGTTTCACCGTGTTAGCCAGGATGATCTCGATCTCCTGACCTCGTGATCCGCCCATCTCGGCCTCCCAAAGTGCTGGGATTACAGGCTTGAGCCACCGCGCCCGGCAGGATTTTTTTTATATACAAAATCATGCCATCTGAAATACAGCTGTGTTTACTTCTTCCTTCCTAATCTCAATGACTTTTTTCTTTTTCCTTTTCATCTTCTTGATCATTTTTTAACCTCATTTTTTTCTTTCTTTTTTTTTTTTGCTTTTGTTAAACTTCTCCATTTTTTCAAGGTCAGTCTAGCTAAAGATTTGCCAATTTGATTAACCTTTTCGAGAATAACTTTAGCTCCATTATTTTTCTGTTTTTCTATTCTCTATTTTATTTTTCCTTAATCTTTATTATTAACTCTTTTATGCTTGATTTATGGTTAACCTATTCTTTTTTTCCCCAGTGTCTTCATGATCAATGAGGGTATTGATTTTGTTTCTATTTTTAAAGCTATTGATTACCTTTTAACCGTTGATTTTTTACTGTACTCCATATTTTAGCATATCATATTTTTCTTTTAAATATGTATTTTCATTTCATTGTATTTCAACAACACTCTTTATATATTTTAATTTATTTTAAATTTATTATTATTTATTTTATAACCTAATACATGGTCTGTCCTAGAGAATGTTTCATGTGTACTTGAGAATAATTTTCATTCTGCTGTTGTTCGGTGCAACATTCTATAGACGTGTGTTAGGTCTGGTTGGTAGACAGTGTATTTCAAGTCTTCTATTTCTCTTTTGCTCATCAGTCTTGTTCTATCCATTACTGAAAGTGAAGTATTGAAGTCTATAACTATTATTGTTGTCTACTTCTTTCTTAAATTTTGTCAGTTTTCCTTCATATATTTTGTTTTTTGTTTTTAATAGCTAAATATGTATCCATAATTATTATGAC
Source organism: Macaca mulatta (assembly GCF_049350105.2). Lineage (NCBI taxonomy): Eukaryota > Metazoa > Chordata > Mammalia > Primates > Cercopithecidae > Macaca > Macaca mulatta. The sequence goes on from NC_133408.1 coordinate 75,854,545, forward strand.
TTCTTGATGAATTTGTCCTTTTATTCATATAAAATATCCTTTTTGTGTCTGAAAACTGTCTGATAATGTAGATATTCAAGCTCTCTCTTAGTGACTATTCACATGATATGTTCTTGTTGTCCTTTTACTTTTAAGCTATTTGTATCTTTTTAATCTAAAGTTACATTTGTAGTGGTAAGGCAGTAAGGAGTAAAATTAACATCTATACATATAATGATAAACTTTGAATTTATACCTAGTTAATTTCAATAGTCTACAAAACTTTACTCCTATATGGTTCCTTTTCTACTTTCCTCCTCTGGTTTTTATTATAACACCATCAGAGATTTATACATTATAAGCCTTTCACAAAGTTGTATAATTATTGCTTCATGTAGTCATTTTTTGAAGTGGGTAGAAGATAAAAGAAACAGAAGTCACAAACAAAAAAATTTATTCCGTATTCCATATTTACACAATTATTTACTTTTCCTTGTGTTCCTTATTTCTTCATGTGAATTCAAGACTTTGTCTAATAGCCTTTTATTTCAGTCTGAAGGACTTTAGTATTTTTTGTATGAAAGATGTGCTGGTGACAAATTCAATTTTTATTAGTCTATAAATTCTTACTTTCTTCTCTGTTTTCTAAGTATAGTTTTGCTGGATATAGAATTATTGACTGACACTGTTTTTCTTCAAGCACATTGAATATATCATCCTACTACATTTCTGCCTCCATAGTTTCTGATGAAAAATTGACTCATTCTCTTTGAGAATCCCTTTATGTGATAAATTACTTCTATCTTCCCATTTTTAAGTATTTCTACTTGTTTTGGCTTTTGAAATTTTGATTATGATGTGGCCAGGTATGCATCTCTTCAAGTTAATCTAATGGAGTTCACTCAGCTTCTTTTAAGTGCTGACAAATGTTTTTTTTAAATTTTTTTTAGTCAAACTTGAGAGTTTTTAGCCATTATTTTATCAAATTGTGTTTCAGCTCTTTTCCCTCTATTTTCTCCTGGAAGTACCAACTGTGCACATGTTGGTAGCCTTCATGCTGTCCCTCAGGTCCCTAATGCTCTGTTATTTTTTCCTCATTCCTTTTTCTTTACTTTCCTCAGACTGAGTGATTCCTTTGACCTAATCCTAACCTAACCAAATCTGCTAGCTCAAATCTGCCCTTGAGTCCTTCTAGTGAATATTTTATTTCTATTATTTTGTTTGTTTTCAACTCTAATGTTTATATTCGGCTCTTCAACATTGCTTCTACATTTCTAAATTCATTCCTTTTTTGGCAATACATTATTCTCTTAATTTTCCTTAATTCTTTAACATGATTTATTTTAGCTATCTGAACATATTTTAAATTCCTGATTTAAAGTTTTGTCCAATATATGTCCCCCCCACACACACACTCACCAGAATTGCTATTAATGGTTTGGTGTGTGTGTGTGGGGTGAAACTTTCTTATTTCATTTTAATTTGTTATTGTTGAAATGTTGAAAACCTAATATTTTAAATATTATAAAGTATATCTGGAACTCACATTTCCCCCAACCTAGGACTTACTATTGTTTTGGTAATTAATGTTAATGCTCTTTGTTTAAAAGTACCTAAACAAACAAACAACATTAACAATAATGACTGCTCTAAAGTATTTATTATTTATTTTGTGCCCAATGAACTGTCCTCATGATTAGCTTGGTGGTCAGCTAATGATTGGACAGATATTTCTTAAATGGCTTGAACCAATTAATCTCTTACCTCTACAGAGAGACACAATGTGTGTAATGAACTGTGTTGTATAATGAAAAAGAATTCTGATATCTGTTCCAGGCTCATAAATGAAAGAATATTGTTCCCGGCTCATAAATGAAAGGAATGTCTTTGTTATTCATAAGTCCCTTGGATCACACCTGAATATACTGACTATGCTAACAAGACAATTCAGGATGGGGGCTGGTAAACGGAAAGACCACACATATGATTAGAAGGCTGGGAATTTGAGCAAATCTGATTTTCAGTGAGTGAACAGAGGGCTGGATGTTGAGTCTAAACTGATTGACCATAGACATGCCCAATAAAATGTCTGGACATAAGAGCGTGGTGGGGCTTTCTGATGGGCGCTGCAAAGGAGATGCACCCTGATTTTATGAGGAGAGGTCATGGAAGCTCTCTATTTGGAATTCTCCCAGATTACACCCCATATGTCTTTTCATTTGGCAATTCCTGATTTGCATCCTTTATAATAAAACTATGTTCATACATATATACTTTCTTGATTTCTGTGTATTGTTCCAGTAAATTGTCAAAGTGTAGAGAGAGTCAAGGGGGCTCTCTGGACTTGTAGTCAGTTGGCCAGAAGTGTAGGTGTTCTGTGAACCCCATTTGCTATTGGTGTCTGAAGTGGGGTCAGCGTTGTTGGGGACTGTACTCTTAAAACTGCAGAGTTTGATGTTAATTCTGGGTATTTGGTGTCAGAATTGAATCACGGTACAGAAACTGAAGTTAGAATAGGCACCCTTTTAATACTGCAGCCAGCAGTTTATAACCATGCCTTAGCCGTTTCTACTTTCCTGCACAGATCCTCAAGGTCAGCCAGTGGTGAGAGATTAGGCTTTCTCAGGTGTTTATTGGACATACATACAGCCCTGCACATGAGTGTGATCTAGATTCTCAGGAAAATATCTGAGCTTTTCAAAGACTTCTCTGGACATCTGATTTTCCATTTAAATGTTTTGGCCAGCTCTTGGCTAGCCTTAACTGTTATTGCTGCTTCAGATACCTGCAATGTAAAACAATTGCTGCTGGTTTTTTTTTTCCTGTAAACACCCAGGTGAAAAGCTGCTTGAGTGAGTGAATTCCGAATCATGTCAAATAAAGTCAAGGCCTCCAATGAGAAATTTCTAGGGAACTGCCAGAAAGGTCAGATACATTACAATTTTCTGGGGAGGGGGCTTTTGAGAACTCTAAGCCTTTCCTGCCTTGCTCAGTGGCTGAAAAACTGATCATATTCATGGATACTATGTTCCCTAGGCTGTTTTTTAAGGCTACTGTGGAACTAGGGAATAGGGCAAGTTGAAATGCTACAAAGCTCCATGTTCTTATCCACATTTGAAACTTTTACTTGAATAAATGCTCTTCTGAACATTGCAAGCCTTTGGTTAATTTCTGGAGTTCTGATAAAGATGCCTTTGACAATTTTTCTAAGGTTCTCATTATTTTATGGATATGTTGAGTTTTCAGAGATACTTAGCCATTTCAAGTTGTTTTCATTTTCTGAAATTTTCAGTAAATGGGCTACATTCTGTATGAGAAAGTATAATTTTTAGAGGTCTTTCCTTGCTAGCTTTCTGACTCTTCTCTCTTCTCTCCCTATAACTCAATGTATCTAGCTCTAGTTTTATTCACTGTTGATTTAACAAGGCAGGCAAAGTCTTACCTCAGAGGCTTACCAAATACTATACCTTCTGCCAGTAAAACACCTCTTCTACATATTCATATAGGTAACTTAAATGCAACAGTTATTGGGTTCCTACTCTGACCACCCTGTTTCAAATTAAAAAGTCTTTTTCCTCCCTTGATTTCCCAAAGAGAAACCTGCTTTTATTAGCGCTTTGTTTTTTTGTTTTTTTTTTTAACATACAGTTCATTCATTTAATTATGCATGCTATCTGAGTCTGTCTTCTAGAATAAAAGCTTCATAGGCAGGGATGTCTGTCTGTTTTTGCTTTTGTTTTGTTTTATTCATCTTAATCCCCAGGGATACAACAGTACCTAACACCGTGAATGATGCAGTTAATATTCAATTAGTAAAAATAATAAAAATTGGTTGACCCTTTATTATTTAATTCTATAAATACTTGATCAATTGTAGTATGCTAAAAGAAGACACATTATTAGTTTCACCATTAAGCCATTTTGTTCTCAATGTTTTTTGACGATCTATTTTTAAAAATCACTAAACATTTTAGTGTGTGTGTGTCTGTGTGTCTGTGTGGGTGGGTGTGAACATCATAGCACAATTTCTGACCATGTTTTTCTATTACTTATTCAGGAGAAAACTTTTTGCTTAGATCCATAGTTTAGCCCATTTTCAAAAATCCTTTGTTTTTAATAACTAAAAAAGTGAAAGTGTATAATGCATTTTGATAAGTTTCTATTGACTCAAAACTATAAAGATTAATAGTTTAAAGTAATGTCAAAAGTCGTGTTTTTGAAGCTTGCAAGAAAAAAATTTCATTATTAATATTCTCTAACATTTCCTTCTCTCATTCATACAATGAATTCATTACTGTGTTTGAATAATAAATAATTTATAGTGGCCTTTATTAATAGATTTGAAGTTCTTTCCTTTGTAAATTCTTAAAATAGTAAAGTGAAAATTATTCTCATTTTGTTAAGAATAGGACTTTTTATTTAAAAATATATTGCTTAAGTAGAACTGAATAACTAAAATTTAGACACAGTTTCAAAATATTATCTCATGTAATGTCTTTTATGCTAAAATACAAAACCCTTTTAACAACATTACAATTATGATTAATTTAATTGCTACCTTTCTGCCTTGTGTTGCTTATGTTTTATACACTTTTTTGCTTAAATATTTAGTATTCTTCCATAACTTCACTAGCTAATATCATGAGAAGAAAAGGCTTAGCAGCTGAACTACTATTCATTTTCTTGCTTTGCCAGATGTAACATAGCCAGGAAAGAAAGAAGAACGGTGTTAGGATATATCTTCATGTAAACATGTTAACACTCTCTTTGTTAAGTATACAAATAGTATTTGTTAGTAAGAGAATTCTTACTTATGGAATGTTTTCAAAGGTATGTCCTTGAGTGTCTAGGATTGATTATAATAAACTAACCTGCAATCTATGGTTTTATGGAGAACGATTCCCTAATAAAAATGCCATGTAAGTTCTGTGAATACCTGAGTATACAATGGTGAAATTTTATAACTAAGACAGATTCATTTTATATTAGTAATGTGGCTGCCAACACTACTTTTTCAAATAATCCCTTTATTTGAATCACTGAGAATTAATCCTAGGGCAACAGGAAAGGACCTGGGTTGCTATGCCAGCTAGATTTCTCTTGCTTCTTCTGTGCCTGTGTTTGCTTCTATCCTGGAAATTATTAGCCCAGCTTGGTATTGGGTGAGATCTTCAAATCTTGTGAATCCAATTTGGCAACCTCATCCTTTGTGTAATTTCACACACTCTCAATATTTGTATTGACTCTAATCTGTTTTCCTATGCAAGTGTTTGAAGATCTTAATGATCATTTTGAAGGTAAATTAATAGCTTTCACTATCTTCTTTAATTATTGAAGTATTTTACTCTTCTAGTAAATGTACTTTTACACTTCAACCAAATGAGAAGATGTTTACTAAAAGAAATGTACATAAGGAGAAATTCCATGGATGTTACATAAAAAGTCTATCTATTTTGTAAGTGAATATTCAAACAACACCACCTCCAAATGGCATTCCTTGTTTGTATTATGGACATTTTACTTATTAGATATGATTGCAACCTCCATGATGACTTAGTCATTGATCAAGCAAAAGTGTGGAGGTGCTAGAAAATCTTCAAGCTATGCAAATGGGCCTTCAAAAGACAAAAGCTTTACCTACAAAAGCTGAACATATGCAAATCCTGTGACCCTATCATTCCCCTCCTATGAATAAATCAAACAGAGTTGTATATACATATATATGGGGTTTACTAAAATGCATGTGGAAAAATGGACATAGCAGCACTTTTTGTAATAACTGAAATCTGGAAATAAGTCAAATTCCCAATAAGAAGAGGATTATTAAATAATTTTAAAATGGGATATTATAGAAATATGATCATGAATAAATAGTAATTATTTGCAACAATATGAATGAACCTCATAAACATAATATTGAGCAAAAGAAGTCAGATGAAAAATAGTATTTTGTTTATTATTACATTTATTTAAAGATAGGTAGAAAGAGAAGTAGGACACCAAACGAGTCTTCATGAAGTCAGAAACGTATTCATCTGTGCGCCTCAACAGGTACATTGGAATGGGTTGTAACTTGTTTGAAATGAAGACTTCAGCATTGGTGTAGTTTCTAGAGTAATGGCAAGATTTGGGATGTGACTAGGTAGTGAAGGAAAAGGACAAAAAACGTTATAGAAATTAAAACAGTCGAGGAAGTGAGAGGCACCCAAATATATTTTTAATAATCTGAAAGTTTGGCAATAATCAAAGTGGAGGAAAAGTTGGGAAGAAATGCTGAGGACAGAACAGTGACGGGGCCTGGTCCTATCTTAATGAACACCTCCGGGAGAAGGGCTAGCACACCTCCAAACTGACCAAAATGTGCATTCCTTGAGTGGCATGATGTGTTTTGCAAACTGTATATGCACTGTTTCAATGTGAACACCAAATATGTCACTGCAACAGACATTCTGTTCAACCATTTCAGTGGTCTTGGGTTCCAGTTAACAACCAAACCCCTGAGACACCAAAGGTCTGTGCAGCCTTAAGTTCATCAAGCTTTATAAAAGAATCTGAGGTACTAACTAGAGCAGTACACTCAGCAACTGCATAACAGACATCTGTGACTCCGAGTGCTGTTTCTGATATCCCCGTCACCCTGTGTTTGGGACAGTGTGGTTGCCAGTGATGACGCAGAGGTGAGTGTGGGCTTGGAGGAGCCATGGGCTCTGAGAGCCTTCAGCTTTCATGCCTGCTAGTCACACTGCCCTTAAGGTGAGTGATGGGTTCCCATTTCCACGTGCAGCTGCATCTTAGTTATTCATTCCTAAGTAAACAGACTCAGCAGTGAGGTGCGAGGTCTTGGTTGTATTCCGTTTCATCTTAGCCCTAGGATAAGAAAAATCTTCATAGCTTTGTGAGCTACCTTTGCCAAAAGATCAGATTAAGGAACAAATTCTGAGGTATGAGGCAACAGGCAAGGCCACAGAACCTGCTCCTAATCCCTTTCTTCCAGACACCAATAAAATTCCAATGTCACATGCAATATCTTAAAAGTTACATAATGACAAATGCACAGAACTTTTAGGTACAACAGTATTTGTAAAACAGTAGCAACAATAACAACAACAATAGTAACCTTTACAAAGTGAAATTGAAGGTTGCAATGAGGAATTCATCCAAGATTTGAAATTCCTTTTAGAGATAGCAGAGTGTAGTTGGAAGAACAAGAACTTCAGAGTCAAAGAGACCTGCTATTGGGTAATTATGTGATGTTGAAAAAATAACTTAGCGTAATTCCTTCCAATATGTTTACAGCTATACAATGCATTTTAAATGTGTTAAATAGTAACAACATGTTAACAAAATGAAATGAATACTAACATATACATTACTCATCATTCATCCAATGCTCAATAACTGTTTAACCATTTCTATTTTCATGCTATGGCTAATTTTTCAGAGGAAATCTGAGATACATGCCTTTCTTCCCTGAGTTTCTCTTCTGAGTTTTACTGCCAGTAATGTAAAACAAAACAACAACAACAAAAAATCACATCCTTCAACAAATAATTGTTTCGCTCTCTCACTTTGTCCCACTCTCTTTCTCTCTAGTTCTTTCTTTTAAAATAAATATAATGTCTTTCTCACTGATTAAATATGTCTAGCTTATGTAGAAACCATAGATATTAGTTAGAGAAAAACAACTAAGTGTGTATGGTGCTCTAATCACGACTGATTATTGGGTCCTTGTAGACCTAATCATACAGTGCTCCATACCTCAGATTTCTCATAGATAAAATGAAGGTTATTGGTCGTGATGAATACTCAATCTTTTTTAACAGTCAGATTTTAATGATTTTTTTTTTCATTTTGATATCTAGTCAGCAGTAAGATATTATCATATGGCTATCTCAGACTGCAAAAAAAAAAAAAAAAAAAATGCAAGTCTTCAGTGATTTTAACTTAATTTCAATATTGCTCAGAATATTTTACCAGGACATTACTTAGAAGGAGGACAACAAACCTACAGCAGCACTGGGTAGTGGAAGCATGGGAGAAAAATCATAGCCTCTTCCCAATCCCTCGTGCATGGAGCAGAGATTTCGGACAGTTCTCAACCAGGAAGGTGAGTTGTGCAGTATGGCAAGGGGTGCAGAGTTAAGTTGAAGGAGGAAATATTTATAAAAGTGAACAGAACAGGTATTTAGCATGTGTGTAAGCCATTTTTATATTTTTTACTTTATTTTTAATATTAAATTTAAATTAAGTTATATATAGTTTAATTATAGATTAAACTATAATTATAATATAATTTAAATTAAGTTATATATATACACTCGCATACACATATATATAATGTAAATAGTGTAGGGAAATGTCTGATATGTGGCCTTCAGTGTCTCAAAATCCAGATATTCCAAAAAACCTGTAAGTTTCCCTTCTAATCTCTGCTTGGCAGTGTGATGTGGTATGCTCCATGTCTTTTGAATATAATTATTTTTCAAGCTGCTGCATATGGTGATGAACGTCTGCAGATTCAAGATAAAGCAAATCTCTTAAAATATACAACTGAACATTCTAGTCCTTTAGGCAGAGAGGGGAAAATAGGAGTTCCAGACAGACCCTGAGCATTTCACACACTGGTACTGTTCAGTGGGTAAGTGGCAGAAGCATGAGTAATGCAGGAATGTAATTGTCCTTAATATTCATATGCATTTGAAGGTTCAAAGGACCTCAAGCCTACTTTACTTGATAAGGAGAAAAGAACACGTGAAGAGGTGCAGTAGGTTTGGAAGAAGGGTTTGATCCCCTACCAGACAAGGCTTGCCTGTGGGCATGTTCAGGCTTTCTTGAAGCAGAACCAGGTGAGGTGCAGGCGGTAAATGAATTGGGCTGGGCACTTAGTACCAGGTCACTGCTCACTGGCTTACTCCAATCCATTCTTGCCTCCATGAAGACAGAGGGAAAACCCGTTTGGGCAGGACTTTTAACCTCTCTGTGTTTAGTAGCACTTTAGTGGCAGAACAGAAGTGCCGTGTGAAAATCATTCCTTTCTGAACGGTCTCCAGGCGGATATGCCCTCACAAATTTCCCATCCCAAACACACACAGAAATCGCAGTCTTTGTTTTTGGTTTTCTTTTTCCCCGTGTCTAAAAAGTGTTTCTTTTTCATTTCAGATTATTTATTCCAGGAAGACATGGCCTGAATTTTGACTTTCCATCTCAGCCTCTTTTAAGAATCCATAGCCCACACTGACGTCTCCCCTTTTCCTTAATTTGATTCACAAACTGTCCCTGCAACACAGTTAGCAAGTAATCCTGAGCCATGCTGTCTTTCAATGTGCAAACCTTGTAAATGGTAGGTTTGGTAATGGTTGTTGATAGATGAATTGACCTTTACGATGACTGAGTTCATTTTAACACAGCATAAGCAAAATAGACCATATATTATAAAATTCTGTAAGGCAAATAGTAATTCAATATTTTACTTTTTATTATGTAAAAATGATTATACAGATGAGCATTTAGGAAAAGTATTTTTAGTGATTCTTAATTCTAAAATGTCACACATTTCTAAGAAGTTGCACGAGACAAACAAATAACATTATTGAAGTTTTATAGAGTTAAAGGTCAAAAACAAATGCTGAACTAAAAACTATTCTTATCAGTCACATGTTCCTATTTCTGGTGTTCACAGCAACTTTTATTCAGTAATGAGACCAGTACTTTTTGATTTATAGATTCTCTAAAATTATCAAACAACTAACTGAATAAGGTGCAAGGAGGATTATGAACTCTCAAAACTCAAATGATAATAGTGACTCTTTAGGTCTGTACAAGATTTAATGATTTGCCATAATGATGATGATGATGATGATGATGTACAGTGTCTCCAATGCTCAAACTTCACTAGGAGTTAGATTTTTGTAATTCTGTTTTAACAAAGGTCTGACTTCAAACTCACTTTCTGTCCTACTACTTGATGTATAATATATACAAAGAAAGTAGGAGAGAAATCTTATATCACCCAAACCATTATACATAATATGACCACATTTTGGTTCTGAAACATTTTAGAATATGTCCTATCAAACTGTTCAGTAGAATACAATGCCTTAAATTGCTTAGTTTTCCACTATATCTCCACCTTCTATTTAAAACTTGGTATAAATAGTAATGTTTATTAGTGACTAGTGAATAAATACTGAATTTAAATAGTGATCCCAAAGGTGGCCTATGGCGAACACTGCTAGATGTAAGCCAAGGGCCTCTTCTTCCTCGCTATTTTGTTAACTTACTCATTTCACAATGTACCCAGGTGCAGAGCATGAATCATGATTGATCTGAACTATGAGGTCATAACAGGGTGAGATCAAACCCAAGGAGATGGTAATAGATTCTTGGGAAGAAAAAAAATCCTATAATTTTCATTTATAAAACACAGATATATATATAGTACAAAAACAAGTATATGAGGAACAATGACATGAACATTTCATAGTGGACGTAATTGGAAAAAATATCTACAAAGGCTTCTTGGGGAGTAATAAGGTGTAGATTGAGAAACAGTGGTTAAAATCAGTCATGTGATCTTGGTCCTCTCTGCTAGTAAGCTGCTGGAAATGACTGAGTTCTGGCCAAAGAGATAAACCAGGATTAGAGAAAAAGTTTTGTGTTTTCCTGGTATGCTAGTGTCCTACAAGGGCCTTTACCCAGCACTCTCTCAATTTCTACTTTGAATAATGCTATATGATGAATAAAATATAGAACTTTGGTGGTCATTTCATTACCTAAAGGATAAATTAAATAAACACTGGTTGAAAGTAAAGCAGGGCTAAGACTTCAGTTCAGTCATTATGGCTCTGAAGCAACATTGAATCTGCCTAACTACATGTTGTTCCTTTGTTAAGCAGAGAGCCTTATGGTTTTGCACGGCAATGTACCAGGATGGCTATCAGGCCTCTGAGCCCAAGCCAAGCCATCACATCCCCTGTGACTTGCACATATATGCCCAGATGGCCTGAAGTAACTGAAGAATCACAAAAGAAGTGCAAATGCCCTGCCTCGCCTTAACCGATGACATTCCACCACAAAAGAAGTGAAAATGGCTGGTCCTTGCCTTAAGCGATATTATCTTGTGAAATTCCTTTTCCTGGCTCATCCTGGCTCAAAAAGCTCCCCCACTAAGCACCTTGTAACCCCCACTCCTGCCCACCAGAGAACAACCCCCCTTTGACTGTAATTTTCCTTTACCTACCCAAATCCTATAAAATGGCCCCACCCTTATCTCCCTTGGCTGACTCTCTTTTCAGACTCAGCTTGCCTGCACCCAGGTGAAATAAATAAACAGCCATGTTGCTCACACAATGCCTGTTTGGTGGTCTCTTCACACAGACGCGCATAACAATGGCTGTACTTGGTAACTTCCTGTAAGAGCTGAGTCAGACTCAAGTACAAGGTCTAGACCAACGTCCAAAAGAGTTTCTCCTTGGTTTTTGTCTAGGAATGTTATAGTTTCAGGTCTTATTTTTAGGTCTTTAATCCATCTTGAGTTAATTATTGCATATGGTAAGAGACATGGGTCCAGATTCATTCTTCTGCATATGGCTGGCCAGTTTTCCCAGCACCATCTATTGAATAGGGTGTTTTTTCTCTATTGTTTATTTTTGTCACCTTTATCAAAGATAAAGAGAAAATACTCTGGGGACTCCAAAAATGGGGAGGGAGGGATGGGAGTGAGAGTAGAAAAATGACCTATTGGGCACAATGTCTAATACTTGGGTGATGGGTACACTAGAAACCCAACTCCCACCATGATATATATAATACCCATGTAACAAAAAAGCATATGTACCCCTGAAACTAAAGTTCACTTTTCTGCAAATGAAAAGAACAAGGTCAAAGGCTCAGAGGTGAGAAGTCCATGACAGAGTCAGGTATCATGTGTGGATGACTTTTTAAACTTATCGTCTCTCCTCAAGATACATTTCTGACAAAGGACTGTTCCCTAGCCAAATGAATGGTGTGATTGAGAATCGAATGATAAATAATGTCAACAAATTTTAAACTTAAGAGCTGTATTCTTTTCGGGGACCAAAATATGGTGACCAATTAATCCTGATTGGCCCAAAATTTTGCCAGTTTTAGAACTGAATATCTCCCCCAGAAGTCACTTAGTCCTGAGGGGAAATTGGAGGGCTGTTAACTCTAGGATCAAAGACGGCTTTCTATCAGTGACTGAGCAGAATAAAATGGGTTTACCTCCTCATTTACCTCCAAAAAGAATGAGATGAGCTCCAGGTGCCTGGGTGTCTGAGGCTCAGGGCAGGCAGCAGCCATGAATGGAACTTGGTTGGTGGTTCTGAAAAATCTATTAGAGAAACAACAGGTCCGTGGTGGTGGTGAGCGTGAACTTACTTTCAATACTTTTGAGTATATACGTACAGTGGAATTACTGGATCATATGGTAATTGTCTTCAACTTTTCAAGGGACTGCTAAACTGTATTTCACAGTGGATGCACTATTTTATATTCTAACTAGTAACACACCAGGGTTCTGATTCTTTGACGTCATAGCCAGTACTTATTATTCTCTTTTTCATTTTGTTTTGTTTTTATGTAGCCATACTATTAATAAGTATGAAGTAGCAACTCACTGTGGGTTTGATTCGCATTTTCCTCTTCACTTGGATATTAATCATCTCTTGTTGAATGAATACAGAGTTTATGTTTGAAATGATGAATAAATCTAGAAATGGATAGTGGTGATTGATTCACAACATTGTGAACGTACTTAATGCCACTGAATGGCACCTTTAAAATGGTTAAAATAGTAAATTGTGAGTTATGTATATTTTACCATAAAAATACACATTTATGAGGAAAAACAAGGAGTAGGCATGTGAGAGAAGAATACAGGAGTCAAGAATTATTTAGAGTAGGTCAAAGTCCCGGTTATTGTGCCATAGGTGTCTCCCAAACCAAGGTACTTTGGAGTCTGAAAGAATGGAGTGGCCCTTCAACTATGACCAATAAGGCCTGGGAACAATGGGAGGTGGGAGCAAAAATTCAAATTAAGTCTTGAGTCTTCTTCACCATGAAACTGTAATACCCACAGATAATTCCTCAATGCAGGTATTTCACAAATGCAGCAAATTTTGATCCATGAGATTTAGAATTTACCTAAATTATCCCTACTATATTTTTATCTCTAAATTTAGGTATTTTCATTTGAAAGAGCACATTAAGTAAAATTTGTAAAAAAAAATAAATAAATAAAATACAACTTATAAAATCTTTCCATAAGAAATGAATCACTTTGTCTTAAGATTCTGAAAGCAATTTTGCAGGACAACATCCTTGTAAATAAAGACAACTGCTAACCAAGGATCATTCACTAGTTCGCATTCTCTGTCTTGAGGTTCTAAGGGGATCAAGTGTACTTTGATGAGTAAAATACTTTGAAATAATGTATTAATAAGGTGTCTGAGGCTGGGGGTGGTGGCTCCTGCTTGTAATCCTAGCACTTTGGGAGGCCGAGGTGAGCGGATCACCTGAGGTTAGGAGTTTGAGACCAGCTCGACCAACATGGAGAAACCCCATCTCTACTAAAAATACAAAATTAGTTGGGCATGGTGGCACATGCCTGTGATCCCAACTACTTGGGAGGCTGAGGCCGGAAAATCACTTGAACCTGGGAGGCGAAGGTTGCAATGAGCCGAGATCATGCCATTGCACTCCAGCCTGGGCAACAAAAGCCAAACTCCGTCTCAAAAAGAATAAAATAATAATTTTTTAAAAAAGGTGACTGAAAATTGACCTTCATAAACTAAAGATAAAACTTACATCTGTCCGCAAAGTTTTGCCATTTTTAAATAATAATTGAAAATAACCTTTATTCACCTATTCACCACAAAAATAAAACTGTCATGCATAGACATTGCGTTCATTTGATTTTCACTACAACTCTTTCAGTCAGGCATTTCAAGTACACCTATTTTTATTTTCATTTTTCACAGATTTAACCTCAGTGGGAAACTTGCCCAAGGTCACATTGCCAATATGTGAAAGACAAAATATCAACAAATTTTCACTCTTGACTTTGTCCTAAGTTGTATTACACTTGCTTCTGTTCACCATGTTGTATCTTTTTTGTTTGTGTTTTGAGACAGGGTCTACCTCTGTCACCCAGGCTAGAGTGCAGTGGCATGATCTTGGCTCACTGCAACATCTGCCTCCCGGGTTCAAGCAATTCTCCTGCCTCAGCCTCCAGAGTAGCTGGGACTACAGGCATGCACTACAATGAAAGGCTGTTTTTGTATTTTCAGTAGAAATGAGATTCTGCCACATTGACCAGGCTGGTCTCAACGCCTGGCCTCAAGTGATGTGCCCACCTCGGCCTCCTGAAGTGCTGGGATTACAAGTGTGAACCATCACGCCGGGTCCCAAGTTGTATCTTTGATTAATATCCTGGCATTATCTGTGTGACTCTGCCCATGAGATTCATAAAAGTAAATGAAGAGAAGTCCCTTTTCTTGACATTGAAAAAAATGTGGACATTGATGTCATTGGAAAGAATTTGATCATTTGTTGCTATCCCGTTTATGAATAATTAGAAACAGATTACTTTTCAACCTCCAAAACTTTACTGCTAAAGCAAAAAAGGTGGGCTGATTAATAGGTCCAAGTGGAAAATATTATAGTAATGCCACAGTTCAACCAAAGGTGCAAAAAAGGGATATGAGATACTGCACTGTGCAATATGACAGCTACTAGCTCCATGAGGTCATTGAGCACCTACAGTGTGGCCAGCTCAAAATAATAGTTGTGGCAAATGTAAAGTAAATAACACGTTTCAAGACAAATGACAAAATCAGTTATATGTTAAAATGGTAATACTTTGAACATCTTGGATTAAATGAAATATATTATTTAAGTTAAATTTAACTATTTGGTTTTCTTTTACTGTTTTAACGTGGCTACTAGAACATTTAAAATACATTTGTCACTTGCTTCTATTGGACAGTGCCACTTTAGAGAAAGGAGGGTTGGAAAATGCATCAAGGACCAAACTCACAAAAAGCATTTATATATATATACACATACATATAATGCTTCCATATATATATATATATATATATATATATATATATATGAAATCTACAAAGACTTTCACTTCCCTAGGTCATATCCCTAATAAATATAGTGACCACAGAGTTTAATATCAAATGGTGGTTGTTTTGGGAGATAATGGAGGTACTGTCATTTACCTGGGACCCTAGGCACAAACTGCAAATGTTCTTGGAAACTAAAGGATGCATTCATTTCCATAGACGTCCCCCCATCCATCGTGATCTCCTTTAGCCATAGTGCAATTTCCAGTTCCTTGACTGCTCTCCCCTGCTTCAAGTCTTTCACACATGCTCTTCTATCCATTCGGAACCCACTCTGCACCCTCATGTGCCTAGCTAACTTCCACCATGCCAGGCCTCTATTGAGCACACTGATTTATTTAGGCCCTGCTGTCTTATACTATATTGACAACACAAACCTCTCCATCCTGAAACTACACACAAATTAATTCTTATTCGGTGTCTGTTTTTCTATTAAAATGCAAAGTTCATTAGAACAGAAGTGATATGTGTTCGTATCTACACCAATACCTAGGCAGCTTAAAGTGTGTAGTAAGCACTAAAGAAATATGATCTACATGAATGAATAATTGTATGGTCCTTAAATACCTGTATGTACCTGATGGCTCTCTTATTCCTAATGTACACAGTAATTCCTGAATACCCACTTATTCTCTCCTCCAAAGGATTATCATAAAGCTTTAGATTTTTTTCTTTAAAAAGCAATTTTCATTTGATATTATGTAAGTAAACTGCATTTTAAGAAGTAAAATTTACATTGATAGTAATGGGGTTTTTTTTTGTTTGTTTGTTTGTTTGTTTGTTTTGATACAGCGGAACTGGTCACATTATCTTCCATGGGTTTTGTCAAAAATAATGTATGTGTATATATTGAGATTAAATAGTTTCTAACTATGGAATGTTCCACTTATGAGAATTTAAATAAAAAAAGAAAATCGGAAAAATAAAGAATAAGGAGTTTCTTCATATGCCTTTACTTTGGGTCTCAATTCATTAGAAACCAAACTAATTAACAGCATGGGACAAAGCCAATATATTGGCTTTATTCAAAATACAAGTAAGGTTTTTATATTAAATTGTCTTGTACCTTAGTAAAATGCTCCCGTACTTTGACACATCCTGGAAGAGCCTTGGAGGAAATATATATTTCCTAACAACAAAATCACATAAGTTAGGAGAAACAATCACCTTCCAATTTTTATACACACACACACACACACACACACACACACACACACATATATATATATTTAAGACCCTATTTAATATATATATTTAAGACCCTATTGCCCTTTAAGAGTAGTGAGTTTTCAGCAACGAAGCAGGAATTATCAGTTATCTAAGAGATATATTTTAAAGGTTAAGTATGTTTTAGAATGAGTAATTTTATACATTAGAAACTGTTTCTTACTGTTCATAGAATGGTAATGAAATGGTAGAGCATATGTACCATTATAGCAGCTTCAAAAATATAATGTCACTGCCAAATTATATTACTTCTCTTCTTCAGTATTTCTTCATGCTTTGAAAAGAGCTGATCTGAATACAGAGATATGTTCATAGCTATAAAATAATTCTTACTCTACCCTGCCCTAGCTTTTATCAAGATATGGAATTTTTAAATTAAAATAATAATATCTAACATAAATAGCCAACATTTCTTTGAGTGTTTGCTGTGGGCTAGATACTATTTACACCATCTGTACACCTTTAATCTGTGAATAATTCTGTGCAATAGTTTGACTGTTACACCTATTGCTGGATGACAAGAATGGGGTTAAGTAACTGTCTCATAGATGTAGAAACCCATACAGTAAGATTTTGGATCTACACATAAACATTTAAATAAGATGTTAGGGTTCAAATAGAAATTTTATTGTTTACATATTGTATTGTATTGAAATCAGGGAATAGAAATTTTGAAGTTGCGCTACAGAGTATTTAGGGAAAGGTCATTTGCTGCATTGGAAAAAGCCACAAATCACATTTAAAAAAATTACATTAGACTTGTTTTCATTATACCTTTCCTTGGAATCTCATCATGCACCTTCAGTCTGACCGAAATTGAAGCTCAGTAAATGCAAAGTAAGTGAATGACTGGAAGCATGTCTCAATGTTGACTTCACTGTTACTTGTATCAGCTAGTTGTCTGGATTACAGAGTCTCTAATAAATGAGCTCTCTTCCCACTTGATAAAGCACTGATAAAACTGTTATATCAAATGATAAGAGAGCTCATTTATGTCATTTATATGTTATCACTGAGTTGGAGGTCTTCACACCACTTATAGGGTATATTCATATAGAACATATACAATATAAAAAATGTATTAATACTATACTCCAAAGACCCAGCACTTACCAGGAGATGGGTCTATCCCCTCACAAGCGTATTTCCATAATCACTTCTTCCTGCTTTCAAACTAGGTCTTCTTTCAAACTGTCGATGCCTTTAAACATGTTTCCTGGCTTTGATATGCAGTGGCTGAATATCTACCCTTCCAGAATCAGTATACAATCAATGATGAAACATTTTATTTGGATGTATAAATTCTAAAATTATTACATATGGAAAAAGATGACATATGGCAAACATTTTTCTGAAAATCTCTTAGGAAGGTACCATTTTAGATAACAACATACTTTCTCTTTAGTAAGTCCAGCAAAGTAAAGTTTCTTACAAGTTTAGAATTGGCCACTGTTTTTGCTGCTTACAAACTGCAGATTTACTTGAGGGGATTTTCTATGAAGAAAACACTTTAAATATTAGACTAATTAAGACTGGTTAGAAGCACAGATTTTGAAAGGCCCATGGAAGCTGAGACCAGCTGCGACAATAACTTCACACTGTACACCTTAATTTCACTGAGCAATCATCTCCACTATCTGCATCTCTATCTCTAGCTAACTCTACGTGTCTGTATACTTTTTTGTGATTATTTTAGATTGTATGAAGTAAGGCTCAAAATATGACATTCTAACACATCAATTTCCACGTGATGCTTTTCCCCACCTTACCTAGAATAATCAAGCCCTTTTTCTTTATACTGTTATTGTAGCACTACCAAGTATTCCTCATCAACTGCATCCACTGCCACCGGAAAGGCAGTGTAAATGCACCCGCTCCTGATATATGCATCAAAGCCCATGGGACTGGGGGAGTTGACAACATTTTTCATGAGTTGCAAACTTTCCTCTACACCTTAGACTAGAAGTCAGCAGACTATCAACCTTGGCCTGATTAATTTTTAGACCCATGAGCTAAGAATGGAGTTTACATTTTTAAAGAGTTGTAAGTGTGTGGACACACATGTGAGTATATAACAGAGGCCATACATGATCACAAAGTCAAAACCCTTTACTATTGCGACATTTAAGAAAAAGTTTGCTGACCCTTACCTTAGATCACCATCTTATCAATTTGATTTAATTGTTCAAATATTTGGCATTCTCGTGAGAAAATATTTGATTTGAGGTGTGATGAACAGTTTTGTTATTTATTTTCACCATTGACTGCCAGCCAGGGGTGGGTAGACAACCCTGAAGACCCCAATGGCCTGGAAAATATTGCTTGTGGGCATCCCCAAAGCACCTGCAGGAAGCTCTAGTTAGCATTTATTTATTTATAAATTCTTGTCCTCAACTTATTGTTTTCATGCTTTTCTGTTTCACTGAGAGTCCCCTGAAGGTACAGATTGTAATGAAATGGAATACCTCCAACATGGCTCACTCTAGAATGAGCTTTCTCTTCCACCCACATTGTTTAGGGATAAGATTCCTATACCACTCAGTGTCTCAAAAACATGTCATAAGCAATGCCAAAGTCAGAAAACAAAAAGGAAAAAATTTTCCCTACCACATGAGGATAAAGTTTTAGAATTGAGAAAGAACAGGAGGAAATGTCTATAGTAAGACAGAAAGAGTATCTTAACATTTGTTGTGAGTAAATTCTCTATCCAGAGATGTGTGTGAAAAGTAAAAATGAATTTTTCTAGAACCCAGTTTTAACACCCGTGCTGCATGTGTGATGGAAATCTACACTCCATCATTTGGGGAATTGTCCTTTCTTTAAAGGACGGTTGTTTCTCAGGTCCTGGGCCTTATGCAGTGCCAGTGCGGTGTAGATCCCGGTGCAGACACACACAGTGCTGCCTTGCAGGTGCCCTCAGCCCAAGGTGCCTTCTGCTGTTCTGGACCAGGAGTGTCCACGGGAGCCCTTTTTGCAACTTGTGACCTGTTTGTGGCCTGGAAGTTTGGAAATCACTGGTTTTAATTTTACTTGCTTTGATTGTTAAACTTTTTCAACAGCAACACATTTAACATGATTATCTGTGGCCTGCTGTGATAGTACCATTGATTTTGTAGTTGTTTTTTTTTCTATTTCCTAACTATTTTCATTTAAAACATTGCTTGATAAGAACACGAGAGCTAAGAAAACAAAAGGCCAAATAATAACTCCTCCCATATGAGGAAGAACTCAGGCATCCTGCCTTTTTCCCACCTCAGAGGAGACTGCAATACTGTGTATTCGAAGCCCGCTTATTTGCCCAATCCTGTGAATTAGAGGAACAGGAAGTCTTGAGTAATGCCCAGTTCGTATGAATCATAGTCCTGAAGCATCACCTTACTCAGTGTGGGCCTGTTCAAATGTTGCAGTCGCATTCCCCACTGATCCCTGGATCTTTCTCTAGCCATGCTTCTCAGAGTCATTCATCTTTCTTGCTGATTCATCCTTCCCCAAACCTCAGATTCAGATGAGCTCCACTTGTCAATTTCCTAAAACTTTAGGAAACCAAGTTCTTTCAGATACTCAAATTTATCTATTTAGGTCACAATGGCTTTCTACAATCACTCTCAGAAGATAATTTATCTGTAAAGGTAGAGATCCACGCGCAACAGAAACGCAGGAGCCAATGAGATGCCCTTCAATGTCATTAACATTTGTCTCTTTTCATCTCATTGTTCTGTTCTTATAACATTTATCTCATGGAAAATGGGATTAATGTCTAATTTAAGAATATATTTTGCATATTAGTCACACTTTAATCAATCACGGTTTCTAACAGAGTTAAGTTATTGATGCTGACATGAAAAATAAAATCTGTATCGCCAAGAATGACCAAGGCATTGAAGGTTCTGGTTAAACTTGCTTTGCTCTAATCAGATAGAAATTTTTGTCAGAGATGCACCATCTCAAGAGTGTGAATTTTGGTAGTTTTCTTAAAGTGAGGTCATGAGGACAGAATGTCGTAATTCAGATAGTTTATTGTGTTGTGAATGGTATGAATTTTTTCTGTAGATTATGATGTTTTGACATCTTTGAAAAACTTTTTCTGGCTGGGGAGAAACTGCCTCTCTTGGAGCTGGAAGCTTTTGATATGTAAACTAAACAATCACCAGCCCTCCCTCCTCTCTCTGGCCCTTACATCCCAGGAAGCAACATTCCTCTGCTTTAGTCATCCCAGGATCAGGTATCAGGCAATCATGAATCCCCTCTATAATCCAAAGCCCGCCACAATTACTCAGACTAGCCATTTCTAAACTCTTCCACCTCCTTGCCTTCCCTTTGCCATGGAAACCCAATGAGGCACTGACCTAAGCCTTCTTGTCCTGTCTTTCAGCTGCTGACCACACCTGTGCCTTCCCTATGAGGAACCGCATGGTGCTGTGCCTGCTGTTCCGAGGACCTGTCAGCATAATAAACTTTGTTTTTTCCCTCAGTCTATTTTGTTTCTCCTCTTGTGGCTGCATGTGACTCTCTCGAAAAATAATATAGAGCATATCTAAGTTATTTGCATTTTTTTGTTAAATATTGAAGAAGTTCTACCTGAAAATCTCTGAAGTTGTTATGGCCGAAGACTTAAGGTGCCCCCATAAAAATATATGTAAGCACATATTTGTATTGCAGTGTTTATAGACAGTAAACTTGTGTGAGATTATGTATAACTGATTGATTTACTGAACATAAATGTAATGTAAGTGAAGAGAGAACTGCTAACTCCCTGGCAGACAATGCACTGTGCCTAGGATGGGGTGCTGGATGAGACACAGTTCCGCCCTCATTAAGTTCACAGTGGAGCAGGTGCTATACATTGAGTGTATAATTCTGAGTGTAATAAGTACTTCAAAGGAGCAGCTCGAGGCATCACTGACAAGAATGTCCAAATATTCCATATTCCACGTATGCGTGAGTCCACATAGGTGTTCTGTGTGGTCCAGCTTCAGCTTCCCAAGGTCTCGTATGTTCCTGGTTCTTGCCAATAGCCATTATCCTCCAATTCTACTTTAGGTAGTTTATTAGTTTTAGAGGTAGCTTAATGCTTCTGTTTCTTATTGATCTTCTCATCTCTTTGATCTTCTCATCGGTTGATAAGGTTTACTTCTATTTCAAAGTAAAAGCAAAGGAAAAAAATAAAGTTTATTTTGTTTTGTGTGGTAATTACTGAAGTCAAGCACCTTTTTCTATACCTGTGAGCCATCTTATGTTTTCTTTATAGAATTGTCTATTCAGGTCCTTAGCTCATGTTTTCTTAATAGAGTTATTTCACTTAGCATAATGTCCTCCAGGTTCTTCCATGTTATGAGTGTCTTTTTCTAAGGCTAAATAATATTCCAGTGTACACACACACACACACACACACACACACACACATAATCACATTTTAAAAATCTGTCAAGGGATATTTGTTATTTCCTTATTTAGCTATTGTGAAGAATGCTGAAATGATGGGAGTGAAGATATCTATTTGAGATCCTCATTTCATTCCCTTAGGATATATACCCTGAAGTGAGATTTCTAGATCATAAAATAGTTATATTTTTAGTTTTTTGAGGAATCTCCGCACTGTTTTCCATAATGGCTGTACCAGTTGATATTTTTTCACCAACAGTGTCCAAGCATCTTTGACTACCATATCTTAGCACAAAAACTTCAGTATTGTTTAGTTTTTTCCATTGATTGTGATGATAGCTGTGAGATTTTCACATGTGACCTTTCTTATGTTGAGATAGTTTCCTTCTATGCCTATTTTTGGGGAGTTTTATTCATTTACAGATGCTAAGCTTTGCAGATGCTTTCTCTTCATCTGTTGAAGTGATTGTGTATTTTTTCATCTTGTTAATGTGTTATACCACATTGATTGATTGAAGTGCGTGGAATCTTCTTTGAATCCAAGGGATAAATCCCACTTGGGGCTGGTGAATGATCCTTCTAATGTGCTGCTAAATGTGGTTTTCTACTATTTACTGAGGATTTTTCATCTGTATTTATAAGGGCTGGTGTACTGCAGTTTTCTTTTTGTGTGCCGTCATTGGCTGTGTTTGACATAAGACTAATGCTAACCTCATAAATGAGGCAGACAAAAGATCAGACAAAAAAAATGTAAAGTTACATGTCTGGATTAAAAACAATACAAACAAACAAAACAACTAGATTTTAAATGGAGAATATGTTAGTCTGGTGGCATATAAATATGTATGTAAGAGTATGTCAACCAAGAAAGATTACCATGGGAAAATCACATCTTTTGTTGGTGACAGCCTAGTTCAGTTTATTTAGACCAAACTTCTCAAAGAGAACAACTTAAAAGCCAGAAAATTTTAAAATCATTTTTAAAGACGTTAAATAGCTAACAGGGTAATTAACAATTATCTGACCAGTATGTAGGGACAGTTGCCAAATCCTGAGAGAGAGCTGAGAAGAGGCGGCCAAGTCACTCCTTTAGGAACCACAGCTCAGCTTTCTATCACCAGAATCCCCTTTTATGCACAGCTTTGCTTTCAGTAGTGTGTTACCCATAGCTAAACTTGGTTTAAAAATATTGCATGGGGCCAGGTGCTGTGGCTCACGCCTGTAATGCCAGCACTTTGGGAGGCCGAGGCCAGTGGATCATGAGATTGAGACCATCCTGGCCAACACGGTGAAACCCCATCTCTTCTAAAAATACTAAAATTATCTGGGTATGGTGGCATGCACCTGCAATCCCAGCTACTCAGGAGCCCGAGGCAGGAGAATAGCTTGAACCTGGGAGGCGCAGGTTGCAGTGAGCTGAGATCGTGCCACTGAACTCCAGCCTGGGCGACAGAGCAAGACTCAGTCTCAATATATATATACATATCACATGGAAAATTCCAGCTGTACACAATTCATATGTTTTAAATTGTGCACCATTTTGTGTAGCGTAATAAAGTCTCATGCTGCTCTGTCCAGCCCTACGCATGAATCATCCTTTGTCCAGTGTGTCTATGCTGTGTGTGCTACCTGCCCATTCTTCATTGACCTCATCTGTGTCTGACATCCAGTCATCCACATCATCACAACTTGATGATCTGGGATCTCCCTAAGCAGATTATCCTGCTTCTGACATATCCTATGAAGGTCAATAGTAGCTTAATGCCACATCACAGTACATGCAACATTCACCCCACTTATTCACATCACACAGGCATTTTATTATCTCGTATAATCACCAAAATAAAATGGAAAGCACAGTACAATACATATTTAGAGAGAAACAGAGAGAGGGAGAGAGAGACCACATTCACATAAGTCTTACTAGAGTATATGATTATGATTCTTCAGTTAGTTATTGTTGTTAACCTCCTCTGATGCTAATTTTCAATCACCCCTGGTCATAGATACGTATGTATAGAAAAAGCTAAAGTATATATTGAGTTCTGTACTCTCTACAGTTGCAGGCATCTGCAGGGGGTCTTAAGACATACTCCATGTTGATAGGGGGAACTACTATATTCCAGTTGCTAAAATAAGATTGAGTTGATGATGAGTATTATTGTTACTGAGTGCTTGCAGGAAAATGTTTTTTATCCTAGTTTAACATATATAAAACCTGTTTTACAAATACAATCTCATCTAAAAATAAAAAAATAATAAAGTATAAGGGGAACATCAACACACCCTGCAGAAACACCAAATGAAACGAAACCGCAAGAGACTCTGGGTATAGGGATTGTCAATAAAGGCTTTAATATGAGCATGCTTCCTACGTACAGAGAGACAGGGAAAATTTTAAGAGTTTTAGTAGATAACTGGAAGCTATGAAAATGAAATGAAATTAAGAATTTAATGGACAGGTTTATAGCAGATAGAACAAAGCTGGAAGAAGAATTAGTAAACTGGAAAACAGATCACAAAAATATTCAGAAAAAATCACAAGGATAAAAAGGAATGGAAAATTAAGAAGAGGAAGTAAGAAACATAGAATAAGCATGTTAAGAAACATGGAATTTGAAAGAGAGGAGAGAGCTGAAGATTCAAGCAATATACATTTTTTAATTATTCACAATTTGTCAAAGTAAAACTTTTGATAACCAAAGACAATTAGGAAAGTCCTCAAAGCAAGCAGAAGATGTGAAAAACAAAAAGAATTATCTTCAAAATGGGAGACTTCAACACTCCACTGTCAACATTAGACAGATCAACGAGACAGAAAGTTAACAAGGATATCCAGGAATTGAACTCATCTCTGCAGCAAGCAGACCTAATAGACATCTATAGAACTCTCCACCCCAAATCAACAGAATATACATTCTTCTCAGCACCACATCATACTTACTCCAAAATCGACCACGTAATTGGAAGTAAAGCACTCCTCAGCAAATGTACAAGAACAGAAATTATAACAAACTGTCTCTCAGACCACAGTGCAATCAAACTAGAACTCAGGACTAAGAAACTCAATCAAAACCGCTCAACTACATGGAAACTGAACAACCTGCTCCTGAATGACTACTGGGTACATAACGAAATGAAGGTAGAAATAAAGATGTTCTTTGAAACCAATGAGAACAAAGATACAATATACCAGAATCTCTGGGACACATTTAAAGCAGTGTGTAGAGGGAAATTTATAGCACTAAATGCCCACAAGAGAAAGCAGGAAAGATCTAAAATTGACACTCTAACATCGCAATTAAAAGAACTAGAGAAGCAAGAGCAAACACATTCGAAAGCTAGCAGAAGGCAAGAAATAACTAAGATCAGAGCAGAACTGAAGGAGAGAGAGACACAAAAAGCCCTCCAAAAAATCAATGAATCCAGGAGTTGGTTTTTTGAAAAGATCAACAAAATTGACAGACCACTAGCCAGACTAATAAAGAAGAAAAGAGAGAAGAATCAAATCGACGCAATTAAAAATGATAAAGGGGATATCACCACCGACCCCACAGAAATACAAACTACCATCAGAGACTACTATAAACTCCTCTACGCAAATAAACTGGAAAATCTAGAAGAAATGGATAATTTCCTGGACACTTACACTCTTCCAAGACTAAACCAGGAAGAAGTTGAATCCCTGAATAGACCAATAGCAGGCTCTGAAATTGAGGCAACAATTAATAGCCTACCAACCAAAAAAAGTCCAGGACCAGATGGATTCACAGCTGAGTTCTACCAGAGGTAGAAGGAGGAGTTGGTACCATTCCTTCTGAAACTATTCCAATCAATAGAAAAAGAGGGAATCCTCCCTAACTCATTTTATGAGGCCAACATCATCCTGATACCAAAGCCTGGCAGAGACACAACAAAAAAAGAGAATTTTAGACCAATATCCCTGATGAACATCGATGCAAAAATCCTCAATAAAATACTGGCAAACCGGATTCAGCAACACATCAAAAAGCTTATCCACCATGATCAAGTGGGCTTCATCCCTGGGATGCAAGGCTGGTTCAACATTCGCAAATCAATAAACATAATCCAGCATATAAACAGAACCAAAGACAAGAACCACATGATTATCTCAATTGATGCAGAAAAGGCTTTTGACAAAATTCAACAGCCCTTCATGCTAAAAACGCTCAATAAATTCGGTATTGATGGAACGTACCTCAAAATAGTAAGAGCTATTTATGACAAACCCACAGCCAATATCATACTGAATGGGCAAAAACTGGAAAAATTCCCTTTGAAAACTTGCACAAGACAGGGATGCCCTCTCTCACCACTCCTATTCAACATAGTGTTGGAAGTTCTGGCTAGGGCAATCAGGCAAGAGAAAGAAATCAAGGGTATTCAGTTAGGAAAAGAAGAAGTCAAATTGTCCCTGTTTGCAGATGACATGATTGTATATTTAGAAAACCCCATTGTCTCAGCCCAAAATCTCCTTAAGCTGATAAGCAACTTCAGCAAAGTCTCAGGATACAAAATTAATGTGCAAAAATCACAAGCATTCTTATACACCAGCAACAGACAAACAGAGAGCCAAATCAGGAATGAACTTCCATTCACAATTGCTTCAAAGAGAATCAAATACCTAGGAATCCAACGTACAAGGGATGTAAAGGACCTCTTCAAGGAGAACTACAAACCACTGCTCAGTGAAATAAAAGAGGACACAAACAAATGGAAGAACATACCATGCTCATGGATAGGAAGACTCAATATTGTGAAAATGGCCATAATGCCCAAGGTAATTTATAGATTCAATGCCATCCCCATCAAGCTACCAATGAGTTTCTCCACAGAATTGGAAAAAACTGCTTTAAAGTTCATATGGAACCAAAAAAGAGCCCACATCTCCAAGACAATCCTAAGTCAAAAGAACAAAGCTGGAGGCATCACGCTACCTGACTTCAAACTATACTACAAGGCTACAGTAACCAAAACAGCATGGTACTGGTACCAAAACAGAGATATAGACCAATGGAACAGAACAGAGCCCTCAGAAATAATACCACACATCTACAGCCATCTGATCTTTGACAAACCTGAGAGAAACAAGAAATGGGGAAAGGATTCCCTATTTAATAAATGGTGCTGGGAAAATTGGCTAGCCATAAGTAGAAAGCTGAAACTGGATCCTTTCCTTACTTCTTATACGAAAATTAATTCAAGATGGATTAGAGACTTAAATGTTAGACCTAATACCATAAAAATCCTAGAGGAAAACCTAGGTAGTACCTTTCAGGACATAGGCATGGGCAAAGACTTCATGTCTAAAACACCAAAAGCAACGACAGCAAAAGCCAAAATTGACAAATGGGATCTCATTAAACTAAAGAGCTTCTGCACAGCAAAAGACACTACCATCAGAGTGAACAGGCAACCTACAGAATGGGAGAAAATTTTTGCAATCTACTCATCTGACAAAGGGCTAATATCCAGAACCTACAAAGAACTCAAACAAATTTACAAGAAAAAAACAAACAACCCCATCAAAAAGTGGGCAAAGGATATGAACAGACATTTCTCAAAAGAAGACATTCATACAGCCAACAGACACATGAAAAAATGCTCATCATCACTGGCCATCAGAGAAATGCAAATCAAAACCACAATGAGATACCATCTCACACCAGTTAGAATGGCAATCATTAAAAAGTCAGGAAACAACAGGTGCTGGAGAGGATGTGGAGAAATAGGAACACTTTTACACTGTTGGTGGGATTGTAAACTAGTTCAACCATTATGGAAAACAGTATGGCGATTCCTCAAGGATCTAGAACTAGAAGTACCATATGACCCAGCCATCCCATTACTGGGTATATACCCAAAGGATTATAAATTATGCTGCTATAAAGACACATGCACACGTATGTTTATTGCAGCATTATTCACAATAGCAAAGACTTGGAATCAACCCAAATGTCCATCAGTGACAGATTGGATTAAGAAAATGTGGCACATATACACCATGGAATACTATGCAGCCATCAAAAAGGATGAGTTTGAGTCCTTTGTAGGGAGTTGGATGCAGCTGGAATCATTCTTAGCAAACTATCACAAGAACAGAAAACCAAATACCGCATGTTCTCACTCATAGGTGGGAACTGAACAATTAGATCACTCGGACTCAGGAAGGGGAACATCACACACTGGGGCCTATCATGGGGAGGGGGGAGGGGGGAGGGATTGCATTGGGAGTTATACCTGATGTAAATGACGAGTTGATGGGTGCAGCACAGCAACATGGCACAAGTATACATATGTAACAAACCTGCACGTTATGCACATGTACCCTACAACTTAAAGTATAATAATAATAAATAAATTAAAAAAAAAGAATTATCTTCAAATGAGAAGTGATTAGAATTACTACTTCCTTTTTAACAGAAATGTTACAAGTATAAAGATAAATGAAATTTAAAGTGCTGAAAGCAAATAACTGTCAATTTAGTATATCTATATCCATAAAAAATGTCCTCCATGAAGAATGTGAAACAGATATCTTTTCAGAAATTAAGAGCATTCTCCACTGGCAAACACCGACTAACATTCAGAAAGAACAAAAGGACATCAGTGTACATCCCTCAGCTGTTTAAATGATAAGATAATATGCATGAAAATTCAGTTAAAATAGAAAAAGTTCTAAAATATTAAAACTTTGTCAAAGTGACATAAGAAATACTTGAAAACTTAATGAAGATAATTGCATACATTATTATTTTTTCATATAAATAAAAGTTTATAATTCATTGAAAACTGTATAGATAGCATTTAAAGAAGAAATAACATTAATAAAAGAAGCTGCCAAAAAGAAACATTGAAGGTGTTATGAGGTCAGCGTAAATGTGACAAGAAAATCTGACAACAATAGTATTAGAAGGCATATGTCCTTATTCATGAACATGGCAGAAATTTACAACCCTCTCCCAAAAATATTCAGGTCCTGAAATCTAAAATCTGTGCATTTATTACTTTTCACGGCAAAATTAACTTTAGAGATATAAGTAAAGTTATAGATCTTAAAATAGATTTTCCTGGACTATCTAGCTGGACTCTATCTAATCACACAAGTCTTTAGAATCAGATAAATTTCTCCAGCTGGAGTCAGAGAGATTTGGCAGAAGGTGAAGTCAGAGAGATGTGAAGTGAGAGACTCGACCTGCTGTTACAGGATCATAGCCACACGGAAAGCATGAGAAGGAATCAGGCAGGTTCTAGGAGCAAAGACTGGGCCCCACCTGATTATCGGCTAGCAACAACCACATTTATCCTACAACTGCAAGAAACTGAGTGGGCCTACAACCTGAATCGACTTGAAAATGAATTCATCCCCAGAGACTGCAGAAGAGAATGCTGTGCCAACACCTTGATTTCAATAGCTTGAGACTCAGGAAGACACAGCAGCTGAATCACTCTGTACCTGGACTTCTGACCTACTGGACTATGAGATAACAAATGGGTGTTGTTTTAAGCCAGTGAATTTTGGTCACCTGTTATGGCAACAGTAGAAAACTAACACAGAGACTCATGCATATGTATATACGGATGCTAGATTTATGACAAAGATGGCCTTGCAGATCAGTGGTGTGGAAGTTATTTCAAATAAATGTTGCTGATATAATGGTATATCTATATAGAAGAAAGAAATGAAAATATGTTTCCGATCTCATACCATGCATACAATTCCACTGAGATTGCAGATCTAAAGATGAAAGCAAAATAATAAAGTATCTCAAAGACAATGTGAAAACACACCCGTCATTTGCAGATATGAAAGACTTTTTTAAAAGACACAAAATCAGCCGGGAGCGGTGGCTCATGCCTGTAACAGCACTTTGGAAGGCTAAGGTCAGAGTATCACAAGGTCAGGAGATCGAGACCATCCTGCCCAACATGGTGAAAACCAATGTGTACTAAAAATACAAAAATTAGCTGGGTATGGTGGCACATGTGTGTAATTACAGCTATTTGGGAGGCTGAGGGAGGAGAATCGCTTGAACCCAGGAGGCGGAAGTTGTAGTGAGCCAAGATGGCGCCACTGCTTTCTAGCCTGGTGACAGAGCAAGACTCCGTCTCAAAAAAAAGAAAAAAAAAAAAAAAAGACACAAAATCTATAACCGCAAAGGACAAGATTGATATGTTAGACTATGTTAACGTTAAGAATTTCTGCTCATTAAAAGGAAGCAAGAAGGAAAGATGCAGACTGGAAGAAAACAATGGTAACTCATATAAGAGACAAAGGACCAAGACAAAAGTCCTATAAATCAACAGGGAGAGACAAAATACTCAATACACAAAAAAGGGGGGGCATAGACTTGGATAGAAAATTAACACAAAGAAATTACACGCCAGGGATCAATAACTATTTGACAAGGTGCTCAATCTCAGCTGTAATCAGAAAAAAGTTAAATCACACTACATTGAAGTGCCAATATATATACCCTGCAGAATGGCTTGAAGTATATAAACAGGCGATCTGATGTGTAGGAAAGGAATTTGATTGTCATACATTGGTGGAGAGAATACATTTTTATGCAATCCCTTATGAAGAAGAACAATTGAAGAAGAATTAAGTGGGCAAGAAAGTGTTAACAAAGATGCCGGGTAGTGGTGCCTTTGTGGGTGGCTTAGGAATGGTTACAGAGGGGTTTTGTGTTGCTATCAAATATTCTATTTTTTTTATTTAATTCATGATTACAGAAGTGCCTGCTTCTTGGTAAATCTTTAAGCTTTTGATTTTTGTTCTGTACCCTCGTCTGTAGGCATATATTACTTCATAATTAAATAGAAAAGAAAAGTTCTTTCACATGACCTACAAATAATTTTTGCAAATTGCAAAGTATAATATCACTTAGTATATCTGTGCTAATTTCCTTTGGAAATAAGATGGTATGATATAAATTGGTCACTAATGTGATACATATTTTGTCTCAAAATTGTTTGGGGATCTTTAGTTATAACTAAAATTTGGGGTCACATTGATGTGAGGGTAGTCATCACTGTTAAAGAAAAATCTCTTTAAAAGAAGATCTCCACTTTAATCCACAGTCTCACTGGAAGGTTTTGTAAAGATCACACTGGGCAATAGCTTTCAGGCCCTGGATTTGTGGATGAGAAATTAAGTTTAGTTAATCTAGAAGAAAAGTTTCCTCTCAATTTATAAAAAGAGAATTACGAAAAGGCTTAGGTAAATGGGATTGGTTTTGCTAATTTGAACTGGGACTGTTGTTAAAGATAATGGTGATTCACACTAAATCAAAGTAGAAAAAAAATACAGCAAATTTAGTTTTCTTGTAATATTAAGATGTTCTTGCTAAAACTGCGATGAGGTATATTTAAAATATTTGACATCCAATTCTCCAGGCTCATGCACTATTTTTGTTGATGACTGGGTTGTGACTATAGCTTCCTAATTTTGTGTAATTGTTTTTAGTCTTTCCTTCCTTCAGTTCACTTTTGTGTGTGTTTGTGAAACATAAAACATTGACAAAAGTGAATTTATACACATATACACAGAGTTTAACAAATATTTATAAACTGACACCTGTATAACACTCACACATGGTAAAATACAATAGTTTAAGCTCCTGAGAAGATTCTTGTTTCCTTTTCCAATCTCAATTTATTCATCAGTACAAATATAGTAATTCTTATTACTTTCACAGAAAATATTTCCCCTATTTTCTTCAGTTTTACCATCTGCATGTGATGTATTTGTCAGCCTTGTCTAGAGACAGAAGCAATAGGAGATAACCACAAAGATATAGTTGTAGATATAGATATGGATATAGATATATATAGATAGATGATATAGATAATGTATATATATAGAGATGATAGCTATAGATACATATAGATATACATACAGATATAGATGTAGATACAGATATCTAGATAATATAGATATAGATTATAGATATAGATGGTAGACAGGTGATATAGATGATATGGAAGGGAAATCATTAACAGAATTGGCTCACATGACTAGGGAGGCTGGGAAGTTCCATGACAGACCGTTTTCAAGCTGTAGACCCAGGGAGCCAATGCTGTAACTCTCAGACTGAGGTTGAAGGTTGGAGAACCTGGGGCCTGTTGATGCTCCTCCCAGAGTCCAAAGACCAGAGAACCTGGAGTGCCCGTCTACAAGGTTGAGAGAAGAAAGGGCTGGATGCGGTGGCTCACGCCTGTAATCCCAGCACCTTGCAGGGCCGAGGTGGGCGGATCACGAGGTTAGGCGATCGCAACCATCCTGGCTAACATGGTGAAACTCCGTGTCCACCAAAAATACAAAAAAATTAGCTGAGTGTGGTGGCGGGCACCTGTAGTCCCAGCTACGTGGGAGGCTGAGGCAGGAGAATGGCATGAACCTGGGAGGCGGAGCTTGCGGTGAGCCGAGATCACGCCACTGAACTCCAGCCTGGGCGACAGAGCAAGACTCCTTCTCAAACAAAACAAAACAAAACAAAACAAAAAAAAAAACGGGCAGCTTCAGAAGAGAGAGAAACTTTGCCTTTCCCTCACCTTTTTGTTCTATCTGGGCCCTCAGCTGATTGAATGTTTCCTGCCCACACTGTTGAAGATGGATCTTCTGTACTCAGTCCACTGATTCAAACGTCAGCCTCTTCCAGAAACAGCCTTACAGACACACCCAGCAATCTCGGATTATCAGCTACCTGGCTCTCCCCTAAGCTAGTCAAGTTGACACCTAAAGTTAACCATCACATATAGCTATATCCCTGAACAATATAGCTTAGATTTGCTTGTTTTTGAAGTTGATATAAATATTATCATACTCTATATATCCCTTTGGATCTCCTTTTTCTCTTCTGATGTGATTGTATGATTTACACATGTTTTTACTTATAGTTGTAGCTCATTCATTTTCATTGATATATAATATTCTATTACATAAAATATAAAATTTTAATTATCTGTGTTATTGTTGGTGACTATGTGGTGTTTTTCCATTTTGAGAAACTCTGAAGAGTGTTTCTATGAATCTTTTTACACATGTATCCTACCACAGGTAAAATCAGCCTTTGTAAAGAATAAACCTAATATTTGAATCTCCAGGCATAGAGTACAGATGTCTTTAATCTAATAACTAATAACACACTGCTTTCAAAGTGGTTCAACAAATTCTTCTCACAGTAGCAATCAACAGGAGCATCTGGTTCTCTAAATCTTGGCCATCACTTGGTATTGTATAACATTTAAGCATGTATCACTCTGAAAAGGATGTAGAGGTATTTGTTGTTTTATTTGTACATCCATGAAGATTGTGTTTATATGTTTATTAATTATTTGGCTTTCCTTTTCATAAAGTGCCTGTTTATGTCATTAGCCTATTTTCTTTTTCTTCTTTTTTATTCTTATTTCTGTCTCATTCTGTTACCCAGGCTGGAATGCAGTGATACAATCACAGCTCATTGCAGCTTCAAACTCCTGGGCTCCAGTGTTCCTCGGGCTACAGCCTCTTGCATAGCTGGGATCACAGACATATGCCAAGGTGCTCAGTTATTTTTTTTAAGTTTTTTATAGACATGGGATCTTGCTATGTTGCCCAGGCTGGTCTCAAGCTCCTGGTCTGAAGGGATCCTCCTGCCTCACCCTCCTAAAGTGCTTGGATTATGGGCATAAGCCACTGAGCTTGGCCATTGGCCTATTTTCTTATGGGATATATTAACTTCTTCTTACTGATTGGTTGTGGTTCTTTTTTACATACCAGCTATGAGTTATCATTGTCAATAAATACTACAAAATCATTTTCTGACTGTGTAGGTTATCTTTCACTTTACTAAAACTATATTTTTTACATGCAGACATTCTCTTGTGTTTTTCAATATATCGGTAGTTTATTTTTAGTAGTTTTGTATTTTATTTTAAAAATGTGTTTCTATTTGCCAGAATGTATCAAGAATATATTCTCACATCTTTCCAGCAAAAAGGTTTGGGAATTCCTCCGTACAGGATGATGGCACGAATGTACTTTTCACTCTTCCTACCACTAAAAACAACTTTCAACTCTTGAAATTTTATATAAAACCAATGAACGAAGACTCTGAAAGGTGGAGAGAAGAAGATAGGAAAGCTAGGGACCTCAAGACCCTATAAATGGCTGGTGGTGAATTCTGTTTTTGTTGTTGTTGTAACACTACTGGGTGCAGACAAGAAAGCCCCAACAAAGCCTCATCTTTACATTAAAGGAGAAGGCAAGGGGCAGCCCAGAAACACAGAGCACTTTAGGTAACAACTGCTCTACTGCAACTAAACTGTGACTACACACTCAGGCACAAGAGTGGAAGAGGAGTGGGGACGCTGGATATCTCCCATGCTAGGCTGCAACAAGGGATCCAAGACCTCCTGCCAGGATGGTGTCAAGAGAAGGCCAAGTGGGGATCCAAGCCTTCCTCCCCTCTAGCCACAGTGGAGCCACTTTATTCATGGTGTCTGTGGAGACCATGTGGAAACATTGTTTCAGTGGCTTCCGGCAGGGCCAGAGAAGGCCAAGTGGAGAGTCAGGGTTTTCACCACTGCCAAGTGCTAAAAAGCTCATTTGGGCCGCAGTGGTTTTGCTGGAGAATTTTACCAGATGTTTATGTTGCATGTGAAGAGCAGGCAAAGACACTCGGCACACTTACAGACAGTTGTAATGTGTAGTTTCCATCATATTGTATTGTTTTTGATTGAGGCTTATGTAGATAAACTAAATTTTATCCACATAATTATCATCTTTCATCACACCCAAAATTCCTTGTCCTGTGGTAGGAACATGATATGTCATCAAACAGGATTTTTTTCTCAGTTAGTCATCAATATATTAATTTTAGAACAGTTTTTGAGTGCTCGCTATGGGCATGCATTGTTCTAGGAGCTTGGTAAACATTCATGAAAAAAAACAGAAGATCTCTCTCTCTCTTCATGAGGCTCTTGGTCTAATGGAGAGGGGTAGGAAATATTCCATAACATTGCATTAGTCATACAAAATGATAAAAGAGGACGATCGATATGGCAAAGCCAACCCATAGACAAGGGGCCAGGTGGCAGTGCCTCAGTGTGAAGAGGCTGCCTGGGCATAGGTGCCAAGTTGGAAAGGAATTCCACCCTGAGGATGTTCAGATGAGGATGGCTGGCAGTGAAGACAGGCATTCGGCCTGAGGATGTGCAAATGAGGACGACTAGCGTGAAGAAAGGGATTCAGCCCTGAGGATGTGCGGATTAGGATGGCTCGCAGTGAAGACAGGGATTCAGCCCTGAGAATGTGCAGATGAGGACAGCTCGCAGTGAAGAAAGGCACTCAAAGACCCCAACGAGGGAGGAACAAAGGCTAGTTTGGTATTGTGATGAAGGGAGCAAGGGTTGGGGTAGCAGGCAATTTGGTAGAAGGATGACTAGGGCCAGATCCCAATGGACAGTAAGTCATGGTGAGTTCTTCAGCTTTCACTTGCAGGAAATAAAGTTATGGCAGGGTGTGCACAGAGGACTGATGTCATCTGACTTCCTCTGTGAAAGTGAACAGAGGAAAAGGGCAACCAGGTGAGAAGCACTTACAGTTATCCAGGCAACATTTCAGGAAAGACAACATTTCAGGCCAAGCAACATTTCAGGAAAATGGACAATTAAATATATTTAACCATAAATATTTAAAACAGAAACAATTTCTGTGGGCAAATAAACTCAGAAGAAAACATTTTTATGAAAGTAGGATTTGCCTCTTAGTTCTCTCATTTCATTTCATTCCGGCTCACAAGCACGCATCAAAAGAGAGAAGACAAGAGACGCAGAGGCAGCAAATAATATGAAGGATTGCGTTCCGTGCTTGACTGCACTTACCTTACGGAAACCCGATAGGTAATCCACTCAAGTCAGACTCTGAACTAGTGAGAGATTACAAGTACAGGCATTGGAAGATGAAAATGCTTATAATCATGTTTCCTCGTGGTTGAGTTTTTGATAACTTGTTTCTAACTCCCCGACAGATGCGGATCAGGTCTTTCAAGTGCAGAGATGCAAGTATCATATCTAAGCCTGGTCAAGGAGATTGAAATGATGTGGGATGCTTTTGGCCATCACTTCTCAGAAATTCACAGCATGTATGGGCTGGCTTTTGATAATGGCAATGGCAGCTCCTGCAGGCATAAGTACTATAACTCTCTGTGTCTTTGAGGTTAGTCAGTGGGAGTATTTCCTCTCAGACTAAGCCACTGATCTCATATTTAAATGAGACTGATTGTCCCACCCCTGGAGTGTGTACTGCACTAACTATGAACAGATCGCCCACATATTTATTGATTTCACTTCATAATGTCATCAGAAGCAAGTAGACCAATGTTTTAAGTATTTATAACTGCCTGCTACAGAGATTTTTCTCCTGATTCAGAGTTTCAGAATGCACACCTGTCTTTTGTGTGACGTGTGTTTACTTGCAGCCTGAGGACTTGCAGGTGCAATCTCAGAACTGGAAGGAAGTGCAGTAGAGTTCACTAGGCCATACGACACGTGGTCAGATCTCTACCTTCTCTGCCTGGCCATCCTCCAGTTTCTGCTTTGGCTTTTAATGTGACAGAGGCTTGAGGTCTTTGCTACGCAGTGTGTCCTATTTACCGATTCTTCCAGTAGTTGGACAT
This sequence comes from Macaca mulatta, assembly GCF_049350105.2. Lineage (NCBI taxonomy): Eukaryota > Metazoa > Chordata > Mammalia > Primates > Cercopithecidae > Macaca > Macaca mulatta. Next base: position 75,890,972 of record NC_133408.1, read on the forward strand.
AATTTTTTATTGGTCCTAATTCTGAGTTCTGGAATCATGTGGAATATTCGAGCACCTCCTCTGTTTGAAGGCAATAGCTCTCTTATCCCCCAAGTAATTAAAATGTTTGTTTAGAAATCATGTTAAATAAAACTCCTATGGCCTGGTCATTCTTCTATGGACAACTTTTCGTCCTCTAATGCCCCTCTTAAGTACTGTGAATAGACTGGAGCCAGCCAGACCTTTGAGGGTGGAGTCCTGTCCAGCCTTATTGCTGGGTCTTGCATTCACCCTCCTTAGGACTGAGGCCTCATGGCCCCCCTGTTGGCTGGGCTAACAGCTGAGTCCATCAGATGGCCCAGAGAAAGCGTATGGGACATTACTGAATCTCTGCACTCTGTCTTAGGACTCAGGCCTCTTTAGTTAGATCCATCCCTCTAGAGAGTCCATAAGGAGAGGCCCTACTCATGTTTTCTTTTGTCTCCCATTCAGAAGATAAACATTAAAAAAAAAATCCTTGAGTTTCTGAGCACTTTTGAGGCTCCTACTCAATATTATACCTGTTTTTCAAATGAGAAAACAGAACAAAGTTATTGAATTGTTACATACAGAAACAAAGTTTTAATTTCATTCTGCATACTTGCAAAGGTTGCCTTATAATTTTATCCCTGTGCCTCCCATCCCTAAATTGTCCTGCCAGCATTTGTAAAGTATCTCATATTTACTATCTACTTCTTTCTTATTTTGCATACCTCTTTAATTTAGGAGTAGATACTTTGTATAGTATCATCGTTTATAACTTTTGGAAAACAATTGTGTATTCTAATGTTAAAAATACCTAGTCATTGTTATACATGTGAGAAAATAAAAGGCTATCAATACTGGGGAGAAAGGGGACCTTGTGGTCCCTGAAAGCACTCCCACCTCCAGCTCCAGACTCCTTGTCCTCCATAGCCACCTCTCAAAAGAGCCACCCATATTCACTGTCCATGGCTTCACCCTATCCCTGCTCACCCGACCATGGAGGCTTTCCAAATTCAACAGTGTTGCCAAAACCAACATTTTCTCTTCTCATGATCCTTGATTGAACTACTGATTCAAAACATCTGACCTTTAAGAAACATATACTTATTTTGTCTGTGCCTCCTTTCTGTTGATTTCTCCTTGTCCAGTTTCACGCTCTCTTCTCTGATCCCTCCTTTTTTCTCTTCTGTGGGCTTTCTCTCCTGAACGTTTGGTAGTAGTCAGCCTTGTTAGCCTTTATTCTCTCCTTGGGCCATCTCATGCATGGCTTAAATTTCAGTTATTACGTGTATTTAGAGAACTATTATAAAACGTGGTGACTTCAGTGAACAACGATGTATTTTGAAAATCACTAAAAGTGTAGATTGTAAGTGTTCTTACCACCAAAATGATGAGTATGTGAGGTAATATATATGTTAATCAGCTCAATTGTAACATTCCAAAATGTATGCATATATCGAAATATCATGTCGTGCATGGTAGGTTTACGCAATCCTTGTATCAACTATGAGACAAAAATTAACCAAAACATAAAGAATTAAAAGAAATGAACAAAGTCTCCAAGAAATAGGAGATTATGTAAAATGGCCACATATAAGAATCATTGGTGTTCATGAGGGAGAACAAAGATCAAAAATTTGGAAAATGTATTAGAGGGAATAGTTGAGGAAAACATCCCTGGCCTTGCTACAGATTTAGACGTCCATATACAAGAAGTTCAAAGAACTCCTGGGAGATTCATTGCAAAAAGGAAATCAACAAGGCATAAGGTCATAAGTCTATCTAAAGTCAACATGAAGGAAAGAATTCTAAGAGCAGTGAGACTAAAGCATCAGACAACCTATAAAGGAAAACCTATGAGACTAATAGCTGACTTCTCAGCAGAAACCTTACAAGCCAGAAGGGATTGAGGTCTGATCTTTAGCAGCCTTAAGCAGAATAAGTCAGCCAAGAATTTTGTATCCAGCAAAACTAAGTTTCATAAATGAAGTGGAAATAAAGTCTTTCTCAGACAAGCAAATGCTGAGAGTATTTGTCAATACCAGCAAAATCCTACAAGAAATGCTAAAAGTAGTTCTGAATCATGAAACAAAAGGTTGATATGCACCAAAATAGAACCTCTTAAGAATATAAAATTCACAGGCCTATAAAACAATGACACAAGGAAGAAAATAATGTAACTAGGTAACAATCAACACAACTGGAATAATACCTTACATCTCAATATTAATTTTGAATGTAAAAGGTACAAATGCTGCACTTAAAATATACAGATTGGCACAATGGATTAAACACATCACAAGCCAAATATTTGCTGTTTTCAAGAAATGCACCTAACATATGAGGATTCTTATAGACTCAAGGTAAATGGGTAGAAAAAGATAATCCATGCAAATGAAAACCCAAAGCAAGACGGAGTAGCTATTCTTATATCAGATAAAACAGACTTTAAAGCAACAACAGTAAGAAGAACAAAAAGTTATTACATAATGATAAAGGGTTCAATTCAACAAGAAGATATAATAATTATAAATATATATGTACCTAACTCTGAAGCTCCCAGATTCACAAGACAATTACTACTAAACCTTAAAAAAAAAAAAAGATAAACAGCAACACAATAATGGTGGGAGACTTCAACACTCCACTAATAGCACTCAACAGATCATTGAAAGAGAAAGTCAACGAAGCAACACTGCACTTAAACTACACTCTAGCACAAATGGACCTCATAAATATTTACAGAACATTCTACCCAAGAACTGCAGGATATACATTCTTCTTATCAGCTCACGGAACATTCTCCAACATGGATCATATGGTAGTCCATAACACAAGTCTCAATAAATCTGAAAAATATTAAATTATATCAAATATCTGCTCAGACCACAGTGGAATAAAACTAGGAATCAACTGTAAAAGGAACCCTCAAAACTATAAAAGTACATAGAAATTAAACAATCTGCTCCTGAGTGATTTTGGAGTTAATAATGAAATCAAAATGGAAATAAATAATTATTTGAAATGACTGATAATAGAAACACAAGCTATCAAAACCTCCAGGATACAGCAAAAGCAGTGCTAAGAGGAAAGTTTATGGTGTTAAATGCCTTTATCAAAATGTCTGAAAGATTACAAATCAACAACCTAATGTCCCACCTCAAGGAACTAGAAAAACAAGAATAAAACAATCCAAATCTAGCAGAATAAAAGAAATAACAAAGATCAGAGGAGAACTAAATGAAATTGAAAAAATAATACAAAAGATCAATGAAATGAAAAGTTGTTTATTTAAGAAGAGAAACAAAATTGATAGATTATCAGATTAAGAAGAGAGAAGATTCAGGTGAGGTCAAATAGAAATGAAAATGGGTACATTACAACTGACATCACAGAAATACAAAAGATCATTTGAGACTACTATGAATACCTCTATGCACACAATCTAGAAAATCTACAGGAAATGGATAAATTTCTGGGACCATACAACCCTCTTAGCTTGAATCAGGAAGAAATAGAAATCCTGAACACACCAATGACAAGCAATGAGATTGAATCAGTTTAAAAAAAAAAAAAAAAAAAAAAAAAAGACCGGGCACGGTGGCTCACGCCTGTAGCCTGTAATCCCAACACTCTTTGGGAGGCTGAGGTGGGCAGATCACAAAGTCAAGAGATTGAGACCATCCTGGCTAACACGGTGAAACCTCATCTCAATTAAAAATACAAAAAATTAACTGGGTGGGGTGGAGCGCTCCTGTAGTCCCAGCTACTCGGGAGGCTGAGGCAGGAGAATAGCGGTGAACACGGGAGGAGGAGTTTGCAGTGAACCGACATAGTGCCACTGCACTCTAGCCTGGGCAACAGAGCAAGATTCCGTCTCAAAAATAATAATAATAATAATAATAAAATAAAAATTGAAATTAAGAAAATTTTAAAAAATAGAAATAAAAATAAAATAAAATTGTCACCAAAAAAAAAAGCCGAGAGCCAGGTGGATTAACAACTGAATTCTACTAGACATTCAAAGAAGAATTGATACCAATCCTAATGAAACCATTCCAAAAGACTGAAAAAGAGGAAATTCTCTCTAACTCATTCTGTGAAGCCAGTATCACCTTGATACTAAAGCCAGGAGCGGATATAACCAAAAAAGTAAACCACAGACTAACATCTCAGATGAATAGAGATGCAAAAATCCTCAACAAAATGCTATCAAACTGAATCCAACAGCAGATCAAAAAGATAATTCACTGTGATGAAGTAGGTTTCATCCCAGGCATGTAGAGATGGTTCAACATATGGCTGTCAATAAATTTGATTTTTCACAAAAAATTTTAAAAAACATATGATCATCTCAACAGATGCAGAAAAAGTATTCCATAAAATCGAGCATTGCTTTATTGCTCAACAAACTAGGAATAGAAGGAGTATACTTCAAAATGATAAGAGCCATGTATGACAAACCCACAGCCAACATAATACTAAATGGAGAAAATTTGAAACATTTCCCTTAAGAACTAGAACAAGACAAAGACATCCACTTCCACCACTTCTATTTAACATAGTAATGGAAGTCCTGACCAGAGCAATCAGGCAAAAGGAAAAAACAAAGGGCATCCAAATTGGAAAACACATAGTCAAACTATCTCTGTTTGCTGATGACATTGTCACATATCTTAGAAAACCTTAAAGAATCCTCCAAAAGAATGCTTACATCTGATAAATGAATTCATTAAAGTCTTCAATTCCAAAATCAAAATACACAAATTAGTAGCACTGCTATTCATCAATAACAACCAAGCTGAAAATCAAATCAAGAACTCAATCCCTTTTACAACAGCTGTGAAAAATAAATACCTAGGACTATACTTAACTAAGGAGGTAAAGTATTTCTACAAGAGAACTACAAAACATTGCTGAAAGAAATAATATATGATACAAACAAATGGGAATACATCACATGCTTATTGACTGGAAGAATCAGTATCATAAAAATAACTATACTGCCCAAAGCAATCTATAGATTCAATGCAATTTCTATCAAAATACCTATATCATTTTTTACAGAATTAGAAAAAAATACTACAATTCACATGGAAACAAAAAACAGCCTGAATAGACAAAGCATTCATAAGCAAAAAGAACAAATCTAGAGGCATCACATTACCTGACTTCAAGTTATACTACAAAACTATAGTTATCAAAAAAGCATGGTACTGGTATAAAAGTAGATACATAGACCAATGGAACACAATAGAGAACCCAGAATTAAAGCAAATGCTAACCAACTGATCTTTAATAAAGCATACAAAAATACAAACTGAGGAAAGAATACCCTATTCGATGAATAATGTTGGAAACTCTGGATAGCCACATGTAGAAGAATAAAACTGGATCCCTATCTCTCACTGTGTACAAAAATCAACTCAAGATAGATTAAAGACTTAAATCTAAGACCTGAAATCATATGATTTCTAGAAGAAAATCTAGGAAAAACTTTCAGACAATGGCGTAGGTGAAGAATTTATGACTAAGACTCCAAAAGCAAAAGAAAAAAAAATAAATTTATATACATTTATACAATTCATTCATGTAACCAAAAATCACTCCTCCTAAAGCTATTGAAATAAATACTAATAATAAAAATCTAAATAACCTACCACTTTAAATATTTATAAGTATACACACAAGTATGCACATCACTTTGGACATATCTTATTAGTTAAACCTTGAATTAGCATGTCTATTACATTTAATAAAACATTTCACATATAATTATGTATGTTTTACATATTAATGGTTGCAGTATTTTTATTCTACATATATATACACACATATATAGATATATACACACATGACAGTTGATATCAAACAATTCCTTATTAGGGGCACTTAGGGTGCTTATAGTTTTCCCATCATGAAATAACACTGAAATTGAAAAATAATTGTCTTAAAATTTTGCATATGTCTCTGATAATCATAGAAGTCGAAAATTTTGTCAAAGAATGTAAATATCTTCAGAGACTAAGGATAATGCCAAAATGACCTTTCAAATATTTATACTAAATCACACTCCTACTTATAAAATATGAAGGTCTATATCTTCCAAAATGTTTCCATCTCTGGTTGATAAAATTTGTCTTCATTTTTTCTAATTTAATAAATAAATTTTAATTTTTGTTGTTCTAAATTTTGTGTGCTTCAATCAGGAGTTCTATTAATACGTTTCATTTTTAAATTAAAATTCTAAATTTTTTAGATGTACTTTTCATTATTACTTTTTTTATTAATTATAACCAATTTATTAAGGTTATTAGCCCTACATACACACACGCGCGCACACACACACACATTTAAAGTCATTATTTGTCTTCACAATCTTTTCTTGTTTACTTATTTATTGAAGTTTTTATACTGTGCATTTTAATTGGCTTGGGTATTTTTGCCATTATTTCCTTTATGGAGCTAATTATGTATAGCATAATGTAGGGACTGTAGGCTGTAAACATAAATTAAATGAGTCTGTTTATACCTGAGGCAAGAAACTAGGGAAGATGATGAAAATATGCCCAGCATCATTTGCTAGTGAAAGTGTGGGAAAAGTGCCAGTTCAAAAGCTTTACAATGGCACTAGACCTTGACATCTCTTGTACAAAGACTCATTGAAGAGTACTGCTGCAAAAGTGCCCTGCTGCTCCAGCAGGCAAATCCCAAGTGCTTATTAACTTTGAATTTTGTGCTGAAAGGAAATATTGCACAAATATACTGAGAGTCTGTTGAATCAACAAACAGAAGTTTATTATATTTGGTACAATTCAAGCTATGGCCCTTATCTCAGCCTGCATTAATTATACGCCTACCTCCAGTCTAAACTAAGTTTAGTTCATTTGTTTTTCTAATGTAGTGCTTGTAAAAATCTGATCTTGTTTATAACACATTTTGTTTGTCATCCACTGATGAACACTTGGGCTGTTTCCACGTTTTGGCAATTGTGAAAAATGTTGTTATGAAAATGATGTATAAATATAAGGTAAATGTGTTTTAAAAATCTCTGCAATAGGTATACTTGGCAACTTCCATTCATTTTTTTAAATGTATGTAACCCATAGATACATTTTTGTTCTTCAAGATTTAAACGATATAATGTATAGACAGCAAAACATAAAATTTCCATTCATTCTCTTACTCCACACCCATCTTCAATAACTAAAGTTAAATTTGCCATATGACCTTCCACCTGTTTAATATATACTTTTTAAATATTATTTATTTTAATGCATCACACAGCACATCTTGATCTACATTTTCCTGTCTTTTATTTAGTAATGTCTTGGAGATCTTTCCAATCTTATTTTTGTTTTCTGTTTTTAACAAATGTGTGTATTGCACAATGCTGTGTTAACTAACCATGTGCTTATATATTTATACACATTGGACTCTTTCTGCAGATCAGATTCCTAGAAGTAGAATCCCAGGCCCAACACTTTCTTAAACTGTCTATCAGATTTTCTTCCTTAAGATCCCTTGTGGCTTGATTATTATTTTTCTTCAAAATGTATTATACAGTTCTATAAATTTGGAAAACTCTTGGAAATTGTGTTCTGAAAAATTTTTCTGATGGTGTATTTGTTTCTGTTGGCCAACGCATTGTAAACCATGAGTTTTATAATCTTAATGAATTTATTTGTTTTAATGAAAATTATTTCTCACTCCAGGCCCTTTAGCTGGCACATGGGAGATATGACCCTTATCTATGGAACAATCTGGGATGATTTTGAAGGTATAATGAGAAATGACTCTTGAGAAATGTATTATAATGAAGAGGCTATTTTTACAGTGGAAACAGCACCTTATCCAGTGAACAAGTTAACATCACAAGCAATAATCTTGTTGATCTCGTGCAGTGAAATGGGGCATGAGCTCTGTGATATTTATTCCCTAGAACCTATTACCCCAGTTCAGTCATGAGAAAACATCAGGGAAGCCCATTTGAGAGACATTCTAGAAAATAATTGACCAGTACTCTTCAAAAGCACAAAAGTCAGCCAAGACAAGTAAAGACACAGTACCTTTCATAGATTGCAGCACACTAACGAGCCAGTGAAAGCTAAAGGCACCATGATAACCTGGGTTGGATTCTGGGACAGAAAAAAAAATGCTAGCGAAAAAAGTGATGCAGTAGGAAAGCAGTCTGTAGTTTAATACTGTATCAACATTAAATCATTAGTTTTGTTAATATACCACGGTTATATAAGATGCTAACATTTCCTTCGCTTTTATTTTATTTTTTACCTACCTTTCTATTTATTTGTTTAGAGACAAGATCTCTTTCTGTTGCCCAGGCTGGAATACAGTGGCGTGATCATAGCTCACTGCAGCCTTGGACTCTTGGGCTCAAGCGATTCTCCCGCCTCAGCCTCTCAAAGAGCTAGGATTACAAGCATGATCCATCATGCCTGGCCTGCTTTATTTTTAGAAAAAACTTTCACTAGAATGAAATTGGACAGGTATCTATATTTTTCTTACATTCTAATCTAGTGTTCTTTTTATTTGTTCTTATAGTTAGCTCTTCTAAACATCTAGATAAGCAATGACGAGTCAGTATAAATGTTCAAAAATGTTTATATTGAGGTCTTTATTTTAGTATGCTTTAAAATATATTTTCATTTTCCTCGAATAGAAAAGGGAAAGTTTGATGTAGACAAGATAACTGATTGTCAAAAAATTAGGCATTTAGAATGTTATTAAACGAAGTGACTTAAAAAATCCAAATTTAAATAACAAATAAAAAATTCATTTAATTCAAACTCAAGGGAAATTACTACTTTTTGCTATAAATATGCTAATGCAACAAGGATTTATTAAAAAATCTTTAAGGCTCAGTGTGATGCAGTTAGTGTACAAAAATATAAGGTTCAGTATTGCCCCAAAAGTATCAAAACATGTGGGGAAAACATAGCTAATATTTGAATAGTTTGCTGTGTTTCACAAAACTGAGTTTACACATATTCTCTCTCCTAATTTTTTTGTTTTGTTTTGTTTTGAGACAGAGTCTCACTCTGTTGCCCAGGCTGGAGTGCAGTGGTGCAATCTTGGCTCGCTGCAAGCTCCACCTCCCAGGTTTTGGCAATTCTCCTGCCTCAGCCTCCCAAGTAGCTGGGACTACAGGCGCCCGCCACCACGCCTGTATTTTTAGTAGAGATGGGGTTTCACCGTGGTAGCCAGGATGGTCTTGATTTCCTGACTTCATGATCCACCCGCCTCAGCCTCCCAAAGTGCTGGGATTACAGGCATGAGCCACTGTGCCCAGCCTGTTAGTTTTTATAAAAAATACTTTACATATTATTGTTTTTAGAATTACTTTTACAGATGAAATTGAGGCTTAGAGACATTCTAAGTGATTAACTTATGCTAGTTACTTTGTATAAGAATTGAGGCACAGGTCACATTTTTAACCAAATTACATAATTCTAGTTCTGCACTGCGCACAGAAGCTTCTCCTAAATATTAAATGTATTCATAATATTATTTTTCAGAATAATTAATACTATGATAATTAGATATTGCTAAAAAACTGAAAAAAATCAAATATGCAAATACTCTGATGGGGCATTTTCCAATAATGCAACAACTAATCAAAGCTCCTGAAAGAGAGCTTTGCCAGCAATGATTATGGCAGGGGATTTGAACCCCTGCACTTTGGAATCAGTATTCTCCGAAAGACTTGTTTTTAAAAATGAAATAATTCTTGTTATAGATACATTGGAAATACTGTCTGTCTCGCTTTTAGCTCAATGTGATGCTTGTCAGCGGTTCCAGGCTAGGTAAAGCTAAGCCAGCATGTTCCTGGAGGTGCCAATTTGGGGGATAATTCATGGAAAAAATTAATTTGTTATTGTGGTGACAGTAAGTTCCCACCTGTGTATTTCTGACAGGAATATGTGAGAATATACAAATAGCTGAGTTGTGTCTTTGTCCATCTTAACAGCCAAACTGGATCAGCTGCACAGGTTGGCTGATTGATTAGGCAGGGATTATTTAAGACAGCCAAAAAAACCAATTTGGCAAAAACATATCAATTTAATGGCCGTGGGGCAAGACAGGTGAGAAGGATGGAATCACTAGAAGATGTGAGAAACCCTGAATTCCAAGGTGCTCCTTTAAATCTTTGTGAAAGTGTGCCATGTTGGTCTCCCTACGAAGATAAATTATGGCTGCATTGATCTGTTGCCAAAATAATGGCTGGAAAATAAGAATAAGTTTAGTTACTTGAAGCCAACTAACTTTTTACACTGATTTTCTTACACTGTTCTTTGACTTTCTGAGGGGACAGGGTGTGGGACTCTCCTGTGTCTGTCTGATAGTGAGGGTTAGGAGATCCGGCTTCAGGCTCCCCAAACCTGGCTCCCTGTACACAGGGCCCTAGGAAAAGGAGCAGATGCATTTCCCTGGTCCACGGCTCCTTGGTACTGATAATGGTGACTGGTGTGAACATAAGCCATGTGTCCACTCTCCCTACCCTAGTCCCGGTCTTTCTCACAGTAACCCCCTTTGCTGGTATTACCGTGCATTCTATTATGGGGACTTTATTAGATCTACTGTTACTTTTCCTCTTCCTTCGATTGTTGTGCTGTTATCACCTGAGAAGCAGTCTGCTTTCCCAGGAATACTTCCTTGTTTGGAACGCCAACAGTAATGGTTTCCTTCAAACATGTAGAACTCATTTTCAAAGCCCATTGTTGTATGCCCCATAATCCATTTTTTAAATGTGAATTTTCTCCTTTCATTTTGTAAGACTTAACATTTCTTCAAGCGTACACTTTCTCACCCTGTTGTAAAGAGACCTTCTGTATATCTTTGAAGACCACAGGATCTCCAAATTGTTAACCACTGGTAGATGAATCGCTGAAGAGATAGAAGAAAGAGATGCCAATTAGATAAAGGAGTAAAATATAGGAATTTAGAAAAATTGCTTTTTAAATAAAATTGGACTGTAAAACACTTATAAGAAAAAGGGTATAACCCAAATTCAGTTACAAATAAAGGTGTTTCTTAAATATTGCCTGTAAAAGCAAAACAAAAAAGCAAAACATCTTTTTGAGACATCTTAGCTTCAATACCCTATGAGAAACTACTTATTTTGCATATTTTTGTGAGCTTTGAAACACTGTAGTAAAGTATTTCGCATGGTTATTTGCATTCAGTGAACTCACAAAGCCTATTACATATTATTTGAAGTATTATTTCTGTCTTAGCAATGTTTTCAGCTTATAATGGAATAACTTTTTGTTTGCATAATTAGTGGCCCAGAGAAAGGAAACCCAGAGAAGTTTAGGAAATGCAGGAATGTGTCCAGACTATGGCAAGTTCCATCTTTCAACTCTATTGCACTCAAATGTCGGTGTTGTGCTAAGGATTGTTGCTTCTTGGTATCAAGAAAGCTTCCACAGTCCCAGAAATCAATTTCTAAAATGAATGTGTCCAGTATAAGAAGGGAGGCAGAAGGGCAAATGGGCTTTCTTACTGCACATCTGTCTCTTATATGGGAGGAAATTATTCTCAGAAATGGAAACTATGGGCACCCCTAGGATTTTGGAAAATCAGTTTGCAGTACCTTAAAGACTCTAGCCACGATGTCAGCAGCTTGAAGAAAGAGAAATAAGTTGAGACTGGCAATTGTATAATCATCCAGCAATATTTATATTTTATTGGAAGTAAACAAATTTTATCTTCTAAAATCATTTACCTTATCTTCCATCTTTCTATTGTCTTCATTTCAGTTAATAAATTGTTAGTGTCTTTTAAAATGTTTTTCATTCTGATTGTTGCAAACTCAGGTGAATTACATGAAGTGGATACCACACGTTATTAGAATACAGAATAAGGTTTGTTTATTGAGCAAGGTCAAATGGCAGTTGATTGCAAGGCCAGGGATAAGTTCTTTAGGGTACAGACGTTTCAATATTAGGCAAATTGTCACATTGGACACTTCTCTGCCAAAGCATGCATGAAGAAGTGTTGCAATAAATTTCAAGGATCTAGGAAACAATAAAGTCTATCACTTGCCCTTATTCGCATTGAATAAGGAACTCTCAATATTCCAGGCTGACAAAATAATATAAACTGAATTATGCACAGGGAAATTATATTTTTAGCAATGCTTTCAAGTGCTGTTTATAGCCTAAACATATCTCTCACATACCTATTTTGTCAAAGACACTTAACACATTTTGAGGGCTCAACAAAAATTGCTTAATAAAAGAATGGTAGATTTTGACATAAAAATATTTTTTCTTCAATAGTTATAGAGTAAAAATAATAATTGTTTTTAAAAATGGAATTTTGTAATTGCCTCTGTTTTGGCATATGCTGTGTATGTACAATGTAAAGCTTATTTTTCCATAGCCAAATGTTCCAAGTGATCTTAAATGAGAGGTTTGGTTTTTTGGTTTTTGGTTTTGTTTAGGTCTGCTTTTCTGGTAGACATTCCTACTTTAGGACACCTATTTCATGAATTGATTGGAAACTAGGAAAAATGAAAGACAAGAGCGAGAGAATTTTAGGAACAACACAGAAATAAAGAACATGCTAGTGTTGGTTTCCTAGGCTGGTCCCAGGCACTATTTTTTACCCACATAGAGAAAAGTAATAATCAGGGTTCTGTAGGAAAGTTGTCTGGCTTCAGTGGTTTCAGGTGGCAAAAGAGAACGCTGGGCATATAGTAGTCCCCATTTCTGTGAAAAGTATGGTGCATAAATAGAAATAAGAGGTAAGACTGAGGCACGCTGTACCTTTTCATGGCTCAGAGTGTGAAGCTTTGAATTACTTTTGATAGGAGATAAGATGTTCTCTGCCATTGCAAAATACCACTACCAAGTGGATTTGATAATGTAGATATCAAAAAAATTGCCAAACTTTTTTGCCAAAAAAGTGAATGAAATTGACAGGAAAGGTTATTCATATAGAGAACAATTTTGATACTTCCAGAAATGAATGTACACACTTTGATGCTGTGCTGTGGCCTGACTCATAGGTGTGCAATATACTTAGTCAACTTTGGTTTACTGCTTATTGGCATGCTAGATTTGAACATGCTTAGTGAACTTAGAACATTAACGTAGAACAATACGGTAACATCTCAGTGTATTTTTTTCCTATAATTCTTCATATGTTTTGAGTTACATTGATTTATATGTTTTGAGGCTATGCTGTTTGACCTACTAAGATTCATACCTATTTAACTTTCTTGCACACCCATTATAAAATACAATGGTTTAAGACTCTGGAGTCAAATTCTTCACCCCTGAGAAGCCCTGAGTAAGTTTCTTCATCTCTGTGTCTCTCATGTTTCATGCATGTAAATTGGGGCTAATACAATTTCCTTCACAGACTAAGAAATGAGCAAAGTCTTAGCTTAATTCTTGTAATGTCTAAACACAAAATAGAAGTTAGCAATGATTCATATTACTACTATTAACATTAAAATTAGTATGGCATGGTAAAAGCAAACATTATCTTGAGATAAGCCTGGCATTCTTGTTTCAAAGACAATTTTCCCATGAGACAGGGAATCTTGTCACATACAAATAAAAGTCAAGGTCGTGGTGTGAGACTTACGTTGATTTCTAGTGATTGCCTTAGTTGATGAACCTGCTTTACTGTGGTGTGTGCCAGCAGTACTCAGTACAATTACGTGAAAAGACCCAGGGTGTTGACTATGCAAAGTCTTAATTTTATGATGATGAGCTATGCTTGGCAGTACTTTTTCAATTGTGCAGGTACATCTTCTCATTACCTAGAATAATGTTCACGAACCTTCTCTACGCTCTTCTGATCTTCTGGGGGGAATCAACCATTTATATCAAGGAGACATCAAATAACAGATTTCAATTTCAGAAGATGTGTCAAAATGGCTAAGATTACTTTGCTCTTCACAGACTTGAAAAATAAGACATGAGAGTTACTTTGATAAACATAAACAACTCAACAGTATATGCTCAAATAAATATGACATCAGTACTCTGTGGATCACCACGGAAGATGAGCTCCATCTGATTGCACTTCTCATAAGGCTATCTGGGGGGCTGCAGGGGTAGAGCCCATGACAGCATATAATGGACCAAAAGAGAAAAATAAAAAGAAAGAAAGAAACCAAAAAGGGAAAAATCCTGCGGGCTGATATGATGAAACATTCATTACTTTGTGGGAAAGCAGCCAAAGTGATTTATACTTCAACACTCCATGCTGAAATCAAAGAGAATGGGATAGAAATGTCGATGAAACTCTGCGTGGGGAGCTCTTTGAAATAGGGCTGTGCAAAAGAATATTTTGATTGAGACACTTAATGGCAATTCAAACAGACTAATTATGAATTAAGGTACTAAAAATGCATGTGATTTCACTTCTGAGGCAAACAGCTGAATTTTTATTTCTAGATGCAGTATTTGGCTACTCATCCTAGTATGATTGGGACAATATAACTTTATTGTGTAAGTGATTTTGAGCCAACAATGTGAAAACTGATTTTCAGAGCCTGCTTATATACAAAATGGAACACATTCCAGATATTGGTTATTCTCTTTTGGCTCTTTAACATTTAGAAGCAAATCACAAGAGAACTAATGGTTTTTATGGTTTTCCAAAAATATTGTTATTAGAGAACATCATTGTCACAAAAGTAAACATTTTAATCTTGACTACATGCACATAATTCATCATGTTCAAATTTAGTTCCCTTTGTTGAGAATGTTTAAGCAACAATTATGATTATACACCAAGTCTAGGGCAATAATAGAAACTGAAATTACTGGAAATTTGTATTTGAAAATCTCTTGTTATCATTTATCTGTAATTTATCTTTAACATAAATACACAAATTCACATATTATATAATATAGTTATACAGTTGTCTATTTAGTTTATGTCGGTGAGGTAGCAGGTACGTGTGTGCTTGAGGTATGATGATTCTGTCTGTGACATGCCAGTTGTCAGAACAGCCATATAGAGTCTTAATCATTTTCATTCTAAAAATATTTTTAAAATATCTCTTGGCTTTCATATATAAGTAATTCTTGATGTTACTCTAGTTTTCTCTCTTTATTTTTTAAATTATGTTCTCATCAATCCTTACTAGATTTCCACTTCTTCCTGAGTTATGGAAGAGTAAATGTCCAAATCGAAATTATTGCATATCAACTTTTGTCTCATGACATTATGAAGACAGAAATGAACCATAGGTTGTACAGCTATTCAAACAAAATAAAAGTGCTCTGAAATTGGTTTAGAATAGTAATTTGAATATATTTTGCCACTGACTTGAAAATAACTAACTTTAATTTGGATCATGATATCACTTTTAAAGAAAATTCTATGTTAATAGAATAAAAATGTAGTAAGCATTCTAATAAAGGTAACATTTCTCAAATTACCCCATTAATGGGCCTTTTGTGTAAAATAATGGACATTTTATATTATTTAATTGTTTAGATATTCATAATATACATTAATGTTACATAATACATATTAGTATTATGTATCAAACAAAGAAATAAATGCCAATTTTAGGGAGGAGTTAAATTTATCTTTTCATGATGAATAGAAACATTTCAGTATGTATTAGATTACTCCAAACTTGCATTCATGTGTCAAAATTTCATAGAGATAAATCTAATTACAACAGAATATTTCCCATGTAAACAATAAATTTATTTATGTATTTATAGATGTTTGGAACTTACTAACTTGAACATTTTTTAAAGTATTTGTCAACAGCTAAGCCTACAGAAGGTCACAGATATTTTAATTTTAATTTTTAATGCTTAAAATTTGGTTAAGAAATATTATTTTAATAAAATATATTTTAAAAAACTTTTCTTAATACTACCTATGAAGATAATCACGAAGACTAAAAAACATTTAAGTGTAAATTGAAAAAATCCAATTAAACATGAGTTAATTATATTTTGAATCACCTGGCTTTAGCATTGGAATTTCATTCAAAACTCTGTTCTTGAAATCTTCCTAGACAGCGGACAATACTGAAGATAATAAAATGTCATCACAAATACGGAAGTTTTTGGAATCAAAGGACCCCATCTTGATATCTTAGGATTCCTTTACATGGGTAAATGAAATGCCTTTTCTGTCTTGTTTACCTTATGAAATCCTATTGATCCTCTAATATTTTACTTGAATACCATTTACTCAAAGACACTTTTCCTTATCATCATCTCCCTGCTTGTACAACAAACATTGTTTATCACACTCTGTTGAGCTACAAATGTACCTTATTCAAGACACCACGCTTGTGTTTTATGGCATTAGCAGAATTTTTATACATATCTGCTCCCCTGATTAGACTTCATTTTGAAGAAAGCAAGAATTATGACTCCTTCAACATATTTTGTTTCTTTAATATAATATCCAGCACAGTGTAAATGCTTTAGTAAATATTTGTGAATCAATTAAAGGCTAAGAGGGTGGCAGTGGTGGCTCATGTCTGTAATCCCAGCACTTAGGGAAGCTGAGGTGAGCAGCTCACCTGAGGTCAGGAGTTTGAGATCAGCCTGGCCAACATGGCAAAACTCTGTCTCTACTAAAAAATACAAAAATTAGTTGGGCATGGTGGCATGCATCTGTAATCCCAGCTACTTAGGAGGCTGAGGCATGAGAATCACTTGAACTTGGAAGGTGGAGTTTACAGTAAGCCAAGATCATGCCACTGTACTCCTGCTTGGGTGACACAGCAAGATTCCATCTCAAAAAAAAAAAAAAAAAAAAAATTAAAAGCTAAATTAGCTCTTTCCAGAGACTTTTGTCTTTGAAGAGAATATTTCCACTGAGCAAAATGACTGTGTTCCTCAGATTCCTTAGTGTTTAAATGCTGCTATGGGACTAAATTCTGGTCAATAAGGTAAAATAGGAGTGGTTTTTTCGACTTTTAGAAAGCCCTTTGAACAAAAAAAGGGATGTGTAATTATGTGTACTCTCCTCTTAGAGCAGGACTTAATGTGGTGCTAAATATGTGGTTTGTAATAACTAGAAATCCAGCTGTCATTGTGCACCATGAAGAAAAGGGATCTACTCTGAGAATATTAGAGAACTGAGCTTGAAAGATTATGTGTGGATTTTTTTTTTTTTTCCAACATACTAGGCCCGTGTCATGAGCTGAATCATGTCTTCCAAAAATTCATGGGCAGTCCCCTACCCCGGGCACTTCAGAATTTATTTGAACATAAAGTCTTTACAGAGGCAATTAGGAGGAAATGAGGTCAATAGGGTGGCCCTAATCTGGTATGACTGCTCTTTGTTTAAGAAGAGGGAATGAAGAGACAGACACACACTGGGAGAAGAACAGTGAAGACACAGGGATAAAATGACCACCTGCAAGCCAAGAAGAGAGGCTTCAGAAGAAACCCTGCTTGTGGTGACAACTTGATTGGAAACTTCCAGCCTCCAGAATCGTGACAAAGGACATTTCTGATGTTTAAACCACCCAGTCTGTTGAACTTTAACAGCCCTAGCAAACTACCATGGATTTTGGTGCAGGGGAGTCTGTGCGGCTGCAGCAAACACCTACCATGTGGGTGTGGCGTTGGAACTGGGTGATGGGTAAAGGCTGGAAGAATTTTGAGATGTATATTAAAAAATGCTTAGATGGCCTTCAAGAAACTATTGGTATAAATATGGAAATTAAAGGTAATTCTGGTGAGAGTTCATACAGAAAAGAGAAGAGCTGTAGATAAATCTTCTACTGTCTTAGAATACGTATATATCATCGTGAAAAGAGTGTTGGTAGAAATCTAAGCATTAAAGATATTTCTGGTGATGTCTGAGTCCCAAATAAAAAAGAAAACATGTTTGTGGAAAGAAGAGAAAAGATTATTCCTCTTATTATAAAGTGCAAAGAACTTGGCCAAACTTTGTTCTAGTGCTCTGTGGAAAGTAGAACTTGTAAAAGATGAACTTGGAAATTTAGTTCAGAATATCTCTAATCAAAGTGTTGAAGGACATCCTGGTTTCTTTTTGCTTCTTATAATAAAATATCAGAGAGGGGAATTAAGGAGAAAATTATTAAGCAAAAAAGAATTAGAACTTGAATATTTGAAAAATTCTCAGCTTAGCCATGTTTCCAAAAAAAAGGGAGAGAAAACGTGTTCTGGAAAGAACATCTATGTGTGGATGGACAACACTTTGCTAAAGATATTATGGTGCATGATGTAAGGACATAATCAGCCATCTCAGCAGAAGTCAGGAATAGAGATGGGGGATATGCAGGACAGATGCATGGAAGACCCTCTTTGATAGCTTGGACTCTTGTGAATTGCATGGGAGGCCATCAGGGGTTTGAGCCAGCAGAAATCTGCTGGCTTGAACTAAAGGAGATATAAATGGAGTGAAATGGAGGCAGGTTTTCAGACTTCTGGGATTCTACATAATGAATCAATGGAGTTCCCCAGTTACAAACTTCCATTATCCTTCAAGAATGGAGAAGAATGACCCCAAACTTAGTTCAGAGGTTGACAGAGCTGCCAATGGCACTACAGGGTATACACGGGCCCGGAGGGACTTGATTGCTTCCTCCTTGGTTCCAGGGAAGTTGGTCACCTCTTTAACGAGGGCAAGAATAACTAGCCCATGGCCAGGGAGTCAGGGCCACCTGCTGGCCCCAGAGGACAGATTATGGAACCAATGAAGTTCATTCTCAAGTCTTAAAATCTAATGCAACTTGTCCTGCTAGTTTTCAGACCTACTTGGAACCTATGATCCTTTTCTTATTTCTAGTTTTTTCTTTTTGGATAGAAATGGCTATCCTATGTCTGTCCCACAACCATGTTTTGAAAGCACGCAACTTGTCTGGTGTCACACTTTTACAGATGAAGAGACATTTTGCCCCAGATGAATCATACCTTGAGTCTCACCCATAGCTGATTTAGAGGATAGTAAGATGCAACTTTAGAGATGATGCTGGGATGGGTTAATACTTGGAATATATTATCATGGAGTGAGTGCATTTGCATGAAAAAATACATAAATCTTGGGGGACAGAAGAAAGAATGTGGTAGGCTTACCTGTATCCTCCAAAACCTCATATACTGAAGTCTTTACACCCAGTAACTCAAAATGTGACTGTATTTAAATATAGTAACATTATACAGGCAATTATGATTAAACGAGCTTATCAGAGTGAGCCTTAATTTAATATGATTGATATTCTTATAAGAAGAGAAGCTTAGAACATGGACATAGTGACTGAAGATCATGTAAAAACGTGGGAGGAAGATGGCCCTCTGCAAGCCAAGGAGCTAGGCCTCAGGAGAACCAACCCTGCCCGCACCTTGATCTCGGGCTTTCAGTCTCCAAAACTGTGAGACAGTACATTTCTTTTGTTTCAGCCACCCTATCTGTTGTACTTAATAATGAGAAGATTGGGTATGAAAGCTAAAAATTCTGTGTAACTGTAAAAAGGACATTATAATCATAAAAGTGAGAGGTAAAAGTGTGTGTGTGTACGTGCGTGTGTGTGTGAAAGAAGGTATAGGTAAGCTAGATCATTTCATTTTTCAAAGTAGCAAGTTAATAACTATATACATAACTGTAAAACTAATGACATTTTTAGTAGAAGCATGTTAATTAAAATTATAAGTTTAGATACTGGCAAACATTTCTAACAGTGTTGAAAATTATGTACCTCTATGGAGCAGGCAGGAGAGAGGGTTGGAGAAATTATGATGTTGCTTTTGTGTGTTAAGTCTAAAGTTATTTTTAAAAGAAATTGTAACTGTAATATATACCACTTTAATAAAAAAAATTGAAAAATAAATACTACAAGATAACATGAAGAATTACTAAGTGAATATTCAGTGAAAACATGAACTGTTAAAAAACTAATATTTGTAGGTAGGAATATAGAAAAATAAAGTTTAATACGTTTAGGGGGTCACTAAAAAAATAGTGACTCATTTGTAGTTTACCCTTTTTCACTCTTCTGTGTTATGTTTTCTTTTTTCACCAATGTTATCAAGTGTGAAAATTTTAAGACTGCAGTCTTGCCTTTATTTTATTTCTGTAGGGTCCCCCAAAATGTCCTCAATGTCTGTTCAAGGGCACAGAAGAGTTCCTAAGCACGGAAAGCCCCGGTCAGTGCCATCATTATGTTTTGTAGCAAACATAACTTTGCCCAGATATGCTTTTAAAAAAAACATCGAACATCTGTGGATTTAGGGTATTCATTACGTTTAGGAGGTAAGTGTGTACAGATCTGTGAAAATTTTACAAATTGTAAAAAGCTGAAAATCTTTGAAGAAGACCATGGACTGACAGTAAACAATCTGTTGTATTTTGATGTGCATTTTCCTGGATTTCTCCATCTTAAGTGAATAATTAGAAATAACACAAATCAGTTTATAGGCGTCCAACTTGATATTAATTAAATCCACAGTTCACAATAATTGCCAAGAAAGCATTTAATCTCTGAAGTTTAATTACGTAAGGTTGTTCTATATCTCCAAAAAGACAGAACTGGTCAGACAATTGGGTCTTCGAGGGAACCAGTTCCTCTAAATAGTGTGTAGATGCATTCTCCTCCCAGATGTTACACAAACCAAAAAAATTAAACTGTTATTAATAATAAATTTTTGAAAAAAATTATGGTCTAGTTAATGACTTTATAGAGAATTCTCTGTTGAGGGTGAAACATGGCACTCTGTAGTTTCATGCCAGCAAGCCTGCTCTTACATCTTTTTAATGTTAGCCAAGGGGAATTTCCTTGATATGGTAGAAAGGATGCAATACATCACTCTTCCCCCTAAAGACCATTAAAATGCTCATTAAATTAGTTATAAAAGAAAAATAATAGAAAAACCAACACCAATGAAAAATAAGTATCCTAACTCATATAATAAAGTTTGTGTATCTTCCAGAGTCTTAGAAAATAGTCGCAGAAATTGTCTTTATGTATATACATATATATATTAAAATATCTAAAAATAAGTGTTCACTTTCCCCTGAAAAAGTTCATGCAACTGAAGAATACATAGGAATTCTAAAGTACATTTGACCAAAACATAAGGCTCAGCGTGGAGAAAGGTATAATGTTAGTGTCATTATAATAGTGTTATGATATCCTTTGATTGTATAAATGATAAAATACATACCTCTGAAATACATTTGTAAAAGGTTGACTGAAGAGGTGGGAATGACTACTCCTGGTTGTGTTCATTAATATTTTCTTTTCTCTCAGTCTCACTTTTTCAAACTAGGTATATTAAAAGGATTATAAAATTTCGATTGCAGATAGAGATTATGGAATGTTTTGTATTACATTTCTGTTGCTACTGTAACTAATTACCGTAAGCTTAGTGATTTAAAACAGCATAAATGTGTTGTTTTATACTACTGGAGACTGGAAGTCTGAAATGGATCACACAGGGCTAAAATCATGATGTTGGCAGGGCTGCTTTACTTTGCGGAGCCTCTAGGAGAGAATTCAGTTTCTGCCTTTTTTGGCTCCTAGAGATGGGGTGCGTTCTTCGGCACCTGGATCTCTTCTTTAATGTTCAAAGCAGCAACGGTGGTTTAAACGAATCCCTTTCATATCACATCTTTCCTAGCAAGCTGAAATAAGTACTGCATTTAATAATTTTTTTGACTAAATTGGGCTCACTCAATGATGCAAAATAGTTTCTTATTTTCAAGGTCCTCCACTTTAATCATGTCTGCAAAGTCCCTTTTGCCCCATAAGGTAACGTATTCACTGGGTCTGTGGATTAGGACATGGACGTTTTGTGTGGGTCATTATTCTGATACCATATACATAAATATATAGAATAAAACCAAATACCCACTTACATGTTTTAAATATAATGCAAGCATTAGAAGAAACTGTAGGAACACAGGCATTCATTTCACTTTTCTTTATATCAGTGGTCTTTAAATTATAATTATTGTACAGCAACATCAGTTCCATTGGGAACTATATTAGAGTAGTTTGAGCACCACGCCACACCAAAACTACTGTAAGAAAAATTAGAAGTGAAGCTCAGTAACCTCTGTTTTACTAATACCACAAGGAAATGCAAATACAGGCTAAAGTTTAGGGCCAAACTCTCTATCTTGTGCAATTGCAGGTTAGGAGAATCTTTCTAAAAATAGTTTGTAAAGCACCCTTATTAATATCTCTGATTGAAGAATATCAACACGCTAAATATTGCATACTTTTTAATTGTGTGGTTATTAAAATAATTAATCGATTATTAAACTGCATTTTAAACTATTAGAATAATTTATAATCATTTGTTACTCATATATTATGCCTAATACAATAACATATCACATGTATCTCTTCCCAGCTCTCTCTTCTGATAATAACCTATTATAAGCTTCTCTTCCTAACCAAAAACATTCATTCATGAAGACTAGTAGGATGTTCAAAGAAATGTAGATTTCACTCAAAATATAACGAGATGTCCAGAAAAGTGAAAGCAGCCAAGAAATAGAAAACAAAATGAAAAAGTATAATTAGAAATTGATGCATTATATGCATTTACATGCACGTGCGCACACACAGAGATACAAACACACACACACAGTTGTCTTTCAGTATCCATGGAGGATTGGTTCCAGAATCTATGTCAGATACCAAAAACCCAAATGCTCAAGTTCCTTATAAAAATTGTGTAGTATTTGCATATAACATGTGCACATCCTCCTGTGTACTTTAAATCATCTCTAGATTATGTATAGTTACTAATATACTGTAAATGTTACATAAATAGTGCTAATATTGTATTGGTCAAGTAACAATTACAAGGAAAAAATCTCTACATGTTTTATACAGACACGGTCTTTTTTTTTTTTCCAAATATTTTTGATACGTGGTTGGTTAAATGCACAGGTGTGAAACCCTTGAGCAAACTATATATATTATAACCTTATATAAATAGATTGCATGTGTGTGTACATATAAACACACTTACAGTCAAACGTATAGGCAAAGATGATTCAACGTAACTATAATTGGAGCCATGGAGAAAGAAGACTGAAACAATGGAGAACAAATATACTAATATTTTGTCACTATAAGCCATGACAACATAGAAGGTGACAGAGCAGAAAGCTCCAGAACCCATCATTTCATCCAGAAACTACTGTGCTGTTGAAAGCTATCTGAAGTAACTACTCTGGAACTCTTGCAGAATGTGGTTGAAACACGTCCAGTATCCAGGGGAGAATGTGATGAAGAGGCTAAGTTTCAGTCACTTTCAGCCTTTTGCATAAAAGCTACCCCATGTCATATTTATGATAAGAGACTAACATTCAGAATACCTAAGAACTTCCAACTCAACAGTAGAAAAACAAGCCACTCAATAAAAAATGGGCACAGAACTCGAAAAGTGGGTATTTCTCCAAAGAAGATACACAAATATTTCTCCAAAGAAGATACACAAATGGTCAAGAACAACATGAAAAGATGCTCAGCATCTTTTAGTTATTATAGAAGTGAGAATAAAAACTACAATGATATACCTCTTCACTTCTATTAGGACGCTCATTATTTTTTAAAACGACAGTAACATGAGTTGGTGAGGATGTGCAGAAAATGGATTATTTGTGTATTTTTGGTAGGAATGTAAAATGGTATGTACAGTTGCTATGGGAAGCACGCAGTTCCTCAAAAAGTTAGGATTACCATACAACTCAGCAATTCCACTCCTTCGTATATACCCAAAAGAAAAACTCAAGAGACTCAAGCAGATATGTGTGGACCAGTGTTTATAACAATATTGAAAATGCACAATGGTAGAAACTATTTGTTCATCCAGATAGAAATGAACAAAATGTGATATATAGAAATAGTGGAATACTATTCAATCTTAAAAACAAATGAAATTCCAATATATGCTACAACATGAATTAATCTTGAAAATATGCTAAGCGAAATATGCCAGACATAAAATACAAATATTGTGTAACTCCAATTTTAAACGTAGGATAGTCAATTTCTTAGAAACATACAGCATAATATAAGTTACTTAGGCTGAGGATAGATTAGTGTGGCAATTATTCTGTAAGAAGTATAGGGTTTCTGTTTGGGATTATGAGTAATTCTGGAAATATGTAGTGGTGATGGTTACACAAAATTCTGAATGTATTTTATACCACTGATCTACACTTAAAATGATCATGTATATATTGACACACTAAAAATGAAAAAATGCTATCACACAAAAAATTTATATAAATAAAACTATTGAACTGCTTCAGATTAGACATGTACACTGACAAACACTTATTCAAATCCTTACATGTCGGGAATTGGACGGTTCTTGGTCTCACTGACTTCAAGAAGGAAACCACAAACTCTCACAGCGAGTGTTACAGTTAAATTAAAGATAGGGTGTCCGAAGGGTTCCTTCAGACGTTCAGATGTGTCCCGAAGCGTCATTCCTTCTGGTATGTTCCTGGTCTGTCGCGAGTGAAGCTGCAGCCCTTCATGCTGAGCGTTACAGCTCTTAAAAGCAGCGTGGACTCAAAAAGTGAGCAGCAACAAGACTTATTGCGCAGAGCCAAAGAACAAAGCTTCCGCTTTCTGGATCAGGATCCCAGCAGGTTGCCGCTGTGTCGCGCCGGCAGCCTGCTTTTATTCCCTTATCCGGCCCCACCCACATCCTGCTGATAGGTCCATTTTACAGAGCGCTGACTGGTCCACTTTACAGAGAGCTGATTGGTCCAATTTAACACAGTGCTGATTGGTACGTTTACAATCCTTGAGCCAGACACAGAGTCACAGAGTGCTAGTTAGCTAGATACAGAGTTAGCTAGATACAGAGTACCAATTGGTGTATTTACAAACCCTGAGCTAGACACAGAGTCACAGAGTGCTAGTCCTCCAAGTCTCCACTAGGTTAGCTAGATACAGAGTACCAATTGGTGTATTCACAAACCCTGAGCTAGACACAGAGTGCTGATTGGTGTATTTACAAACCCTGAGCTAGACACAGAGTGCTGATTGGTGCACATAGGATCCTCCAGCTAGATATAAAAGTTCTCCAAGTCCCCATCCAGTTCAGGAGCCTAGCCGGCTTCACCCAGTGGATCCTGCACCAGGGCTGCTGGTGGAGCTGCCTGCCAGTCCCCAGCTGCGCCTGCACTCTTCAGCCCCTGGGCTGTGGATGGGACCCGGCTCCACGGAGCAGGGGGCGACGCCCGTCGGGAAGGCTCAGGCCGCCCCTGGGAGCCCACCGTAGGGGGAGGAGCTCAGACACAGCGGGCTGCCGCGGCCGAGCTCTTTCCCGCCGGGAGGTAGTCAAACCTGGCGAGAATTTGAGTGCAGCGTAAGCAGGCCGGCACTGCTGGGGGACCAGGCACAACCGTCGCAGCTGCTGGCCCGGGTGCTAAGCCCCTCACTGCCCTGGGCCGGCTCAGCCGGTCGCTCAGTGTGCGAGGCCCGCGGAGCCCGCGCCCGCGCCCGCGGGAACTTACTTACACTGGCCCGCCATCGCAGCGCCCAGCCCCGGTTGCCACCCGCGCCTCTCCCTCCACACCTCCCCGCAAGCAGAGGGAGGAGGCTCCGGCCTCAGCGGGCTCAGAGAGGGGCTCCCACGCTGCGGTGGCGGGTTGAAGGGCCCCTCAGGCGCTGCCAGAGTGGAAGCCAAGGCCGGAGGCCAAGGAGGCGCTGAGAGTGAGGGCTGCTAGCACATTGTCACCTCTCACAACAGGGAGAAAAGTGAAAACAGTAAGACAAAACAGAGCTCACTAAAAGCTCGTGACTTTTTATGAACCCATTGGAAAACTGAGATTGCAGGACCTCTGCTCTCCAGAAATCTGGGGACACAGGTGCATCCGAAGAGTCAGGTACAACAGCAGTCCCAACATTTTTGGCACCAGGGTCTAGTTTCATGGAAGACATTTTTTTCACCGACCAAGGTGGGGGAATGTTTCGGGATGAAACTGTTCCACCTCAGATCATCAGGCATTACATTTTCATAAAAAGTACACAACCTAGATATCTTGCATACACAGTTCACAGTCCGGTTCACGGTCTTATGAGAATCTAACGCCACTGCTGATCTGACAGGAGGCAGAGCTCAGGTGGTAATGCTCACTTGCTGCCACTCACCACCTGCTGTGCCGCCCAGTTCCTAACAAGCCATGGACGTGTACTGGTCCACTGCTCAGTGGTTGGGGACCTGTGATGTACAAGATCCACCTATCTGGAGCTGTAACTACTCAAGTCATGCCCTGGTAAAACAAAGGTTTATTTTGATTAATTTCTGGAAGCTGAATGTGGACTAGTGTAAGTGAGAATCTACTAGGGGCTTCAGTCTCTTTCTGAGGATTTACTTCCAGGCTCTTTAAAAGTATTTATAGTAAAAGGGCTGGGATGAACCCTTTATGGCTCAGAAGGGGTAGGTTTTACACTGAAGACATTTTGAAATACGCCATCCTGTTTTCATAGGAAAGGTCTAATCTCCAGAGGAAAAGACTTATCCACCTAAGAAAATGAATTTTTCCCCACTGCAGTCCCCTCTAGCATTGTTGTTTCCACTAAGGTAAAGGCAGGGTGAGAGGAAGCTATATCATTGGAGAAACTCTCATGAAACCTGTAATGCCTTGAGATACAAATCCTCTAAAAGACTGAGATTTGATCATAACATTATGGAATAATTAACCCTCACTGCAACTTACCACCAAACCAGCAAGACTCCAATATAATAATAATGAATAAAAATGAAAAAGTGGTAAGACATAGACTAAATCTGAAAATAATATTTAGGCTAAACTAAATATAGAGGGTAGATAAAAACAATAGAAACGTAATATCTTCAGGCACTTAGAACTACAGCAAATGTTTAACAAGCCTGACTCCTCAGCAGAGTAACATACCTCCTTACTGTAATGAGGTTTACTTTGTTCATTTTTTTAACCTAAGCTTCTATTTTGTGTTACATTATGCCTTGCTTTCGAGAAAATATTACAAGATATGCCAAAAGGCAAGAGAAAGCAGATGGAAGAGATAAAGCAAGCATCAGAACCAAACTCAGATATGAGATAAATGTGGGAAATATTGAATAAAAAATTAAAATAACTATAATTAATATGTTAAGGTCTCTAAAGGAAAAAAGTAGACAACACAAAAAAGTAATGAAAGCAATTACATGAAAATTCTAGAAGAGAATCAAGGGGGAATTGCTTGAAATCAAAACGCTGCAACAAAAATTAAGACCACCTTTGACAGACTCATAAATAGATTAGACATAATCAAGGGAAGAATCAGTGAGCTTAAAGATAGGTCAACACAAACTTCCCAGGCTGAAATGCAAAGAGAAAAAAAATAATAATATATTTTTTTAAAGAACGAAAAATTCAAGAACTGTGTGATGATTTTTAAAGGTACAATATGAGATTACTTGGAATATGAGAAGGGAACAAAAAATAGTAAAACAAAAATATTTGAAATTACAATTTGTGAAAGCTTTGTAAAATTAATAACAATCACCATCTACAGATCAAGAATACCTGAAGAACACTGATTCAGTTAAAAAAAACTTGTGCATAAATATATCATATTTAAACTGCAAAAAATCAAATGTATGCAAAAAATACATACATTGAAATGGAGGGGATATGCTGCTGTATTAGTCCATCCTCATACTGCTATAAAGAACTGCCTGAGACTGAGTAATTTATAAAGAAAAGAGGTTTAAATTGACTTAGAGTTCCACATAGCTAGGGAGGCCCAGGGAAACTTACAATCATGGCGGAAGGTACTTCTTCACAGGGTGACGGGAGAGAGAATAAGAGCTGAGTGAAGGGGGAAACTTCTTATAAAACCATTAGATCTTATGAAAACTCACTTGCTATCACGAGAACAGTATGGGAGGAAACCACTGATGATTCAGTGATCTCCACCTGGCCCCACCGTTGACACACAGGGATTATTACAATTCAGTGTGAGATTTTGGTGGGGACACAGAGCCAAACCATATTAGTTGCCCAAAGAGGAACATAATTAAGAAGTAGAGTGAACTTCTCTTCAGAAACAAAGTAAACAAGAAGAGAGTGGAGTGAATTATTGCAAACACACACACCCACACACCCCCACACACACTCACACAGCAACCTTAAAGGCTACATGAAATAAAATTATCCTTTAAATGCAAATGAATGTGAAAAAAAATCAAAGAAAAATGTAAGAAACTCATTACAGAACAAATCTTTCCTGTAAGAAATGTTAAAGAAGTTTGTCAGGGAGAATAAAAACAATATAGGTAAAAAACCTGTATTTACATATTTTTTTAAAAGTAAGGCATTGAAGAATTTTAAAAAGTAAATTCTCATTTGTATTCTTAATGGATATAAAGGGTTATTGAGGTTAAATTGATAATAGTAACAATACATTGGGTTACTGTATCTCATGGGTGAGTATAATGAATGAAACTATGTCATAAAAGGTAGAAAGGAAGCAGTAGGAATACTGCTACAAGGTCCTTGCACTACATGAAAGCAGCACAGTATTATTTGAAGGTACACTCAGATGATGTGAAAACATATATTTGATATTCTGGATAAGTCAGTAAATTTTTAAAAGATGTATACTTGATAACAGAAAAAAATATATAAAATGCTCAAAATCTGGGGAGAAAAAAGAAAAAAATGAAAAAAGTACAAAAAATAGAAAAGATAGAAACATGGCAGATATTAATTTTAATATTCAATAATCTAAATTGGACAGTCTATACACACTACTTAACAGGCAAAGATTATCAAGGTGAATAAAATAACAAGACGCAATGATACGTTTCCTACAAGTAACCCACTTTAAATATAAAGACTCATATAGTTTGTAGTTTAAGAGATGAGGGGAGATAAGCCATGCTAACACTGAGCAAAAGAGAACTGGAGTTAGTGATATTAATTATAGACAAAGTTGACTTTAGGATAAAGAAAATTGTCAAGGATACAGAGGGACATTACATAACAAAAAAAAAAAAGTGTCAAATCCCCAAGATAGTATAGAACATAATGATTCTTAGTGTGCATGTGCCTAAAAATAGTGTGTAAAAATATGAGGCAAAAAGAGATAAAAATAACAGAAGAAACATACAAATCCACTAATATAGTTAGAGATTTCGAGACCACTCTTTCAGTAATTATATTCCCACATAATTATTCACAGTGACTGCATTAATCTCAAAGTGTCCTATCTGGACCATATGGTCATTCTGCAAAAGACCAATTGCAGACA
Source organism: Macaca mulatta (assembly GCF_049350105.2). NCBI lineage: Eukaryota > Metazoa > Chordata > Mammalia > Primates > Cercopithecidae > Macaca > Macaca mulatta. Next base: position 75,920,223 of record NC_133408.1, read on the forward strand.
TTTAAAAGAACTATCTATCTATCTTGCAAGAATTTTATAGCTATGTATGGAACAAATGAGCATCAAAATTTCTGATAATAATTTAAAATGTTTTATATTTTGTAATATATTAAATAAAGAAAAAATCAAAACAAGTGAAATCTTTCTCAAAAATAGAAAAGAGAAAAAAATAAAGTCTTGTTACAGAACGTCAGCTTAGAAAAACTAATAGAAGTAGAAAATCACCATTTTGTAACCACAAAGATACCACAGATTCTATTAAGGATCATCAGTATATTAAAAAACCATTAGGTTAATGCTATTGGATAACAAAATCAATTCAAAATATCACCCAGGAGATTACTTCATAATTTACTTTGTAGTGAAGATATCTCACAATTGCTACAGAAATATCTCAGAATATTGGGGTTTGGTTTTTGAACACTGCAATAAAGCAAATATGGCTATACAGTGAGTCACATATTTTCAAAATTACCAAGTGCTTATAAAATTTATGTTTACACTATACTCTGGTCTATTAAGTGTGTGGTAAAATTGTCTGAAAAATATGCCTACCTAAATAAAAAAATACTTCATTGGTAGAAAAGTGCTAACTATCATCTGAGCCTCCAGCAAGTTGTGATCTTTTTGCTGGCGGAGAGTCTTGCCTTGTTGGTGGAAAATATTCAAAACACAGTAAAAGGATTTTCTTTACATTTGAGGAAGACAACTGATCTATTGGAAGAAAAAAGAAGAATAGGTGGTATGCAAATGGAAATATGTTTGTGAAACCGACCCAAGAGTCCCATTGGCTGTTCTTTCAGATAAACATAAAAATTGACATTTATGATCTTAAAGCTTGAAGCTTACATTTGTTTTGTCTGAGTTCTTTCCTCAAGAAAGGAGCTTTAGTCCTCTCAAAAAAAAAAAGTATCAAAGAACTGAAACTCACCAGATCACCACATCCAGACAATAAGATGCTGCCCACCTCATTCATCATGATTGATTCCTTATCTCTTCCTAGTTCCTGTTTTCTTACACATTGTTGCATTTCTTCCTTGCTATATAAACTCGTAGTGTTAGTCAGTCAAGGAGATGGATTTCAGGCTAAGCTCTCTATCTCCTCTTCTTCAGCACCTGATTAAAGCCTTATTCCTTGGCAATACTTGTCTTCTCAGTGATTGGCTTTCTGTGCAGGGAGCAAGAGAACTTAGACTGAACCCCTGGTGTTTTGGTAACAGATTTTGGTTCCCTGAGCAGGAAAGTGTTGCTTATGGTTCAGCTGCCACAGGCTGGGCATCTCTGAAGATCTCCTAAGCAGCTACCCACCCAGTTTTGGCTGGAGGTGAGTTTCCGTGTCTCTCTGGCCCCACCATAGCTGACCCCAACTATGTTCCTGACTGCCTTGGAAGAACTGCTTTTGAAATATGACGTCTGCATATGGATAGGTGAGTGTCTTTGTGGGCCCAGAGAGCTAAATCTGCTCCTCTCAATTTGGGAAATTTTTAAATGAATTTCCATTTGCAGGTTGAACAAGCCCAACTGACTGAGAGTGGGAAGCGCCTTGACTGTTTCAGTATGGACACTCTTGAGGGCTTGCTTGTAATTGGGTGTTGTGTCTTGGCAAGTGAATATCCTTTGTGGGTACCAGATGGTGGGATCAGTTCCTCTCAATTTGGGAAATTCCTAAGAAATTTTTGTTTGCATTCGATCAAGCCCAACCATTGAAGAAAGGCACCCTGACTGTTTCAGTTTGGACACTCTTGAGGCTTGTTGCTGCAGCAGTTGGATTTCGTTGTGGTGATTGTGTGTGATTGATACAGTCATGAGGAATTCAGGAAACTTGTTAGTTTTGGAATACTGTTTGCCCTTAGTATTGCTCAGAATCTGGAGTTTGCAAGTGAATGGGAAAGTGGGATGGAGTTCATGTATCCAGGCTTTTGTGCTGCTGTTCTAAGCAGGGTCAGGTCTGGTTAGTATGTGATGTTCTTCTTTGGTGCTCTTTGGCCCCAGTGTGCTTTTGAGTCTGGGGAGGTTTGGCCTTTAAAAATCAAACTGCCATGAAAACTGCTTTATCCAGAACTTTAGTTCACAGCCTTCATTGGATTACCTATCAGGGCAAACAAAGTGTAAACATGTAAACCCAGCGAGATTATATTGCTATCTCATGGCTAGAGTTACAAGGTAAAAGCTATTGGATTTTCGTTTGTGCATATGTATACATGTGTAGATGTGTTTATTTGTATGTACTTTTTTTTTTTAAGATGGAGTCTTGCTCTGTGGCCCAGGCTGGAGTGCAGTGGTGCAATCTCAGCTCACTGCAAGCTCCACCTCCCAGGTTCACACCATTCTCCTGCTTCAGCCTCCTGAGGAACTGGGACTATAGGCACCCACCACCAAACCTGGCTAACTTTTTGTATTTTTAATAGAGACAAGGTTTCACCATGTTAGCCAGGATGGTCTCAATCTCCTGACCTTGTGATCCACCTGCGTTGGCCTCCCAAAGTGCTCGGATTACAGGCGTGAGCCACTATGCCCAGTCTGTATGTATATTTATTGTTACATGCTGTGTCTACCAAATTGGCTTATAAATAAAAGAGCACTCATAAGTTAAAGTAAGTATGTCCAGGCAATTTTTAAGTTCATGTGACTTAAGTGAACCCTTAATAAACAAACTGGCTTTAAAGTTATTCATAAAATGAAAGAGAAATGTCTTCAGAATTGTCAGCATACATTTTTGTTTGGGTTATATATTTGTCTTTGCGGGGTATTTTGAAATATCAAGGCTTGGCACAGAGAGTTATAAAACTATAAGCCTAGCCAAAACAAAATGGTCTTTATGTGAAACTTTTTATAAGTAAGACTAATTTAATGTTGTTGGTTTAATGAAAACAGCAGAATTTTCTGGCAAAAGATTTTTATTGGTGAAAATGCCTATGTGGTAAACTTTAAGGTTCTTATTTAGGTGAACACTTGATACTCACAGGTTATAAACTGGGTAACAAGGAAGTGATGCATAAATAACCTAGATAAACTGTTAAAACTAAAATGTGAATGGGTAACAACTGGAGGTAGACTTTTGTATAATTTAATATATGCTCTTTGGATATCTGGGTCATTTCCAATTAAGAAAAGTTATGATATGGAGAAATATGTTTCTAAAAGTTGTGGAATTGTTCTCATCTATAAAACACTAGTACCAGATAGGCAGCTCAGGATTTCTGGCTTCCTAGGTTTTCACTAAAATTTAAGGTTACTAAGGATAAAAATTATAGTTCATATACAATTCTGTATATAAAATGTGCCAAAAAGATGTGTTATTAGTGAGAAAAAGAATAATTTTGCCTAATTCAGAAGTTATATATGAAAATGAATTTAAATTAGGAACTTTAAAAGTTTATTTATAAAACAAGGTAGTAAGGAACCAGTAAGTAGGGGAGAAAGATGTGAAGAAAGGTATGCAAATAACAATGTATTTTTGGTAAAGAAGGTTATAAAGAAAATGGTAATTTTGTATGAGAAAGGATCTTGTATGGTATGTGTTTTGGCCTACAATAAACTGACTGGTTACTTTTTTTAAAAAAAGAAGAAAAAAAAAAATTGGTGACTGAATGGAAAGCCCAGGCATGTCATGGATGGTCTGTTTAAGTTAGATGTAGTTTATTCTGTTTTTCTGTGTATCTATCTTTATGCACATACAGAGAAAATAGAAAGTTGAAATCAAGTTTAGATAATAAAACTTTCTTTAAAACCTGATAGAGAATTGGAGAAATTTGATTAATTAACATTTTCATAGTTAAATTTCTTACTCTTGATTAAGGTGAAATAAGCAATATTGCCAAGAAATGCACTGGCAGTTTGGCAATTCCTTTTCAATAGAGTTAAGCATGAAGCTGGATTTAGTGTGGAGCCAAATCTCACATACATGCTTGAATTGTTTCACACTGTGTTTAACATTTTGCATAGATAGTGCTGGCACTGGAGTACTTACTGGTCATGTTCCTAGAGTGAATTTCTTGAGTGCCCAAGCTGTATGGTGATATTGGTAGAGTTAAGAATATTGAATTGTGTGTCAGGAATTAGATATTCATCATGTGGTTTTTTGGGCTCTAGGTAACACTTTAGCCTCCAAGGTACACTGAGTCGAAAAAAAATTAGGGTTGACTTCCTGTTTGGTTTTACTTCTACTTTTCATTTCTTTGCTGTTTGTTCTCCTTTGCATTTGGCTTTTGCGTGCATATATAAAAACCATCAGTTTTTTTAGTTTCTAATAAAAGACTTTTATTTGGTTCTATGAATACTTTGTTTCTTGTGCATTTTTAGCAAGTCATCATTTGTTCTATCTATCTGGAATTCTTATGCTGCCTTTGTCAGGCCTGTAGGAATTGATGGAGCATGCTAACCATTTGGAATTTGGTTGGTTTTGCTTATCTCTGATGATCTAGAGAGCTATGAGATCTTTACTGTTCCTGGCAAAAAAATAAAAAATAAAAGACTTTTTAAATTAGTTCTGAACAGAAATAGTATGTTATTTATTACTTGAAAAAAATAAATGAGAATAAAATGTTTCAATGATGTTTATCTCAAAGACAATTCTATTCATTTAATAATTTGAATAGGTTTCAGATCTTTTCCCTTAGGTAATAAGAAAAAACTATGGTATTGTGATTTGAGTATAAAGTTTTAATGTTCAGAAAAGATTGGTCTTATAATTAAGGAAATTATATTGACTGGGATTTTGTTCAAGCTAATTTAGTTGTGTTGACCATTATTAAAACTAACTGATATACCTTGGATTAAGTAGTAACTAAAAAAAAAGAGGGACTTTACAGTACTGTTTGATCTCAAGCCGTTTATCACTGATAGGCCTTCATGTATGTACTTGAAAACAAAATATGTGCAAGTGTTGCACTGGTTTGAAGATTTTGGTTGTGAAAGTTACCTAATCAGTTGTCAGTAATGTATCTGTAAACTAGTCTTGGGAATATATGATGATGCTCTTTAAAAATAGCTGAAAATAAATTATTTTGTGTTTGTTCTTACTTTGTCCTCATTTTGTTGTATGGTAGTTAAGAGAAAGGAGATTATTTATCCTTACATTGAATTTCCTAAACTAATCTTTGCATTTACTATTTACTGTTTACAGGCACACGCCACCACACCCAGCTAATTTTTACATTTTTAGCAGAGACAGGGTATCACCATGTTGGGCAGAATGGTCTTGATCTCCTGACTTCATGATCCACTTGCCTCAGCCACCCAAAGTGCTGGGATTACAGGTGTGAGCCACTGCGCCCAGCCACATTTACTATTTTTTAATGATGGAGATAAAAGTTAGTTGTCTTACTGTGATAAGTTTGGCATAGGACCCATGACATTTTTTATGCTTTTGGTCATACTTTTGTCATTAGAATGCTGGCAATTAGCTATATGTGATGAATAACTTAACTACTTTAATACAGTGGTCTGAAGTACTGCAGGCAGTAGCTCCTAAACATCTAATCACCATATTTTAATTTGTAACATGACAGAAAGAATTATAGGACTTCCTGTAGGATAAATATCTTACTAATTAATGCTTGTGCTATTAAGTTACAGAGCTTTGACTCCTGGGTTGAAAAAGACACTGACCCCTGTAAATTTTGAGCATTGACACCAGTTGAAGAATCATCATCAGACTCATGTGAAGGTGACAATTAAAATGAACTGCTTTTGTAAGACACAGGACCAAGAATTAAAACTCTTCAAACCCTCTAGGCCCAGGGACCATTGCAGAAAAGGTGGACATGTGAGACTGTAAGGACCAATTTTTAAGTGATAAGAGTAGTTCGGAGTTTTTCTATAAATTAAACATTAATATCAAAAGCACTCTGATGCAAGGCCAGCATCTGGCCCATTGTCAGAATAATACCGTTTTCTTGGAGCATTGATCTGCCGTTTAACAGAAAATTGAAAAAGGTTATAAAAAGCTTATGGAAATCTTATGGATATCTACCTGATTAAAATTAGGTAGATTTGTTTACCAGGTTTTATTAAGATTAGCCTCACATTAATAATACATCATACAAAAATAAGCTTTGGTTTCCTTTTTTAAACAAAATATTTGTGTAATATTGAGAGATAAAACATTTGTTTACCTACTGAGTAAACTGCAGGAAGAAAGAGGATTGGGGAGAGACAGATATAGTTGGCCTCACGCTGAGTGTATTAGATCTTATTGTTTGGGAAACTAAGTCTCCTCTCTATCAAAAGGTAAACATTTTTGTTTTATCAATTGCGGTAAATGAATGACTATTTTGTAGTGACCTGTGATCCTATTTTGTGATATCAAGCGCCTTAACATTTTGATATTTGACAGAACTTCCAATAGCAAAACTTTAAGTTCTAAATTCAGTCTTTTTGACCTTAAAATCACTTTTTGAATATTACATTCCCCGAAGTCAGAGAGAGACATATTAGGCTTATGGGGTTTGTTATGTTTGTTGCTATTATGCAGAAAACATTGTCAAATCTGAGGTGGCATTTAGCTTCCTTTTGGTTTATTTTATACATTTGTTAATATGTGTTTCAGGATTCTATGACATTCCTGAAATTCTGATATGTCTTAAATAAATGTTGTATTCATTGTTATTTAAATTGTTGTGTGCTACAGCAAAACCAAATTTCCTTGTCTACTGTGTCTTTAACTAAGGCTGTCTTAAGACTTTTGTCATTCATAACTGGTGTTTTGGTTTGATCCTTCTGAAAAAAGTGAGTGACATAATCTGCCACAGTCGATGAAAAAGACTCTTGAATGCAAGTTTCTAATAACTTTGCAGATTGTGCCACTGGATTACAGAGAAAACTTCCAGGGCACTAATTGAAAGGATGATGTGTTCATAAAGATTGCTAACCCAGTATGAAGCAAAGCAGGAGCTGATTACATAGACTGAACCAACAGAAGACTAAGATAATTTTTATGGCTTTTTAAAATTTGAAATATTGCTGATTCTTTTTGTGTTTTAGAGTCTGAAGAGATTTTTTGAGCCATTTATAGACTTGAAATATACTTTAAGTGTATTGAGTAGAGCATATTTTTGAAAACAGAATTTTAATATTTCTCTCCCTCTCCCTGCCTAATTTCTCCAGAATTTGTAAACTATTTGTGCGTATTCTTAATTCACGGCATTGTGTGTGTCTGCATACAGTTAATAACAACATGTTTTTGTAATGGGATACATTGAATAAACTGGTTATTTTCCCAGGGCTTTGACAGAAAAGGCCATGTGAGAGGTTCCAGAAAAGCCAATTTGGAAGTCTATACGGACAATGACTCTCGTTGCACTTTGTGTGGGTAATCAGGCCAATTGTATGTGACTGAAGTTTATTTTGCAAGTAGATTGGTCCTGCTGTGATTTGTCTTTGATAGAAGTGGAGGACTAGAGGGATGAATATTATGTGTCAGAAGAAAACTCTATATTAGATTAACCTTTGACTCCTGGGTGGCCACATGATCACTCATGGTATGTAGCTGCCTATGAGAGCCCCTCCTCAGCATAAAGCAGTCAGAAAGATTGATGACTTGATTCCTTATGATTAAGGGATTGACAAATAGTAAAGGGTGACTGAAATGCACCCAAGGGCCCCATAGACTGTTCTTTTGTATAAATATAAAAATTGACCCAGGCAGGTGTGGTGGCTCACACCTATAATCCCAGCACTTTGGGAAGCCGAGGCAGGTGAATCATGAGGTCAGGAGATAGAGGCCATCCTGGTTAACATGGTGAAACCCCATCTCTACTAAAAAGTACAAAAAATTAGCCAGGCATGGTGGCGGGTGCCTGTAGTCCCAGCTACTCGGGAGGCTGAGGCAGGAGAATGGCATGAATCTGGGAGGCAGAGGTTGCAGTGAGCCGAGATAGTGCCACTGCACTCCAGCCTGGATGACAGAGCGAGACTCCGTCTCAAAAACAAAAAAAAAAAAAAGAAAAAAAGAAAAAAAAAAGAAAAAAAAGATTGGTGGCCTATAAACAACAGAAATTTGTATCTCACATTTCTGGCAGCTGGAACATCCAAGATCAAGGGGCTGGCAGACTTGGTGTCTACTGGGGGCCTGTTTTCTGGTTCATGTCTATGTCACCGTGTCCTCACATGGTGGAAAGGGCAAACAGGCTCCCTCATGCCTATGTTATAAAGGCACTAATCCCCAAGGCCGTATCTCCAAAAGGCTCCACTTCCTAATATCATCACCTTGTGAATTAGGTTTTCAACATATGAATTTGGGGATACGCAAACATTCACAAATAGCATTCCACCCATGGTACTCCCAATTCATGCCCTTCTTGCGTGCAAAATACATACATTCCATGCCAATAGCCACTAAAGTTTTCTCTTGTACCACCGTCAACTCAAAAGTCCAACATCTCATCTAAACAGCATCTAAATCAGACATGGGTGACTTAAAGTAAAATTCATTCCAAGACAAGCGCTCTCCAGCTGATAACCTGTGAAATCAAACATGTTATGTGCTTCCAAAATACAGTTGTGGGCAGAGACAGACTAAATATTCCCATTCCAAACGGGAACAACAGGAAAGTAGCAAGGACCAACAAGTCCTGAGCAAGTCAGAAACCCACGACGGCAAACAATATTAACAATATTTTTGAGAAAAATCTTCTTTGGTTTGATGCTCTGCACTCCAGTCTCATTGGGGCAGCCATTCTGCCTTCCAGACACTCTTGGTTGATGGCCCTGTCCCCACAGTTTTGAGAAGCCCAGTATGGTGGGTTACTCTGTGCCTGGAGATAACCTCGAAGGCAGTTCTCCGAGTTGGTCCCATCTCTGCAGTGGCTCTGTGCCTGGGCTGCATTTCCATGGCCTCCTGTGGCTGGAATCACACACTAGTAGCTCTTCTTGTTCATGGTCAGTGGGAGTGGCTCCATCCCTATGGCTCCACTGGGCACTGCCCTAGTGAGAGCTTTCTTTGGTAGTCCTTCCTTTATGGTATTTCTCTGCTTGGGCCTCACAGTTCTCTGGGACATCTTTTGAAATCTAAGCAGAGGCAATCACGCCCCTTCAGCTTTTCTGGGTTCTGCAAATGCTGCTCTGGGACCCACCAAAGCTGCACCTGAGGGGAGCAAGGAGAGTGGTGTTGGAGTACAGGAGGAGTACAGAGGGCTCAGCCTGGGATGTGTGCTGGTGTCTGTCAGTGAAAACCATCTTTGAAATTGTTCTACTCCCCCAGGTCCTTGCATTCTGGGGTGGGATGAAAGAGGCAGCCCTGATGATCAGAAAAGCCTTCGAGGTCATTCTTCCATTATCTTGAACAATAGGTCCTGGATTCTCTTTACATCATGGACTTATTTCTTTATCAGATGGTTGCCCAGCCCTTGCCCATTATTCATTCCTTGGTTTTCTCTATTTTTCCTCAAATAATTTACTTTTAGTGACACTATATAATAAATGTTTTTGCATATAGACATATTGTTTAGAATAACACAAAGACACAAGAGGAATTACTTTCGTCCCCTCTTCACCATGGTTTCATTTTCTCTGGTTTGTTACCAGTGTTCAACTTCAGTCTGAAAATATTCAATAGAAAACTCTAGAAATAAACAACTCATGTTTAAGTTGCACACTCTTCTGAGTAACGTGATAAAATCTGGTGCCACCCTGCTCCCTCTTGCTAGGGATGTGAATCCTCCTTTTGTTCAGTGGATACATGCTATAGATCTATGGTAACCACAAATCTTCCACCATGAAATTGTGAAAAAGGAAAAAGAAATTTATGCTAGTTTTGCTGTCAAACTTCAAGCTGCAAAAGTTACAGTCATAGTGTGTGATAAGGGCTTAGTTAAGGTGGAAATGACATTGCATTTGTAGGTGGAAGACATGAACAGAAATGTGTTCCAATTGCAGCAATTGGGTTCAGTGCTATCTGCAATTTCAGGCATCCACTAGGGGTCTTAAAATACAACTTGCTAGGATAAGAGGGGACTAACATAGAGTGTGAGAAGAGAAATGAGCTGAAGATAAATCTCTAGATAGCACCATATTGTGTGAGAGAGAACTAGAAGTCACAAAGAGGAGTTTCAGTGATAGGATTTCACAGCTGAACATCTATTTTAGAAAATAACCAATTGATAACATTTACATATTTAATCCCCTGGGAGTCCCTTAATTAATTATGGTGATATTGGTGGTGCTATGTGTGTGTGTTTGTGTGTGTGTGCGCGCACATGCGTGTGAGTGTGCACGCGTGCATTTGGGTATTAGATTGGAGAATAAAATGAAAGAAGTGATACTGGCTGTATAAATTCATCAAAAATAAATTAAGTTAAAAACATACAAGATAAATAACATGATAGACAGCATGACATTCAAAGTGTTCCTACAAATTACATTGAGGATAGAGGCAAGAGACTTCATAGCTTCAGAGTTCAGATGGGATTGGCCAGTCAAAATCTAGATTTTCTTTTAGAAAACAGAAAATTACATTATCTTCTATATTTTATCTATTTAACACTTAATTATGTCATACTTTACAATAAAGATTGTTCCAGGAAGTGTACCACGTTCACATAGGGCAGTGGGTAACTCCTGGAAGTCAGCCACCTATCCAACATTGGAGAAAGGCATACCTCAGGTTTGGCAGGTTGGGCTCACTACAAATGTACATACATAAACTATCCCATGCACAAACCTAATGATCCTCATTTAACTTAGATTCGGAATCACTAGAAAAATAGAAAAGTAGTTAATCTGTCAGTGACTGTCACTGTCAAATTCTGTGTGCTGCTAATGAACTGCCTCTAGAACACTGCAGCGTATAGAAGAGCTCCTCAAAGTGTGTGTCTTCCAAGAATCAAAATTCCAAGTGACACTTGCTTTGACATAATGCATCAATGTGCATTTTTATGAAAACAGGTATTTATATCTATTATTAGTCAATCATTGTATTAAGTGTAAGGTAAAAAGCACATCGATTGCTTTTCATATAATCTCAGATAGTGTATATATCAAATACCTCTAACCTATAGTCAAACACAAGAAAATAAGGGATAGGGTGAGTAGATGTTATTGATATTTGAAAGATCATTCCTATAGCAGCTAAGGACATTTTCTAAAATGAAGGGAAAACATTCCTAACATCAAACCCTTACCTGAAAATATATGGACTGGGATGGGGGCAGGGAGGAATCACCATGATGTGTATCAGTGTGTCATTTCTTTCCCTGAGTTCCAAGGTAAGTTAACTTATGCATTGAAAAGTTAGTAACTTACATGCTACAATTTTGACAATATTTATCTTGCTGAGCTTTGAGGTCATCTTATTCCACTGTAGCTCCCTGTCTCCCTGGGAAAGCCAGGTGGGACTTTCTCCTCTGATAGACTTGAAGCCACCTTGAGTGGCTTGGAAAACAGCTATGCTGTTTAACACATCCGTCGTTCCCGTCTTCAAGAATGTAGTTTTATGTGAAACTCTTTTTTCTACTCTCTAGCTTGTTTTCTACTCCTTATTTTGTCCTTCTCTTTTCTTCTAATTCTCATGTTTCATCAACAAGCACTAAAGCTTTTGACTTCACACTATCTTGGCCATCAGGCCCTTAGTGCTACCAGATATACCAGGCCCTGAACTCCTGCCTCCAGCTCTGAGTTTCTTCATTTTAATAGACTCTATCCCTGACTACCAACAGAACAAAACATACGAGTATGCCAGGCATGCCCCCTTTAAACTGATAGTCTTCAAACATTTGTTCAATGCATTGAGGAGAGGCAGGTAAGAGGATGGAAGACAGAAGGGGCCCATGGTCACAGAGCAGTTTCATGTTCATCCATGCTCTTGGATAGTCTAGCTCTGGCCCCAAACTTACTGCCACTTAGAAGAAAATCCTCTGGAAATATATGTCTTTTCTCATGGAATAAAAAACAAAGTTTATCCACAGAGGATTAGAAGAGGGAGAATATGTTGGTTGGAAAATGTGCTTGCATAGGCCCCTCTCATAAAGATTCATTATTGATTTTCTTCTACCTTCCTATAATGAAGGCCATTATCATTTGAGCCTTAAATAAAACATGTCTAGCATTTTGTTTAACCAATCAATGGTGTTTAATTTAGGAAAATAGAGTAGACTTTTATAAAATGTTTTTATCCCACTGGGTGGTTATGGTGAAACCTTGAGCTGTTTTTTTTTTTTCTTTCCCATAGTGATTAAAGCAGCTGTAGAGAGATGATGGAAGGGCCAGAGCAAGCCTTTTGAGTGATTTTAGTACTCACTGTGCGTTGACTAAACACCAACTCTTATTGCACTTTCCAGATAGGAACTTGCTTTATCTTTATAACAATCCTATACATTTTGTTGCTCTCCCCATTTCACAGATAAGGAAAAATCAGGAGCAAATTGTTAATTAAAACTTGCCCAGAGTCACAGAGACAGCAAGTAAGGGCCAGCTTCAAATCCACAATGTGGTCTGCGAGTCCAGAGTTGAATCTAATCATAGAGATTTAACTTTTTGGAAAAAAATTTTAAAACTCATTTTACTCTTTATGGTCAGATGATTGCCAAAGTAATATGGTGTCACATGCTTACAGCTGACAGACATTCTTTGATTCTTCAGTGTTTTTCAGTGTTTGAGTTAAGCTATCAATTTTAGCAGTGTGTCATGGAATCCAGTACTTGTGCCACCTGCAACTGTATTTCCTTCTGTCAAACACAGCCATTGTTTACCTCAGTGACTTATAAAAACTTCTCATAAATTCATTTTTAAAGCTGTCAAACTCCCCTAAAAACTACTGTCTTTAAAACTGGAGAGGATTCATTTTGTCAAAATAATTATAGAAGTTGAAGGTAGAAAGAATTGCTACATCTTTCTTTGTGTGCTGAGATCCTTTTCAGAGTGCCAATTTCATTTGTACCTATAAACTTTAAATGATACTTAGCTCGCCCGAACTTTCTGGCTGACACAAAATAGAATTCTCAACCCCTGAATTGCAGTCTCAGAAGATAAAAGGCTCACTCTGTGCACCTTGTACCGTGATTGATTTTCAGATGCTCTCCATTTTTTTCAGACTGTGTAAGGTGCGAACTTAGAGCAAAGTAGATTTTCTCCTGATTAGAAAGAATCCAAATGCATTAGAGAATGGGCGTGAACAAGAAGCACTGGCTAAATGCAAGCAGTCTAGCCCTGGGTGGCTGAGATCTTTTTTTTTTTTTTTTTTTTTTTTTTTTTTTGGTAGCACAGTGGTTTCCAGAGTTAAGGATTCAAAATCAGTAAAGCTTCAATAAAATATTTAGGACTTATATAGCATTGTCAACTTTGTATTTTCAAGTAAGAACACTTCAATACATACACACACACATGCCCAGACTGAGTCCACCACCACTATACCACATATACAAATATCATTTACTATGACCTTCTTTTTATAAGTGAACAGCTATTCTAAGTGAATTTGAAAGGACATAATTTCTGAGAAAATCATAAAGAATAAAGCAATTGCTTTAAATAAAGCAATCTAGCTTCATGGAAGTTTTACTACAATGCTTTTATTTTCTTATTTTTTCAGGAATACATGACAATGTCTTAGTAGAATTGGAATGATCACAAGAATGATTATTTTGTAGATCATAAAATCTCAAATGGAATTCCAAATTTTGCTACCAAGAGCAATCCAATACCTGGACATCATCTTTTGAACATATCAGACATGCAGATACTTGAACATCTTTTCCTGCAACAAATATTTGTTAAATTTCTCCTCTGTGCCAAATTTCTATATCTAAGCCAAGAAATGACAGGTATATACATAAATAAGCAACAAAATATTATAGGTATACATATATGAGCATTACATATATTCTATGTGCATAATCTATTGTGCAACAAAAACATCAATTCAATACAAAACAAAATCACTGCAATACATTTGTCAAAGATTACATTTCATATTTAATTAGAATCTTGAGGCTGAAATAAATCTGGGAGAAAATAGCAAGAAAGAGAAGTGGTAATAATAGGATATTACATAGCTTACTAGGTATTAGATGAGAAATACATTTGGGTTCTGGTGTTGAAAAATCCTAGTCTAGCGGTTATTAGGAATCAAGGAGAGACCAATATCCATTAATTATGTCATCTAATTGGACCGGAAGTTACAAGGAGCACTATACTAAAGCAATACTTTAGGATCTGAGATGGTTTAGGAAGCATGGTATAAGGTGTCAAGAAGACAGAAAGGGGAGAAATGTTTGTCTTTAGTATATGTGTTAATATTTTGCAGAAAATGTGTTGGGTTGGATATCAACAAATATAAATTCTAGTTCCAGATGTCTTCTGTGTAAGTTAATCTGCCTCAATTTACCTTTCTGTATAAAGAATGTTTACCCCTTAGTCTGTCTTTTAGGGACACCATGTTAATAAAATTGTCTAATAGAAAAGTATAGCCAAATACACACATAGGTATCAATTTGTGTTGTGCAGGTGTGACAAATGGATTTCAACCTGCGTGACCACCAATATTCTGAATAGTAATCGTCTCTGGGAGCAACACAGTGAGGCAGCAATTCAGGAGCTAAACAAGATACCAGATAGCTTGGAATCTATTCCCACTATTATTAAAAACAACTCACAATTGTGGAATCCAATGCAGAGGTCAACAGTACCATTTTCATATGCTAAAATCATATGCAATTCTTTTCAAATACTTTCTATTTGTTTCCCCTTTGCTCTGGTTGTAATAGCTGTGGTCCATAAGTGCCTTTTTTTTTTTTTAATGATATAATGAAACCTGATTGCCTTCTATTTAGGTTTATTTTTCAATGGTTCTTTTGAACTATCTACTTGAGATCTAACAAAGGGAGAACTAACTGTTGCTAAGGGCAACCCAAAGAAATGAGTTTTCTTGTATGTGAAACAGGCTCTCCCCTTGGAAAGACTGTCAGTAATGACTTCCAGTGTGGGCATCTCCAGCAAGTAGATAGTGACCCATCAATAGCCCTATCATTCCTGTGCTCCAATTTCAGGCTTCCATGTGGCACCCCTTTCAACCAGCTGAACAGATATGAGTGTGCCAGATTTCCCATCTCCCTACCCTCTCAACACTCTACTGATAGATTAACAAGAGCAAAACTGACTCTGTGTCAGGAGTCATGTCAAGCACTTTACAAATATTAGCTAATTAATCCACATGACAACTGCATGAAGGAGGACTATTATTATCTCTGTGTTACAGAAGATAAATGTAAGAAACAAAGAATGTGAATTTGTCTAGGTCTGTACACCTAATAATGAGCAGATCTGGGATCCAAACCCAGGTAATGTAGATATATTGTGCCTATCCACCCCACTGGGCTGACACCCAAGACTTGGAGTGAGGATTTATGTAAAATGAGTAATAAATGCATATGATTATGTTTAAAGTTCTTTAAAAAATTATCGGATGATGTTTCTATCATTTCCATTTTTGCTTAAATTTAACTCTTTTGTTTAAGCTTACTGTGTTTGATATAGCTACATGATGTCAAATCCAGTAAGGATTGAGTTTGCAGCAGCAGATCAGGTCAGGAGAAGCATGGGGACTTGCTTGTGGCAAGTAGCACCCTAGGATGCTGCTGTTATCTGGACACACACACCTTCACTTCTAGGAGAGCTTTTAGATTACTAAACAACAAACCCTAATGCTAAATCTGTAAACTTGTGAAGATCATTAAAATATCCCTTTGTGGCTAAAGGTAAATTTTAGGGGACTTGTCCTCATCTTCCAAAATGAAGGAGACAGGCATTCCTGTATTGCAATTGACTTGATTGATAGAATGCAGAAATGCAAGATGGGCCGCCCTGGGCATCTTCCCTAAACTCTCACACCTCCCTCTCCTTGAGCTTCCTTGAACCAGCAGTGCTCATTTGCTGGGATTAGAGCCACTGAGTTAGCTTGCCATTTGTTTACCTCAAGCAAACTGGGATCAAAAGTCCCTAACACGAGCTAGAAAGCTGGCTTAGTGGGATCAACATCTGGTAGATAATACTTAAATTCCCTGTAACCCTGCTTTTACTAACTAGTAGGGTAAAATCAGTCTTCCCTTTACTGGGAAAAAATACTATAAATTATAACTTTCTCATTGTCAGTTTGTTGGTTTTGAGATTTTTAAAACTAAATCATAGTTATGTTTCCCAGAGACATGTAGTAACTTTTGAATTGGTTTGTCACATTATCTTCAGAAAAACTGGGAATATGATGAAAATCTGTCAATATCATTTTACGGCTGCTGGATCAAGCATACATTTTAAATTGAAAACAGTACCTCAATAAACTTTTACAGTATTTTTCTTTTTGTTACAAAATGATGAACATGATGCAATAAAAAACGAGAAAGTAAAGCAGTATTTGTTCCCTAACATAGGTGTAAAGAAAGTTGTATCAAAAATTGTAAATGATAAGAAAAATAATAAAATAAAATGACATTTTAATCTGTATTTTCCATAATTAAGGATTTGACTTTAAAGGATTTTTTAAAACAACACGGGCCTTTCATATTTTGAAATGAATCTCAGCAAGTAAGAGTTATTATCATAGTGAGTCACTGCTGCTGATGAAACTGTGCTAATTTGGTGTCTTGGGAAAGAAAATATTTGAGAACTACTGACTTGAATATCCTATGTCTTCATTATAGGTTATTGTTATACCTTTTGTACCTGTATCTATTGTACCTGGAAAAAGATACAAGTAACTAGGAAATATTACACTGGGAAGAAAATAGAACCTTATGATTTTCTATAAAAATAACTTGTGCTCAGTATTTTTAGGCATGTATGATTATAGGAATATATAATTTGGAATGCAAAAACCAAACTAAATATCCTTAAGATGAGAGTATCGAAATCGATGTAGCATAAATGATAAATGGTAGATAAAATTATTTAACCCAAAATTTATTATCTTTGTAATTTTCCGTTATAAAATAAAGTTGATTGCACCCCTCCACCAACATAGTACACCTGCACTTAGATTATTAATTGAATAAATATTACCTGTATACTCGCTATTTTGAATACAACTTGTTAGGTTAACAGACAGTGTTATCACACCATATAAACCCGCTGTTTTAGAAAACATTTTTGCGTTTGGTCACCCTTCTTGGAGAAACCAGATCTTTGTGCAGTTTCTGAATAAGAACTAAATGACCAGCCCAATTATTTTTCTACCTAAATTTCTATAGTATTTCAGTAAATTTGGATTTTACATAGGAAACACACATTGTTTGGGGATAACTGGACTTGTGTAATGGAATGAGAAGTATATACAATTACAATGTAGTTAAAGTATAATTATGTTAAACACAAACCCAGTACAAGCCTATTATGGCACATAACAACTACAACACCATGTACTACATATTAGCATTCCAGTACTAACTTCTAATACATTCATAGTTTGGTGACAACCTTGGGGAAACATGGCCCTATGACTAAGAAAACCTCTGTTTTTCTCTCTTGTTTTGTCAACTATATTCTTTGTAACCTGCTTCCCATATCCCAATGGAAGGACAAGGTCTTTCTGTGTCCCTTATGGCTAACTATAGGGAATTCGTTATCATTTGGATTGCAGTTGCTCCATATGTGACCTTAGTAAAATCCTTATCAAGTGTATTTCTATGCAAGATTTATTTTTGAACACGTTTTGAAAGTACTTGTGACCTATTGCTCAGAATATGCTATTGCCAGCCTATCCAGGTATACCAATTTCATGGAAAACCTCTCCTTATCTGTATGTGTTTATCTTTCTCTTAATTGTAGGGCAAGAAAGAAAATGTTCAAAAATATTGGATTCCATACCACTTCTTGAAAGAGTCAAATGCTGCTTCACCCCTTACCTGCAGCCTGGCTGCCCAATGGGTAAAGGTCATAATCTCTGAGTCAGCAGGAATCTGGTGAGAAAGGTAAGATTTCTGGGTGCACTTCTTACACCCTGGTGCTCACTACACTGCCTTCGCTGCCTTAGCTGATGATTGTCCTCTTGCTGCTCTTGAAGGCCCGTATGTCTCAACTGAAGCAAAATAATTTGATTGAAGAGTATAATTTTCTCACATTGTACTTCAGTAGAGTGAGAAGTAGGTAGTACATTCTGGTACTTGCCCAAAATCTCAGTTTTCTGTTTGACAGCACAGTTGTTACATTAATTTCTCTCTGCCTAATTAAAAACAGATGAAGGTGATATTAAGGACTACCTGTGAGGGAAGTAAACCAGTATGGGAAACTCAGGCCTATACCAAGACACACTCCACTAAAAAAAATGAATATCTGGAAACCATGAGTTTGACACTTAAAATGGCCTGAGGGGATCACAACTTGGAAGCTAAGTCAGACAAGAAGGAAAATAAGTTTAGTGCTGAAAAGAAGTAAATATGCTGAGGTCTATAAACAGGGCAACCAAGTGGCAGCAGAAGAGTGGGTGGGATGATGACATGTTTGGCAATTAATCTAATGACAACACAACTTTCATTGTTTCTTACTCAAGAGTGATATATTATTATGTAACATCTTCTTAAGACTGCCAAAACATTCCAGCTATTCCAGACACCTCTCTGTTAGCTCTGGAAGGAACAGGGTCACACTGGATTCTCTAATAAAATGATAACACATACCTGAGGTGATTGACCGTTTATCGAGCACTTATTATGTGCTGTGTATGCTACTGTGTTGTCAAATTTAATGTAATCTGGCTGACAATCCTATGAAGTAGGTTTAATGATTTCCATTTTACAGATGACAAATGTGAGGGTCAAAATAGATAAATACCTTTATCTGGTAGTTAGTGGTGGAGACAGATTAAAGTTTCCATAACTCTAAGGCTTCAGGCTTTCTTTGCTATAATGTAATGGAATGCTTCTGGTCCTTCCTCTTTTTCTTCTCCTTCTGGTATTTCCATTATGTGTATATTATACCTTTTGCGATTGTCTTGTTCCACAGTACTTGGATATTCTGCTCTTTTCTGTTTGTCCATTTTTCCTCTTTGCTTTTTAGTTTTGTAAATTTCTATTGACAGATATTTCAGCTTTGAGATTCTATCCTCAGCTATTCCCAGTCTACTAATTAATCCGTCAAAGGCATTCTTTATTCCTGTTACAGTGCTTTTTATCTCTAGCATTTCTTCTTGCTTCTTTCTAAAATTTCCATATCACTATTTATGTTATCCTTTTGACTTGTATGTTGTCTGCTTTTCTCTTTAAAAGCCTTTGCATATTAATCATAGCTGTTTTAAATGCACAGTGTGATACTTTCAACATCACAGCCATATCTGAGGCTGGTTCTGATGTTTGCTGTATCTCTTCAAACTGTGTTTTTGTTTTGTTTTGCTTTGTTTGTTTGTTGCTTTTTAGTATGCTTTGTAATTGGTACAGTTGTACTGGGTTAAAGTAAGTCCTCTAAAAAAGGCTTTAGTGAAGTGTAGTAGTAAGGTATGGGAAAAGGGAAAGCATACTGTAGTCCTATGATAGATCTCAGTCTTTTAATGAGTCTGTGCCTGTGCCTGTGGGCTGTGAACTTCACAACTGCTGCCAGTCCATCACCCCTCCTCCCACACCTACCCTCCTCCCCTGCCACCACACAGACACACACACACACACTTAGGTGAAGCAGGATGGCTGGAGAGAGCTGGAGTTGTGTATTTTCCTTCACCCATGTGGAAGGCTAGAGCAGCCAGAGGTAGATATTTACATCCCCCAGGTCAGTTAGGCTCTGATACAGCCCAAATAGCTTAGGTTCTGGTAAAATAATTTCTTTCGACAGCAGGCCTTCTTAAGAAGAACAAAATGCTCTGGCATGTTTTAAAATAGTTAATTCCCGTCCCCTGCTCCCCGCCGCCACCCAAAGCACCAAGGGATTTTTCTCTGATGTTAACCGTGAGAATTTGTTAGAGCTTCAAAAGGTAAAACCCACCAAAGTATGGTGTCCCTTGGAGTTTTTAACTCTCAGAGTCATCCATGTTGAGTGTCCAGCAATTCCTCAATTACAGTTCACATTTCCCTATGCAGGCACTGGGTTTCTGCTGTAGTAAGTTTTGAATTTTTTATATCTGCCAGTTTGGTGGGCAGCAGTTTACTCTGGAATCTCATTTCTCTAATGAATGTAAGAAGAGTTGTTGAGTTTTCAGTGTGTTCTGTATTTTATTTATTGGTCCAATGAAGGGAAGAATTTCAATCTCCTTGTATGCCATCCAGAACCAAGAAGTCTTGCATTTATTTTTATTTTAGAAAAAAAGTACAATTAAACTTAAAGTTCCATCAAAAGTTATACTTAAACCATTTTTTAATTATACTTTAAGTTCTGGGGTACATGTGCAGAACGTGCAGGTTTGTTACATAGGTATACATGTGCCATGGTTGTTTACTACACCCATCAACCCATCATTTACATTAGGTATTTCTCCTAATGCTATCCCTCCCCTAGTTCCCCACCTCCCTACAGGCCCTGGTGTGTGATGTTTCCCTACCTGTGTCCATATGTTCTCATTGTTCAACTCCCACTTATGAGTGAGAATATGCAGTGTTTGGTTTTCGGATCTTATGTTAGTTTGCTGAGAATGATGGTTTCCAGCTTCATCCATGTCCCTGCAAAGGACATGAACTCATCCTTTTTATGACTGCATAGTATTCCATGGTGTATGTGTGTCACATTTTCTTTACCCAATCTATCATTGATGGGCATTTGGTTTGGTTCCAAGTCTTTGCTATTATGAACAGTGCCACAATAAACATACATGTGCATGTGTCTTTATAGTAGAATGATTTACAATCCTTTAGATATATACCCAGTAATGGGATTGCTGGGTCAAATGGTATTTCTGGTTTTAGATCCTTGCGTAATTGCTGCATTGTCTTCCACAATGGTTGAACTAATTTTACATTCCCACCAACAGTGTAAAATTGTTCTTATTTCTCCACATCTTCTCCAGCATCTGTTGTTTCCTGACTTTTTAATGACTGCCATTCCAACTATCTTGAGATGGTATCTCATTGTGGTTTTGATTTGCATTTCTCTAATGACCAGTGATGATGAGCTTTCGTTCATATGTTTGTTGGCTGCTTAAATGTCTTCTTTTGAAAAGTGTCTGTTCATATCCTTTGCCCAGTTTCTGATTTTTTTTTCTTGTAAATTTGTTAAGTTCTTTGTAGATTCTGGATATTAGCCCTTTGTCAGGTGGATAGATTGGAAAAATTTTCTCCCATTCTGTAGGTTGCCTCTTCACTCTGATGATAGCTTCTTTTGCTGTGCAGAAGCTCTTTAGTTTAATTAGATTCCATTTTTCAATTTTGGCTTTTGTTGCTATTGCTTTTGGTGTTTTAGTCATGAAGTCTTTGCCCATGCCTATGTCCTGAGTGGTATCGCCTAGGTTTTCTTCTAGAGTTTTCATGGTTTTAGGTCTTACGTTTAAGTCTTTAATCTGTCTTGAGTTAATTTTTGTATAAGGTGTAAGGAAAGGGTCTAGTTTCAGTTTCTGCATATGGCTAGCCAGTTTTCCCAACACTGTTTATTAAATAGGGAATCCTTTCCCCATTGCTTGTTTGTGTCAGGTTTGTCAAAGATCAGATGATTGTAGATGTGTGGTGTTATTTCTGAGACCTCTGTTCTGTTCTATTGGTTTATATATCTGTTTTGGCACTAGTATCATGCTGTTTTGGTTACTGTAGCCTTGTAGTATAGTTTGAAGTCAGGTAGTGTGATGCCTCCATCTTTGTTCTTTTTGCTTAGGATCGTTTTGGCTATGCGGGCTCTTTTTTGGTTCCATATGAAATTTAAAGTAGTTTTCTCTCATTCCATGAAGAAAGTCAATGGTAACTTGATGGGGATAGCATTGAATCTATAAATTACTTTGGGTAGTATAGCCATTTTCACGATGCTGATTCTTCATATCCATGAGCATGGAATATTTTTTCATTTGTTTGTGTCCTCTCTTACATCCTTGAGCACTGGTTTGTAGTTCTCCTTGAAGAGGTCCTTCACATCCCTTGTAAGCTGTATTCCATTCTCTTTGTAGCAATTGTGAAGGGGAGTTCTACTTTAACCATTTTGATAAACAAAGCTAATAATATTAATAACAAAGACAGGAAAGAAGTAACAACTTTAAAATGAACGAAATTAACATTGTACTTTTTAAAAATCACTAATATGGCCGGGCGCGGTGGCTCACGCCTGTAATCCCAGCGCTTTGGGAGGCCGAGGCGGGCGGATAACAAGGTCAGGAGATCGAGACCACGGTGAAACCCCGTCTCTATTAAAAATACAAAAAATTAGCCGGGCGCTGTTGTGGGCGCCTATAGTCCCAGCTACTCAGGAGGCTGAGGCAGGAGAATGGCCCGGGAGGGAACCCGGGAGGCGGAGCTTGCAGTGAGCCGAGATCGCGCCACTGCACTCCAGCCTGGGCGACAGAGCGAGACTCCGTCTCAAAAATAAAAAATAAAAAAATAAAAATAAATAAAAATCACTAATAACAAATAACAATAATATATGTAACAAATACGTACAGAACTTTTTGTAGCTTAAAATGATAAAAATGAGAGGAACCAGACTTGAAATTATACAGTGAGGATGCTTTTATTTTCTTTTGTTTTGAAACGGCGTCTCGCTCTGTCACCAGGCTGGAGTGCAGTGGCGTGATCTTGGCTCACTGCAACCTCCAACTCCTGGGTTTGCATGATTCCCCTGCCTTAGCCTCCTGAGTAGCTGGGACTACAGGTGCGCACCACCATGCCCAGCTAATTTTTATATTTTTAGTAGAGATTGGGTTTCACCATGTTGGCCAGGATGGTCTCCAACTCTTGACCTTGTGATTTGCCCACCTCAGCCTCCCAAAGTGCTAGGATTGCAGTTGTGAACTACCTTGCCCAGCCATGTGGATGCTTTTGAGTCCTCTGCCCCACAAAGGCATGAAAATATTTTTAAAAACAATGAAATCAATTATTTCTGAACTCTGGAAATTAACCAAAAGCACAGAACAAACTAGAAACCATTTTATTTTCAAGGAAAAGGGCTAAATTTTTGTAAGACTATAGAACATGTGGTGTTTTAACTTAGGCTACTCCAATTTCTCCCTTCAGCACTATGCTGTATTAATCAAGAAAAGAGAGGGGAGACCTCTGGATCCAAATCCAGAACCTTGTCAATATTTTAACAATACATCTAGCATCTCGCTCAAGAACCCTTATTACCAAAATAATATAATTGACATGACTTATATCTCAGCTTCAGAGAAAAAACTCTCATTTAAGGTGTTAATAAATCATAACAATCTTCTAGAATTATTAGTACCACAGTTCTCTAAGGTTGTGAAAATAGAGACTCTCAATGAAAAGATATAGAACATAAATAAAAATAACTAAGTAGAAGTTTCAGAATTTAAAAATATAACTGAAATGAAAAATAACAACTTTGAATAAAGAGGCAGAATAAAGATTAGAGAACATGAAAATATATAAACAGAATATTTAGTATGAGGCACAGATGTAAGTGAAAAAAGATGAGCAGAGACTCTCATAATTGTGAAACATTATCAAACATGCCAAAATACATGTAATAGGAGTTTCTGAGATTGATGAGAATGACATGGGAGAAAAAGTATTGGAAAAATAATGGACAAAATTTCTCAAATGTTATGAAAAATATTAATTTACAATTCCAAGAAGCTCAAAAAACTTCAGTTGAATAAATTCAGATGCCCAACTGAAAACATAATAAACTATCAAAAATCAAAGAGAAAATATTTTAATGCAGCAAGAGAAAAATAACTTATCACGTACATGGGATCTTTAATGAGAAAAATGGTTGAGTTCTCATCGGAAACTATGAAAGCCAGACATAAGCAGTCTGACATACACAAAGTGTTGAAAGAAAACACTTTCTGGCCGGGCGCGGTGGCTCAAGCCTGTAATCCCAGCACTTTGGGAGGCCGAGACGGGTGGATCACGAGGTCAGGAGATCGAGACCATCCTGGCTAACACGGTGAAACCCCGTCTCTACTAAAAAATACAAAAAAACAAAAAACAAAAAACTAGCCGGGCGATGTGGCGGGCACCTGTAGTCCCAGCTACTTGGGAGGCTGAGACAGGAGAATGGCGTAAGTCTGGGAGGTGGAGCTTGCAGTGAGCTGAGATCCGGCCACTGCACTCCAGCCTGGGCAACAGAACGAGACTCTGTCTCAAAAAAAAAAAAGAAAGAAAGAAAGAAAAAAAAAAGAGAAAGAAAATACTTTCAGCCTAGAACTTAAAGTATAATAAAAAATTAAAAAAAAAAATACTTTCAACCAGGAATTGTAATTGCATCAAAACTATCTTTTAAAAAATGGACACATAGAGACTGCACCACATATAAATAAAATTGTACCTAAATACATGCATACACTCATAAGTCACTGAAAGAATTTGTCACCAAGTGATTTTCCCTGAAAGAAATACTAAAAGATAACTACATAAAACAAAAATTACAAAACAACATTGATAAGCTTATAATGTATAAAGATGTAATTTGTATGACAATAATACCACAAAAAGCACGAGGCACAGAGACTATATTGCAGCAGTTTCTATGCACTACTGGAATGAAATTAGTATTAAACTGAACTAGATTATGTTAGGTTGAGTTTCATGTTGTATTGTAATATCTAGAGCACCACTTAAAAAAATAACTCACCAAAATGTGTTATTTTAAAATGAATTTAAATTACACACAGAGAGATACCTGTTTAACAAAAATAAGATGGCAATAATGGAGAAATGAAGAAACAGACAATATAAAACATATAGAAAGGAAATCACTACTATATCAATAATTACTGTAAACATAAATGGATTAAACACTTCAATCTAAAGTCAAAGTGTGTAAGATTGGATTAAGAAACAGAATCCAACTACAGGCTGTATACAACAGACACACTTTAGACTCAAAGAAACATACAGCTCAAAAGAAAAAGGATAAAAACAGATACTCCGTACAAATGATAAACAAAAGAGAGCTGTAATAGCTCTTCTAATATTATAAAAAAAGATTTTAAGACGAAAGAATAATACAAAAAGTATTACTAAAAACAAAAAGGTATATTTTATAAAGATGAAAACTTTATTCTGCAGGAAGCAGTTACAAATACATATTCATCTAACAGCAGATCCCCAAAATACAAGAAAGCAAAATGGACATAATTGAAGAGAGAAACAAATAATTCAGCAACAATAGTAGTAGATTTCAATATTGCACCCTCAATAGTTGACAAAATATGTAGTTAGAAAAAAAAATAGGAGAAAATTAATTAACGAAATAAATATGTCCACATGCATACCAGATACTCATTCAAGGAAGAATGAATTCCTATAATTAATAGGCAAAGCAAAAGGATTGGATGTGTGGAAAGTCCAGGGAAAGGGGAAGAGCAGTGCTGTGCAGCTTCTGCAGAGTACTTGATGGCAAAGGTGCAGCACCAGAATATTACTGGAGTAGTGAAAGAATCATGTTCAAACATCATTTCAAATACTGTAAATTTTTAATAAGTTGAAAAAACAGTTTTAAAATTTTCAGCGGTATTAAACATTTACAAGCATTGCTATTTCATGGCTCACCAGGAGCACCCTGTTGGGAATTCTGGTGCAGACTATCTTACTTTCAAAATCACAAATTACTAATCCCTATGCTATGATCCAATAGCTTCCATGCAATTCAAATGAATTTTAAGTATACATAATCCAATACTGATGATCACTCCACCAGCTTGACAAGACTCCAGCTAAGAAAGAAGTAAGGAATATTCCTCTCAGAATTCATTATAAGGTAAACTCTGTGAGTTTGTTACTGACCTGGGACTTTTATAGACCTGGACCAAAATATCATGGGGAGATAGATGCCTTTCTAAGAGATAGGTTTTTATTCTCAAATAGGGTCATTGCTAGCCACAGCTGACTTTATCCTTAACTTATTTTGAACTACTGTATATAGAATGGTTTCTTCTCAATGGAATATACATCTCCTGTTTTAGAAAGCATAGAGCCACAAACCCATTTGCATATTTTGATGACACTAATTAAAATAAAGTCAGCTGTGCCTAGAATGGAGCAAATAGTGGCTTCAAAAAGTATGGAATCGCATTATCTTTTTTTGCCATTAAAAATACCAAAATAGCCAAAAACATTATGTAGGCACACCTGTCTCAATATTCAAATGAATAAATAAACCCGTAGATGAGGCCAGCTTGTTCTTTCACCAGGGCTACTCCGGTCCTCTGGCAGGACCACAGAAAACAGCATCACTTAAAACT
Source organism: Macaca mulatta (assembly GCF_049350105.2). Classification (NCBI taxonomy): domain Eukaryota; kingdom Metazoa; phylum Chordata; class Mammalia; order Primates; family Cercopithecidae; genus Macaca; species Macaca mulatta. Next base: position 75,946,474 of record NC_133408.1, read on the forward strand.
GACGTTTTAGGCTTAAGGCAAGCGACTGTTAGATAAATGCTCTTTGTTACATTTTTGTCCTAAAATAATGCTCTCCAACCTCTAACAAGGCATTGCTGACGTTTTGGATTTCTCTCAAGTTGCTCTTTCAGAAAAACCTTTGGTCTTCCCTAAAAGATACGTTAAATACCACACGAGTCTTAAAAATAGTTTTTGACTGAACCCCCTAAAAACCGATATTTAGTAACTACAAACCTCAATTTGATTAGCAAGGTACATTCTCAAGTTGAATCCTGAATATTACCGAATATTAAAGGGTTGGTTGTCTACTTTTTTCTCAAAATCTGGCCAAGACAATTCGTACTTGAGTAAGACATTCCCTCTGAGGAAAATTCTGAAAGCAGAAGCAGTCTACGACCTAAAATATAGCCTGCTGGCAGATGCTGGTCTTCAACCGATGTTTTCTTTCTGACCTGTGACAGGATAAGCACAGTCAAGTTGAAACTTTTATGGCAATTTGAATCTTACAACTAAAAGGTGGGACTTTGGCTGCATGTTATTTATTTTTGATGTATTAATTTTTATTTCATTTTATAAAAGTGTAAGTCTGACACATACGGGTAAACATATTCTTTCACTATAGAAAATAGATAGAGAAAGGATCTGAGGTCTTGGTAACAAGAATTTCCTGTTTGCAGATGACATTGTGGATGTGCAAATGAAATGAGAAATTTGTCTTATGTTAATAATGCCTCAAGGTAGAACATCTCTTTGCTTGATTGTAACAGTGGTTAAAATTAAAACCACAGTGGCTGCTGACACTGTGAAGATGTAAACCTCTTGGCAAGAGGTCCCAAGCATTTGAGTTGGATGCAGTAAGTATGGATTGTAACGGGAGACTTTACGGGAGGTATAATAAGGCCCCGGGGAAAAAGAACCAATAGATTATAGTAGATTATATATAGGACTTTGTAAAAGGAGACTTATTATGGGAATTGTCTTATGCAATTATGGAGGGAAAAAAGTCCCACAATATGCTATCTGCAAACCAGAGAACCAGGAAGGCTGCCGGTAATTCAGGCTGCGTCCACTGGCCTGAGAACCAGGGGGGTTAATGATGTAACTCTCCTCTGAGGCCACAGGCCTGGGGTGCATGGGTAGGGGCTCTGATGTAAGTCACAGAGTGCTAAGGCCCAAGAACTAAGAGTTCCATTGTCTCAGGGCAGGAGAGGTGGATGTCCCAGCTCGAGGAGAGAGAGAATACACCCATCCTCAGCCTTTTGTTTAATGAGGGCCCTCAACAGATTGGAAGATGCCAACACTCATGGGTGAGGGTGGCCTTTAGTCAGTCTATGGTTTAAATGCCAATCTTTTCTGGAAACACCTCACAGACACACCCAGAAATAATGTTTTACCAGCTATCTAGGAGTCCCTTAGTCCTGTCAAGTTGACACATAAAATTAACCATCATAGGGTGCTGGTGGGAGAAAAGGTTGAGGGTCCAGAGATTAAGTGGAAGAGGTCAAGGAATACCTGTGTTTCTAAAAGTAGATATCGAAATGACCAATTCCCCTAATGGCTAATTTGCCTGAAGTATAACTGTCTTTGAGTGCTTTACTATGTACTTTTGGTGTTCCACTTACTTTATGGGATTTTTAAAAATATTTTTAGCAACTGTATTTGTGAAATATGTATTTCTATGAAGCATTTAAAAATGGTTAGATTTCAGGAACAATAAATGTATTTTGTACAATTGGAATTTTCTTTTTAAACACTGTATCTTCTTATAGCTCTTAGAAAAATGTTAAGTTTACATAAAGGCTTGCATTAAACATTTAATTCTGTTTTAAAATGCATTCACATTTCAGATCAATAAATATTGTTAAATTACATTAAAAGTTGTTTCTTTTGTGCCAAAACTATCATTGAATGATTCTTTCATTTGGAAACTGGCTGTAGGTAAAAAGATCTACATAGAGAGAGATGAATGGAAATTAAGCTCCTCTGAGTAAGCTTAAATTTTTCTTTAACTTTTTTTTTTTTTTTTTTTTGGATTTGCTGTATCTCCATAACTTGTTTGTTTAACCACATTGAAAATTGTGCTTGTGACTTTTCAGGTAGACTTACTACTGTCTAAGAATTATATTGATTGTGATTTTGCCTCATTCTTCACCAGGGCAGAGGGCATTTTGTCAGAGAGTAGAGAGTGAAATGATGGTGGTGTGAGGTTTGGGGGGCATTTTATTTTATTTTCCCTTTGCCAGTTAAAAATATTAAATCATAAAACAGTATACCTTCCCCCATGCCAACACATACACAAGGGAAAGTAAATGGTATCAGTGACCGATGAGCTATGTCACTGGAAGTTGAAAATTAATAGTTGCATTCTATCTATTCATTCCAACATATTTTAAGCTGTCCTTTGCTCGGGATAAATGCTCAATCTCATCAATTCACTCCTCTTCAGTGAGCAATAGCATCAGAAATGTTTAGGTTTTTTTGGAAGTTAGATATGTTACTGATAGTTGAAGACTGTCCCCTCTGTGCCCCTTCTTAAGTTTGTCCAATTTCTTGTTCAGTGGCCATATGGGAGTGTCATCTAGGTAATTAGCCTCAGTCACTAGTTTCAAAGAATAAATTAATAGCATTTTCTTATATCAGGCATTAAGAACACATACAACTTTTTATATTTTGATATATAGGAAGCTTATAGCCAAATTTTGTATAATACTAAAATAATCACAATTTATGTAATATATATATATATAATCTCCACCCTGGGGTTGAGAAGTTTTGTTTTACTTTTATTCTAATCATCTGAGGGCAATGCTTCTTTTATATTTAGAATTCTTCAAGCTTTGTCAACTAATCCTACATCGTAAATGAATATGTTATTATTGTACTTTCCATGCTATTTTTTCTAATTAACTATAATTTCACAGTATAATTTTTCACTTAATTCTCTCCAAACAAAAAAAAAATCTCCAAGCTTTTCACCTGAAACTACTTTTAGTTTAAATAGGTAGGTTTTATATCAAAAATGTGTGTGTGTGTGTGTGTGTGTGTGTGTGTGTGTTTGTGTATGATGTATAACCCTCCCTACACACACAACAAAAATTATCAAACAGGCATTTTGAACAGGGTCAACAACATAATGATGTACTCAACTGTGACAGTATCTGTCCTACACTCCGAATATTTGTTAAGGATTGCACTTGACCTTCCAACACTGGTTGTCAGAGAGTTATTGCAGTTTCTACAGAACATCGTTATGGAGGTTCTATGAATACTTGAAGCACTTCTTTAAATTTGAATTATGAAAATACAAAAATGCCCTACAAAATTATCAAATCCATACTACAAATAAAATTTTACAAAAATTTACATTAAAATCTTACACAGGAAGGCTGTATTTTATACATATATATAACGTGTATATAGTCACACACACATGCACAAATATATATATTGTTTGTAGAAATGTCATGCTATAGATTATAGAATCTATATATGTATATATATGTGTGTGTGTCTAAATCTAATATCTAAATCTCTATACACACACACACACATCTATAGAGACAGAGAGACAGAGAGAAAGAGACAAAGAGATATTGTATAAACAATGAATCTCTGGCATAGCTTTTCTACATGGAATTGGTTAAATCCTGAGAAATATGTACTTAAGTAATTTCCTTCTTCTGATTTCTGTGTCTCAAAAGGTGATTCTCATTCTATCTTCTGTGCCCCATACTTGCTTAAGTAAACTTGTCTAAGAATTTTCAATAATTAAGGAAAAGGAGCTTTAGTTTTTTGTTTCTTGGGTTTTATTTCTAACTCTACCCATTCCTGATTCTTGTTGCATAGATATTAATCCATTCCTGTGACTCATTTTTGCATGTGGTGTTTCTTTGTTTTGTTTTGAGATGGAGTTTCACTCTTGTTGCCCAGGTCGGAGGGCAATGGCGCGATCCCGGCTCACTGCAACCTCCGCCTCCCAGTTTCAAGCGATTGTCCTGCTTCAGGCCCCCGAGAATCTGGGATTACAGGCATGTGCTACCATGCCTAGCTAATTTTGCATTTTTAGTAGAGACAGGGTTTCTCTATGTTGGTCAGGCTGATCACGAACTCCCAGCCTGAGGTGATCTGCCTGCCTCGGCCTCCTAAAGTGCTGGGATTACAGGCATAAGCCACCACGCCTGGCCGTATTTCCTTGCCTATAAGGTGTTGCATCTCTTTATCCTTTTGTCTTTACAATTCCATAATCTATTCCACCAAGTAGAGGGATTTCTAATAGTGACTTTTACAGCAAGAGCTTTCAGATTGACACTTGTTTCGGATTGTTTTTCCAATGGATGGAGTTTAGGATGCTATAAACTTCTCTCTATTATTCCTAAACCTTGTCCATCTTTTAATATAAATTTTTGACAGACTCAAACATGAACTGATCATAGGAAGTAATCTACTCTTTTTTAACTTACTGTTTTTAAACTTTGTTTATTGGCCCATGTATTATTTAGCAAAATTGGCTCTAATCTCCAATTGCTACTGAGTCAGGCTCCCTGCTTTACACTATTCCTAACCTTACAAGGGTTGAAACTCCTCCTAGATAGAGCCGCTATTGTGAGCCACATGCTTCTTTAGCTCCATAAAACACTCCCTCCCAAAGAGAGAATAAAACCGTATCCTCAGCATCTGACCTCTCTGACTGGAAGGAATTGCAATAACTACTGTGCCAAAATTTGAAGTTGAATCAAAGATGGCAAGGAATCTGTGACTGATTGACTGATGTTATAAATAATCCTAGAAGTCTCCAGAACTGAATGATACAGAGAGTTTTTTCTTATGTAAAACCAAAAGCTTTGCCCACACCCCACTCAAGAACCCAGGCACCTGCAATTTGTGTTCTGCATTCTTTAGTGCCTGGGACTCCTCGCCATTCAGCCAAAGCATGGGACAGTGGAGAAGTAAATCTACTTTTATATGACTTTGGACTTAGATGAAACAAAAAGATTCCACTCGCACTGTGTTTGAAAGAACAGATCTCATGGCTTCAACAGATGCATGGAAGCCTGAGGAACAGCCCAATATGGACAGACCTCTCTTCAGAACTCTGCACAACCGAAAGCGAATGGAAATGCTGGCAGTTAGATGCTGTTTCAGCCGCACACAGAAAATAATTTTTGTGTTTTTTTTAATGTTATAGATAGAAAAACTGAGGCCCAGAGATAAGTTATATGTTGAATGTCAGCAAAGAAAGTGGTTGCAGATAGAACTGGGAGTGTCTTCTTCTCTCAGTGCTACATTCTGTGAATCTCATCACGATGCCTGACCTTAGGGAGTGCTTAGGCCCCACCGTCAATACAACACAGTTTCCTCTTGAAAAGATAAAATGACTGACAATTGTGGCTTTTACTAAGGCTGAGAATTGTGATGAAAAAAAAAAAATACATGTCATGACCAGGATGAGCATATAATTTATATTGCAATCAGAAATATTTTTGAGATTATCATGAGCAAACCAGAAAAGGAAAAAAAAAAAAAGTTTAAGTTCAACTTTCTTGGCAAGACTTTCCTGGGAAGTGTTTGCAGCAAAGACCTCAAGGAAAGAATTGACAATTTATAGAAATGCTTTTCAGTGTCTAGTCCTAATTTAATCATTATTATATATTTTATGTTTTCTTGGGCAGAAATTCTTTCCTGTTGACATAGCGATTGATTTTAGAAAAGACTAAAAAATGTAATTTAAAAAATTCTGAAAAGAGCATGAAAGAGAACAAGCAACTCAAATTGAACATAATTCCAAAGAAGTTGCTTCCCTATAGTGTTGAAAATTTCAAAATGATCTATTACTAAGAGATGGTGGGAAGGCAGAAGATGACACGCAAGGCTAAGGATGGGGAAAACATTTGATCTTCAGCCTCCAAATCATTCCAAATATAAAGTCTTATAAATATGGAGGAATACTACAGAAAAATAGACTTGATAAAATATGCTTTCATGTCATCTTTTCTTGGCAAACTTCTCCACATGCCAAACGCTACAACACAAAGAATCTTTCCCTCAGAGTAACTGTAAACATTTGCAATTCCTTGTAGAATGCCAACTGTAGCTAACATATGGTACTATCAACGGAGCAGTCCAAAATGACTGCCCACACAGATAACTTCGCTTTAGTTGTCTCGTTATTCAGTTTAATGATGTGGTGTTGGCTAACTCTTCTGATCTCTTCCAGCAGGAGAGAAGATGACACAGTTTTAAACTCCTGTTTCAAGAACATCCTTAAAGTAAGCAGATCACACTATCATCTGTATCGGTTTCATGATGCTATAACTAGTTCTGGTCAGTTTTCAAACATAATTTCTCCTTGTAGCTGTTGACCCTGTATGGGTGAATATGCCATGCAGACATGATCTGCAGACAAGCTGGGCATACCACCAACTGAAGAGAGATGGAGAAACTCAAGTCTCCATTCCGCAGTGGAAGGGGCAATGACTTTACTTAGAAAAGCCATTTTTTTCTTGTTTTATACATTTTATTACTTCATTTTTGGAATTTTTAAATTAATAATTCCTAGAATAAAGGCAGAGGATGCTTAGAAATGTTGGAATTTGCAATTTATTGTACAGGAAAATTATTGTGAGCATGACCTGGCACAGTGTAATGACAGCAGTGATAATAACAATATGGACTTCACTTTGTGGGCTTACTCGAGACCAGAGAGCGGTTTTAGTGCTTCACTCACGCTTCCTAACAAAACCCTACAGTTATGTGCTATTACCGGCCCCATTTAACTGATGAGAGAAATGGAGGTTAAGTAAATTTTCCAAGGTTATTAAGCAATGGATTAAGATAGACACATTTATGTATATATAAATATATATGTATGTGTAGCATATGTATTTATATAGGCTATATGTATTATGCAGGTCAGTGCCTAGTGTATAGATAGATACATGTGTCTAGTGTATAGAGAGATATACTATATATATAATACCTACATGTTTTTTATAATATGTATCTGCCCTACTTAGATGAAATTTTTATATAGCCTAACCTTAATTCAGTCTTATTTTCCTGTTTTTATTCCTTGAACTTTTTTCTGCATACTATTTGGACAGTCACCACTCTTTATGCTTTTTGTTTTTTTTAGCATTAAACTAAAACCAGCAAGTCTGTCTTATGGCACCTTAAATCCCATAGTGGTAGGCACAGCATCTCTAGAATGTAGGTTCCATTGGTAGTAGGATCCTTGTCCAGTTCATTTCTGACAGCATCTATAAGAGTGCCTGACATACAAAAAGCATTCAATATTCAATTAACATGATTTGAACAAATTAATAACCATTATTGTCTCCAAACCCCCTCCCCACCCTGCCACCACTCCAGTGCCTGGACTTATTCATTGCAGAGAGAAAAAGCATCAATTTTTTAAAAATCAGTAGAGAAAGTTTCAGTGATAGTGATTCTGGCTAAGCCCCTCAGATTTTTCAGGATTCTTATCTGTAAGGCAGGGTTACAGCCAACCTCACAATGCTGATTGAATCATTTGTCATTATGTAATGAATCTGAAAATGTTCTGTAAACTGAATCTTATCAATACTTGCATATTATTTTATAATCATACCGTCTGTAGCTAATTTTAGGTATTTCCTGACAAACAATAGCATTGGCATTGTTAATACCCATCACAAACCATTAAAATATTTTTACTCTAATAAAGAAAAAGGCATAAGCAAAGCATATGAAAACACAAGCAGTAAAAGAGTTGCATGATGAAAAGTAACCCCAAAGGGAAGAGGCCACAGGCAGGGCCTGCTGAAGAGCAGGACCCAGCCCCTGTTCCTGAGGATGCATGCTCAAGGACATCACCTTATCTTGCAGGGAGGAACTGGGGACATCTATCTCTGGTTCTCAGTTACAGAGCTTTCAGCAATTTGCTTCTGTGGTTATCTGCTCTCAGCTTCAGTCTTGCAGACTAAAAGTAAGGGAGTGAAAAAGAAACATCAGCAAGATTCCTGTTACGTCTAACTTTATGATGCTCAAACTTCCTAATTTCCAGCATGATTTCAACATGAATGACTGTCTTGCCTTTATTTTGTTAGGATAGTAGCTCCCAAAATGACAATCATGCATTTAAAACAGGTAGATACAAAGTCAATTTTTCTTTCCCAAGCCAGGAGGGCAGTTAAACTCATGTCCAAAAGAGAAGCAAAGCCTCTGGACATCAGCATCCCATGGGAATTTGTGCCTGCACTGCAGGCACCACTAGCCAACTATTCCCATGCCATCTGTGGAGAAGGGAAGAGTGAGAACAGTGGGAGTAGCGTTCTCCCAGTGGATGTTTTCAAGGTTTTCATTTGATTTTATGAAGTTCACAAACAATTTAACAGGAAGTACTATTTATTGGGTATCTATTTCTCAGGCACTGAACTAACTGTATTATGTACATTTTCTTGAACATTCATGGCATTTTGGAAATGAATAAATATGTTAGAACATGCTAAACTGATGCTAAGAGAGGTTAATACATTGGTTATAATTCACACCACAAGAAAAAGAGAGGACTGTGGTGCACACAAGTCAGTCTTGAATGACAGAATGAGGATCATTCACTCCCCAGGCAGACACTGGCCAAAGTTGATTGATTCCATAGCACTATGAACTAAATGTCTGTGCCCCGCTCAGATTTATACATTGAAGCCTGAATGTCCAATGTGATGATATTTGGAGGTGGGGCTTTGGGGAGGTAATTAGGTCATGAGGGTGCAGCCCCCGTGCATGGGATTAGTGCCCTCAGAATGGAATAAAGAGATTGGAACTCTTCTCTGTGTGCCATGTGAGGACATAACCAGAGGACAGGCATCTCTGAACCAGGAAAAGAACCTTCACCAGGATGCAACCATGCTGACACCCTCTGATCACACTTCCAGCCTCCAGACCTAGGAGAAGGTCATGTTTTTAAGCCACCCTGGTCTATGGTATTCTGTTTTCCTGGCCTGAACTGACTAAGATGTGACATGAATGATGTTTAAACAGCATTGCCCTCTACACCAGGGGTCCCCAACCCCTGGGTCACGGACTGGGACTGGTTAATGAATGGTCTGTTAGGAACCAGGCTGCACAGCAGAAGGTGAGCAGCTGTGAGGAATTGTTACTGCCTCAGTTCTACCTTCTCTCAGATAAGCCAGGGCATTCGATTCTCATAGGAGCCTGGACTCTATTGTGAACTGCACAGGTGAGGGATCTAGATCATGTGCCCCTTATAAGAATCTAACTAATGCCTGATGATCTGAGGTGGAACAGTTTCATCCTGACACCATCCCCGCCTCCTCAATTCATGAAAAGATTGTCCCTGATCAATTGTCCCTTTACCAGTCCCTGGTCCTAAAATGGTTGGGGACCACTGATCTCCATGAGCACTCCATCTTGCTGGGATGGGCCTTAGCAACATTGTAAAATACATATGAGATTCTTTTTATTAATGTGTCTCCTCTTCAAATTGTAAAAGCTTCAGAGTCCACAGATGGATGCTCCCCTGCTGACTGGTGCTTCAATTCAGTCTTTTCATGCTGCTGCATATACCCTTAAATCCTGGGAAAGCAGTTCCTGATGGCTTGCACATGAGTTTAATTTAGTCTTCTCTCAGTATCTGTCTCACTGTCTCTCTCTCTAATATACACATGCACACACACACCACTTACACACTCACACATACATCTGGTCTAGCTAAGCAAAATACATGGACTACTTAGCATATATTTACATTTGGTGTAGTTTTGTGCTAATGTTATTACACTCAAAGAACTTTAGTCAGTGAGATCCAACCAATGTAGACATACATGGGAAGATAGTATGCAATCATACCTCAAGTATTCAGGTAAAATTCTTGGATATTTGGGTTATTTGTAGATTAGTCTATCATGTGGATTCTTACAAGGTATGGATACAGTATTTTACATTCTAATATCATTAAGCAAGATTGGGTTATGGATTTAATTGAAATACTGATTTTTTGTTTGCAAGGAAAGACATTACTTACACATAACACACATCTTCAAAGTCGAATACTTAAATATATTTTAAAAGAATATTCATTAAAGTTAATATTCTTATTAACTACTATAACACTGTACTATGTATCGAATTTTTAATTTTATTTTTAACTCTTTAATAAGGTAAATTAATCTATTACGTGAGTTGTGTTAATGAATTTATTCCCTCAAGGTAACATTTAACTATGATTACAAAAAAATAAAATTGACTTAAAACTTACATGTGCGGTGCTGAAAAAAAGAAATCTGTCCCAGCACTTTGGGAGGCTGAGGCGGGCAGATCACGAGGTCAGGAGTTCAAGACCAGCCTGACCAACATGGTGAAATCCTGTCTCTACTAAAAATAGAAAAATTAGCTGGGCCTGGTGGTGCGCACCTGTAATCCCAGCTACTTGGAAGTCTGAGACAGGAGACTCGCTTGAACCCTGGAGGCAGAGGTTGCAGGAGCCGAGATTGGGCCATTGCACTCCAGCTTGGGCAACAGAGTGAGACTCCGTCTTAAAAAAAAAAAAATCTGGTTTAAAAATTTCTGTAATCAAGCAACAGAGTGTGTGGTAGAGAGATTTCCTGGGTTAATAATTGCGCTCCTTCCAGAAACAATAATTGTACAGAAACCCTCTATTTTCTATGTTAGGACAAAATTATCTGAGTCTTAGACACTTTGAACTTGCTCTTCTGCTTTTACTATTGCTAGCCTAGCATGGAATATGAGCCTATGGTTGACATTTATATCTGCTTAATATGTGGTTTCCACATATTAAGAGAAAGGTAGCCATATAGCAAATATTGACTTCACTGAAAAAACCCTGAACAGTTTTGTTTCTGAGAATCTCTCAGTTGCAGTGTTTAGATCCCAAAAACCACGCACGTCTGGTTCTAAGGCAAATAATTCCTATTGCTATCAGAGACAATATTATAAGAGAGATATTAAACCCATCGTTGCTGAGTTCTCACAGTAAGGATGACAAATGAAAAGTAGAGTTGGAAGAGCTGTCTGTTTTCCTTACCTGACACGTAGCACAACATCTGTAATGGGATTAACATGATTCCTCCCATTCTGAGTCAGGAGCATGCCTGCTTTATCAGCGGGGATGTATCCCTGTACTCCACGTAATTTGTTTTCCCTGTGATAGATGTATGATCCGATTTAAGAACATCCATAGAATCAAATATGCATACTCATAGGGGAAGGGCAGGTTAAAGAACTATGGGTATAATGTTACAAAAGTAATATTTTCACTGGAGTCATGTGGACAAGACAGAAAAAGCAAGTGATATAAAATAAACCTGCATTGCCCTTAAAACAGAATCATGCAGCTAGGACCTGTTGGTTTTGCTTGACCCTAAGAAATGAGAGCTTGACACTTAAATTAGGACAAGCTATGATAAAACATGAATACTCTTTCTGCCAAATAGAGGATCAAATGATCTTTAGACCCCAATAACAGCATTCTCTGCTTCTCAGAGACATGTTTCTATTAACCATGAATTAAAGTTTCCTTTTAGAATATCGTTAAAATATAGTGATACCATAAAAAATAATACATACAACCTTGGTGACCAGTGTACAAGATGAAGTTAGCTCCTATACTTCGTAGCATGCCTTGGTTACCAATTCATTATTATAAAATAGACATGAGAAATGTACTAACATCTGAAATACTATCTATTCCTTAAGACTTAGCAGCCATTTACTTTGTGGAGACAGGATGATAAATAATATTAATCAGCTTAACTTAAATGCCACAGGGTAAATATTTGAGGTCACATGTATTGGTGCACTATTTTTACAAATGTTGCCAGAGATAGATGAGTATATTTTACCTACACAAAGTGTTTGTAAATTTTTTAAGCAGTGATATATGATTAATTTAAATCATTTATAACCTAAATAGAAACATTTAAAAATCTCATTAACAAGTGCTATGGTTTTCAGGTACTTCTAAGAAAATTATTTTACCAGCTCCTAATAAACTGAATTTGACAGAAAAATATCATATATCTCCTTAAAAATGTAATATAGAGCTGGGTGCAGTGGCACGCACCTGTAATCCCAGCACTTTGGGAGGTCGAGGTCGGCAGATCACAAGGTCAAGAATTTGAGACCATCCTGCACAACACGGAGAAACCCCATCTCTACTAAAAGTACAAAAATTAGCTGGGCCTGGTGGCGCATGCCTGTAGGCCCAGCTACTCAGGAGGCTAATGCAGGAGAATCATTTGAACCTGTGAGGCAGAGGTTGCAGTGAGCCGAGATCGCTTCACTGCACTCCAGCCTGGCGACAGAGCGAGATTCCATCTAAAATATATATATTTATATGTATATATTATATATTTATATCAATATATAATACGTATATATTATATATGTATAATTATATCTTGATATATAAAATATATAATATAGATATATAATATATATGAATATATAGATATTATATAAACATATAATACATGTATACAATACACAAATATATTTTAATATATATTATATATATTTATATTTTATATATTATATATTACACATATGTATATATAATATATTATACGTATGTATACATGTATATATGAAATACATACATTATGTATTATACATACATGTTATATATATGTATAATATATATTATATAGACATATTTGAAGTACTTGACGCTGAGGTTGGAGGGATAAGTTTTTCAATACGATTGTCACCAAAACTGTAAGACTCCAACAATAGAGTTTACGATAATTGTTACATTTTAAATATTCACATTTATTACATACATTTTGATAAACAAAAGCAAGTATATACTAATATATCCTACATTTTCTATATTATATATGTGTATATATAATAATATGTGTATTTATATATGTATATATAATTGTATATGTATATATATACATATACAATTATATATGTATATATTCATATACAAATATATGTATATATAATTATATATGTATACATAATATAGAATATAGAATATAGAAAATCTAGGATATATCAGTATATATATATGTATATATATATGTGTATGTATATATGTATATGTGTATATATGTATATATAATATATTGTATATGTATATAGGAGAGATATTAAACCCATCCCTTGCCTGAGTTATTGCAAAAGCCTCTGAACCTGTCTCTATGCATCCACCCATTTTCCCTGCAGGATATCCTCAACCCTGCTATGAGAAGATCATTTTAAAATGTAAAGTCAGATCCTGAACCTCATCTGCTGAAATGTCTAAGCTCTCCCTATATTATGCAAATTTTAAGTTAAAAATTTCACTATGATCTCCAAGGCTCAAAAATACACACATAAATTAAAAATATTCTGTCTGCAGTTACTTTTCTTAGTTTACCTCCTTCCCCTTTCTCTTTCGCTTGTTCTTTTATGGCCACAGTGAATGGGACAGAGCTGTTCCCACCTTCGAGTCTCACCCCCCGCAGGTGTCTGTAGATACTGACCCACTATTTCCAGAGATTTGTCCAGATACCTCTTTCTCAATGATACCTATCCTGAGTGCCCTACTTGAAATCTCACCCTGCTCTCATCTTCACTCTCCACAATATTTACCACTGTAGACTGTACAACATTTAATTTCACTTACTTTGCTTCTTGTCTATTTTAGTGAGACAAGAGATTTTTATTGGTTTTGATAACTGCTTATTCCTGGTACTCAAAACTTTCTGGCATATTTAGTGGTTGCTCAATAAATATTTGTTGAATTGAAAAAAATAACTAGTGACAAAGGCAGACACATAAACAGATATTATACAATGTAGTAACTAGCAAAAAAAAAAAAAATGTATTTTTATGAATTAGTGGATGCCTCCAAGAAAGGCATTGTTTGTGACTGTGACTATGGGATATGTAGTTCACTAAGACAAGTTTACTGCCTTCCATGTCTATCATGGACATGAAATAAGTACATTTACTTTCATCAGTCATGACAGACTATGTCCCAGTGAGGAGGAGTGAAAAGCGTGCTTTGTTGCTATGCAGAATAGATCAGATAGAAGTGGAAGGCTATTGAAATGTGCATGGAGAAGATGTACCTCAAAACCATCATCAGATTAGGAATGTTGAACACTTTTGGCATAGGATTTAGTATCAGCACAAGTAGGGATAAGGAAATTATGACTAGGATACTTTGGTTGTAGCATAAAATAAACGTAAGATGAAAAAAGGGAAATCGTTTGTATATCAAATTTAGGGCCAGAATCTAAGAGTATACCTAAACGAGTAGATCATAGAAAGAGAATCAAAAGAATACTAACAATGCCAATACTTCACTCTGTTCCATAAAAACGAGATTTCTTTAATCCTCATAAATATTCACAAGAAGGTAATATTATTAAGTGAAGGGTCACTGAGTCCTTTGTCCAAGCCAGCAAATGGCAAGATTTGTTTTTCTTTTGCTAAAAGTCAGACACTTCCCTGATTCTCATTAGCAAAGAGATACACTGAAAAATGTTCCATGGGTTGATGTACTGCTTGTAATGGTGCTTTAGAAAGATTAATTTAACAGGAGAGGGCAGGAGGCCATGATAAGAGGTGAGAACACAAATCAAAAGGTAATAATGTTCAACTGAGCTGCTATAAACAACTCAAAAGAAAATGGTGGCAGGAATGGGGTTGATTGAAAAAGAAAGAATATATTCAGTTGAAAGGAAGTTGTCAAAAGTGAAGATTTTCAGAGAGGATGTCCCTGAAAGGGTTCTATAACACCATAAATTCAAGTCCAATAATACAAACCAAAGGTATCATCTTCAGGATATAGTATAGTTTATGCATACATGTCAAGACAGTGACTGTAGGTTTAGCCCCCAAGCTGACAAATCTTAGCATCATTGATGTGTTTTTTTTTTTAATTTTCCATAAATCTTGTCACTCACTTTATCAGTGTTTAAAAACAATGATTTATATGCACCTTCTTAATCTAAATTTTATTTTTGAAAAATTCCCAAGTGCCGATATTACTTCCAATTTAAATATTTGAAAATTGAAACTCTAGAAACATAAATGATTTACACAAAAAAACATTGCTTAATATTGTAAATATGAAAATGCATGTTTTTTAATTTAAAGTTGGATTTGTTTGTTTTGTACCTAACCATGGTGCCTTAGATGATACCTAAACTTGGCAGAGTGTCTTCCCTGACTTATTCCAAATTTCAGCCTTACCACTACTTCAGCTTTACCACATGAACTTTATGTGCTGGGATTTACACACCATGGTGTTAAACAATTCCCTTGACTTGCTGATTTGATTATTACAGGGAACAAGTAAAGTATTTAGGATGCTGCCTATAACATAAATATGGCAGTAATGAACTATTTAAATTTACTTTAAATATTTAAATATTCCCAAGTGTCAACGGAAATAATTTTATTATCTGCTTCTTACAAGCAACCCCTAGAAGAGTAGAATTTTTCAGCTGGATAGTAGATATTTTTCTGATCATCCATATGAGAAGACAGGCCAGACTCAACTATGACAGAATTCCCCAATGATGGAAACATAGAGTAACAACTATGGCAACAGCAACATCCAATACACTCCCCCCTACACACACACACACACACGTGTGCACTGAAAAAGATTTGTTCTGGATGCTGAAGGTGGTGGAGTATTTTGGACAATAAGGCTAACTAGCTGCTCAATAAAGGACATGAGCAAATCTGATTTTCAGAGAACTGACTTCCTGTCTTTATATTCTCCGATGTCTAGGGGAGTTAAACACAATCTGACAAGACACCGTCAGTGGGAAGTTCTGACGAAGTTGATCTAGCCTACATAAGCAGGTGACCCTTTTGCTTTTGCAGTGTGCATCTCAAGAGAAGGTTGCAGGCTGTTGCCACCTGAGAAAAAGAGCTACCTGGGAAGGTGAATATTTATATAATTTCTTTATAAGCGAGTAATGATTGTCATAACCTATAAACTAATACATATATGAGAATATATACCAAAATAGAATTTTTTAAAACATGCTTCTATAGTGCCTTTTTTCTCAGCTGTGATTACAATATGAATGTGTTCCTTTAAAGTGATGGATAGAGGAATCATTTTTCACATATGTTGAGTGAAGTGAGTTTTGTACCTCTAGCAGTATTTTATTTTAATATAATCATGTCATTGCTGTGAAAAGGTATAAAGTTTGCTCTTTTTATGATTTGAGGGAAGTTGTTTTCTAAAACTCAGGCATTGTAGTGCATCTGCTATAATTACAGTTCCACAATTATAGTTTAATAAGCTGTGAAACACCTACAGATCCTACACATGGTAATTTTTGTGACAGCACAGACAGTGGGTAGACACTGTCATATGTACTTACAGGATTCAAAACTGCGGTAAGTGTTTTGATGGTTCACATTAGTAATGCTTGAGTGCACACATATCTCTTACATTTAAAAATATTTAAAACCCGATTAACAGCTACCCAACTGAATTTTCATCTTCCAGACAAATAAGTGACACGGTATTCCTCATTTTTAAGTTCCCTGAAGCACCCTCTTCTCATGGTTTTTGAACTCCAAAGCAGAAATTCTTTTTTTTTTTTTTTTTTTTCCAAAGTAAGAAAATCTCTTTGCTCTCTTATGGACCTAAAATTTATTGACTTATCCATTTGAATAAATACATTTGGGCAAGAAATTTGAACTCTTAAAACTCTCAGTTTCCTGTCTTGTAAAAGTATGATAATTATATCAATATTATGGGATTAGTTTAAGAATATGTGAATCAAAGAATGTAAAGCAATTAGCAAGGCAGAGTAAAGTGGCTCAGTATTATTTGTGCTCCTGATGGCATCACAGCACACCTGCTCACTGTTTCCAGTATGTCCACCTCACTTGCTTTGGCTGTTTGTTTGTTTGTTTGTTTGCTTGAGACAGAGTTTTGCTCTTTGTGCCAGGCTGGAGTGCAATGGTGTGATCTCAGCTCACTGCAACCTCTGCCTCTTGGGTTCAAGCAATTCTGCTGTCTCATCTTCCCAAGCAGCTGGGATTACAGGCGCCCACCACCAGGCCCAGCTAATTTTTGTATTTTTAGTAGAGATAGAGTTTCACCATGTACGCCAGGCTGGTCTCGAACTCCTGACCTCAGGTGATCCACCCGCCTCAGCCTCCCAAAGTGCTGGGATTACAGGCATGAGCCACCATGTCTGTCCTTGCTTTTGCTTATCCTATTACCTTACTTATGTACAATATCATGTATGTGAGTCTGTGTCTTTTTTAAAAAGGTAATAATACCAGTTATTTCATAAGTATACTTTTAGCGGCTCTGTCGATTCCACCTAGAAGATAGCTCTCTAGACAACAAACAGAGAAATATAATGGTATCCACTGTGTGTATGACATAGTCCACTTCATTCACTTGCACATATATGGCTTAGCTGTTGACCAAGGCAATGGCTCAGAAAATCCATGCCATCACAGATTCTGGGTCTTTGTAAATCTAGATAAAGTACTTGAAAGAAGGCTTGGAAATTAGTGACTGAATGTCTGTGAACATGTTGGGTTTTATGCTCTCTTCACGTCCCATAGAAACAGGACAGTTTCTGTACATGTTCGGTCTACTATTCACGGTGAGTTATTTCAAGCAGCCATGTCAGCTGAGACAAGGGCATGAAGGAAATGCCTCAGGAGTGAATGTTTTAGATTTTGTTTAGACTAAACAAGTCTGCAGATGCAAACATTTGCTTGCATCCGTCAGAAGCTCCAACACCCTGAATCTCAAAGGAAAGTCAAAATACTCCATACAAATTAGTAGAAAAAAAAGTATTAAAAAAAAATCCCTCACTAGTACGTTTAGATAATGTCAAATTTCCTTCCATGGTGGGGAGACCTCTGTGTCCCTGCACTCTTTTTACTGACATTATCTCAGAGGTGAGGGCACAGGGGACGTGAGCTCCTAATTATCGACAGTGATTTACTGCATGGGACACGGAGTGGGAAGAAGTGGAGAGCACGCCAACCTCGGCTCCATGAGTTCTTGTAGATCACTAATAGGCAAAGTTCTCTACCCAACAGGACATTAGGGATTCTCTTTTATTTGTTATATTCTCTTTCAGCCTAACAGCCATTTCTTCTTTGGAAATTTATAGAGTATGTGTTTGCTTGTTTGTTTTCAATTTAGAAAATGAAACTTTCACTTGAAGGAACTAAGATCATCTCCATATGAACTATTATAAATTACGTGAATCTGTATTCATTCTCTTTTGGCTAAAAGAGAAACTCCTGTGACATAAATGTTATCTCAGTTTTTCTCCACCTTTCTGTTCCAATCCCCCAGGAAAAATATCTCAAATACTCAAAAACCACTAGAATAGTATTGCCCTAACTTTGCATAGCCTGTGAGTGAAAATTGATATGAAATGAAATCACCAAGATAAGACTGTTGTAAATAATATGCATAGACAGGCTGGGTTTCTATGACTGAGTATGGAAAACACACTATGTATTTCAAGAGAATCGTTTCAGATGACCCATTTTCTTATCCTGTGGCTTACACTCAAGGAAACAATATTTTGAAGGTGTTTTTCATTAGAATTTTTAGCCAAAATCTCATTATAAATACTACACATGGTTATAGCTGGTAAATCGCATACCTTCAAATTCTGACCTAAAATTTAAATTTTCAGAAGGGCTGCTGTATTGGTTTGCTCTGGCTGCTGTAACAAAGTACCACTGACTTGGTGGCTTAAACAGCAGACATTTATTTTCCCACAGTTACAGAGGCTGCAAATATAAGATCAAGGTATTGATGGTCATATCCTCCCTGTGTCCTCACATTGTCATGTCCCTGTGAGTATTCATGCCCCAGTCTCTTCTTATAAGGACACCAGTTGTATTGGATTAGGCCTCACCTATGAGACCTCATTTTATGGTAGTGACTTCTGTTTAACCCCTGTCTGCAAACACAGTCACATTCTGAATTTACCAGGCATTAAACTTTTACATGTGAATTTTGGCAAGACAAAATTCAGCCCGTAACAGCTACAAGTACACAAAATTAAAAATAAAACAAGTCGTTTGAGAGTAGCCCTTTTCTGGTACCAAGAGGACTCATTCATTACTCGACTTAGCCCCATCACCGCAGCACTGCTCCTGCTACGGCTCTGCACCTGCAGGTTTGCTGTCCAACATTACTGAAAGTCTGATTCCCTTGGCCTCATTTCCTATTTTCCATTCTGCATATTTAGGTGTGGTGTTCATAAGAGGTTTTCTGCTTCTTCTGGTGTCTCTGAGCTGACACTTTAATGACTTGATATCTCCTTCACATTTTGAGACCAAGCTCCTCTAATCTGGCTATGGTATCATTGAAAAGAGTGAGAGACCAGAAGAATAAGAAGAGATGATATGAGATCTTTTCCCAGATTGAGGCAAGGTCAGTCCCTGTAATGAACCTTTTCAAAGGTTTCCATATTGTGCACCTTTAAACAAGTAGCTGGATTTATAAGGCACTATTGAAAAAATGTGTGGCAGTCATTCTGATTGTTTTGATGCAAGATAACCAGGCATAGGAACGGGGTTCTGGTTGCTTTGTCTGGATAGTTAGATATTGTATAAAGAGTTTAATCAACTCTATTTCTCAGATGTACTGTAAATATTTAGATTTTACAAGTTTGAGCCATTTGATTCATAGAAGGCAATATTACCTTTTAGGTTATGTGGACCGATTTTTTGATCACACAGAAGTATGCTTTATTTTTCAAAACCTAAGTAAAGATATAATGTAATACAATGTGGTACAACTGTAACTTCCATTTCTAGGGAAGTATTTATGTTAAGGTAATTGATGGTTATACCAATTCCAACATGTATCTCTTATCAAATAATTAAATAAGAGAGGGCAGTAATGTCCTGGAAAGGCTCTGGCTTCATTATTTAAATATTGTGACTTTCTCTCTGCATGAAAAAATCTCTGTAAGAATTCTTCCAAAATTACATGCTCCAAAATTACAGATTATCTCTGAAACAACCATATTTTTTTAAATGAATTTGATCAAAGTCCCAATTCTGCCCCTTTGGGAGGGTTTGAACATGACTTTGAACACAAAATTCCCTTTATCATTTGATTTCGATTACATTTTCTAATAGCACTTTTCAGTTTAATATTCCTAAGCTATTATTATTCTCTAAGTGATCAATGTTTTATTGCTACATTTTCCCCAAAGAGAGGCAGTTGTCATATTTGTAGAAACCCAGACTGCACTCCAAATCCATAAAACTTGTTCCATAAATAACTGTTCATTGCCTGATTAAATCATATGATTTTAACTAAAGCTACTTTGCCTTGTAATTATGCTTTATTTATTCCGTTATGAAAATGAGTTCTTATTTTCTCATTGAATAGTGGAGATGTATTTCCTATGAAATGATCAGGGAACAGACTGGAATACAAGGTGATGCCTATGGGGAAGAAAAACTGCCTTTGAGAAGTCCTCAGTCAAATAATCTGCCCAGAGTTGAGCAAGAGATGATAGCATTATTCAAGTTGTTTCTTGCAGAAAAGAGAGTTGCATATTTTAAAGCTCTTGTGGTCTTCCAGTCAGTATGAGATACTTAAGTGTGTAATCCCTTGTAAAGCTGATGAACATTATAAAATTTGAAGAGTGAGGACTTATTCATATAATATTTATGCATTCATATTTGGATTTTTGAAAATCTGGAATATAACAGAGATTCTACAAATTAACCACTTAGCCTGTAAGTAGCAAATAATTAATCAATCTGAGGATTTGATGTCTTTATATATTTTGTAAATTTGACTTTCATTTGAGAATCTGTGGGATAAATTATTTTAAATATCCTCCTGGAAGTATCTGGAAAACATAAACAGGACTAAACAAAAGAATGGCTCCATAATCTAACAAAGATCATGATCTCCTCTAAGTGATCTTTTACTGATATACAACTTCTCTAAAGCATCAAATTTATCAAATTGTATTCTAAATTGATATTTTCCCTAAAAGTTTTGGAAGTAGGTCAAACCAAGTTGAATTCAAGGAAGAAAACTTTGAAAGATGTATAAATGGTTGTCTTAATACGATTAAAGACACAACTACAATTAACTTATCTCATCCATGACCCACTAACATGTCAAATAAGTTCCCATTGAAATACATAAGCAATGATATACACAATGAAAATGTCAGCAAAACGATGTTCCCTGACAAGTAACCAAAACAGAAAATGTAAAACCAAAACATAGCCATATTGTCTATAGTAGCAAAGATAAAGTGTATCATTTTCTTTATTTTTGTCTGAATTAGTCAGCAGACAATAAATACCAATAAAGAAAAGCCTAGCTTATTTCTACCTAATATATAGGAGCCTAAAAGTGCTGGAAGAAAATATTTATACAGCAAATTGTGTAGCCTTGGGGAGAGACAGGCCTTGTCATGTCAGACATTAAAAGAAGAAAGCTTGCAGGAAAATAATGGAATGATTCAAGTACATGAGATTTATAAACTTTTGCATTGTGAAAAAATAACAATTAAAAGATACACTTAAAAATATGGATAATTGGTATGAGAGACAAATGGTGAATAAACTTAATATCTGTGGAGTTAGCATTTATAGGAAAAAAATTTTTACAGAATTTGAGAAAAGGTCATCAATGGTTAATTGAGAAAATAATTGTGTATCATTAATAGACATAAGAAAACACATTCAAAATTTCTACTCTTCCAAACCTAGGTTATGTCAGAGTGTACCACATATATGTCTAGGGAAGGTTCCATGGTCCACCCTTGGCAATAGGCTCTTACAGCTTCCACGGCCTCAGAGTCATTGCCTGAGGTTGCTGCAAGGGTCAGTCACGAGTCCATCTAGATGGCAGATATGAAATGATCTAGATATTAAAAAATATCTTGGAACAGTAGGCTCCAGAAAAAGCATTATTGATTAAAAAAAAAAAAACTCCCACCTTATTTTGTAGGACAATATTCCTCCACTTTTTTGATTCAGGAGTCCCACCAGTGTATTCATCTAAGTCTTGTAGTTGAAGAACCCATCTAACTTGGTCCGAGTGTTTCCCACACACGAGTGCAGGACTTTCGCTGGGTGTTGCCCCAGGGACATCCTTAGAATAAGGTGAATGCCTGTAGAGGCAAGTCTGGAAAGAGCTCCTCCAGTCACAGCAAAAGACCAAGTGAACATTGACTTACACTTCCTCGTGTACACTTCCCTAAGAGCTGTCAGGTGACAGGGGAAATCATCATCCATGTTGCCCTTCAACAGCTAAGAGTTGCTAACACTCAGCTTATGCAGTAACAGAAGGAACTTCTGCAGTATTAGTTGGGAGGAGGGGTTTTGTTTAATAGCAGTTACAGGAAGTGCCATGTGCTGAGGACATAGTACTTTATCTCATCTATGCAGGTATCAGGCATAGAGCTGGCTCCTTTCTCATTCAACATCCTCTCTCTCTTAGGAAGACATATACACCATCGTGTATGTTGTGGAGATAAAACACATGATTTCCATTTCTGTTACTGTTCATTAATTAGGAATTTGTGGAACAGGTTTCTTTTTTTGCTTTTTTAGATGCTGTCTAAATATTTTAATATGATATTGTCTTCAAAAAGGCAGTGTCAGTGAGTGTGTGTGGGCACATAAATGTAGCCTGAATTGTGTACAAACCTATGTGAGTGTATTAGTTCTCACCCTGCTACGGGAATGTATAAAAGAAAGAAGAGGTTTAATTGACTCAGAGTTCCACAGGGCTGGGGAAACCTCAGGAAAGTTGCAATCGTGGCGGATGGGGAAGCAAACACATCCTTGTTAACATAGTGGCAGGAGACAGAACAGTGCGAGCTGAGCGAAGAGGGAAGCCCTTTATAAAACCATTACCTCTCGTGAGAACTTACTATCATGAGAACAGCATGAGGGAAACTGCCCCCATGATTCAGCTACCTCCCACTGGTCCCTTCCACTACACATGGGGATTATGGGAACTACAATTCAAGATGAGATTTGAGACACAGGCAAACCATATCAGTGAGCAAACAGCATTTTACCAAAACACTTCATTTCAGATACTGATGCTCTATAACTGAATGTTTATAATTTTCCACACAAAGTTATTTAAAAAGGCCCAATTCAATATTAGCTCAAGGATATAAGTGTTTCACTCTTTAGTTGAAAAGCGGGTGAAGACTAAATGCAATATCATAGGTTTAGAGAATTACATGCAAATATTTGTTGTAAAATGCCTCTATACCCTACTACTTTGAAATATAATCTCAGAACAATACTATACAAGCAACAGAAACTTTCCATAAGTCCGCCGAATATTGACAACAAATGCTTTTTTATCATCATTTTGCAATAGGAACAAAATAAAACATAAGTCTCAAATAGAGTACATATTCCTCTTTTCCTGCATTTTCAATGTTAAATCTGAAGCACATTTTTGGAAGAGACTACATTTGCTCAACCATAACACACACACATACACACACACACATATATATACACATACACACACGTATATTCACTTTACATATCCATGCTCAATATTATATATTAATTACTATATAGAGAGTGTAAAATACAGCTTATATTATTAAATTTTGATTTAAGACCATAATTTGTAATACTCGCTGACTTTCTATTTCATTCATTTAAAAGTGGAGAATAATTCATTCAATTATTAACCTATAAAATTGCTGTGTAACCTGCAAAATTTTGCAAAAAACAAAATATTTCAAGAATTGTTGGTATGAATTTTGTAGATATTGATCAGATAAAATAGGCAATGATACTTGTTTGTATTAACTACATTTAGTTAATTATTTGGTTATGTTTTTAGAGATTTTTTTCTCTATATTTAAACTACATATAATAAAAGTAAAAGACTCTCCTGGAAAAATGGAAGTCTCTGAGTTGTACTTGAAAACTCAGGCTGCAGAAAAGCTCCAAAAGTGGACATTATGAATCACTTTAGCAAAATTTCAAAACATTTTCATTAAACTTTCTATATGTTCAATATTAAGAGCAAAACAATGGGTGAACAATTACTATTTAGGGCACATTAAAATGTATACATTAGTTTAGATTAAGATAGGCTCAAGATAGGAAAGTAAAACATAAACAGTTATTTTGGTCACTCATACTTTGAAGTCCCTATGTTACTTCATGGATAATATATTTTGAGAGTTCCAATTTAAAATAAAATATTTGAATATCTTATTTTAATAGAAACAAAAATAGCAAATTATTGATTAAGTTGAGCCCACTTTCTTTTATTCAACAAGGATTTAAATATGTTCTGCTTATTTTATTCAGTATTTTCTTTAAAAAAAGGTTTAAGAAAATATTTAGTATCTGGGAAACAGATAATTATCTTTAATTCTTTAATTTATCCTATTATTTAATTACAACAATATTTTGCTCACAATTGTGCTTGAACAAGTTCTCTTTCCATATTCAGTTGGATATTTTGTTAATTTATAACTGATTCGTTGAACATGATAAACTCACTGGTCAGTTATAATGCAGTACTCCCTCTCTCTCTTTCTCTCTCTCTCTCTCTCTCTCTCTCTCTCTCTCTCTCTCGTACGCACTGTCACTTTAAATTGTATTCAATGGAGATATTCTTTCTCTGCCTCAAGGCATATTCTAACTGATCCCATTACTTTTTTGCTGATTTTGCGAATAGACAATCTCATGGCTACTTTTATATCACAAGTGTTTTGGTTCATTAACAAAACCGTCAACTGCTCTGTAACTCACAAGACTTCATGCCTGTCTTATGGTTAAGTCTCATCCTCACAGGCAACCCATGGGGAGGAGGCCAGGCTCTCTGCTGTCTCCTCTCACCAGTACCTTCACCCTTGCTTGTAACTGCTGTCCAGGGTCAAAGCTGGCAGAGAAAGGAAATGTAGGGACATCATCGCTCTCCTCAGAATAGATGGCTGATGGTTCTGCTTCCAGCAAAGATAGAGTAGCTCCATTGCTGCCAGCTCCTCTCTCTTAAAACTAAAATACCTGTGTATAACACAACAAACAAGCATGAAAAATTCTGAAAAGTGAGAAGAAAAGAAGGAGGACCTCTTCAGGACCTCAGGAAATGAGGAAAGATACAATGATGACCCCTTTGCATTTCCTTATTGCCTCCCTTATCTTGGACAGGACTCTACAGAGCCTGGGGCCACCAACAGGCACAAACAAAAATAGGTCCAAGAAAAGTCTGTTGCCCCTAGCCAAAGAACAGGGAATAGGGTGGAGGAACAAAACAGAAACTCTTCTGGCAATACCTGACAGATTCCCATCAAAGCAGGAAAGTCACAATTCGAATTAAATAAAACAGTCAAAAGACACCAATACCAAGATGAGTTAGATGTTGGAATTATCAGATGAAGACTTGTAAACAGTCAACATAAAAATGCTTCATTAAGCTATTACTAGTGGCCATGAAACTCATGGGAAAACAAACAAACAAACAAACAAAAAACAGCAAAAAATAATAAATTAGAAGAAAGAAATGGAAGTTATAAAACTCAAAAATAAAATTATTAAAATTAAAATTAGAAAACTTAATAGATGGTTGCTATAGCACAGTGAAGAAGACAAAGGATAGAATCAGGGAATTTGAAGACAGGCAAGAGAATTTATCCAAAATAAACAACAGAAAGAAAACACAATAAAAAACAGAGTTTTCTGAACTTTGGGACAAAGCTAAAGCATTAACATTTGCATAATGGAAGTCAAAGGGAACAAGAAAAGAAAGATAATTGGAAATGTTCCTTCAAATTATGGCTAAAAATTTTCCAAAGGAGAAAAAAGGAATAAACCTCTGGATTCAAGAACCTGACTGAACCACAAATAGTATAAAGCCAACACATCTGGCAGAGAAACATCACAGTTCAGTTGAACTTTTAAAGATAAAAGGCAGAAAAATGGCTTAAAAGTAGCTAGGGAGAAACACCAATTCAAATTTCATACTTGAAACAGTGGAGACCAGCTGGAAGTATCACACCATTTTTCAGAAGTAAACAAGAGAGAACTGGAGCAGCTATACTAACATGAGGCAAAATGGACTTTAAAACAAGGACATTTTATAATGCCAAGAGTGTCAACCCATTAATAAGATACAGCAATTATGAATATACCCAATTTACAACAAAGCCCAAAAGGCGTAAAGAGAAACTAATGCAATTTTCTGAAGGAAGAAATACAGAATTTAAAAAAAAAAAAAATTGAATTACTTCAAACCACACTTTCATAATGAGTAGATAATTATACAGATCAATGGGGAAACAGAAAATTTGAATAACATTATAACTAACAACCACTTATTGAGCATTCTACCCAAAAATAACAGAATACACAGTCTTCTCACCTGTATATTAAATACTCTCACAGACAGGCTGTATGCTATACTATAAAACAAATCTCAATGGATTTAAGATAATTGATATTTTACAAAATATATTTTCTGACCACAACTGAATAAAAGGAGAAACCAATAACAAAATTTGAAAAATCCACAAATATATGACAATTAGATAATACTATTCTAAATAGCAAACAGGACAAAGAAAAAGTTTCACAGGAAATTAGAAAATTCTTTGAGATAAATGAACATAAAGTAGTGAAGATAGAAAAGTACTATCTTCATTCAGATAAAGCAATGCTTAGAAGAAAATTTATAGCTATAAACAATATTATGAAAGATGGGAAGTCTTAGATCAATCACCTTAGCGTCTTCCATTAGACACTAGAAATCTAAGAGCAAACTAAACACAATTATTCAGCAAAAGGAAATAACACAGATTAGAGCAGAAATTCATATTTTTAAGATAGTAAAACAGTAGAAGAAATCAACAAAACCAAAAATTGGGTATTTGAAAAGAGCAACAAAACTGAAAAGCCTTTATCAAAGCTGACCAAAAAAATAGAAGACTAATATTAAAATCAGAAATACAAGAGAGTCTTTAACACCAACCATAGAGAAAATTAAAAATGATGACTTTAAAAGTGGCAAGGATAATTGTAGGAGATGGGTCAGAGTGGTGAGAGAAACTAAAGGGAAAGGAGCAGGCCTTCTAAAGGATTGGAATGCTCTGCATAGCTTCAGGAGAGAATAAGCTGAAGGCAGCAGTTCTCTGACCCTGAGGCAGAGGGCAAGGAGTAGGTACAAGGAAGTATAGGGGAATTTATCGTAAACAGGCTTGTTTACTTATGTTTAGCAGGAGCTGATCTTTGATCATCAGAGCTAGTGACTGCTCCCTGAATAGGGGAAAAATAATGTTAATTACCCACAGATTGTGTTGGCTCCAGGCTTTCGGCATTATGTCTGTACTGAATAAACGCAAGCAGCTCCAGCTGTTGGGGATTGCTCATTCTTCCAGTGCTAAGTGCTGGGCAGTCCCCTAGCTGCTCTTATACTGCATACCTGTGTCTGAGTACTCCTTTCATCCCTCACTCAGCCAGGGTCTGTGGATGGACCCAGCAGATAATTATATGTCAAAACTTTAGATAATCTACCAAAAAAAAAAAAAAAAAAATCCAAGAATGACATAAACTGATAAAAATGACAAGAAAAAATAGAAAATCTAAATAGGTCAATAGGTAAGCTGTTAAATTAACAATTAAATATCTTTCCAGAAAGGGAAGCCCAAACCCATATAATTTCACTAATAAATTGTACCAAATAGTTAAAGAAGATTAAATACTAATTATTTACACAATTTTCCTAACCAGATAAAAACATCACATCAAAGCTGCAGACAAACATCTATATAACGATGTACATGTCCTCAACACGATACTAGCAAACTGATTCAAACCACATTAAAGAAAGGATTATACACCATGACCAAGTGAAATTCATCCCAGGAAAGTAAGGTTTGTTTAACATCCAAAAGCCAATTAACATAAAACACAATAGCAATAGAAAAAATTAAATAACAAAATAATCAAAACAACAAAATAAAGGGCAAAGAGCACATGATCATCTCAGTATATGACAGGAGAATTTGACCAAATCCAATGCCTCTTTATGATCAAAACAACCTGGTAGAGAATCTATAAAAAGCCTTCAACTAACATCGTACTTAATGATGAAAGACTATATTTATTCCAATGTCACGAAAAATACAGTATGCCCACTCTCACCTCTTCTTTTTAGCATTGAACTGGAGGTTTCAGTCAGGGTGCCAGGAAAGGAAAACAAAATAAAAGGCATCCACATGGTAAAGGAAGACACGAAATGACCTGTATTCACAGGTAACATGATCTTATATATATAGAAAGTACATGCACCTTTAGTCCCAGCTACTCAGCAGACTGAGGCAGGAGAATCACTTGAACCCAGGAGGCAGAGGTTGCAGTGAGTCGAGATAGTGTCATTACACCCAGCCTGGGTGTCTCAGGGAGACACCATCTTAAAAAAAAAAAAAATAAATAAAAAAATAAAGGAACACAAGATACTATCATAGCAAAAAAAAAAAAAAAAAAAAAAAAAAATTCAAATATGAAATTAACAATTCCATTCAAAATAGCATCAAAAACAATAAATTACTTTGGAGTGAATTTACAAAAGAAATCCAAGACTTTACCCTGAAAACTACAAAACATTGTTGAATTAAAGAAGACCTAAATTAATGGAAAGATAGCCAATATTCATAGATTAGAAAATATAATGTTTTTGGCAGTATTCAGGTAAATAATCTACAGGTTAAATAGAATATCTAAGTTTGTGTTACTACCTTTGCAGAAATTGACAAGCTGTTCCCAAAATTAATATGGAAATTCAGGGAACCTGAAATGTCACAATTTTGAAAAAAACACACTGTTCCAGGACACTTTTCAATTTCAAAAGTGAGCACAAAGCTCATAATTTAGAAATGTTCAGTTAAAGATAAAAATTGAGAAAAAAATTATGA
The DNA here is from genome assembly GCF_049350105.2 of Macaca mulatta. Lineage (NCBI taxonomy): Eukaryota > Metazoa > Chordata > Mammalia > Primates > Cercopithecidae > Macaca > Macaca mulatta. The sequence goes on from NC_133408.1 coordinate 75,975,393, forward strand.
AATAAGAATAAAATAATTTGGAAAAAAAAACAATGTGACACTGGTATAAATGTGGATGTTTAGATAATTGAAATAGGATTGAGAATCTAAAAATAAACTCATATATTTATGGACAGCTGATTTTCAACGAGTAAGCCAAGATTATTTTTTCTCCCTTGAATGGTCTTGGTGCACTGGTGGGATCTTTTGCTAAAATCTGGGCTCAGCAAGGTCTTGCAGGAGGCAAGGAGCAAAGGCCCCATTGAGAAGAAGCCTCAGAGAAGCCTGACTAAAGTGTGGTCAAAGAGAGAGTTCAATCAAATTCAATCATTACAATTATTAAATTATTCAAATTATTCAAGTATTTCAATTACAGTGACTAAATAAGTAGATTCTATTAGGTTGCAAAACATTTACAAATTTTTTTGATTTAAGTCATACAGTAGATTCTACTTTTGCTTTGTAATATTGTGAGAATATTTTTCTCTTTATGCATGCAAACATATGCAGAGTAAGACATTTTACAGGCACATGAAGATTTCACTGAGATAAATTTATAAAATTTCTCTTCCCTATTGTAGTTAGGAGGTTTCTCAATTTTCACTCCCCTTTGCATCTTGTCAACTTGGCCTATGAGAGTTATATCAGACTTTGTTATTCTTTATATTGCACAAATGGTCAAGTGATATCTTTGTCTTATTTCTTACAACTGGATGTGAAACTACTGTTATCTCAGAAGTAATTTTTAAACAACAGCAACAATAATTGCACATTGTATTCAACACATTTAAGGTGATTAAATGTGATTGCAGGATTATGGTACTATAATGCCAACAACAATTTTAATCAAGTTTTGGAACCTGTGGTGGAGTCAGGACACTGTTTTCATTTTATGTTTGATCTTTGTGGCAAGTAACATGTATTTTTGTCTCAAGTTCATATTCTATTTTGCATTTTTATTCTTCCTATGCCTGATCTAAGAAAAGTTTTAAGCAGCACAAAATAAAAGGCAATTGCATAATGAAAAAACAATACGGAAACAGAAAACAGATCAATGATTGGCAAGGGTAAGGGGAGGGGCTCCATGAGGAATTTTGGGGTGCTGCAATTGTTCTTATCCTTTCTTTGGTGTTACTGACATAAATCTATGCATTTGTAACATTTCATAGAACTGTGTGCCAAAAACATAATTTTTGTGTATATAAACGACAAAATTTTCTTAAAACATTGGAAAGATATAATACAAATCCAGAAAAACAATCCCCCAAAATGAGCATATTATAAATCTAGGATAATTCTATTGAGTTTTGTTTTAAGGAATTGTGTACAAGGTACATATGGAATCGAAGTCAGCATGTTTTCACACTACAGAACCCTGTGATTGAAGTCAAGGTCAAAAATGCTGTCATCGGTCATGGAAAGTTTTCCAAATTCTTCTATATTATAATTTATAAAATAATCTGATTAAATTGCTTAGCATATAATTATATGAAGTCATGTAATTATGGGTACATGAGAAATGTTTTTCTGTATCAACAAAGGATTTTAAAATACAAATGACAAATCACACGTTCAGGAATAACAACTTCCCTCTCCGACGACAATACATAATTTTGTTAAATTGAATTAAAACTTCGAGGAAATATATTTATGTCCTTGAAATTAAGCGGAATGACTATAAATCATTTAGCAAAGGTGTTTTCCTGTAACTAAAGTCCTCCTCTGAGCGAATATGAGCAAGACCTTTCCTACACGCCAGCCAAGGCCCAAGTGAAAACATTGACTTGGGCAAGGGCCCCTCCGTGGTTCTCTTCAGCCCTGGGATTTTCAATTATAATCAGAGCCAAACTGTAACACAAGTAGTAGGTACCTGCCTGGCTGCTGGCTATCTCTAGCAGAAAATATTTAAACACTTATCTTAAACAAGCGAAGCCTTCCTCACAGTAGAAATATTCAGCAGGACTTCTGCAGTAATTAATCAAAACTTTGCCCAAGAATAAAGTCCCTATATTAGCTATTCATCTTCTCTCACACTTTAGAAATGTCTTTCTATAACAAAAAGTAGGAGTTTATGGCTCATTTTTGCACATTTTTTAAATTGAAATAAAACTCGTTTATTTTTAAGGTAATTTTCACTTGATATGCTGATATTAGAAGAAATACATGTCCATTATAATGAATTTAGAATATACAAAGAATAATAAAAACACCTTAAATATTCTCAATCCCTTTGATACAGAGATAATGTCTCTTAACATTTCTGGATTTTAATTTAATAAAACGTTGTAACTTGCAATTATGATTTAAAAATTTATTGTGAATATTTTCCCTTGTCAGTATATGTTCTTGTAAAAGGCAGTTCTAACAAGATTGTAGATGCTAGAGCTTATAGCCAGCGTTAAAATCTTGCTACTTCTATTTATTAGCTTCATACATTGGCCAACTTACTTAACCTCTCCAGGTTAACCTCACTTGCCAGGTCTGTAAAACAAGGATAAGTATCATAAACTCTCCAAAACCAATTTGACTGGCATAAGTCTTGGTTTTTCTGGTAAGTAATGTTAGCTGCCAGATTGTGGTAGACATGAGTGATCTAATACCCAAGATTTCAATTTTTGGTTAAAATAAAAGCAAATCTCAGTCTGAGTGCATTTGCACAGTGTATTCAGGTGTGTGCTATTGCCAGGTAGACAAAAACAATTCATATAACCTGATGCATACATATTGCAAAGTGCCAACTCTGTCTTTTCATGTGCTACAACCACAATCTTGCACAAAAGATAATGGAAATACTATCCACAATACTCCAGGTTCTGTTTTCCTTGGATTCAGCATCAGTGAAGCAGAAATCCTTTTACCTGTTATCTACATAGGTCCTGTAATGCTGAATTTTATGTATCAACTTGGCTTGGCCACTCTGACCAGATATTTGGTCAAACATTTTTCTGGATGTTTCTCTGAAAATGTTTTTGAATGAAATTAACATTTAAATACACTTTGAGTAAAGCAAATTACCCCCCAGTGTGTAAGTGGGCTTCAGCCAATCAGGTGAAGTCCTGGCTAGAACCAAGACTGACTATCCCTGAGCCAGGAGACATTCTGCCAGCAGGTGGCCTCTGGACTCTGACAACAACTCTTCCCTGGTTCTCCAGCCTTCAGGTCTATCCTGCTGGTTTTGGATTTGCTAAGCCTCCACAACTGAGGAAGCTAATTTCTTAATAAATCTCTCTATCTGTCTCTCCCACTTTATCTATCTATTTTTCTACCTACCTACCTACCTATGTAACATCTATATCTGGTTGATGATTGTTTCCCTGGAGAACCCTGACTAATACGGACCCCAGACTGAAGGGAAAGACAGATATTAGGCCTTACTATCTTACTAGTTTCTTATACTCTACTTATGTAATGGTGAGAAACATTTTTGCCAATTCTCATATCTGGAGTATCATAAAGTTACTACTGAGATTACCAATTCAAGTATTCATCAGGCTGATAGCCAAAAAAATTCTACTTCTGACGGTCAGCTCAATAACTAGTAAATCCTCTGGTGTTGACCAAGATAAGGAAAGCTCAGCACCTTGTGACAACCACACCTTGATAGTAATTTTCATCATTTTCGTGGTCATTTCCAGCACTTTCAATCAAGACTTCTGGTGTAGGTAGAGAACTGAGACCTAGGAGTATGGTTTAGTTTAATGAAAATTTATTATCATGTCCATATAAAGTTTTAAAGGTAGTTTACAGAAAAATAAATAATGATAGCACATCCTGTACAACATTATTAAGAGGATGAATGAGTTAGGAGATAAAATCCTTAGGTCAGGGTCTGGCATGTAGGAAGCAGTTAGTCAATATTCGCACTGATTGCATTTCTCAACTACATGGACATGTCGTCAGTTATTTAAACAACCAACTTCCCACATAAGAAAATATTCTTAACAAAAAGCATTAAGGATGATGAGAATATGAGGGTATGTTCTCTATTAGCATTTGGGAATTTAGATTTTAAAATCATAAGGGATATATGTGATTATCGGTGGAGTGCTTCTCTTTTTAAGAAGAAAAGAGAATCATTCCATAGAATGGCATTCAACCACAAGATGTAGGATCAGGAGGCATTGACTGCTTTTCTACACTAGTTTGCATTTTTACTACTTTTTTGCGATTACGCTTTATCTTTTTCTGTTTTTTTTATTATACTTTAAGTTCTAGGGTACATGTGCACAACATGCAGGTTTGTTACATATGTATACATGTGCCATGTTGGTGTGCTGCACCCATCAACTCGTCAGCACCCATCAACTCATCATTTACATCAGTTGTAACTCCCAATACCATCCCTCCCCCATCCTCCCCATAATAGGCCCAGTGTGTGATGTTCCCCTTCGCATGTCCAAGTAATCTCATTGTTCTATTCCCACCTATGAGTGAGAACATGCGGTGTTTGGTTTTCTGTTCTTGCAAAAGTTTGCTCAGAATGATGGTTTCCAGCGGCATCCATGTCCCTACAAAGGACACGAACTCATCCTTTTTTATGGCTGCATAGTATTCCATGGTGTATATGTGCCACATTTTCTTAATCCAGTCTGTCACTGATGGACATTTGGGTTGATTCCAAGTCTTTGCTATTGTGAATAGTGCCGCAATAAACATACATGTGCATGTGTCTTTACAGCAGCATGATTTATAATCCTTTGGGTATATACCCAGTAATGGGATGGCTGGGTCATATGGTACATCTAGTTCTAGATCCCTGAGGAATCGCCATACTGTTTTCCATAATGGTTGAACTAGTTTACAATCCCACCAACAGTGTAAAAGTGTTTCTATTTCTCCACATCCTCTCCAGCACCTGTTGTTTCCTGACTTTTTAATGATTGCCATCCTAACTGGTGTGACATGGTATCTCATTGTGGTTTTGATTTGCATTTCTCTGATGGCCAGTGATGCTGAGCATTTTTTCATGTGTCTGTTGGCTGTATGAATGTCTTCTTTTGAGAAATGTCTGTTCATATCCTTTGTTTTTTTCTTGTAAATTTGTTTGAGTTCTTTGTAGGTTCCGGATATTAGCCCTTTGTCAGATGAGTAGATTGCAAAAATGTTCTCCCATCCTGTAGGTTGCCTGTTCACTCTGATGGTAGTGTCTTTTGCTGTGCGGAAGCTCTTTAGTTTAATTAGATCCCATTTGTCAATTTTGGCTTTTGTTGCCGTTGCTCTTGGTGTTTTAGACATGAAGTCTTTGCCCATGCCTATGTCCTGAATGGTATTACCTAGGTTTTCTTCTAGGGTTTTTATGGTTTTAGGTCTAACATTTAAGTCTCTAATCCATCTTGAATTAATTTTCATATAAGGAGTAAGGAAAGGATCCAGTTTTAGCTTTCTACTTATGGCTAGCCAATTTTCCCAGCACCATTTAAATCCTTTCCCCATTTCTTGTTTTTGTCAGGTTTGTCAAAGATCAGATGGCTGTAGATGTGTGGTATTATTTCTGAGGGTTGTGCTGTTCCATTGGTCTATATCTCTGTTTTGGTACCAATACCATGCTGTTTTGGTTACTGTAGCCTTGTAGTATAGTTTGAAGTCAGGTAGCGTGATGTCTCCAGCTTTGTCCTTTTGACTTAGGATTGTCTTGGCAAAGCAGGCTCTTTTTTGGTTCCATATGAACTTTAAAGTAGTTTTTTCCTTTGGGTATATACCCAGTAATGGGATGGCTGGGTCATATGGTACATCTAGTTCTAGATCCTTGAGGAATCGCCATACTGTTTTCCATAATGGTTGAACTAGTTTACAATCCCACCAACAGTGTAAAAGTGTTCCTATTTCTCCACATCCTCTCCAGCACCTGTTGTTTCCTGACTTTTTAATGATCGCCATTCTAACTGGTGTGAGATGGTATCTCATTGTGGTTTTGATTATGCTGCTATAAAGACACATGCACACGTATGTTTATTGCAGCACTATTCACAATAGCAAAGACTTGGAATCAACCCAAATGTCCATCAGTGACAGATTGGATTAAGAAAATGTGGCACATATACACCATGGAATACTATGCAGCCATCAAAAAGGATGAGTTTGTGTCCTTTGTAGGGACATGGATGCAGCTGGAAACCATCATTCTTAGCAATCTATCACAAGAACAGAAAACCAAACACCGCATGTTCTCACTCATAGGTGGGAACTGAACAATGAGATCACTTGGACTCAGGAAGGGGAACATCACACACAGGGGCCTGTCATGGGGAGGGGGGAGGGGGGAGGGATTGCATTGGGAGTTATACCTGATGTAAATGACAAGTTGATGGGTGCAGCACACCAACATGGCACAAGTATACATATGTAACAAACCTGCACGTTATGCACATGTACCCTACAACTTAAAGTATAATAATAATAAATAAATTTAAAAAAATAAAATAAAATAAAGTAGTTTTTTCCAATTGTGAAGAAACTCATTGGTAGTTTGATGGGGATGGCATTGAATCTATAAATTACCTTGGGCAGTATGGCCATTTTCACGATATTGATGAGCATGGTATGTTCTTCCATTTGTTTGTGTCCTCTTTTATTTCACTGAGCAGTGGTTTGTAGTTCTCCTTGAAGAGGTCCTTTACATCCCTTGTAAGTTGGATTCCTAGGTATTTTATTCTCTTTGAAGCAATTGTGAATGGAAGTTCATTCATGATTTGGCTCTCTGTTTGTCTGTTACTGGTGTATAGGAATGCTTGTGATTTTTGCACATTAATTTTGTATCCTGAGACTTTGCTGAAGTTGCTTATCAGCTTAAGGAGATTTTGGGCTGAGACAATGGGGTTTTCTAAATATACAGTCATGTCATCTGCAAACAGGGACAATTTGACTTCTTCTTTTCCTAACTGAATACCCTTGATTTCTTTCTCTTGCCTGATTGCCCTAGCCAGAACTTCCAACACTATGTTGAATAGGAGTAGTGTGAGAGGGCATCCCTGTCTGTGCCAGTTTTCAAATGGAATGCTTCCAGTTTTTGCCCATTCAGTATGATATTGGGTGTGAGTTTGTCATAAATAGCTCTTATTATTTTGAGATACCTTCCATCAATACCGAATTTATTGAGAGTTTTTAGCATGAAGGGCTGTTGAATTTTGTCAAAGGCCTTTTCTGCATCTATTGAGATAATCATGTGGTTCTTGTCTTTGGTTCTGTTTATATGTTGGATTACGTTTATTGATTTGTGTATGTTGAACCAGCCTTGCATCCCAGGGACGAAGCCCACTTGATCATGGTGGATAAGCTTTTTGATGTGCTGCTGGATATGGTTTGCCAGTATTTTATTGAGGATTTTTGTTTCGATGTTCATCAGGGATATTGGTCTAAAATTCTCTTTTTTTGTTGTGTCTCTGCCAGGCTTTGGTATCAGGATGATGTTGGCCTCATAAAATGAGTTAGGGAGGATACCCTCTTTTTCTATTGATTGGAATAGTTTCAGAAGGAATGGTACCAGCTCTTCCTTGTACCTCTGGTAGAATTCGGCTGTGAATCCATCTGGTCCTGGACTTTTTTTGGTTGGTAGGCTACTAATTATTGCCTCAACTTCAGAGCCTACTATTGGTCTATTCAGGGATTCAACTTCTTCCTGGTTTAGTCTTGGGAGAGTGTAAGTGTCCAGGAAATTATCCATTTCTTCTAGCTTTTCTAGTTTATTTGCATAGAGGTGTTTATAGTATTCTCTGATGGTAGTTTTATTTCTGTGGGGTCAGTGGTGATATCCCCTTTATCATTTTTTATTGCTTCTATTTGATTCTTCTCTCTTTTCTTCTTTATTAGTCTTGCTAGCGGTCTGTCAATTTTGTTGATCTTTTCAAACAACCAGCTCCTGGATTCATTGATTTTTTGGAGGGTTTTTTGTGTCTCTCTCTCCTTCAGTTCTGCTCTGATCTTAGTTATTTCTTGCCTTCTCCTAGCTTTTGAATGTGTTTGCTCTTGCTTCTCCAGTTCTTTTAATTGTGATGTTAAGGTGTCAATTTTAGATCTTTCCTGCTTTCTCTTGTGGGCATTTAGTGCTATAAATTTCCCTCTACACACTGCTTTAAATGTGTCCCAGAGATTCTGGTATGTTGTATCTTTGTTCTCATTGGTTTCAAAGAACATCTTTATTTCTGTCTTCATTTCGTTATGTACCCAGTAGTCATTCAGGGGGAAGTTGTTCAGTTTCCATGTAGTTGAGCAGTTTTGCTTGAGTTTCTTAGTCTTGAGTTCTAGTTTGATTGCAATGTGGTCTGAGAGACAGTTTGTTATAATTTCTGTTCTTGTACATTTGCTGAGGAGTGCTTTACTTCCAACTATGTGTTCAATTTTGGAATAAGTGTGATGTGGTGCTGAGAAGAGTGTATATTCTGTTGATTTGGGGTGGAGAGTTCTGTAGATGTCTATTAGGTCCACTTGGTGCAGAGCTGAGTTCAATTCCTGGATATCCTTGTTAACTTTGTGTCTCGTTGATCTGTCTAACTTTGACAGTGGGGTGTTGAAGTCTCCCATTATTATTGTATGGGAGTCTAAGTCTCTTTGTAAGTCTTTAAGGACTTGCTTTATGAATCTTGGTGCTCCTGTATTGGGTGCATGTATATTTAGGATAGTTAGCTCTTCCTGTTGAATTGATCCCTTTACCATTATGTAATGGCCTTCTTTGTCTCTCTTGATCTTTGATGGTTTAAAGTCTGTTTTATCAGAGACTAGTATTGCAACCCCTGCTTTTTTTTGTTCTCCATTTGCTTGGTAAATCTTCCTCCATCCCTTTATTTTGAGCCTATGTGTGTCTCTGCACGTGAGATGGGTCTCCTGAATACAGCAGACTGATGGGTCTTGACTCTTTATCCAATTTGCCAGTCTGTGTCTTTTAATTGAACCATTTTGTCCATTTGCATTTGAGATTAATATTGTTATGTGTGATCTTGATCCTGTCGTTGTGATATTAGCTGGTTATTTTGCTCATTAGTTGATGCAGTTTTTTCCTAGCATCGATGGTCTTTACATTTTGGCATGTTTTTGCAATGGCTGATACCGGTCGTTCCTTTCCATGTTTAGTGCTTCCTTCAGGGTCTCTTGTAAGGCAGGCCTGGTGGTGACAAAATCTCTAAGCATTTGCTTGTCTGTAAAGGATTTTATTTCTCCTTCACTGATGAAACTTAGTTTGGCTGGATATGAAATTCTGGGTTTAAAATTCTTTTCTTTAAGAATGTTGAATATTGGCCCCCACTCTCTTCTGGCTTGTAGAGTTTCTGCCAAGAGATCTGCTGTTAGTCTGATAGGCTTCCTTTTGTGGGTAACCCAACCTTTCTCTCCACCTACGCTTAACATTTTTTCCTTCATTTCAACTTTGGTGAATCTGACAATTATGTGTGTTGGAGTTGCTCTTCTCGAGGAGTATCTTTGTGGCGTTCTCTGTATTTCCTGAATTTGAATGTTGGCCTGCCTTACTAGGTTGGGGAAGTTCTCCTGGATGATATCCTGAAGAGTGTTTTCCAACTTGATTCCATTTTCCCCTCACTTTCAGGCACACCAATCAGACATAGATTTGGTCTTTTCACAGAATCCCATATTTCTTGGAGGCTTTGTTTATTTCTTTTTCCTCTTTTTTCTCTAGACTTCTCTTCTCGCTTTGTTTCATTCATTTGATCTTCAGTCATTGATACTCTTTCTTCCAGTTGTTTGAGTCCATTACTGAAGCTTGTGCATTTGTCACATATTTCTCGTGTCATGGTTTTTATCACTGTCAGTTTGTTTATGGCCTTCTCTGCATTGATTATTCTAGTTATCCATTCTTCCATTCTTTTTTCAAGATTTTTAGTTTCTTTGCGCTAGTTACGTAGTTCCTCCTTTAGCTCTGAGAAGTTTGATTGACTGGAGCCTTCTTCTCTCAACTCCTCAAAGTCATTCCCCGTCCAGCTTTGATCCATTGCTGGTGATGAGCTGCGTTCATTTGGAGGGGGATATGTGCTCTGATTTTTTGAATTTCCAGCTTTTCTGCCCTGCTTTTTTCCCATCTTTGTGGTTTTATCTGCCTTTGGTCTTTGATGATGGTGATGAACTGGTGAGGTTTTGGTGTGGATGTCCTTTCTGTTTGTTAGTTTTCCTTCTAACAGTCAGGACCGTCAGGTATAGGTCTGTTGGAATTTGCTTGAGGTCCCCTCCAGATCCTGTTTGCCTGGGTATCAGCAGCAGAGGCTGCAGAAGATACCCAGTGTTGCTGTTTGATTCTTGCTTTGGAAGCTTCCTCTAAGGGGTGTACCCTGCTATGTGAGGTGTGAGGTGTCGGTCTGCACCTAGTGGGGAATGTCTCCCGGTTAGGCTGCTCAAGGGGTCAGGGACCCACTTGAGCAGACAATCTGACCATTCTCAGATCTCAACCTCTGTGCTGGGAGATGCACTGCTTTCTTCAAAGCTGTCAGACAGGGGCATTTACCTCTGCCGAGGTTTCTGCTGCTTTTTGTTTAACTATGCCCTGTCCCCAGAGATGGAGTCTACAGAGACAGGCAGGCCCCCTTGAGCTGTGGTGGGATCCACCCAGTTCAAGCTTCCAGGCAACTTTGTTTACCTACTTAAGCCTCAGCAATGGCAGACACCCCTCCCCCAGCCTCGCTACTGCCTTGCAGTTTGATCTCAGACTGCTGTGCTAGCAACGAGGGAGGTTCCATGGGCATGGGACTCTCCTGTCCAGGTGTGGGATATAATCTCCTAGTGTGCCATTTGCTAAGACCCTTGGTAAAGCACAGTATTAGGGTGGGAGTTACCCGATTTTCCAGGTGTTGTGTGTCTCAGTTTCCCTTGACTAGGAAAAGGGATTCCCTTCCCCCTTGCACTTCCCAGGTGAGGCAATGCCTCGCCCTGCTTCAGTTCTCGCTGGTCAGGCTGCACCAGCTGACCAGCACCGATTGTCCGGCACTCCCCAGTGAGATGAACCTGGTACCTCAGTTGAAAATGCAGAAATCACTTGTCCTCTGTGTTGCTCTCACTGGAGCTGGAGGTTGGAGCTGCTCCTATTTGGCCATCTTGCTGTGGTCATCTGATTACTCTTTCTCTTAAATAAATCATAGCATTCCATTTAACTGGGATACTTTTAAATTCAGAATATGTAACTCATGTGGAATGCTGTGAGGACTAAGAAATCAATTTTGACAGTTTGGGGAAACCTCAGAGGGAATATATTGCATTAAAAATACATGTTCCATTAATTAAATTAATTCGTGTTCCAATGTCACAGAATTACCTTTCAAAAATATAAAAATGTTAATAGTATTCTTTTCCTTAGACTTGAACTTCTTACTTTAAATTAAATTTGGCCTAAAGCTGCCATCATACATAGTAAACTGCATCTTTAATACATAAACAACATTCAACCTAATATAAGAATATATTCTTATAACAAGCAGCTGAGTCTCAGCCAATTACAGCAGCTGAGCTTCTGCCAATCACAGGCTGTGAACTGATCAGGCCTTGTCCATATGAAGTCACTGCCTCACCACAACATGGCCTAATCAGGCAAGTGCTGAGTCATAATCAATCAAGCCTTTCTGCATCACACTTTTTTTTGTCTATAAATACTTCCTGCCCATGTGACTGGGTGGAGCTGTCTGAAGCTCTCCTGGTTCTGAGTGCTGCCTGACTTATGAATCATTCTTTGCTCAGATAAATTTTGCTAAATTTAATTTGTCTAAAGTTTCCAGTTAACAGGCTTTAGGACTTATATTTTACTTCTTTGATTTTCATATGTGGAAAATTTCCCATATGTAGAACATTTTTCCATTTTTTCTGCCATAATGGGGGATATTAAGAATTCAGAAACACCACTTTCAGAGAATTTGGCCTCACAATCTATAACTATCTGTGCAAATTTGCTTTCTCAGATGCCTGTAGGATGTCTGATAGAACCCTGCCCCAGAATCAGTAATGCCATCGAGAACTGCCTAGGGTCTTCCTGCTCCAACTCTTTCTGTTTAAGATGCCTGACTGCAAAATGGAATGGGTCATTGAACCTCTTCAATCTGTCATTCTCAACAGAGCTATTTGTTGCCACATACTGGATAACAGAATTGGCAGAGATACCATGTTAAACCTAAATCCTTAGATAATCAGAGACCCTCTGTTTCACCCTGCTAAAAATTTCACTGATACTCCAAGTGTGATCGTGCAATGATTTGATAATGGAGACTAAGACAAATATCACTAGTGCTTCCCTGCTTGTGACCCTAACACACCAGGCATCCCACAGAAAACTGGTTTTCATGCCCCTTTAGATTTATTTTTTTCTGTGAAGAATTTAATGTTCAACCATGTACATGGGCAATTCTGTATTTTCATAAATGGGAAATAACTAAACTATGTCTACACCTTTTAATTTGCACTATAGAATAAAAGGGAATTTTCTGGCAGACATAACTCCAACTACATGGATGTCTTTTGATAGAATGCTTCTCCTTGGCTCCTTTACATAAATATAAAGGAGAATAGAAATCATTCTCAAACATTATGTACTATAACAGAGTGTACTTCAAAGGCTATAGTTGCTCGGCAAACTTTTTCACATTCTCTTGCAGAAGTTGTTTTAGAAAAAGTGATTGCTTTGGTCTCTTTTTTGGCTCAAGAGAGGAAGTGCATGCAATAGCTCACCTCTGGCTACACTGGGAGAAATATGTCTGATATAGTAGAAACTCAGTTGTGAGAAATCTGGATCATTGCTAATATATTTGGATCATATATTAATCTGATCCTGAAAACCTTGCTGCTTAATCCAGATTATATTATTATAATCTAGATCTTTGTTAATATATTTGATTCTAACTGTTTTGATTCCTGAGGACTCCTGATAAGGAGTATATTTTAGTTTCTTAATAGTATACTCCTAATAGTCATCATAATAGTCTCCTGGTGTCCCTATCCTCTCAGAATCTTAAACACTCATACATGGCCATCTGTTATACATCAAATGGTTTTGCTAAGGTCACAGTAATGAAAACATAACAAGAACATATAGGGATTGGATTAGCAATGTATTATAAAGAATAGGCTTAGACGATTATGAAACCTGACAAGTCCCAAGCTCTATAGGGTGAGCGGGCAAGCTGGAGACCCAGGAGAGCTGAAGGTGTTGTTGCAGTCTGTGTCCCAAGGTTTAAGAACCAGGAGAGCCAATGGTGAAATTATTGGCTGAAGGCCCAAAGACTCATCCCTGGAAGATTCAAAGTTTCTGTTTGAATCTAATGTTAGGAAGAAAGTTGATGTCCAGTTCTAAGACTGTCAGCCAAGAAGAATTCTCTCTTTGTGGGAGATGGTCAAACTTTTCGCTCTATCCAGTTCTTTAAATGATTGGATGAGGCCCACCCACATTCAAGACAATCTGCTCTATGTAATCTACCTATTTAAATGTTAATCTCACCTCAAATGCCCTTACAGAAATATCCAGAAAAATATTTTGACTAAATATCTGGGCACTTGGTGACCCAATCAACTTGACATAAAATTAGCCATCACAGACACTTACTTACCAACATAAATTTCAGAGTTGGCATTTATTTATTACTCTAAAAATATGCATCAAATGCCTGCCGTATCTAATAAATAGTCTGTGCCCTGGATTACATAGCAAGATTGTTAGCATTCCACCCAAATCTCTTTGGATTACTTTTGACCATCCTGTGGTCAAAACGACCTCTAGTTTTGGGGTCATTTTATTTCTCATGGCCTGCATGTGCAACTGTCATTAAAAGAAGGTCTGTAGGTTACTGGAGAGATTTTGCAGTTCATACAAGTAGAGATTCAAAAATGCTTGGAAACTCATCTGTTCCCCTTTCCACCTCACCACCATGATCTTTAGTCAATGTCATGTTTATGTGATAATATGAAAACTCAGATCTCTTTCTTTGAGTTGTGCCACACTTTCAGGTAGAATTTACAGTCCAGAGTTCACCAGTGGGAGATGGTTCAGACAGAGACTTTGGCAAAAACTGCATATTTTCTTGGCTTCTTCTCTTCCCTGGCCACTCTTGCTAGCTTGTCCTGTGAGCACTTTCTTATGAAACTTTCTTGAAAGTATTGTTTCTTGAATAAGAAAGGTGTGGGTGGTTAACCTTATGGAACTTCTATGCAAGGGAAAATAGCATCTTCTGTCTGCTCCTAGCCTAATCTGAGTTTGTGAATATTATTCCAGGTAATTTTGGCAGATACTTGTATCACCTTGAGGAATCTTAACTCAGTAAGTAAATATTTCCTACTAATTCATCAGTAAACTAAATTCCCATATTAAACTTTTTTTCCATCCTATATTTCTGGCGTTAATTGAGGACAAGGAGAAGATATTTTTAATTTGAAATTTTCATTTTTTTCTTAGAGACCTTAATGTAGCAGTTGCTCAGCCTGTGGAACTGTTAGCCTATGCTGTGCTGCACAAACTCATTAGCACCCAGAAACCATGCGCTCTGACAGGCTGATGTTCCCCAAATAAACTAGAGAACCACTAAATAGAGATCACCTCTGCCTTACTCTCTCTTCGTTTCTGGCACACTGGAAGTACAAAGTGAATGCCTGTGCATAATCATATTTAAAATAGGTGACATTACCAATTACAGTGTTCTAAATGTCACACAGTTCTTTTCACTCCTCCCCAGCTCCACACTTTAGACACCTGCTCTCAAAATGTTCTTGTCCTCATAACAATGTGGAAAATAGCTGAGAATCTAGAATGTTAAGAGGTACAAGGGACATTAAAATTTATCCAATTTTACACCTCATTTCACAGTTTGTTGCAGGCATGGGAAAATAAGCCACTGATGGAATTAGATGTCTAACTTTAGTCTTGTGTAAATTATGGAAATTACAGTTTTGCTATATAAAATGAGTTGTCACAGGCTCACATACATATAGGGAAATAAAAGTTTCCATGTGACCTTGTCTTGACTTATTAGTCTTTGGATTTAGCTGAGAGTTTAAGGACCAGACTTATTCCTCCAAAGTTAATATCCAGAGTAAGTCTTAAAGTGGTATGTGGCACAAACTGGTATGGAAGAGGTTCAAGGAATAAATCATGGGAAGAATGTGCACTAGGAGTGAAGAAGGCATAAGTAGCAGGGTTTTCAGGAGAGACCGGAACCTGATCATAGGTCCATTTCTACACAGAGTAGAACTTCCATTATTAAGTGGAAAGTGGAGATTGTTGACAGCTAGGCAGAAAGGAAACAGCACGATCACATTCGTGTTTTAAATCCCATTCATTTCTCACATGTTCTGAGAACTTACAAAGTTCAATGAATTTGAGGTATATAACACAGATTAGCATGAAATTTCAGAGGCAGAAGATGTTATTTCCAGTTGGCAGAAACCAGGAAAGAATCGTGGATTATTAAAAGATTCTTATAATGGGCCTTGTAGATGAAAGGACAAAATTTTGAAATAGCAATTCGATTAAAGACAGATCTTCTCTGGCTGGCTTGTGGTGTTGAAGAGAAGTGAAGATTCTTGTAAGATGAGTTGATGGCAGGTTTCCTGGCAGCCTACTATATAAACAAACAAGCAAACAAAAATATATGTAATCCTTGAACAATTACAATGGAAAGCAGCTATATTATAATAGTAAATTTATAAGAGACAAGGTCGCATGTATTGCAGCAACAGCTTTTATTTAATGTCATACTTTGCTTTCCTCACTCTATATAATAAATAAATAAAAACCAAGGTTAATCTCTTCATCCTTTTTGATCTATCATGTAAATATAGGCTGCATTGTTCAATTTTCTCTGTAAAAAATACTAAAGTAAAACCATTCTTCCAAGTCTTGATTTCCTGCAAGCCCAATTCGTCTGAAAAGATACCCTAATTTTACCTCAAAAATCAGATCGGCTAAAAGCCTGTTAACCACTCTTGGACTCCTTTCAGTCACTGATGGAGTAAGGTTCTTTTCCATATTCTCTCCTCAAGAAACAAGCAGGACATACTATTGATTACTGGTATAATTCCTTAAAAGCACAATGTCATTTTTACCTTTAAATCCCAGCTCCTAGCAGATTCGCATAATAAATAAATTAAAGTTAATTCTTAACAAATATACTTGTCAATTATGGGTAGAGATACTAAACATTAACTGAGTTTTAATATTTTACAGTTTACTATGGCTTGGCTATTTTTCCTTATGACTGTGACAACTTCCAGGGCTCTATGCTACATTTAATATTATAGTATATAGTTATATACTGAGGATATCATTACACGCTGTGCATCATTTCAAATCATATAATATTTTACTCTACAGAAGCAAATCTATTAGAACTTCCTCAAATAATAAAAACTAAGGAATAAAATCATATCAGCAGAAACAAAGAAATTATTCTTTCTTCAAATGAGGCCTGAATCACATTCTGAGTTTTTTGATAACCAAGAAAACACATCTCACACACACACACACACACACACACACACAATTTGATCACTTTGGGAACTTTCATCTAATCAAAGAAGAAAATTTGGTGCATTAGATTAGACAATTTTTTTCCCATCGTTGAGTTAAAAGCACTTTCAGTAATTCTTAAAATAGGACGTACTTGGATAATTGTGCTTTGTACATGAACATGATCTTTAATTAAGTTTCCTATTAAGTGGGATTGATTATTCAGGGCATATTTTCGTATTTTTATCTGTCTCAGTTTTCTGGATACAATGCCAACCATGGCATATGTAGATTTCTCTTAACAGATCTATAATGGAGTTTTAGTATAAACTCTAAATAGTTTTGTTTTCCGTTCTAATTGTAAATTAGAATGTCCAAATCACTTTGTATTTTTTATTGATCTTTTTTAAATTTTAGCCTCTGATCTGTGGCGCTTATAAACTACAATGATATTTTGAAATGGGATGAGGTTTATTTCTTGAATAATGTAAAAAAATTGTTAGTTTTAGGAAAATTAAAAATGACTCAAGACAATTTATTGACAAAAGCAAAATTGAAATTATTATATTTATGGTTTGTTTTGTTTACAAGTCTAGAATATTTTATTGCATTGTCAATACATAACATAGACAAATATGCTAATGAATAATAAGTTTAATACCTTGCACCATTAGTTAGCTAAGTCATTTCCTCTTCCTAAATATCAGATTTAGTAACAAATGGCTAATATGTGAACTTTATGTTACAAAATATTAATAGCTAATGTCATTTCTAAATGAGAAGTAAATACAAGAACTTATGGAGAAAAAAGGTAAGTAGAAAATGAATTTTAATATTCATATGAACTTCAGTTATCAAATTTACAATTAAAGAACACATGCTGTAAATTAATATAATATGTGTTTTATTGAATAACCTTTGAAAGAGATCTTAATGTTGGTGATATATAGAATTGATTGGACAAAATATTTTTGTTTCCTCTTTTACATTAAGCACTTACTTTGCTGAGAAGAATTTCTTATCTGTACATTGTACACTGTAAAATTAATTGGTAAGCATTTTCACTTGATGAATGATGAACAGCACAGATTGGTGATTAAGAGCATGAACTCTTGAACCAGGCTGCGTACAGCCGCATGTTGTTCTGCTACTTATAAGCTACAGGCCACCATGGGAGTTTTGTTTTAGCTCACTGCCATCTCAGATTCAAACTCATGAAATTTTGTGAAGAGAGTACATTGAAGAAAATATGTAGTCTTTAAATACTTATATTAGTAAAGCTAGAACACTAATATTAATGATTTAATCATCCAACTTTGAAAGATAAAAAATAATTTACTTAATCCCAAAAAGTAAAGACATGAAAATGTATAAACTAAAATTAATAATATTGACAATAATCATGTAACAGAGGGGATCAACAAAGTAAATGTATGTTCTTTTATTTTTGAAAATACAAATAGCAGTGAAAAGTCTGTAGAAAACTTCCCAAAAAAAGAAGAGAGAAAGAAGGAACAAATTAACACATAATATAGAATGAAAAAAGAGGATAGAAATATAAATAATGTGGATATTAAAAATGATTATTAGATGTTATGAACAACTCTGGGTTAAATTCTCATCTTATTTACTAAAAATAACTTAAGAAAGAAATGCTGAATCAACTAGTAACCATGGAAGGCATTGAATTCTTAAAATTAATTGAAAATCTTCCCAGAAAGAAGTCACCAGATCATACAGTTCTTTAAGTAAGTTCCAAAAACTTTGAAGAAATAAATTCCTCCTAATAAAAAATTGCAGAATATAGAGATGCTCTTCAGCTTACCGTGGGGTTACTTCTCGATAAACCCATAATAAATTAAAAATATCATAAGTAGAAAGAGCATTTGATCCACCTTGCCTGCTGACTATCACAGCTTGGCCTAGTCTGCCTTGAATCGCTCAGGACACTCACAGTAGTGTACAGTACCCTGGAGAGCATCAGGCATCCGGGCTTCTGACCATATGGCTGACTAAGCTGTGGCTCGCTTTGTGAGAGTGTTAGCCTTTGGCTTATCACTAGCCACCAAAAATATCAAAATTCGAAGTACAATTTCTAATTAACGCTTTTAAACCGTCTTAAAGTCCAAAAATGGTAAGTCCAGGACCATCTGTACTTAAATAAACACAAAATACAAACAAACTTAAGTCACAATCTAAATAGCAAAACCACAGGTATTATTTTTTTAATGGATAATTATAGAAAAAAATCCTAAAAGAAATATCACCAAATAAATTCCAGATTAATACATTTTGTCAGATTTTACAGTTTAGAAAATAATTTCTAAATATTATGTTAATCATTTAAAATACAGTATAGTTTTCTACATAGAAGAAAAGAATTATTCAGTACTATGCCATTTAAATTCATGATGTCAATTTTGAGCAAAATAGGAATGAAGAAAAATACTTTAACCTGATAATGGACATTTACAGTATAGTTTGTAGTAAGCACCATATTTACTGATGAGTGTTAATGCATTCCTTTTAAGATCTGGAAATTACAAATATGACTGCCCTTATCCTTTTGATTAAGCACCGCAATAGCACTCCAGCTATACAGTAAGAGAAGGGTGAAATAAAAAACAGTGTAAGGATTGAGAAATTGTTACCACAACACCAGTCTATGTCCTGCTGCTCACCTCTCAGAAAGCCAATCACTAAGACAACAAGCATTACTGGAGAACAATGCTTTCATCTGGTGCTACATTCAAGTAGATGGGAGATCAGTCTCAAATCCACCTCGCTGACCAACTAAAATTGGGGGTTTATATAGCAAGGAAGAAATGTAACTACATGTAGGTAAAGAGGAATTAGGGAGTGGTAAAGTAATCATGAGGGATGAGGGGTCTGTCTTCTGGTCTGGATGTGATGATCTGGGGAGTTTCAGTTCTTTGATATGGTCTGGGAGCCTTAGGGTCAGCTTCCTGAGGAAGGAATTCAGGTAAGAAAAATGTAGGTTTCAGGCTTTAAGACTGGGAAGGTCAAATTATATGCTTCAATAAACAACAAACAAAATTCTATGGGACAATTGGAGCAGCCTCAAAACAACAAACAAAACAATTGCTTTAAATAGCTCAACTATTGTTTTCATATATTCTCAAAATAATTATTAGTAACTAAGGTATTTTGCTCCATTGCTCATTAATTTAAAAAAAATTGTGGAGCACCTTTTACAATGGCAAGCACACAGCAAACAAAGTAGAATAGCCACGCTTATGAGGACTATATTATTTATAGACTTAAATAATAAAGCCACTTAAATTTTATATTAGAGGATAATAAATATAGTGGAGAAAACCACACAAAACATCAATAAGAAGCAAGACAACAGAGTAGGGTAATGTGATCATGAATGTCATAGAGTAAGGTAGGGATTTTAAATAGGAAAAAACTCAATGAATAACGACATTCAAATAAATCTGTGAACAAAGTGAGGGAAATAGAAATGAAGTGGTCTGGGGAAATGATGTGCCAAGCAAAAACAAAAGAACTAAAAGACCCTGAGCCAAACTGGATCAAACACCCATCATGATGAAGAACAGTGAAAGAGGAGGGAGGGGGAGAGAATAGTATGTGATGAAGAATTCCCCAGGGCCATGCATGTGCAGCCTTCTAGATGATAGGAACTTGGCATTCATTCAGAGTGAAATAGGGGACCTGTGAAAATTTGGACTAGGTAAAATGACACAATCTAACATCGCAGTAAAAGAAACAGCTCACCATGGAAACTGGAAGAAAAGTCAACAAAAAATTTCATAATGGTGGTGTGAGGTAATGGTAGCTTAGAACAGGGAACAACATAAAGTTTGTGATAGATTTTGAAACTAGAACCAATAGAATTTCTTGATACATTAGGTGTGGCAGTGATGCACAGGGAGATTCAATATTTTAAAATATAAAATTTTCCAAAATTAATTGATACATTCAAAATAATTCCAATTAAAATAACAAGAGACCTTTTGGGAGACTGGAAATTACAAGCTGCTTCTGGATAATGTAGAAGAACTAAAAGCCTAGAAGGAAAAACTTAGTCCTGAAGCAGAAGCACAAGATGAGAGAAGGGGGTGTGTTACAATGCAATGAGAATCATAACAGTTCTAGAAATGCAGAGTGTTACTGGCTGAGTGATAGCAAAGTCATTGGAATAGAAAAGTGAGCCTCAAAGAGACCAGTGAAAATTAGTTAATAATGAAGCTAGCATTGCATGTTAGGAGAAAGCAAGAATAATTAATGAATAATGGTAGAACAATTGGTTCTCAATATTGAAAATGAATTAAAACAATTCCATCATGTGCGATATAAAAAATAAATGTACAGTGCATTAGAGACTTATAGGTAAGAAGAAAAGCTATAAATATTTTTAAAATGTCATTTGACCTTAGGGTGGAGATTTATTAACTAAAACTTGAAGAATATAAATCATTGAGAAGATTGATAAACTCAGCACCATAAAATCAAGTACTACTGCTCATTAAAAGATACCATTATGAAAATGAAAAAATAATATGCAAACATGAAGACTATAAATATAAAGCAGAAAAAATCAGTATCCAAGATATGTACATAGCATTTACAAAACATTAAGAAGCAAACACTCCAAAAGAAATAAAAATAATTAGGCATTTTACTGAAAACAAAACATAAGTGACTTTACTAGTCACTGAAACGTTGGTTAACTTTTGTGAGTCTTATAGAAGAATATGAATATTACATTATCATATGATAGAGAGTATAAATCTTATTCACTACTGGTAAGAATGTAAATAATAACCATTTTGAGAAGCTTTTAGGCATTTCCATAAAGTTCAGAGGCATGTATCTTGCCACTCAGTAAATTAGCTCTTAATATGCCTTAGAACTGGGTTTCTAAATAGTGGTTCCAGTGACATTTTGGGCTGGAGAATTCTTTGCTGGGGTAGAGACTGTTTTGTATATTGAAGGATGTTTAGCAGTGTCCCTCCTCTCCACCAACTAGATGCCAGCCACATTCTCCAGACAGGACAATCTGGAATGCCTACACACATTGCCAAATGTCCCTGGATGGATAAACTTGCCCCAACATAAGGAGAAACCTCTGTAGAGAAGTTTCTGGAGAGAAACTTCAAAATGTTTAAGATGTAAAGACAAAATTGTTTCTCACAACAACACTACTTGTAACACCAAAAACCTAGAATTAAACCAAGTGTCTATTACAGCACAGGTAATTATGGTATTTTCATACTATGTGTAAAACTATGCAAAAGTACAAATGAGTGACATCCAGCGACACTCTTCATGTTGCTACATTTCAGGAAGAATATTAACTGAAGAAAGGCAGTCACAGAGTAATATAATTAATATGATTCAATATGTATACATTATAAAAACATACACAATTAGGCCGGGCGCGGTGGCTCAAGCCTGTAATCCCAGCACTTTGGGAGGCCGAGACGGGTGGATCACGAGATCAGGAAATCGAGACCATCCTGGCTAACACGGTGAAACCCCGTCTCTACTAAAAAATACAAAAAACTAGCCGGGCGAGGTGGCGGGCGCCTGTAGTCCCAGGTACTCGGGAGGCTGAGGCAGGAGAATGGCGTGAACCCGGGAGGCGGAGCTTGCAGTGAGCTGAGATCCGGCCACTGCACTCCAGCCTGGGAGACAGAGCAAGACTCCGTCTCAAAAAAAAAAAAAAAAATACACAATTAGAAAATATATTCAAAAACTTTTAAATGTACGGAAAAATAAAAAGAAACCCCAAGCAACTATGGACAAAATTAAGGTAATAAAGACAATTCAAGAATAAGGTTTATTATTTTTGAGGAAGATTAAGCAGGGGTGGGAGAGACAAAGATGATGGCCTTGGTAATTTTCTTAGGCTGGGCTAGGGAGCGGAAGATACTGCTGTACATTTTATCATTTTCTTCATACCAGTGGTTCTAAACTGGGCAAAATTTATTCACCCAAATAAATACTTGGAAATGTCTAAAACCATCTCGGGTCATCACAACTAGGTATAGGGGAGTGCTATTGGCAGCTAGTGGAAAGAGGCTAGGGAATGCACCAATCACACACAATGCAAAATGTCAATAATGTTGAGGCTGAGAGATTCTCTCTTAGACTTTACAAATATGTTGTACTGTGCTGAAACTAATCATATTTAATAAAAATACATATTACACAATATATTATGAAACAAATTTACTGGTTTATTTAAACTACTATAGAAGTTAAAAAAAAAAATCCAAAGTGAGATTTTTCTGGCCCTCTGATTTCAGGAAGATATGTAAGAGAAATTTTTATGTGAGTATTGTTCCATATAAGTTTGCATCTTTAATTGTAGAGGACATCAAACAAGAAAATTTCTGCCAATAGCAAATGTACCATAGAGCCCCAAAACATACCACAACAAGCCATTGGGTACCTGCCCCCATGACAAACATAAATGTATAAATTATTTTGATGCCTGTCTTTCCTCTGTTAGAATTTAAGATCCATAAGGACAGGCACCACAGATACTCTATTCACCACTGAGTTTTTTAGCATTTAACATAGTTTCTTGCACTATCAGGAACTTGCAAATATTTATTGATATATGAATGAATGAATAAAAGTCAACCTGCAAGCTCTGCATTGGGAAAAAATTTCAAAAAATACATCAAATGCAGCCTAGGAAAAACTGGTGAGTGACGAGAAGTTTGTTTATGGAAACTGAAACATGCCTTTAATTTGGGGTTTCAGAAAGCTTTTGAATAACAGATGTTCACCACATTTGCTCATTCATCCACTTTTTCAGGTATCAAGCATTTTCTGAGCCCCTGCTCTATGCTAAGTACCCTCATGAACACTGAAAATGGGTTGTCACATGAAATAGCCTATATTTGGTCAGTTGACAACTGGCTGGGATTGGTATATTGCTGAAGGTAAACTTCCCTTTGTGAAAATTAGAAAGTACCATACCATTATGTTCTTTTTGCTGAAATTAGTGAGCAGTTTCTCCTGATTTTTCTCCAGAAAGTAAGAGTATGGTATTTCTGAAATATCGTAAGTACTTTTTTTCTACTTGAATATAAGTGGAGACATACAGAAGGTGGAGCAGTTAGAACATCCATTTAGTCTCCATGGAGGACTCCATTAGCCAAGGAACTCTCCGCTGGTAGCTTGAAAGAATTTCATTCTATGTATATAAATCTAAACAGTGCACCTCAAGGGAAGTTCATACCGACTGTAAATAAAATCCAATTGTGTGTCATGCTGCAAATTAATCCCCAACAATCTGAGATCTTGCAGTACACTAAGATGTTTCACTAGGACTTTTCTTGCATTAAAGACAGTGAAAAAAATATGAAAAATTATAGTCAATTGTGCCACGTCTATATACAAATGATCAAAAACTAAGACTGTTTGTGAGAGCTCTCTGCTTCAGATGGAAAACAGCAGAAACCCTCTTTTGGGTAACAACAAAAAAAGGATATGCTACGATAATCAAAATCTATATGAAGTAAATATACTTGAGGATCCCAAACATGCCAAAGTAATCAAATTACAACTAAAATCATTTCTGCAACTTTTACAGTGGTCTAGGAAAATACTTTTATTTTACTTTTTAGAAATCCTAGTGAAAGAAATTTTTAAAATTCATGTGATATTATTAAATGCTTTGGAAAGTTGGGATTATTATTTATTATTTCATTTGGAGAAAGCTATTAATGCTAATGATGTATGTTGAGGCTAAATAAATCATTTTGTGACAGCAAACGTGCAATTTCCTATAGTGGAAGATTTACAATTTGATCACAATTTCTATTTTTGACATGAAGAGACTTTTCTTTATTTCTGGGCTTTTAGAAACTGTGACCCTATGATCTTTCAACCTTGGGGGACACTTGAAATGAAAGCACAAAAGTGGTTTCTTATTGAACGTAGTCAAATCATCCAAGTGTCCTGATGGGTCTCCCAAGATCCTTGAAATGGATTTGTCAGTGGTAGAATCTATTAGCAGAAGTCACTCTGGATCCCCAGTGAAATGAGGCTATTGTTGCTCAAAAACATTTATTTCCTAATAGAAAATTTAACATGTACCTTTAGTAGTAACACAGCACATATAAGCCTTTATTTAATGTTTTTATGTAAACGTTACACGTCAATTATCTTTGAAAATATCAGGCTATGATCTATATCTAGAATTGCTTATATATTTCTTCCAAAATGGAAAGTTAAAATTCCAGGAAATGAAATAGAATTAAAAAGGGAATGTTACAATTTTAAGGCGAGAAAAGAAACCACTATTGGGAATTATGGACTCTTTCATTTAAGAAATGTGAAGTGCTTCATCTTGGCCACCATGCCTTTTGCTGGTCTCACTGCTGAGCCAAGCATTCTGTGAGCCAGGAGCCAGCATAGTCACCTGTGCAGCACCCTTCATGCTCTTGTGCAGGGAGGCCTGCCAGCAGCCCTCTGGGCTTCATCTCAGAACTATTAGAATGCAATTAGGGAAATCATTAGACCTCAGTTGAGAGCCAAGTTGGGACTTCAGATGCTTGTCAAATACTGATTCCTCTGGGATAGAACTGCTCCCTGAATCATCAGGCCACCTCCAGACTTCAGGCATAACCCTTAAAGAGCTAGTCCTCTAGCAGGCAGGCTTTTGAAAATGCCTTACATAAATGTTGTCAGATGAGGTATTTTAAAATTAAGTCATTTTAGAGGGGAAATGACAGACTCTGCCTCTATTAAATGTTTGGAGAAATGTCCTTATTCAGGACTGAATATATCGCCTCCAGTTTACAGGACCAGCCCATTAACTGCTAGGAAGGAGGCAAGCTGGCCATGGTGCTTCCACCACATCCATTTATATAATAATAATAATAACAACAACAACAATAGTAATGATGACTATATCTTATGTACAGCTTGCTATATGAGAGTCATTGTACTCTGAGGCTATGATACATCAACTCATTTATTCTTCTCAGGTCTGTGAAGCAATATTATTGTCCCTAATCAACTATGTGTGACCTTGAAGAGGTTGAATCATCTTCAAAAGATTTTACATGGCACAGTATGTTAGCTGATATTCACATTCAAGTGTGAATTATATCTAACATTCTATCCATGAGCACAGCATTTTATTGTACTTCCTTTGCAGTTCTCATCCTTGAGAGCTTCTCTTATCCTTCCTCAGAATCTCTTACGCACAGAGATCCACCAGGATTCTCCCCCTCCTCATCCTTCCCTGCACACCCAACATCATTTCCCCCCAGAGCAGAAATGTCATGTCTTTAGGCTGGTTACACCTTGGACATTTCTGACTGTTTTGTATTCTAGAAGATCATGTGTGAGCTCCTATGCCTCACTTGTGAACAAACCAAGGAGATGTCTCCTTGAAATCCTTTATAGTTAAGAAATTCATCACCCTTCTAAACTTTCTTTAGAACTCAGAAGACTATAAACACAAATTATGAAAACTCTGTCATCAAGCTCCTTCCCATTCCTACACCTTTATGTGATGGATCCTGCCTGCCATCTGTGTAATCATGTTTGACACTTGGTGATGAATCTTTCAGCACTCTCCACCACTCTTTACTCAATTTCAACTGTGGAATCACACCCTATCATTTGTAATTTACATTAGACTTTATTTCTTTTCTGGGGTTTTGTGATTGGTAGCATTTTCTAGCTCGATGTTTATAATAAATAGGAAAGCTGTGATTCAAGATGCGTGAGAATGATACTTTTTGACCTTCTTGATTTCATTTTCTTTGGAGCATACGAATCACATAGGAATGATATTTCAAGATGCAAGACATTTATTCATGTCAGAGTAAGTTAACTAAATTGTATGCAATGCATTGGATCATGCTGGAGACAAAACAGCTGCTGCCACCCGCCCACATATTCATGGCCTTTCCTATATCAAATCATTTCTTTTCCATTTAGACCAAGATGTGAAGGAAACAAGAGGGAAAATAAAATGTTGCTTTACATGCTTTAGACAACATTGGAAATCTATTTTCTAATTTTCGTGTTATTATTATGCGTGTTATCTTGTGACATTTTAGAGATTCCTTTAAATAATTATAACAGGATTTATGAACACTACTATATTCTTGGACGGACTTAAGCACTTCACATATATTACCTGGTTTAAGTTTTGAAATAAACCCTTGAAATGTTTACTTTTATCAGTGAAACACAAAAGAGATTAAATCCCTTGCCCAAGGTTACACAGCTAGTAATTATTAGAGACAACTCAAATACTTCAGGAATCCAAATTTAAAGCCTCAACTTGTAACCTATGCTATTTAGATATTATAAGAGTGATTTGAAATTATCTTGATCTAGTACAACATAGAAGCTTGTGACAAGACCTAAATATTTATAAAATTATTAAACCATTTACTTACTTATTTTTAACTTCTCTGTCTCCCTACTGGAATAAAAGGAACAATAGATCATGGATATGTCCATCTTACACCCTCTTCTATTCCCAGTACTTAAAATAGTGCCATACACATAGTGTGGGCTTAATTAATATTTGTGGACTGAATGAATGAGCAAATGAAAGAGACATATTTCAAATTCAGGAAGGTGTCTATGAGACTGATCATCCTCAGTCAATTTCAGTAACAGGCTCTGTTGAAATGAAAGATCCAGAACAGACAAGGCAACTTTCATCAAGGGTGAAATGTTTATATTTCATTTTTGTATGCAAAAAACTTGAAATACTTTAGAAAATTAGGAGACATCTCCCTGCTCATTCTATAAATGTTGATTCATATCCATCTGATGTTGGATGGGGGAGCATTTCATAGCAAACCTGATATAAATTTGTCTGAAAAAAATATTCAGGAGCTCCTTTTTATCTTTGAAATTAAATATATATATATATGAATCTTTGTTATTAAGTTTGCCTGAAAATATTTCTTAGTTTTTAAAGCCAGTTTCTTTATTCAATTTTGCAAAGTATTCTTTAAATATATTTGATTATACTTCTTTTTCTTTCATAACATATACTATTTTAAAAGTTTTTACATTATAAATATTGATTCTCTTTTCTACTTTACTAACGTATCTGAATTTCTGCTAGAGTAATTTTTTGTATTGCTGCTTTGTTCTTTTTCTTTCTTCTAAATGTCTGATAAGCCATTTAATTCTAAAAAATTAAAAACAAATTTCAAATAAGACAAATAATTCAACCATACTTACATAAAAACCAAAAGCGTCAAAACAATAAGGAAAATACATTAGCAATATAGACTAAAATGACATAAAAATAGTAAAAACTACATGAGTACAGTGATAAAGTACATCAATTATTATAAAGTAAGCTTGAGAAAAATGCAATTTTTTTTAGAATTAAAATAACAAAAACCCCTGAGTTTCTTTTTCTAGATAAAAATCATCACTAACATTTTGAAGTATTTTCTCATCTGTCTCTCACTCTCTCTCTCTCTTCACGCCATATATAATTTTGAACCTGCAATAGAGATAAATCTGGTTCCTGCATTATTTGACATTATGAAATGAGATATTCTTCAAAATCTCTAAAAATTATTTGAGAGCTGAATCTTAGTGGTGTTTCCTATGCTAATGTGTGAATGTATCATTTTGCATAGCCTGGCTTCTCTTGTTAGATATTTATGTAGCTTTGCAGTGTACTATTATAAATGATGATAGATATCCTTGATGTAATTTTGACATAGAGTTTTCCTCAGAATAAATTTTGATAAGTTATATTGCCAAGTCAATAAGTATACACGTATTTTATGCTTTTGATTCATATAGCTAAATTTTCTCAAAGGAAGTCATGACAACAATTTCAAAGCCTTGTAAATGACTAAATCACAGTACTCCAAATTATGCTGTGTTATTCTGTCTATAACGGTCTCCAATACTGCTGCGGTCTGAATGTTTGTGTCCACCCAGCACTCATATGTTGAAATCCTAATCCCTAAGGTGACTATAGTAAGAGCTAAGGCCTTTGGAAGTTATGATTGAGATCAGTGCCCTTATAAGAGGCCCTTGAGGGCAGGCTAGTCCCTTTGCCATGTGAGGACACAGTGAGAAGACATCCACATATGAAGGAAGTGGGCTGTCACCAGAACCATGCTGATCGTGGACATTCCAGACTCTACGATAGTAAGAAATAAAATTCTGTTGTTTATAAGCTACCCAGCTTAGTATATGTTGTTATACAACACGGGTAGACCGAGGCAAATACTTAGGTCTCATTAGAAATAAGCTGACCCTACTCAGCCAGAGTCTATGCGGGGCAGCTTCCATTAACTTGTGCTGTTCAGCATAGGTTAAAACATACTGAATATAGTCATCCTATCTTCCATCCATCACACGCTCATCCCCAGCTCTTCTTCTCTGAAATGGTAGGTGTTTGTAAGAAATCTTGCCAGTGTCTTCTGCACTTAATTTTATTTCCAATAAAAACCTCAGATATGCCTTGCTTGTTTTGTCCTTGGTTAAGCAATCAAAAAACCTCCAGGGAACAAGCTGGAGAGAAGAGAGTCCAAGTGATGGGCTGCTTGTGAGTCTGTTCACACACTTTGCCTTTACTCCTTAACTTCTACTTTCTCATTACTCCTATTCCGAAAACAGTCTACATAACATATAAAAGTCAACCAAGAACCTGTTTGTTTGCCAAAAATTTAATGCTTTTCGAAAAAATACCTTACTTATTATCAAGCCAACAAACAAACCATAAGAAATCAAAATTAATATTTCACAACCACGTTTACCATACACCCTTAGCTGCTTTATTTGTGAAGCTTCTCATAATTATTGTTTAATGATGTATTTGATTTCTCCTGATCCTGTGACATCTAAAATTATTTCCAGGCCCCACTATCAGAGTATAGCAGTCTCTTCAGTGCAGTTTTATATAAAAATGAATAACTTTATTACATCCCCAGAAATATTTCAGTAATAGATTTATTTATTTATTTATTTATTTATTTATTTATTTATTTATGGGTTTTGTTTGATTTTCTTTCAAAGACATCACCTTCTTCCCATTATCATTACTCAGGAACCTAAATATCTATTTAATATGCAAAAGTTATTGCTATTACAAGTGTATTTGTTACTATCCTATAACAAAAATCCCCTTGAGTGTAGCAATGCCGTATATATACACAGAAGTCCAGGTGAGAAGCAATTAACCCTTGAGGTAATATTGGAAATGGAGGGGAAAATGAATTCGAGATGCAAGATCCAACATGGTTTAACACATAAGCAGGCATATGAAAATAGGAGGAATGAGTCAAGAAAACATCAATGTTAACAGAATTAGAGAAGGGAGAAGAAAGGGATGGTTATGCAAGTCATGTAATGACTATGTTGCAGACATGATGAATTAAGGAAACTGCAGAATATATGGTTATAAATTTAAACAGAAAATAGAAAACATGACACTGGTCAGAAAAGCTATAAAAGCTATAAAGATGAAGATTTAATGATGAGCTTATGAATTAATAACAAAAACAGATTTTTTTGTGGGTACACAGGAGATAATATATCCAACTGGTACTACCAACGCTGTAGTGGGCTGTGGAAGGAGTAGGTGGAGAAGATTTAGTTAGGCAGTGGAGAAAGCGATGGAAGTTGTTATTATTTACATTAGGAAAAACATGAAAACTGAAAATAATGAATATTTAGTTTGACAGTGTGCAGAGCATCCTTAACAGAAATAAATGAGGTATATGAGGAGTTGCATAGAAAGTAAACGAGTATGCTAAAATTAATTTCTAATATAAATAGTAGATTGATAGATGTTAGTAAAAATAAAATAAAAACAAATTTAAGATGGCAAAGAAAATGACAAACTGAGAAAATGCTTTGGATAAAGAAGGAGTGGTGTTTCCTATTTTGTTTTCTTTTAAATAGAGAAAATTGGATATGTCTGAAAAAAACAGTTAATGAGAATATTAGTGAGATAAAATTACTCCAAAAGAAAATGATTAACAGAATCATAGAGGAGGCAAGAATCACTGAGTTTTCTCATCACAGGATAAACATAGTCTATACCAATTTAGCAAGTTGATATGGTTTGCATCTGTGTCTCCACCCAAATCTCATGTTCAATTGTAACCCCCTGTATTGGAGGTGGGGCCTGGTGGGAGGTGATTGGATCATGGGGGTGGATCCTTCATAAATGGTTTAGTGCCATCCCTTTGGTGTTGTTCTCATGGTAGAGTTCTCACCAGATCTGATTGTTTAAAAGTGTGTGGCATCCCCCACCTCCTTATCTTCCTCCTGCTCTAGCAATGTAAGATGTACCTGCTTCCCCCTTCACCTTCCACACTGATTGTAGGCTTCCTGAGGCCTCTTCACAGGTGAAGCAGATGCTGCCATGTTTCCTGTACAACCTACAGAATTACCAGTCAATTACACATCTTTTCTTTATAAATTACACACTGTCAGCTATTTCTTAGTAGAAGGGCAAGAGTGGAATCTACTGAAAATTTGTACAAAGGAGTAGGGTATTGCTAGAAAGATACCTGAAAATGTGGATGCAGCTTTGGAATTGGGAACAGGCAGATATTGGAAGAATGTGGAGGGCTCATAAGAAAACAGGAAAATGAGGGAAAATTTGGAACTTCCTAGAGACTTGTTGAATGGTTATGACCAAATGCCAATAGTAAAAGACCAGGCTGAGGAGGTCTCAGATGGAGATGGGGAACTAATTGGGAATTGGAATAAAGGTCACTTTTGCTATGCATTAGCAAAGCGGTTGGAGGTGTTGTGCCTCTGCCCTAGGAATCTGTGGAAGTTTCAACTTCAGAATGATAATTTAGGTATCTGGTAGAAGAATTTTCTAAGGACAAAGCTTTCAAGATTTGGCTTGGCTACTTCTAACAATCTGTGCTCATACTCATGAACAAAAAAATGATATAAAAGTGTAGCTTATATTTAAAAGGGAAGTAGAACATAAAGTTTGAAAAATTAGCAGCCTGGCTATGTGGTAGAAAAGAAAAGACAATATTCAGGGTGGGAATTCAGGCAGGCTGCACATATGTGCATATGTGAAAAGGAGCCAGCTACCTCAAAGGCGTTTCAGAGACCTTTATGGCAGCCTCTCCCATCACAGGCATGGAGGGATAGGAGGGAAGAATGGTTTTATGGGAGGAGCCCAGAGCCCTGCTGGCCTGCACAGCCTTGGGGAACTTTGCCTCACATCCCTGCTGCTCTAGCTCCAGTCATGGCTCAAAGAGACCCAGGTAGGGTCACTGCTTCAGAAACTGCAAACTGTAAGCTTTGGCAGTTTCCATATGGTGTTAAGCCTGTGGGTTCATAGTGTGAAATAGTTGAGACTTGGGAGCCTCTACCTAGATTTCAGAGGATATATGGAAAAGATTCAATGTCCCAGAAGAAGCCTGCTGCAGGAGTGGAGCCCTCTTGGAAAACCCTAGGGCAGTGCTGAAGGAAAATACGGGCTGAATCCTGCACACAGAGTTCCCACTGAGGTACTACCTAGTGGTGCCATGAAAAGAGGGCCAGTGTTCCCCAAACCCTGGAATGGTAGAGCCACTGGTAGCTCACACCCTGCATGTGGAAAGGCCACAGGCACTCAATACCAGTCCATGAGAGTAACCACTGGTACTGACCCCTACAAAGCCACAGGAGAAGAGCTGTCCAAGATCTTGGAAGACCACTTCTTGCACCAGTGTGCCCTGGATATGAGGAATGAAGTCAAAGGAGATTATTTTGAAGTGCTACGATTTAACGACCACCCTACTGGGTTTTTGATGTGCATGGGGCCTGAATCCCCCTTCTTTTGGCCAGTTTCTCCTTTTTGGAATGGGAGTATTTACTAAATGCCTATACTCCCATTGTATCCTGGTAGGAACTAACTTGCCTTTTGATTTTACAGGCTCATAGGTGGAAGGGATTAGCCTTGTCTCAGATGACACCTTGGACTTTGGACTTTTTAGTTAATGCTAGAATAAGTTAAGATTTAGGGAACTGTTGAGAAGGGATGATTGCATTTTGCAGTGTGAGTACATGAGATTTTAGAGGGGCCAGGGAAAGAATGATATGGTTTGGATCTGTGTCCCTACCAAAATCTCATGTTAAATTGTAATACTCAGTGTTGAAGGTAGAACCTGGTTTGGGGGTGGGATGATTGGATCATGGGGGTGAATCCTTCATGAATGTTTAAGCACCATCCCTTTGGTGCTGTTCTTGTGATACAGTTCCCATTAGGTCTGGTTGTTTGAAAGTGTGTGGCACTACGCTTTCTCTCTCTTCCCCCTGTTCCGGCCTTGTGATGTGCCTACTTCCCCCTTCATCCTCTGCCATGATTGTAGGTTTCCTGTGGCCTCCCCAGAAGCTGGGCAGATAGTGCCATGCTTCCTGTACAGCCTAAATCATGAGCCAATTAAACCTATTTTCCTTATAAATTGCTTACTCTCAGGTATTTCTTTATAGTAGTGCCAGAAAGGACTAATACAGCAAGGGCACGAGGTCAAGGCCTGGTAAAAGGAGGGAAAATTGCTGCCACTACTGTGAAGACAAGATGAAGGAAAGATAGTCATGTTAAGTTTAATGGTTACAATAAAAGTTACATGACTT
This sequence comes from Macaca mulatta, assembly GCF_049350105.2. Lineage (NCBI taxonomy): Eukaryota > Metazoa > Chordata > Mammalia > Primates > Cercopithecidae > Macaca > Macaca mulatta. Next base: position 76,008,391 of record NC_133408.1, read on the forward strand.
TTTAAGTTACAGAGGCATGTGTAAGACAATGTTATTATGTTGGTAGCCCTTTAAAATAGCTATTTAAAATTTTTTTTTTCTTAATTTGTTTTCAAAAACGTGAGACAACATATTATAATGTGTCTCAGTATAGACCTCTTTATGTCCAAGCTAACTGGGAACCTTTGGGCTTCTTAAATTTGGATGTCTGTTTTCTTCCCAAGGTTTAGGAGGTTTTCTGTCATTATTTCTTTATTTTTGCATTTTTTTCCTTTTTTATTTCAATAGGCTTTTTAAGAACAGGTGGTGTTTGTTACATGAATAAGTTATTTAGTGGTGATTTCTGAGATATCAGTGTATCTATCACCCAAGCAGTGTACACTATACTCAATATGCCATCTTTAAATAAGCATTCTTTACCTTTCACTCTCTTTCTCCTTCTTCTGTAAGTCCTCCAATGTGTAGATCAGTTTGATTAATGGTGTCCTATAAACCTCGTGGGTATTCTTTCCTTTTTTATTTATTTTTTATTTTTTATCCTCTAGATAATTTCAAATAATTTGTCTTCAGGTTCACTGATTTCATCTTGATCAGGTATGATGTAACTCTACTGCATTTTTTATTTTAGTCATTGTATTCTTTAGGTTCAGAAATTTTTATGATGTCTATTTCTTTGTTGAACTTCTCTTGTTCATTTATTATTTTCCTGATTTCATTGATTTGTCTATTTGTGTTTTGTTGTATCTTATGAACATTTAAAAAATAATTCTATTGAGTTATTTATTAGACAATTTATATATTCTATTTATTTGAGGTCAGTTACTGGAAGTTTATTTTGGCCATTTGATTGCACCATGTTTTCCTGTTGTTTTGTGTTTCTTGTAACCTTGTATTACTCTCTACACATTTGAAGAAGCGATCACCTTTCCAAACTTTAGTCTGGCTTTGGTAGGAAAAGACCCTTATTGATGGGCATGTGTGAGGGCAAAGACTGTCTGGTGTGTATAGTGGAACTGAGTCTGCTAACGTGCAGGGATGCTGGTTCCAGGATGCATGATGGTGCCTGATCCAGATGGCCTAAGTGTGAAAAATTGCTTGTCCAAGGAGGTATGTTCATATTGAATCTGGTGGATGCATGGTAGCTCTGGCTCCAAGGAGGTGCTGCAGCATGGGCTCTGAGCAACTCCAGCAGCTGGAGTTTGTTTTGGCAAAGACTGGAGACATCCTTGGTGGCAAAGCTTGTGTGGGTTTGTGGTGGCAGCAAAGGCTGATGTAGTTCCTGGTAGCAAATGCTGCTGCTGTCTTCCTACTCTCCTTTTGCCCCCACAGGATATTTGTGGCTTAAGGGATTCTTTCTGGCACTGAGGTTTGCCAGCTTGGGGAATGCAGCCATGCAGATAAAATGCTTCTCACCCTTTTCCACACAGCCATTTTTGTTTTATTGTGCTTCACTGAGCTGCTACACCATCTTAATTGTAGTTTGGAGCTCCCTCAGAGGTATATTTTATCCATGGATAATTGCTAAATATTTTTGTCTGTGTGCATGGGAGGAATTTGGGACCTGCTATTTTGCCATGTTGCTGATATCACTCCCTAAACTCTCGAACTTAATGTTTTTCTTCCCACTTGATCCCGCAATCTCAAGATACAATCTCAAAACTACTTCCCCTGCCACTGCCAATACTTATTAGAGATGTCCTGAAGCTTCTGCATAATATAGGCCCCTTCGTCTTTGGCAAACCTAGAACATCCATTCCATGGTCTGACTTCACACTAGTCATTATTCTGCATGTTGGATGGAAATGTATAGACCTCAGGGGCTTGTGAGTTGTAACAAGGCAGAGTCCATCTACTTCTAAGTCAAGGAAACTGCACTAGCCATTGACAGGGAGGAGCAGATGGATCCCTCAAGCCCAGAGAGTTCAGCAAAATCTGAAGATTCAGTATTTCTCAAGTGTGTCATTCCAGATATTCTATCACAAGTCTCAGTGTTCCACTGCCTCCCAGTCATGGTCCTGACAGTAGTATAGCAGACCATCTGGTTTTGAGAATGCTGATTTCTCTAGAGCATCACAAACATTAAATTACCTCCTGGATTTCTTCTTTATTTTCTTCTGAATGTTGCAGAAAGTTTTTTATATCCTCTTAAAAACTCACTGGCTTTCACATTTATTTTTTAGTTCATGATTAATCAGCCTCAACTTTTCACAGTTGTTTTTTCCTGTATTTCCATAGCCCCAAAGAAATACCAATTTAATAGTCCTTATAATCACTACAACCCAGAACCTTTGAAATGCATGAGTTATGAGTGCATTTCCCTCCATCTTCATTCCATGTGAATTCACCACAGTGAACTTCTGCAACATGCCAAGGGCTATCTGCTCCCACCAGTAATGGGGTTGTCACTGTGAATTATCTGGTTTGTGATACAGCTCCAAAATTCCATGTAAGTATTTGTTTCCTAAAACCACTTTTACTATAAAGTCGAATTGCCACAAACAGACACCAATAGAGAGATTTGAGTGCAGATGTTTGTTGAGAATTTTGAAAAACATGTCCAAAAGTAAGTAAAGAGAACTGACTTTGTTAGAAGTGGAAGTTGGGCTTTGATGTAGTTGCAACAGAAGCCTCAGTCAACTGCATGTAGGATTTTAAGAGTGTGATAACCCTTATTATTTGTCCTCTTGAGACAAGGGAACTGGAACCTTTTATTCCCACAGATATCAGTTATTAGAGTTCAGCTGCTTCCAGCAAGGGTGTCACAACTTTGGCTGAGGCAGCTATCTTTGACCAGATAAATTTTGGGGAAGGAACTCAGCTACAAGCCATTGGTAGCCAATACTCCCAGAAGAAATAAATATTTCAGTCCTGTTCTGATAATACAGCACAGTATCTGTTAATTAACTACCTGCACCCTAACAAATTCAAAGTGCATTCCTACTCCATGCTTTTCTTAAAATCATTATAAATCCATGCTACATGAAAGTTTGTATTTGTTTTGCCACCACAAAAAAAAATTTTACCTTTAACTCGTGACTGAATTTACAGAAACATTCAGTAAAATGTCAGATATTTTGTATTTTATAGAGTGAACTTCTATTCTACGAATTTGGTGAAAAATGGAACCCATTACTATTGGAATTCACTTTACCGATTTTCTATTTGAAACATCAATTGGAACTAGTGTAAAACAGGTAGCATTGATTGTTTTTGGAGTTTTTATTTGCGAATAGTGCCTTTGCATTAAAATACTCACCTGTATTTTAGTTAAACATTAAAATGAGTAAAATTATTTTGGGAAAATATTTGATCTCAAGAAAATGTCATTCTTCATAGTGCTGTGTAAAACCCCTCTCTGCGAATGCTGAGCTTCATTCATTATCATTACATCCAAAATAATTTCTGATATTCAGTAGATGCTAATGATTCTTATACAGATTTCTTTTTTAACTGATTGTATGTATCAACAATCTTTGTGCAAATACTACTTTTATTGGAAAATTTCTGTAGAAAATTAAAATGTGGAACTCAACTTTTAATTAAATGTTAACTTTCTTTTTATTTGATTTATTGTCACTGAAATAGTTGATTGCAAAATAAAAGAACATTATCAAATAAGAAAATGAAAAGTTACAAATTTATACAATACAATAAATGGCAAAATCCCTGTAGCAAGAGCTTCCAGTCTACTCTATAGGTGTGATAGCCTCTATATCAAATATTTATACACACCTAACCTGTAATTCCCATAGATCCCCTGGTAGTTTCAGGCATCTTGCGAGCCTTGATAGGTCACATTGAAGCTGACTGGTGTTCCAAGTTTCCCCTAGGATAACAGCATCTTATACTACTGCCATGGCCACCCCTAACCATAAGAGTGAGCTATCCTCTCCCCTCACTGCTCATGCTGGGCCCACTTTTATTCATCATGTGTCTTGCTTGCTAATCATTAGTTATATAGCATTGGTAAAGATTGGCAAAGAAGTACAGGATATCACTGATTTCCTTTACAATTTGGACAGGTATCAATTGTGAGAACCCTGTTCAATACACTTGAGTCACACATGCCATTAGATGACACCGTGTTATAAGCTAAAAGTTCAAAATAGAGATCCAAAATCTAATCCAGTTATTTCAATGTAAATAACATTTCATTAAAAATTAAAATATCTGGAACACATCCCAAACGAGGTGGAAAGCTGGGAAACTAGGCATTTATTAGGATTGTTTTAAGAGTTGAATAAGTTTAAGAAGAATCAGGAAAAGCCCATATCTGCCATTCATTTGTGGAGAAACAGATAAGTAGACTAGTTGGACTTTCCTAACCAGATGTGGCCATCAAACAGATTATACGGAAAAAGCAGAGAATGAAAACAACCCAAGACTGACAAGGGTATGATGAGAACAGTGGAGAACTCCAGGGTCAAGAAAAGCAAAATTGGTAGAGACTCCATTGCTGACATAGCTCTTTCTGAAGTGCTCACAGAATGGGAATTTAAATGAAGTAGCCAAAAACCACTGGACTGAAAGAATTAGAATATCCTCCAAATATGTGCAAGAGCTGTCCTCCTCTGAAATAATTACAGAGGGTTTAAATGTTAAGTGAGACAAGGATCCATTTTTTTCTGAGACACCAGTCTGACTCAGTGAGATTCACACATATTGTGACCCAGGTCCTTACTGAATATTCCACGCGTGTATCTCACATAATCCTTAAAAAGCTTAGCCTATGATAATGCCTTTTCACTGATGTTGTATTTTGCTTCCTTGGTAACTTCGAAATGCTGCCACATTCCTGCTATTTTACCTTCTGCACACTATGGGTGATTTGATGAGAGCGCATAACCAATTGCATTGAAACTGGTAAAAGGGAAAGCCTGGAGTTGGAAGCTGTGACTTCCTCCTTGTCCATATTGAGCACATGAAGGCTCTGTCTGCAGTGAATCCTGTAGTCCAGTCGTGTCTAAAGAGCTTTCACTTTCCACACACAGGGCCACAGATATTTCGGGTCCTTCTCACTTTGGTAAGCCCTGCATTGTCATTCTAAATTTCAGAATGTCAGAAACGTGTGTCCAACCTGCACTCAGGTAGAGCCATTACAGACCAAATAGTTGAACCTCGTCTGTCTATACAGGTGATCTGGTCAGCATAACACGTCTAGATGCTGCTCCACAGTGAGCAAAAGTTAACTATAAAAGCAGAGGGTCTCTGGGTGTTTTGGATACCCCACTGTCTTTCACATTGAGAGAAAAAAATACTTTCACCATGTTTTCAAGTTATAAGTTAAGTTAGGGTCTTATTTTCAGTAGTACTTTACTGTGGGCTACAGGGTAAATCCAGAGAGTTAAACATATTTTCCCAGTGTTGTAAACCATCTGTTCTGATTCTTATCCTTCCAATCTGCAAAGATATGTATTAAGTCTAAATATTTGGGACAGAGAGTTAGAGCTGGGAAAATTTGTAACTAATGACTTATTTCTGCTCTGTTTATGATACCATTTGCTGCCTTTGACTATTGGTTAAATAGTTTTAGTTCTCTTTGTATTTTACTGTGTAGAATTATATATCATTATTTGTTTACATTCATGATACCTTCTTGTTCAAAGGCAACTCCTATGTTGGTAAATTTGGAATAAACTGGCAACTTTAGTTTGTAATAGGGCCTGATACTTAGGTAACATAAGTAAAGTAGATAAACGTTTAGATGATTTTGTTGAGGCAAGTAATGTCTCTAGCAATGAAAGAAGTGAGTATATTTACAGCTGTATCTATCTGTCTATCTATCTATGTAATTTGTAATCATCTATCAATTAGGAAGAAGGAGAAGCAAGAAGAGGAGGATGAAGAGAATGAGGAAGAAAAGGAGAAGGAGGAGGAGAAAAGGTTAAACAAGCAAATGCAAGAAATCCTCATAATATTTGAAGTAACAGAAAGTTGAGTATCAAAACAGTATGTTACAGAAACAACGGGACATGAAACAGTAATATTCTGAGTTAGGTGAAGAAGAATTAAATTAAAAAAAAAATAGGCCAGGCACAGTGGCTCACACCTGTAATCCCAGCACTTTGGGAGGCCAAGGCGGGTGGATTACCTGAGATCAGGAGTTCGAGACCAGCCTGGCTAACATGGTGAAATCCCGTCTCTACTAAAAATATAAAAAAATGAACTGGGTGTGGTGATACATGCCTGTAATCCCAGCTACTCAGGAGGCTGTTGTGGGAAGTCAGGAACCCCAAACAGAGGGACCAGCTGAAGTTGCGGCAGAAGAAAATAAATTGTGAAGATTTCATGGACATTTATTAGTTCCTCAAACTAATACTTTCATAATTTCTTACACTGGTCTTTATTGCAATCTCTAAACATAAATTGTGACGATTTCATGGACACTTATCACTTCCCCAATCGATACCCTTGTGATTTCCTATGGCTGTCTTTAATCTCTTAATCCCATCATCTTCATAAGCTGAGGAGGATGTATGTTGCCTCAGGACCCTATGATGATTGTGTTAACTGCACAAATTGTTTTGTAGAGCATGTGTGTTTGAACAATATGAAATGTGGGCACCTTGAAAAAAGAACAGGATAACAGCAATGTTCAGGGAACAAGGGAAATAGCCTTGAATTCTGACTGCTGGTGAGCCGGTGGAACAGAGCCATATTTTTCTTCTTTCATAAGCAAATAGGAGAAATATCGCTGAATTATTTTTTTCAGCCATGAACATCCCTGAGAAAGAGAATGCACCCCTGAGGGTAGGCCTATGAACAGCCCCCTTGGAGGCGGCCGTCTTTTATGGTCGAAGCTGAAGGGATGAAATAAGCCCCGGTCTCCTGTAGCTCTCCCAGGCTTTTAGGATGAGGAAATTCCCACCTAACAAATTTTGGTCAAACAGGTTGTCTGCTCTCAAACCCTGTCTCCTGATAAGATGTTATCAATGACAATGCATGCCTGAAGCTTCATTAGCAATTTTAATTTCACCCCATCCTGCAGTCCTGTGATCTTGCCCTGCCTCCATTTGCTTTGTGATATTTTATTACTTTATGAAGGATGTGATCTCTGTGACCCACACCCTATTCTTACACTCCCTCCCCTTTTGAAAACCACTAATATAATCTTGCTGATTTTACGGCTCAGGGAGCATCATGGAAACCGCCAACATGTGATGTGTCCCCTGAACACCTAGCTTTAAAATTTCTCTCTCGTACTCTTTCCCTTTTTTCATCAGACCAGCCAATGCTTCAGGAAATAGAAAGGAACCCATGTTAAATATCGGGGGTGAGGTTTCCCCTGATAGGAGGCTGAGGCGAGAGAATTGTTTGAGCCCGGGAGGTGGAGTTTGCAGTGAACTGAGATCCTGCCATTGCACTCCAGCCTGGCCAACAGAGCAAGACTCTGCCTCAAAAATAAATAAAATAAAATAAATAAATAAATACATAGAGTTTTGCCAGGAGTCAAGAGTTGATTTTCATCTTCACATATTAAATATAGTCACATGTTAAATATTGCAAGTACAAGGTATGCAATTTATGAAAGTAGCACTTGGCATGTAAAATTCACTAAAACCTAACATTAGTTTATTCATTTTTTCCTGTGTCTAATGGTCATCATTCATATTTCACTTATGGAATGACAGCATTAAAAATTTGCGGATTTTAATTTTCCAGTTTTTCCCCAACACTCCCTGTTAGTAGCCCTGACTACTATACTTCCTCAGAACTGTTATTAACATGCTTTCCACCAATGGTTCTCAAATGTCTTTTTCCACATGGATCAGTAAATTTATAACAAAAGAGGGTTTCTAATTTCTTATTGTATCAAGTAATAGTATTACAATAAAACATCACCATAATTTTCAAAAAGAATGTACTATTTTACCAAATTTAAAAAAGACATAAGCCTAGAATAACATTCTGAATAAATATAAAGAACAAATTTACAATATATATTAAAAGCAAGAAGGGAATATGTAAACTTGTTTGAAGTAGAAAAAGCAACATGTGCAATCTTAGTGTATATAAAACTTTTATGTCATATCTTAATTATACAGAGTATATTTAGTAAATGTTAACTTTCTTCCATAACTTTTATTTTTATAAAGTAATGTTAAAATGTTATAAAATGTTGCAATAGCATTGCTGTTAGTGAATCCTTTGTACCCTCACCAAACCCATTCCTCATTTTTGTAATCATTTTACTGAAATTGGGTAAAAATTCTCCCCTTTCATTTACACACACACATACACACACACATGCGTACACACAGAGCACATATTCATAAAAAATATTTAGTGATTTTCTTGAGTGCTAAAAATCTTCATATAAATGTAATATCTGGAAATCTGTCTGGGGGAAGGTTGCCCAATGTATTATTTTCTTCAGATTTATCATTATTGATAGATGGAAATCAGGTTCACATAATTTTCTTATAGCTTTACATTATGTACCTTTTGACAGTTTACACCTATATCCTCTTTTTAATAAGTATCTGGGGCTTTTACAATGTGCTTACAATGTGCTGTGTTTATACTGCACTGAAATCTTAGGTATATGTCCTCATCACAAGTATGAATGTTTGTATATAGAGGGGAAATTCCTGGACGGTTGACTATGTGCATTTTCAACCTCCTCGATAATGCAAAGTTTTCACCACAAGTAGATATGTCTTACATTCCCTAATACAGTGTATGGGAGTTTTCACTTGCCACTATCTTCATAAACTTCTATCATTGCCAGATTTTATATTATTTTTTGTTCATATGATTTTTTGGTTTAATTTACAATAATTAATTATGTTACTAAATTGATTATATTATGAAATTTAATAGTGATTATGAAATTTAATTAAGATATTAAAATTAATATTAAACTCTAAAAGGTCATTTAAAAGTAGAATTTGGAAATTTGTAAAGAATTATAAATATTTCTCAATGTCAAATTTGGCTGTAGTGCTATAATCCCTTTAATTATTGCTGGAAAATGATAGAAAAATACATGAGTTGCCAAGTTTCACAAAAGCAAAGTTTTAGTTTTTTCTCCAGAATTAGATTGCTTTTATAGAATGTTTTGTAGGAATCACCATTTTAATGTTCCCATAAATGAGTAAGGTATTTCAATTTGCTTTTTAAAAAATTCAATCCTGTATTTTTTAATATAATTCTAGATTTTAAAAATATTTTAACATTTTAATATTAAAATAAAATTTAAATATTCTATTATTAAATTTTAATATGAAAATAAAATTTTAATTTCTGAAATGTTTTTAATATTTTTAATATTTAATATTAATCTTATATTTTTTAACTCAATCTTTTAAAGTCTTATAACTGTTTTTCTATCTTCATGTACCTTTAAGTTTTATTCCCAGGCATCTTATATACCTTATTGATACATTAATGTAATTTATTTAAAAAGTATTTTAATTAATTGTTGCTAATCAGTTGAGCCAATTTTTTTTTTTTTTTTTTTTGTGGAACAAGTAGTCCTAAATTTATTTTATTAGTTTCAATTGTTATTTGTAGATCTTAAGGAAAGGGATATTTATAAAGCCTTCAAATGACAATTTGTTTCTTCCTTTCTGGTCTCATGCACAGTTTTGTGGTAGAACGGGGAAAATTTTGTGAATATTCTAACTTATTTACTTGGCATTGCTTCTGACAGCCTCCTTTTTCTTTCTTTAAGGAGATTTCTTCCTTTTAGATTATATATTTCACAGTTTTTTCAGGAACAGTTACTTGTCTATTGGAAGAAAAATGTCTGAGTAGTTGTTTACCTGAATATTATCTTTTATTTGTCCTACCTCATGAAAGAGAATTAGTGAGCAGATGATGGAGAATCCTCAGTAGTTAGTCACTCTTTCTAAAGGACTTGGTAGTATTCCTCTGGCATTTATTTGACTGTTTGCTGGTGAAATGTATGCTTAATCTGCTTTTAATGCTGCTGTTTGTTTAACTTTTGAAGCCCATCCACCTTGTCTTTTTGTTCACGTATAAGATTTTTTTTCTTCGTTTTCCTGTTCTTGAATCTTTTCTCTGAGAATTCCTTTTATTTATCCAGTTTAGGCATTTGGTGTATTTCCTCAACTTGATGATCATGCCATTCATCAAGTCTGAAAAAATGTACCCTGTTTTTATCTTTGAATTTCGTCTCTCTCTACTTAATTTCCAGACTTCCCATTAAACATATGTCAGAGCTTCTTATTCTGTTCCCCATTTCTCTTGTATTTCCTTCATTTTTTTCATATCTTTATTTCTTTGTGCTACCTTCTAACTTTTTTATTCTCATATTTATTGTTCACTTTACAGCCTCATTAACATTAACAGAATTATAACTTAACCTTATTGGTTTAGTTTATTTCCTTGTATTTCCATCTTGTATTAATAGCTTCAGGGACACAACATGGGAATAGTAAAAATTCCTTTTGCATACCACACTCTTGTTATTGAAATATGGTTGGTTTGCTTTTTTTTTTTTTTTTAATTTAAATTTTGATGTAGTGAACTCATACAAACCTAAAATCTAAACATGAAGTAGGTCCATGAAAATATTCTCTTTGAACGAACCACAGCATGCATACCAGCAACGTGATCTCTTGCTTATCACTCCTCTGGTGTCACCTTACTCTTATTTTCTCCTCATACCTCTTAATTCCTTTGTTTCACTGTCTCTGAGGTTCTTTCTTTTCTTTCTTTTTTTTTTTAATTTTAACCAACTTTGTGATTTTTATTGATGGGCGACAACTTTATACTCCTAGATATCACTAAACTGTGTGCAATTAGGGATACAGCATTAGAGAAGAGCAGACAGCAGAATTAAACAGAGCAGATTGAAGGAGAGATCTTCATTATTTGCCCATTTTTCGTTATGTATACACAGAAGCATGAGTGCGATTTGAAATCTTTTAATGACAATAAAGTTACAATCAACCATCTATGTAGACTAACATTTTAACTCCAAATATTTGATCTGCAATGTGTATGTAAGCAGTTTCCACACAATTATTAAAATTTTTCCTGTTAGGAACCAGCAACTTATTTTTTATGTTTATTTTTCTTTTGAAGTAAGAACTAGTTCTTCTTTGATAACTGGCTCATTTTTATCATTTAACAAAAACTAAAGGGTAGGGAAGAAAAGTGTGATGGATTAAAAAATTTCTTTTTTAAGGAAAGAGAAAATTCATTTTCACGAATTTGCAAGTGTTGTTGCTGGTGCAGGATTTATTCTACTAAGCAATGAGACTGGGGATCAAATCCACTTTCTTATCTAAGGAATCAGCATTATTTCAGAAATACGGGTTTTTATGGATTTTCTAAAATCAAGCGACAGTCTGTTTCAACCAAAAGATTTTGATTTGGAAGTTAGAGTCAACAGAAACTATGTTGTGCACGAACCTCAAGGCATCTCCTTTTCATTCTAGCCCATTCTTGCAAAGGGAGGAAGAGTTTCTCTCTAAAGAGCCACTGAAGAGAGGCGGGAAGTGAGTGTGAGGTGGTGTCCTACGAAGCGGGCACTGGGCGCACACACAGCGCACAGAGGGTTTACACCAGGTCCACTCGGCAGTAATACAGCAGGTAGGCTGTGCGTTCAGCAGTTGGTTTCACCACCTGGTACTGGTTGATCACCTTGACTGTCTGGTCATCAATGCGCAGCCAGCCATTCAGACCGATCTGGAAGGGGTCTGTAGTGGATTGGCCGCCCGTCGCACTGTTGCCATGATGGTAGACCACTGCAACGAGCCAATAGGTTCTGCGGCATTTAAAATTCTTATTTTTAACCCGTGGAGAAAGCAGTTCTTTACTAATTTCCAAGTCCACAGGATATTAAATGTTTTTGATAAGCTTCTGGCACCCACCAGTCTTCTCATAAACGAATCGTTTCAGGTGTAGCACAAGGAGAGGAGGGAGTTTTTCCAGAGTCACTCTTCGACTTATCTCAACCTCTTGTTTGGTTTTTGTGGTATAATCTTGGACAGATTCTCTTGCCACCAAGCTCTCCAGTGCATCCTGGGGTGTGCGTATCTTGTTACACTGGATATCCTACTGCAATGTGAAAAATGGCTGCAAAGTGGCAGATTCTTTTGAACTCTGCTGGTAAACCACAGACCAAAAATGCCGGTGATTGGAGTCTGAACAAACTCCGCCTGGCGGGTGACGGAAGTCTTGTTCCGGGGGTCCGCTTGCTCCCATTCATCCTCGCTTTCTTCACCTTGTTCTTCCTGCTCTTCTTCATTAATAGAGTGGTTTTGGGGGCCATTGGAAATCGTAAGTTTTTCATTATTTGGTAGGAGAAGCTTCTTTAGGTTCAACATTTCCTCATGAAGTCCATTTAGGATGAAGCCTAAGTATTCCTCAGCATCGTCTTGTCGACCCTTTTCAGGCAGGCTTGACTTGTTAACTGTCAGGAGTCTGTAAATATATGTGGGCTCAAAGGCAGCTCCAGGGTGAATGCCCCTTACGATTTTATCTCCAAGAGCTTGTCGGGGTTTTGGAGGTATGGCATATTAGTAAACTCATTCATTAGCCGAACAAAGCTGTCTATCATGGGTGTTGACGTACAAGGCCTTTGCACTTTGGAATACAGAGGAATGAACTTCACCAGGTGGTACATCGGTGGGCAAGCAACCAGTGCCTGCAGTGTAGCATTAATGTAGCACCAGTTCCCTTTACTGATCAGCTCGCGGGGTTGCAACGACACTGGTTTATGGATTAGGGTTGCATTCTCCAGTCACTTTGCAATCTTTATGGCTACAGGATCCTCTGAAACTGGAACAAGCCCTTCTTTGACTTCAACCTGCTTTACAGAAACCAGGAGAGATACGGCGGGAGGGGAATACTTAGTTTCCACATAGGCCACCGGCGAGGAGGAAGAGGGCTTAGAATCATGAAAGAGACTGGCCCAGGACTTGGGCTGGGTGACAGGAAGGGTGCCTGATGCAGAGCCCGTGCCGTCAGCCGGAGGTGATGCACTCTCGGGTTTGGTTGGGTCCAAGTCTATGCTTTCCGTGGTGTGCAACTCCACCCCGTTGGTAGCTGTGCCCTCACCCGAGGATTCAAGTATTTGCCCATTAGCAACTCCGAGGTTTTCAGTAGTATCGGTACCAACGCAGGGCTGAGCCCAAACTGTCCTTGACAGGGGGTCTCTGCCAGCCTCTGCAGAGAAGCAGGACTGGCCAAAATTAGCCCTGGGGACCCCCTCCGGCTACCCTGCAGTCCTGGTGTCACTGCCGAGTGCTCCGGGGAAAGGATTGTCAGGCACAGTGTCACTGACAGAATCCGTGGAGTTCTGGGGGCTGTTACAAGTCCTGGGAGTAACGGACGGGGGCATGTCACCCATAAATTCTGCATCCTCTGCACTGACACTGTTGGGGACTGCCAAACTGGCATGGCCATTGACCAGAGCTTTTGTGGAAATACTATCATCACCACCATCTTTCAAATAGCTGTAATATCCAAGTGGCCACCTTTTCTTCTTTTTACGCTCCCTTTGTCCGAGACCACCTGAGACACCATCATTTTCCAAAACTTCCGCCTCCACATTAGAACTTCCGTCCAAAGCGAGGGCAGAGCCTGGGTACTGGCAGTCGATGAAGTCATAGTTTGCTTCTTTAGTGATACCATCAGGGGTTGTTTTGGAAGTTGTACAATCGAGAATAAATTCAGGGGCCTGAGGGTTCAGTGTGCTGGAAATACTGTAGCTAGGGGTTCTCGGCAACGTGTCACTGGATTCAATGACTTCATTGACACCAAACTCAATTCTCTGATATTCTTGGCCATCAAGTAATTTATCCACAGCCTGTGTGCCACACAGAACTGTTCCACTGTACGGAGGAAGCTCAACTGAAGATCGAGGAGTCACAAAGAACTGACTGAATTCCTCGGGGCTAAAATCTCCACAAATATACTGCGGGCTGTGGAGGGCCGTGGCTGCGCGTTTCAATGGGACTCGTCGCTCCTCCGCCTGGTCCCGCTGCTTCCCCCGCCGCCGCCATCTTCTCGCCCGCACATGCACCGCCTCTGAGGTTTCTCCAGTGAACAAAGCTGTTTTTAATTGTGAGATAGCAAAATATATTGAGCTTTATTTTGGTTGCAAATAATTTTTGTATCACAGTTGTGAATTGTTTTTAATTTATTTGTTTTTCTGATTAAACTCTCATGCCCTGGGAGTTTAGGAGAGATTCAATGTAATATTTCTGTTTTTATTTTTGTTACTGTTTGAGACGAAGTCTGGCTCTGTCACCCAGGTTGGAGTACAGTGGCACGATCTCGGCTCACCGCAGCCTCCTCTTTTCGGGTTCAAGCAATTCTTCTGCTTCAGCCTCCGGAGTAGCTGGGATTACAGGTGCCCTCCACCACGCCGGAATAATTTTTTGTATTTTTTACTGGAGACAAGGTTTCACCATTTTGGCCAGGCTGGTCTCAAGCTCATGATCTCAGGTGTTCTGCCATCCTTGGCCTCCCAAAGTGCTGAGATTACAGGCATAAGCCACCGTGCCTGGCCTCAATGTAATATTTCTTTCCCCTTCTTACAATTAAATAGTTTATCCCTTTCCCAAAGCCAGATACACAGATACGCAAATACACATTCCCCATTTAAAAATGTACTTCTATGGGATTCACTTTCCTAAATTCTACTTTCCTTTTGCTACTCATCATTTAGACTTGTGAAAAGTCAACTACTTTTCTCTCTCGTTTTACCTTCACTGTGCCTTTAGGAAAAATATGAAAATATCCCATGAGGGGAACTAAAATCCTTACCTCAAGTTTCCTCATTTAACTTCAGGTTAAAATCTTTGCTCCTAGCAAGAGACATTGCAGTTTATACCAGGATTGAATACTTGCCAACTCAATCAAGTATCTATATTGTTCTACAATGTGGAGTTATACCCAAATAGATATAATGCTAAAATTTTTCTAAATCTTGAGTTTCTAAGGGCAGGTTTTATATAATTCATATTGAATATCCTTATGTCATAGATAAAGGTAAGTAGGTAGTGTCCTCTGTCAGATATCACAACATTTTTAATAAAATGAGATTTATAACAATGAGTATAAATATATATATATATATTTTTAAAGGTTTTAGAAGCATAAGAACTTTTATCTCTCAGAGAAACTCTAAAAATGAAATCGTGGTATTCCAAGAAAATAACCAACTGTACATTATCAGATTTTTTATTGTTAAACATAATTGGTTGTCTCATATTCTGATTTTAGAAAACATATATTTTTACTGACATTAAATATACTCTGGGGAAGGGTTAGAGTGCAAATCATCAAGATCTAGGACATTCAAAATTATAGAAATTTCTATTCTTATCTGGAAGCATGCCTTTAACTGAGTTGAATTTAAACGCACATACACACGCACACAATCTTAAATATATCAGTCTTATTTTTAGTCTGTGGGATAGATATGCAAGGAGGTCGTGTTTGGATTAGAATCCCAGAATTTGCATTGAAAAACAACATGTTTTGCACCTGCATGCTCCCCTAGAGTAATTTAATGTTACAATTTCTGACAAGATAATTCCATCTTCACTGTAGTTGACTTTGCAGTAAGCTGTAGAGAGAAAATAAACGTGAACATACATTGGGGTAGGAAAAAATATATTTAACAAAAAGGAACTTAGCACATAAGCTACAAGACTCAAAATCGGAGAAGAATGACAAAAGGAGATACAGAATCCAAATCATAATTTTGTCTTTCTCTCCCTTCGAAAGACCTGTGCTGTGTGTATGCAGCTGTGTGTGCACAGTATGTCTGCATCGTGCACCCATCACTTAGCACTCTGCACAAAAAGTAACTTTGTTGTTGGAGGAATATTCTGCCGCAGCACATCAGCATTTTAGGACAAAAACAAAGGATGCCACAATCTTTTCTGGGAGCATTTGGGAACAGTGAAAAAAAATATAACATTTCTTGCTTCAAGCAAGCTGAAAGATAAAGGTTAAACTTTAGCTGTTGAAGTCCTGGAAGTAGATTCACAGGGAGGCACGTGGACTCACACTTCTACCCATATTCCTGTTCACCATTTGGGATCCATTTTATTTTTCTCTTATTTTTTTTACGACAATTTCAATGGAATCCCTAGTCCATGTAGGAAAGTGTCCATCTGAAATCCTTCTCAAAATTGAACTCACATTTGGTTTCCCAACAGGAGATGAGGTTAGGTAACCTAGATGAGCAGTAGAATGATTTCTTTGTGGCTCTGGACTAACTCTTATTTTCCACTTTTAGAGAGAAAAGTATGACTTGTCACATCTTGCTACTCTGCTTTGTGATTTTTCTTTAATTAACCAATTTCTGAAGCAATGGTCATAAGTGGACAATTTGCAAGTAATTTTGAAATATTCTTTAAGTATGTTATACTATACTAAGCCTTACAGTTCTGAAAAGGAGACAAGTCAATTAAATAAGATTAGCTAGGTGAGAAAAATACTATGCTCAAATACTCAAACAATATTCCATCCTCAATATTATTTTTTCAAAGGTGTGCCAAAAAGCTGTGATTAAACTGGGTCAAATTCAGTGTCATTTGAAGACTCATGAGTGTACAGAATAGAAATTAATCTAATAACCTATGTTCAACCCCAGAGGAGAAAAGTTATCAAAGACTGAACAGTCTGAATACATTTTAGTCTCTCCCAAATTCAAAATTATATGACCCACCCTCCACCCTTCAAAGGACAATTTGTTGAGAAGTGGAAACATGCTATGGGTTTATATTTCAGTATATAACTCTTCTTAGAATCACGGAATCACAAGCTTTGATAAAATTCTTGTAATTATTTTATCCAACTCAATCAAAGTTTGAGTTTGAGTTACTTTTGCATCCGTATTCCTACAGTTCTAATTACAGGGCATTTCTAATTATTAGAATACTTATATTTTGAGAGCCAAGAGTCATGAGAAACAATAAATGGGTTTGACAGACTAAATTCTAACAACAAATAAAGAAAAAAAAATCAGAAATTTTTGCAAAAACAAAGGTGTGGTCAGTAGAATAATGCCCCCCTCCTCTGACAACCCCTGCCATGCCCTCAGATTTCTGTCCAGATCCCCATAACCTGTGAATACTTTATGCTACATAGCAAATGAGACTTGAGATTGCTAATCAGCTAACCTTACCAAGAAGAGTATCCTAGCTTAGATTTTCTGGGTGGACCCAATGTGAAACAAGGGCTTTAAAAGTGGGAGAGGAAGGCAAGCAAAACAGAATGGGAGATATGAGGACAGGAGCAATGCCAGAGAGATGAGGTGTGGGAGATACTGAACCAGTATTGCTGATTTTGTGGGTGGAAAAATGGGCCACCAGCCAGCCAGTGTGGCAGCTTGTGGAAGTTGGTAGATGCAAGAAAAAAAAAATTGTCCCTGAGAGCCTCCAGGAAGAAGCACAGCTCTACCAACACCTTGGTTTCAGCCCAGTGAGACCAATGTCTGCCATCTGACCCCCCAGAACTGTAAAATATTAAATTTGTCCTGCATTTTTATCAGTTTTGTAAGTTTATATGCAAATATAGCCTATTTTTTCAAGATGATGTACATCACTAGGTAAATTAAATTTGCTTGATGTATCCATATCTGTATCTATTATGTTAAACTGATGTCAAACTGAAGCAGCCTTCAGATTACAGGTCAAAGGGCCTGTGACTAGCAGGGCAAATGGTAAAAGGACACTAACTTACATGGGCTTCACATGGAGTTCATGTGTTTTTTCCTTTGAAGTACTTCATACTATGTTAGGGATAAGAGTAATGTTCTTCATTTTTCCTCCTGCATGAAACATCAATGCCTTTCAAGAACTGCTTTATTTTGATGGGATTAGAAAGGAACTATGCTGTGACTTTAATTTTCTCTAATTATTGACTACCTTAGTAGCTTTTAGCCAGGAAATTGTTATAGCAGCAAGAAACTAATACAAAAGAATTATAAAACACATCATGGTACAATATGATGCCTTGAACAATGATTAATAGAAATAAAGAGAGAAAATTTTATTTGTCTCCTGTGGCAGGATCCTTCCTCTCAGGATGGGTCAAGATCCATGATTCGGACTCATAGATATTAAAAGTAATCCCAGTACCCCACACGGTCCAGAATTGGACCTGGCCAACATGGTCTCTAAAATGTACATGAGTCCAGGCTTGGTTATAGTGCAAGGAAAAAAGGTATCGTCACAGCCTGGCAAGGGAAGTTAACGTGGGAGATGGAAGACATGGTGGGTACACCAGTAGCCCTCTGAAAGATGGGAATTCAGACACACATTGTGGAAAATGATGGCCTAGAAATAGAGGATCACATGCACTGCTTAAAGAAATCTCACAAAAGATGAAGTAACATAAATATTACTTCTTGTGGAAAGGGTTTGAATGAAGTAAATAGAGAGCTGTGGAAGCAACTATCAGAAGAATCAAAAAGGAGCTGAGGGACTTGCCGCTGTGTGATGGAACACAGAGGGAAGGAGACAGCTGACTGCTGCTTTTATGCACATGCTTTCCCATAGGATTTGATATAGAAAAAAGTTTATACATTCATTTTATTAAAAGTCAATTTTTTTATAAATAAAATTCTGATTTATGCTTTTTGACAGAATTTTTTCGAGCCCAAAAGTGAATAAGGATGAATTTGAGTCTCTCTGATAGCACTTACTATTAGTTTTAGCTTACATAAAGTATTATTTATTTTCCAAAAATAGGGACAAATAATAGGACTGACATAAATCACAGATATGTATATATCAAGCTATTATTTCCATATTGTGGCCAAACAATTGATGAAGGCAAAAGTCAAATCACAACACTTTTCTAATTCCATCAAAATAAAGCTGCATTTGAAAGGTATAGATATTTCATGTAATAGGAAAAATGAAGAACTTTACTGTGATCCATGATCTAGTATGAAGTACTCCAAAGGAAAGACCACATGAATGCCATGTGAAGCCCACGTACGTTAATGCCTTGTTACCATTTGCCTTGCTAGTGACAGGCCCTTTGGCGTATGATCAGTAATATGGAGGCTGCTCCAAGGGGTTTGTCATCCGTTTAACATGATACATATAGATACAGTTATAGATATATCATGCAAGTCTGATTTTCCTAGTAATGTAGATAATCCTGAAGAATAGGTTAAATTTGTACATAAACTTAGAGAACAGAAAAGAATAATATAACTTCAACTTTCCTTAGAGAGTAACAGGCCCTTGTAAATATTGATGACAAAGTATTGATGCTAATGAAGTCAACATACTATTCTATACTGTGGCAACATAAAAGTGAATTTTGAACAATCTTTCATTAGGATATGCAATCCATGTCCCATCTCCTTGACTCTGGGTAGGTGTGCGACTGCTTTGATTAATTGAGAGTGACAGAAGTGGTGCTCTGTGATTATGAGGATAACTGATAAAATATCCTATATCTTCTTCCTGCAACTCTGGGAATGTTTTCTCTGGAAGGATCCGGTTCACATGAAGCAAGTCCAGCAACTCTGACATTGCTGCTGTGGTTGCGAGTCCATAAGAAACCTCTTCTGTTTCACGCACACTCCTGGCTGAGCTCCAGCCTGCCAGGCAGCATCGTTTGGATACCAGATCAACAAGCCATTGTGGTTCAGCCCAGTTGAGCTTTCAGATTACTGTAGCCCCAGTCAATATCTGACTACAATTATGTGAGAGATCCTAAGCAAGAATTTTCCAGCTGAGCCTTTCATCACTGACAAAAATTTATCACTGAAAAAATTATGGACCAAGAAAAATGGCTATGTTGAGCTTGCTTTGTATAATTGGTGAAACAGTATTAATACCTAGAATATGAGTGTGCTTAGGAGTTTATTTATTTATACGTGTTGACATGGGTGAGAGAAGCAGAAGAACTCCAGGCAACCACACAACTTCACATTTTATTTCTTATTTATAGTATCACTTTTAAAAAAGTACCCTAGGTCTTCATTTTCCTCATTTCCCTATCTTCAAACAGGAGTTCATAATAATAAGCAACTCTCCAGATTTTTACAGTAATGAAATAGGATAGAACAAAATAAATCTCTTGGCCTTAGTGAAAGTCTAACACAGCCAGCCTCTATGGGAAGTTAATCAGGGCTCCTGAAACTTGCAGTTCTGGACCATGTGCTCACCAGATGCACAGAAGCTTCAGTGCTCTGCATTCAGAGAGGTGGAGAGAGGGAAGGCATTTTCCTTGGTATACCTTCTCATTCTGAGGGCTTGTGATTATACATTTTATTATGGTTATATGTCTTTGATTCTGCACTTGAAATCCTTGAAATAAGAAAGATATGAAAAATTTAAGGTTACCTATTATTATTTTTTCCTTTCATTAATACAGTAATTGAAAACGATTATACATTAAGAACAACTTTCTTCTTTACCAAGTAAGACAAAGTATCTCATTTAATAGATATGGGCAGTGCTTTATATAAACATTTACTGTGAGATTTTCCAACATAGATGAACAGTTAATGGTACTCTCTCCTGTGCAATCAAGAGTAATTATTCATTGCAACATGGCCTTCTGACATTTTCATTCAGAAAAAAATAGATAGGAAATTAGAATAGAAAAACTAAACTATAGTTATGAAATTACCCAGTAACAAAAACAAAGGGAAAATTCCAAGGAAAAGATAATCGTCATTTATTGAAAGAAATATTTTAATTTTAATGACTTTTTTTCATTGATACTTAAGAAAGCATCCATCTCAATTTGTTCTAAGATAGCTTTCGTGTGTGTGTGCTTTTTAGTTACTAGAAAATAGGTCAACTGTCAGTTCTTCTACGACTGTGTTTATAACGACACACAGGAACAGATTTTTTCTTTGCTTCCTCTATGATAAGATATAAAGTAAACCATGCATAGAAAGCACAGAAGTTACCCTCTAAAGAGCTTAAAGTATTAGCAAAACAGATTGTTTTTCCCAATGGCATGTTTCAACAAGCCAGGTACTTGCAAAATGTTGGTGTAAAGAACAGAAATTCACGTATATGTGCATTTGTGATGCTAAATACAAGCTTTTAAAATGTCTTGTAGATGACTCTTTATTAGCCAGAAGCACTCACTGGGACAGTAACGCAATGCACCCTCTCTCAGAGCCAGATGGTTTAAGCTCCTCTTGGAAAATGAAAGGGAGTGAAGGGAAAGTCACAGTGGGCAGAGCTTGATAAAACATAAACAACCTCATAAAGAAGCATAAACTTCTTCACAAAAGGTAATTGGGGCAATGCAGCGAAGGAAATGTCAACGTGGTGTGATTTTTATGATGCCAAAAATAGGATATTATAACATGCAATCAACTGACAATGACCTGATATTTTGGAAGGTTAAGCATCCATTTGGACAACAATTCACTCATCTGGTTTAAAATTTGATGATCTGTTTTGTTAAGAATTACATAAATTGCTAAATTGATATAGGCCTAGTCAGAAACTTATCTAAATTAGGTTAGCACCTGGTGTATTCAAAGTGGTTAAACCATCGGACCAAGTCCCTAGAGAAAGCGGACTCATCTTTCCAAATCCAATTCAGATGCCAGCTCCTCTGGGAAGCTTTCCTCCCCTCTACAAACAAAACACTTTTAGCAATTCCTTTGTGGCAATTAAATGCATGATACCTCTTATTTAATAATTATAACTTGTTTCCTCTATCTCAGAAGTACTTTCTTGTATAATCTCACTAACCATGCAGAATTCTATTTCTCAGAGTTTTTATTTTCTAATAGATTTCCCAGTCTCTCTGTAGCATGACCTCTATCACACAGCTTATTTTTTCTACTTTGAATATTCTCCAGCTAATATTATGTTGAACTTATTTTGCCAGTAGTTCATAACATGAAAGATTCAATGTATTTAAATGACTGATAAAAGTACATACACTCTTTCTTCCTTACATATTGTGACTGCAGCAAGAGAGAGCAGGGGAGAGCAGCTGAAGGAGTCAGATGGGTAGACAGCACACACAGCATGGTGGCTGCAGTGTGGAGGGACTGGGCAACCAGAGGACCACAGGAAAAGGGAGGTAGAGGACAGGCAGGTAGGTAGATCAACAGATAGACAGAAAATAGATAATTCACAATTCATTCATAATTCATAACTAAATCATGGATCAGCTTACACATAGTCTGGAAGAAATATTCTTAATACAGACCATGGCCAAAGAGAGTAAATTATGTTTTCTAAAAGATAATTGTTAACTTTGCTAACTATAACTCCCAGATCATTAATGTAAAAATGAAAACATGAGGAAATTTTCAAACAATGAAATAAAAACTGCATAATATAAGATCGGAAAAGTAACACCAAACATATTGCTCATGACAACAAGTGTCAGAGGGCTAATCTGAGAATAGGTCAAATTAGTTACTTACTCTTAAAGCAGATTCAAATAGTAAAAACAAAATAACAGTGTCAGGTAAAAAATGAAACATTGATGAAAGATATAACAGACGATTACAAAGAATATTACCATAGATATGAACATATTTTAAGCACAAATATACAGAGGCTTTAACCAGATAAAACAAGAAATGAGACAAAATAGTTATGAAAATATATAAACAGAGTGATCTATTTAAATGGATGGAGAGAAAGAGACAGAGGACAGTGAGGAAATTTAACATTTTTTTATATGGTTTCTTGCTTTGTTCAAATTCCAGTTCTTTAATCCCTGTATGACTGAGACAAGTTATTAAAATTCCTTTTGTCTTTTTTTTGCTTCTATCAAGTAGAGTTGAAAATAACTTCTACTTTATAATTATAAATATTTTAAGGAATAAATGTGATAACTCATAAATTCTGGGTTAATATAAATCATAGCTCATATTGTTTAATAAATAATAGCTAGTCATGACTATATTTATACATATATAGAGAGAGAGAAAGAGAGAGCCATAAATGTGTTTGTGTGTGTGTGTATATAGGCACTGTTAATGCCCAAGTCATTCACAGTGTTTCTCTCTTGATACTGGGATTTGGATAATGTTTTTAAAATTATTTGTGTAAATCTTGAGAAAAAGTTTAAAAAACAAAGACGTATTCATTTATTTCCAATTTTTGCCATACAGGGATTATGGGGGAAACAATTAAAAATGACATACGTATAGAAAATTATTGAGAAAGTCAATTAATTTTGTTCCATGGTTAAAAAAAAAATGATAAGATTAGGTGGACTTCTATAGAACTTTGTACCTATATGAATTGCTATACTTTAAGCCCCAGTAAAATTTTCCACAGAACAGAAATCTTTTTTTTTTTTTTTTTTTTGGCTCACACTTGATAGGAGTTCATAACAGATGTGTCTGGGACTTCACTACTGTTCCCTGTTACATTTCAGAACTAATCATCCTTTGCATATATCTTAAGTTGAAAAGTCTGTAAAGGAAGTACACATTTTTTTCCATTAAGTTTTTCCTTAGAGTTTCTGAAGCTCTATATGTGTTCAGCCTACTTGCCTCTGCTTTCAGTATTTCAGGCCAGCTGCCACTAGGACAAATGAAGTGCATTCTTTGGAAGCAGTAGAGACCAAATGTACCTTTCACTGCCAGTACAGTAGAGCATTTTATATGGCGCTTGGAGTGAAAATGCTCTTGTAACTGCATACATTGTAATTCTATCAATCAGCTGAAGTAGATATGTGGTGTTTTAAGTATGATTTCAAGAGAAAATTGCAGCAATAATTAATGATGCTACTTTTAGCTCTAAATTTTGCATACAAAACAGTCATCATGAATTTGTATGTAGGTTAAAATACAGAAATAGGTTGTTTTATACATAGGGTGGTATGTATAAGGAATTGTCAAAAATATTTGTGAAGATTTAAGTAATAATATAAGCAATAATAATAGATATTATACTGTTAAAAGAGCCAGATGGTAGATTTATACACAACTACATTACTAATTTCATTAAACACAAATAAATCTGGGAGTTAAAGACCAAGATTGTCATACTAGAATTTTACAAATTTATAACTGTCAATTTGCATATAAAACCCACTCCAAATACAAGGAATCAGTCATATATGTTGAAAAGGAAGAGAAGGTAAAGACATATGCCATAAACATTCTCTCCCAAAGTAGACTTTAGGGCGACTCATTACCATAATTGAAGAGAGATATTTCACAATGATTAATTGTCAATTTAATAAGAGAAAGATGTGCTAATCCTAAACTTTCGTATGTCTAAAACCATAACATAATTTGAACATACAAATCAAATATCACATACTCAAAGAAGAAATAAACACATTTGCTACCATAACAACTGACAAAATGAGAAGAAAAAAAATTGTAAGAATGTAGCACATTTGAATGATTTTGAGCAACATGCCTTAACGTGCTTTAACAACTTGACTTTATTGCTAAAAAAATAAATAGGAAAAATAGTACTTCCAGAATAAATACACACTTTTTTCAGAGCACATGAAAAATTTAATGATGTTATGTTCTGGGCAGGAAAGCAAGCTTTAGTTAATTTAAAACCTTGAAAATCATGAAGTGTATATTTCTGACCTCTTTGGAAATTAATGTCCAAAAATAGAAATCAAAATTTTCTAACCCTATGCAAAATTATATATATACTCCTTGGCTGGATGCAGTGGCTCATGCCTGTAATCTCAGAACTTTGGGAGGCCAAAACAAGATGATTTCTTGCATCCAGGAGTTCAAGACCAGCTTGTGCAACATAGTGAGATCTTATCTCTACAAATAATTAAAAATTAACCAGGCTTGTTGGTGGATGCCTGTAGTCCCAGCTACCCAGGAGACTGAGGCAGGAGGATTGTGTGAACCTGGGAGGTTGAGACTGCAGTGAGCTGTGATCACACCACTACACTCCAGCCTGTGTAACAGAGTGGGACGTTGTCTCAGAAAACACAAAATGATAATAATACCTACACTTCTCAATAACCCTTATGTCAGTTAGAGTGTCACAGTTGATAGATGATATCTCAGCTGAATAAAAATGAAAATAAGACATATCAAAATTCATGAAATTCATTTAGGCAGCCTTAAAGAAATAAATAATTGTTTTAAGGGCATGTGTTAAATGAAAGAAGATAAAAGTCAATAATTTAGATTCCATCTAAAGAAGTTAATAAAGGAACAGCAAATTGAACTCTAAGAACATAGAAACAAATAAAAATAGGAACTCGAGTAATAAATCAAAAACAACAAAATAAAATAAATAGAAAAGAGATAATGGACAATAGTTTAACAATAAAATAGGTTTTTTCTTTGAAAGCTGAATCAAATTGAAAATCCCCTAGCAACTCCAAAGGGAATAAGAGAAAACATTCAAATTAGCAGTATCAGTAAGGATTAGGAAATCACTGCAAATACTAAAGATGTTAAAAAGACAATAAGATACAACTGTATGCAAATTTCAGATAAACCTAAAAAATTTCTTGAAAAACACAATTTTCTAAAATTGATATGTGATGAATTAGAAAATTTTAAAGAAATTGAATCAGTAATAGAAAAATATTCTCAGAAAAAAAAATCCAGTCCTAGTGGCTTCTTTGGTGAATTTTCACAAACATATAAGAAAAAAATAAGGAAAATCTTATGTAAATTCTGCCATAGAATAGAAATACTAAAGCAAGCCCAGAAATATGCACAAATATTATGTGTCAATTAAAAATAAAAGTAATAATAATAAAGAAATGATTTAAAAAATTCCCAGTTCATTTATAAGGACATATTAATTATAAAACCTGACAAGAACATCATAATACAGGAAAGTTATGGACTAGTATCTCTTATAATTTAGATGGAAAAAAATCTAAAAAGCTATATATTGAATCAAGAAATATACAAAAAGTAAAATGTATTATGATAGTTTAGGGTTTTACCCCAGAAATGCAAGATTACAAAATTGTTGCAATATATATAAAAACTATGACCAAAAGAAAAACAGGCCGGGCAAGGTGGCTCACATCTGTAATTCCAGCACTTTGGGAGGGAGAGGCAGGCGGATCACAAGGTTAGGAGATCGAGTACATCCTGGCTAAGACGGTGAAACCCTGTCTCTATTAAAAATACAAAAAATTAACCAGGCGTGATGGCAGGCACTCGTAGTCCCAGCTTCTCGGGTGGCTGAGGCAGGAGAATCACTTGAACCTGGGAGGCAGAGGTTGCAGTGAACCAAGATCGTGCTATTGCACTCCAGCCTGGGCCACAGAGCGAGACTCTATCTCAAAAAAAAAAAGGAAAAAGAAAAACAAATATATTTGACTCAATATGTGCAGAACAATATGATACAATAACATTTCTCAAGTAAACAGTTTTAAAACTCTCCACAAGCTATGAATACAAGAACACTTTCTAAATATGATAAATGTCATTTACACAAAAGTTTCTAGAGATAAAATTATACCAAATAGCAAAGTAGTGGATATGTTCCCCCTGAATAAGAAAAGATGTCCACTATCATCTATGTCTATACATTGTCTTGGAGGTTCTAGCCGATTCAGTAAGGAGAGAAAACAGTATAAAATTGGAGTGTAAATAATGCAGATATTTTTCACAGATGATAATACTGTGTATGTAGAAAATCAAAAACAATGCACCAAACTACAAACTAGTACCCATAGTAAGCAATTTTGCAAGTTTGCTGAATTCAGATTCAATGTACTAAAATAAATTGTATTCCTATATGTTAGCAGCAAACAACTGAAAATATTATATTTTAAAACACTATTTACTGTAGTATAAAAATGCAGCTACTTAGGAATAAATCTAATTGAGAATTTATAATACCTCTACACTGAAAACTATAAAACTATAAAAATCTCAGTTAGAGAAATAAAAAACCTAAATAAATGAAGGAATGCATGTATGTTCACAGAACAAAAACTCAGTACTAAACTGCAATTTATACTCAAACTGATCTATTGATTCAGTACAACTCCCAGAAAATCTCAGCAGGTATATTTTTGTAAACTGATGACCTGATTCTCAAATATATATGAAAATGCAATGACCTACAGTAGGTAAAGCAATACCAAAGAAGAAAAAAAGCCTAAATACCTTATCTCCCATATATCACCACTTACTGTAAAGCTTAAGTAGTTTTTTGATATTGATGCAAAAAAAAAAGAAAGAAAGAAAAAAAAAAAAAGAAGAGGTCAAAGGAATAGAATAAGTAATTCAGAAATAAACTTACAAATGTTTGATGACCTGATTTAAGACAACGACCTTGCTGCATTTCAGTGAGAGAAGGATAGCCTTTTCAATAAATAGTGCTGGGTCAATTGAATACCTATATGAGAGGAAAACAACTACCTTAATTTTAAGCATGCAAATAAATAATTTGATATCAATCACATACCCGAAACAATCAAGCTTGAAAAAAAAATAGGAAAATGCTTCCAAGAATTCGGAGAGGCTATGATTTTTAACAGAATACAAAATTGTAAAAGCTATGAATTGCACTGAATTAAAAATCAGACTTTTGTTCATGAAATGAGAAAGAACACAAGCAAATCTATAAGCCATAGACTGAAAGAAGATATTCATAATGCATACCTGACAAAATAACTCACAGCTAGGCTACACAAAGAAATCTTACAAGTGGTTTTTTAGATACACATAACCAAATTAAAAAAAAAACAAAAACAGGAAACAACTTCAAATAGACACTTCACAAAGTGAATTTCAAAATGTTAAATAAACGCAAATAGGCTCACTGTCACTAGTTCTTAGAGAAATGCAAATTAAACACCATTAAATACCACGACCCACCAACTAGAATAACTAAAAGTAAAAACACTTACCATAGCAAGTGCCGGTGTGGATATAGAGCTACTTGTACTCTCTTACACTGTTGATGGAAGATTACTGTTGGAAACTATCTTGCAGTACCCAGTATAGCTAAACATAAGTATACCCTATCACCTTGCAACTCAACTTCTTGGTATGTAATGAGGTTTCTGTCCACCAAAAGACATGTTCATAGAATCTTTATTTTTTATAGCCCTGAACTGGAAACAGTTCAAACATCCATCAATTGTCGAATGGGTATATAAATTATAGTATGTTCATTCAGTGAAATTCAATAAACAAATTTTAAAAAGTTGAAACCTGTATCAGCTCTCTGCTTAAGTGCTACAGATTGGGTATCCTTTATCTGAAATGCTTAGCACCAGAGTGTTTCAAAATTTTTATTTTTATTTTTCAGATTTTGGAATATTTACATTATACTTACTGGTTGAGCATCCCAAATCTGAACATCTAAAA
Organism: Macaca mulatta; assembly: GCF_049350105.2. Lineage (NCBI taxonomy): Eukaryota > Metazoa > Chordata > Mammalia > Primates > Cercopithecidae > Macaca > Macaca mulatta. The sequence continues at coordinate 76,036,604 of NC_133408.1, forward strand.
CCTGAAATGCAACAAAGAGCATTTCCTTGAACAAGTATGAGGAAATCCTCATGACAGCATTTCAGAATTTTGATTTTTAGGTTTGTGATGCTCAACCTGTATATCAATATACCTGTATCTCGATCTATCCATTTATCTCTCTACTATATTTACGTATATGTGTATACCGATGTTCCTCAACTTATAACAAATTTATGTCCTGATCAACTCCATTGTAAGTTGAAAATATCCTAAGTCAAAAATGCATATAATACTCCTAACCTACCAAGCATCATAGCTTAGCCTAGCCTACCTTAAAGTTGCTCAGAACACTTACATTAGCCTATAGTTGACAAAACCATCTAACAGAATGCCTATTTTATAATCAAGTGTTGAATTGATTGTGTAAATTCACTGGCCAAGGAAAAGATCAAAATTTAGAATTTGAAGTACAGCAAAATCACAATGGTTGCACCATCATAAAGAGGAAAAGGTATAAGATGAACCATTATAAATAAGGCCCCTTCTGTATATATGTGTACAGATGTGTGTGTATATAAATGTCTGCTTATCTATATGTATTTATTTATTTGAGATTATTATTTTTTAAATTAGCTTCTAAAGCTATTAAGGAGAGAATCTCCCTTTAGGTAATATACTAGTCTTATGACATGAAAGAGTACTTGGATTCAGAATTTTGAACTATTACAAACTATTTGTGGTTAATTTGGAAATTCACTACCCAATCACCAACAGTTACTTCGAAAAAAATTAACTGACATTTGACAGAAACCTGATGCTGAGAACAAGAAAATGAAGACTTGTAGAATTATGCATTTGTTTTCTTCACCCTATCTTCATTATTGATATTAATGAATCAAACTCTTGTCAGAAAATAAAATTAATTATTAGCTCTAAATAATATCTTTTCCTACCAAGAGTAACAGTTTTAGAGAAGAGATTTAGTACAAATACAAACTTTTTACAGTAGTTCTCCCAGTGAAAATGTTCCAAAGCTACTAGTATTAAAGCATATGCCATAGGAAAAGTGAAGGTGAAAATCTAATTAAAATATTTGTGCCAAACATAACTATCTCTGGTAGAGCATTTCTGTACAATGCAGATATTTCCTTGACATGCTTTCTTTATGATGAAGAGGATGTGCAATTAAAGTGAAAAATCACTGTGGTTTTCCTCACTAATTTTAATGATTGTTCCCAAGTGAGCAGGCTAAATGAGTGATACTATTTGTAGACAGGCTAAATAGATTATGGATATGCAATCATATAACTGGCAGTCTATTTGGGAGGTGTAGCCAAATCTTCATTTATTTGTAATAAGTCAGAGAATACTAAGATTATTTGATAAAATTATCTTAATTCTTGTCTCCTAACCTCTCATTTGAAAAACAAGGAAATGAATCCAGAAATGTGAAACGTATTTTATAAGGTATTTCATCCCGTATGGTGGATTATAGAGACCCAAAATTGTGTTTTGAAATAGTAATGGTAGATAACACAAGACCCACCTCTCTCTCTCTCACAAGCACACACCAGAACCAGTCAGCTATCCCTTCTGAAGGAATTCTAAAAAGCCATTAGCTAAAAATACAAAGAGTTTTAGTAAGGGGAAAAAGATATGTAAAAATTTTATTACACTATTGGTCTTGCGGGCTATGTTGCTAATCCAGGTAGCTATATGTCTTCAGGTTGAAATTTTAAACAAGTTTGTAGAGCAACTGTTTTCTGAATTGCAACTCACGGGCAATTTCTCCATTCTACAAATGTAGCAATTGTGCCACTGCCTTGGTTAGAATAGGATGCACAAAGAGAAGAGCCCTGTGAAAACAAGAACTCTATGAGCAACTTTGCAGCAATAGAGATGCAGAATTACCTAATCCATGCTTGTGTCTAACCACGGGTACTTACCTATGGGGCCTGTCTTACATGAAAAGACCATGGGAATTTCTACCCACCAATTAAGTAAATGATAAAGTTAGAGGTGCGATACTGTTATGAAAATACACTTTGTTATACTTACATTTATTTTTATCATCTATTGAATGATTGATTATATAACATCATGAATATGTATATTTGTTTTGCCTTAAACATTGAAATCATTTGTAGAGGTCACAAAAAATCATAAAAGGAGATGATCAATGTGTTCACTTTGCAGATTTCACTGGAATCAACTTTAAAAGTTCTTTCACATTATTTATGAAATGAAAATACTTGAGTTTTCTTGCAGTTCAGTAATTTTCATTAAGGAATGTAAATATCTGTATGCCATCACATTATCTTTCTGCAGGCGAATGCATACAAGAAGCCTAATTAAACTTTAAAAACTTGCTTGGTACCTTTTTGTTGTGTGAGAAAGTGACACCCACTTATGAAACTCTTTTTCTGTATATCCTGGAATTAGCTAGGCCTTAAGTAAGTTCTCTCCTTAAATATTAAAAACAACCCCATGAGGACACTATTACTACAGTTATTATCCCAAGTTATAACTTATGAGGACTCTATGACTTCTGTTATTATCCCCAGTCTGCAAATGAGGAATAGGTATGCTAAGTACTCAAGGGCCAGGCAACTAGTGGGAGTCTGAACTGAAATTCCCATCCACCATATCTCATTGCAAGGCCCAAGGTGTTCATCACTATTTGACACTGTGACACCACAGAAAACTTAAAAGCAAAACAAATGCAGATTTTACCAAATACTGCTGTGTTATGCATCAGCTGAGCTAGGATTGCAATGCTTGAGCTCCACCATTCAATATTATGTTGTCCCTACCAGAACATGAATTCCAATGACCACATTCATCTCAGTGACTGCACTTGCTGTTCCCTTAGGATGCACCAAGTCCCTTCTGATGAATATATCTTCCTTCCTATTTATTAATACAGTCATTCTTGTGTTGCTAAGCTGTAGGGCTAGCCTGTCTGTTTAAGTTAATCACGAATCTCTCTCTCCTTTAATCCATGTGGTTTGTTTTTTGTTTTAGATATCCAAGTTCAAGCTTTTTTCTAAATTCTCACTGGCTCTTTGATGTAGCTACTGCATACCTGCTAGAAGATTTACTGTGCTTCAGAGAACATGATAGCAGAGGTAGAAACCCCATGCAGGGGAATCCAATGCTCTCCATCATTTTATTGTACTGGGCTTCCTTCCAATTCATTGACTAATTGATAACGCTGCTAAGTTTTATTTTCAGATTTATCTTGAACATTATGAGTTTATGAACATGGTCTATATTATGTAAAAGTTAATATTTGTACCGTCCTACTTCTATCATAAGGCACCCTCACATGTACGTTCTCATTTATTCTCTCAACAATTTTTTGCGAGAGGTACCACCATTTCAGTTTTACAGGTGACGAATGCAGCCTCAGACAATATCTGAGAGATGATGTGCTGCCTTCTTTAAGACCTGTCTCTTCCCCAGCCTTCCCAACTTCATTCCCCTCTTCTACGCAGTGGGAATAACATTGTCAGGTGGAGTTGTTGGCAGCCCTTAGTAAAATATGTCTATAGCGTGCCCAACACATTGCATTCAAACAGAACCTGGCACATAGTATAGGCAAATAGATATTAACTGTTATCATTGTGATCAAATTAATATATTATCGTAATAAACAGCAAGGAAAGATTAAAACTCAGGTTTTTCGGCTCCAAACCTAAAATACACTGTGCTAAGCTCGTGAAGCCCTTTAAAAATGAAACGTTCTGCTATTTCAAACATATAAATTTTAGAGACAATATGCAATGGTAATTTGAAAGTTACATATTTTTAGTTTCTGATATAATTAACAAGTCTTGTGATGCATCGTTCGATCTGAATTATTCCACAGTGAGAACATCCGGAGTCCCTGTGACTGTTTTCATTAACTTTGTTAATGACCCTGCCCCTAAATTTCTACAGAGAATGTGGTCTTGATGAGCAGTGATTTCATCATGGCCTAATAAAAATAATAGTAGAGGAAGTTGACAGATGTTAAAGTTACACAATGATTCTCTATATTATCTACCTTTTGTTTTCTTAACTACAACTATTTTTGGGAATATATCATTCTCAGCAACATGATCTATTAGTATCTGTCTGGGCTTCCTTGAAATTACAAAGAGTCCAATGTGATGGATCCTTTGTATAATGTGATTTTAAGCTGGTTGATGTAAATTCATGTATAGCTGCTATCTTTATGAATATCTAGTGAAAAATATTTACTTTCCATAATGTCTACACGTGGAATGGTATTTACTGTTCTTTCCTTTGATGTTTCCCTGAGCATTATTTGGAAAATACTAAGATTTCATTAGCTTGAAAAATGATCTTTGCTTACAGCGATTTGTAGAGAAAAAAGTTTCTTCTTTTCTGCAAATGCTTTGGATAATATATTTGATACTGTTTAAGAACAAAGCGTTCAAAATACGGCATACGAAATAAGGGCTGGTAAGCAGTTGAAAGATATTTTTAAAAACTCATTTGAAGTCTACAGCATTCAAAATCAGACTTAATTAGATTGGATTTATCATTCAGAAAATGGAAGTAATTCCAGCATATTGCATTATCCAATACATTATACCCAGTACTGTTATTATTGAACATATCAACTGCCATGAAATTCACTCTTTCTCTCTCTCTCTCTCTCTCTCTCTCTCTATATATATATATATATATATATGTGAACATTTTTAAAATAACCATTTATCAACGATTTTAACCAGGCTAGGAATATAATACATTTGGGAATATTTCTCCTATAGCTCACAAGATTTTCATTTTCATTGTAGAGATTTTTTTAGGAGGAACTATTGAAAATTTAATGTAGCAAGTATGACTAATCAAACAGATAGCGTTTTTCCTTGGAAGAAATGTGTTATTCATATTTCAGAAATGGGAAGCTAGCTATTGCATTTCCAAGGATGCTCTTTTCCTAAATCCAGGGTCTGAAGGTGTCCCTGAAGCTGAACTGACAAGAAATTCCCCACAGTCAATTCATCTGTGAAATAAAATTCAGGAAGGCAGGGATGAGCAGACAGGGAAGGCTGTGGGAGCAGCAGTGGGCTAGGACAATGCTGTTGTCCCAGGGACAGAGACACAGGCACTGTTGGCCCCACAAGAGCAGGGTCAATCACGGGATGCCCATGGGGCTGCCTGGGGAAAATGGCATTACACTGCCCTCCCCAGCTCTTCCCAACCTAATCTCCACAATCCCAAGGCTGAGCAAGAGAATTCCATCTTGCCTTCACAGCATAAAAGAGGTAAAGAGTTCCAAAACTGGCAGCAACACCATTCAACATCAAGGGAAAGGCTGAGAAACATCCACACAATGAGGCGAGGTCATTTCTTTTAGAACTTTGGAGCAGGAGGGCTCGCCACCTGACCCTCATCGTCACCATCTTCACGCCCTCTGAAAGAAGACAAATGAGGCTTTTCACTTAAAGCCACGCTTACTTTGATTTCAAAAAAAAAGGACATTTCTTATAAACGGCATTGAGCAATGTATGTGGCTTACATATCATAAGGAATTCTGAGAATGGAAAAGGGAACCCTGGAGATCCCCTTGGCCCTCATGTCCTCATATGCACTTCATGTTTTCACTGGGGCCTGAGCACACGGACACATCCACTGAAAAAAAGAAAAGAGGAAACGACTAAAAAACAGAAACAATTTTCAGTTGACAGTGCTGTATTTTCAAGGAATTGCGAAGTACTCTAAGTTACTGAAAGAGCAGTGTTACTATCTAATGTCCCTAAAAGATTTTAAAATAAAGGTCAATATAACTTTCATTTACAGAATTCACCTTTATTTGTTGTTTGTTGTTGTTTCATAGTTTCATGTTTTCTATGAGGTGTTTAGGCAAAGGTGTATGAAAATATCTTTCAGATTGTTCCGATCGTAATGCTCCACCATTTACTGGTACTGAGAACTTTCTTGGTCTTTGTTTAAATGTGCAGCTGGCTCCCGGAGGTAGCTCTGATTATTTGTCTCTGATCCCTCCTTGCAGGTTCTCCTGGGAAGCCCCACTCGGGCCCCAGGCTTTGAGGTTTCCCTGTGCTTTCTCACAGCTGCAGGCTGACCAGTTCCTACTGATGCTGAGGTTGCTCTGGTATAAAAACCTTCTGTTTAGTGCACGCACCTACAGATAGTACTGGATTCTGATTCTCTCCTGCTAGGAATTCTGCTTTCATCTCGGACTATGGACAACAGCTCACTTCTTGCCACAAGATCAGTGAGCTGAATTTTTCTGATTCCTTTTCATCCAAGATAAAACACCAGCTTCCTTATTCCAAGATCTAGGGCAGGATCACAATTTCTAGTGCCCAGGAAGGGACCTATATCCCCATCTGTCCTACTAATTACATAATGTGTGTGTGTCTGTGTAGATGTATGTACACACGTAGCATGCGTGTGTGTGTGCATGTGTAGAGGATCTTCAACCAATTAGAGCAATTTGGCTTCAGCTACACAACTGCTATGCATACCCCATATTTTTCAATCATGTGGAAATTCCCCTTCTTGCTTTCAACTTTAGTTATGACCTATTTGTCTAAATGTTAAGGAATAGGATGTATATGCTCTGATGGGTTACATGCCTCTGTCTTTTCAGCATAAATGACCAGAACCCTATTGAGCATGTTTACATCTATTTAATGTGAGAATAATTCAGAATTGTCTACTTAGGACCTGTCCTCTGCTTTTCAGTTAGGGCCATGGTAGCTACACACATGAATTACGAAGCCTAAGGTGCTATCTTTTTCTTGTTGTTCATTTTATGACAAACTATAGCTAAAAATGATTTATTTCTTGAAAATGTGCTTGGAAAATTACGAGCTTGACACAATTTTCTAGGAAAAATATATTTGGCTAACGTCTCTATTTTTCTCTAATTAATAGTCTATTCAAATTGTCTCTTTGGAGTCAAGTTATACAATGATTCATTTTGCTCAGATTTCTAAAACTTTTGGCAGAATAGTGTACATATTTCATTGCTATTTTTCAAATATCCCCTGTAATTGCTGTTATTTTCTCATTTCTAATTTTTCCATAAATAATTTATTTTTCTCTCTGTGCAACAACTCATTTTTACTTTAAAGTATATATATTTTTCTTTTGATTATGCTTTTCTTTAAAATTTGATATGCAATTTTAATGTAAGTATTAAAAGTAAAAACTAAATAACTTCAAATGGAAGTATGTGCATAATAAGGTAAATGCCTTACCTGTAATACAACAAGCCTATACTTTTATGGTATTACATGCATACTTTTAATTAAAACGTATAAAAAATAAAAAGCTTTTCATATAAATGTACCAAATATAAAGAAACATAAAAGCCAAATACTCTAGGAGTATATATATATACATACACACACACACACCACACACACACACATATATATAGCTTAATGTGTCTATTCTTGAAAATATGCAATAAAGCTACTCTTATGGCCAAATTATCAATTTCTCAATTCATTTCTTGTTGTTTCCATGTATGACTTGAAGCTCTGATTTGAAGTCATTAAAGATCCTGAATATTATGTCATCTTGAGAAATCAAATAGTTTTTCAATATGAATATATTACTTGTTGGCTTTTCACTTTAAGCTTGGATTGTGTTTTCTCTACATTAATTTAGCTACATTTACTCCTGCTGTTAGCAATTGATGTGTTATATATCTCTTCCATTCCTCTACTTTCAAACTATATGTGTGGTTTATAGTATGTCTCTAAAACACAGAAAACAGCTAGATATTTATTTTTTTTCAAAATCAGTGATTATCTTGGCTGGGCACGGTGGCTCACGCCTGTAATCCCAGCACTTTGGGAGCCTGAGGTGGATGGATCACGAGGTCAGGAGATTGAGACCATCCTGGCCAACATGGTGAAATCCTATCTCTACTAAAAATACAAAAATCAGCTGGGTGTGGTGGCAGGAACCTATAGTCCCAGCTACTCAGGAGGCTGAGACAGGAGAATTGCTTGAACCTGGGAGGCAGAGGTTACAGGGAGCCAAGATCATGCCACTGCACTCTAGCCTGGGAAAGAAGAGTGAGACTCCGTCTCAAAACAACAACAACAACAACAACAAAAAACAATGACAAAGAAATCAGTGATTTTCTTTTAAAAGGAAGGGTAAATCTATCACATATTTGTGTTAGCTTATCTTTCTTGATATTTTACTTTACGTGTTATGTTTTGTATGTTTTATTTAATATCCATTTCCTCCTTTTTTCCTGCCTTATTGAGTGTCTTGACTATTAACCTTTCTCCCCCAATTTTTTCTAAAAGTATGCAGATTTTTCAGGTTAGTGTTTATTCTTAAATATTAACACATATCTTTACATATACTTCATATTTCTAGATGGAATTAGTGTTTGCATTTTTTAAATAGATAGCCCTATGAGGTTGTATTCCCTGTCACCATTCTCCACCATACTTGCGCACCAGCTCCATCACACATATTTGTATTCCAAATTCCTATCTGCCATTCATATATTAGCATGTACCAGTCAAACACAAGTTCTACACAGCAGCAGAGATACATGTGTATATTTAGTGCACATTTTTACTCTAAATTTCACATCTTCAAGTTTTAAATGTTCCTCCCTTCCTTTGTGTCTTTTGCCCATTTTCTGCGTTTCTTCCTTCTGTATTCCTAACAAATGTTGTACTTTCTGATATACTACCTGTGTCATATATATTCTAAGACACACTACACCTTTGCTCTGTATTAAATAATCAGCTTAATCACCACAATTCCTTGTTGTCTTTGCTCCTGCATCTATTAAGCTAATCAGCTCATCTACTGAGGTTTTTAAAATCAAATGATTAAATTTACGTGCAAATTTTGTTTTTGATTTATGCTCAATTTATTTAAATATATAACATGAATTTCTTAAAAGCGTAAATTTTAATATCAGTCTTCTGATTCCTTCATTAAATCTGTTTCTTCAGGTGTTAGTTCTCTTTACTGACTTGTTTTCATTTCTCATGGTATACACTTTCCTCAAATATTGAGTGATCTATATGGTTGTCTGCTCAACTTTGTATTTAAAGATCACCATTCCACTTCCTGCTATGTTTGTGTATCCTCTTTCCAGTATTTGCAATTAGGAAGTGAAGAGAGTTAAGCTGACTTCTTCTCTGGCATGACAGGTTTTCTGCTCCCTGTAAGGTGTGAGTCCCTCCCAGCCTTTGTTGTCCCTGTACATGTTGTTCTATTTGCACACAAAAGCCACTCTTTAGCATCAGTGGCTGATGAGGCTAATAGGCCTCTGTACTGGAAATTGATTTTCTTTCCTCAAAAAATATCTCAAAGCTCCCTTCAGTATCTTTTAACTCTGAGCTTGTGGCTCCCTGGCATCACTCCTGTAGTTGGGGTGGGATTATTTTTTCTACATCTATTTTTGTTTATAAATACGTTTTTGTTGTTGCCGTTTTCTCCTTAAGTCTGATACCCTCTCCTTTCTGCCTTAGGATACTGAGGCAGGAGAATAAGGTCTGGAGGCAGGGAACCTAAGGCTGATTCACGCTGAGTTTCTAGAGCTAAATCAAAAGGAAAACTCCAACTTTCCACATCTAAGTAACAAAAGGACCAGAGACTACTCCCTTTGCAGACACCTTCCCCATCTGGAAAACTGAAAGTACCTCTGATTAGTTTCAGAAAGCAGAACGTACCTCTGATTGGTTGCTTTTTGCATAAAAGTGTAACTTTGTAACTTCTCTTCAGCCTCTGATTGGTTGCTTTCCACAACCAGACTAATTGCGAGACCACAACTTCATTTGCATGGGGTGTACACCAAGTGGCCAATGGGAAACCCCTAGAGGGTATTTAAGCCCCAGAAAATTCTGTAACTGAGGCTTTGAGCCTTGCTCAGCTGGTTCCCACCCTGTGGAGTGTACTTTCATTTTCAATAAATCTCTGCTTTTGTTGCTTCTTGTCTCCTTGCTTTGGTTGTGCATTTTGTCCAGTTATTTGTTCAAAATGCCAAGAACCTGGACATCCTTCACTGGTAACAATACCACCCAACTTTTAAAGTATTTCAAAGTATTTGAGTTTTTTATTGATCCATAAGAATAAGACCTAATGTCAAATTTAAAAAGTCACAATATAATACTAAGAAATAAACTCTTCTTCATACTTGGCTTAAAGGTATGTACTAGTATATTGTTCTCTGTAAATACTATGATCAGGTGTACTTATTTTGGAAATAACAGTTAGTACCTTTAAAAATGAGCTCAAATACTTCCATTGAGCAGAGTAAATATAATGTTACCTGCCTTTTTGAGAATTATAAGAGATGAAATAATGAAGGATTCCTTTTAAATAAACATATTTGAGGTCATTAAAAAATATTGATGAAATCATGGCAGAGCCTTTCTTAAGAGGCCAACGTTATCTTAACAATGATTACTTCATGTCACAAAATTGTGATTGCTGGGTCTTGAGTGTTTTTGCAACTTACTGTTAGGAGCAATTAGCCTGTCAGAAAAAATGGAATTATTTTTGGATTAACAGTAATGATGCTCGGCCATCTAGGTGGACCTTGGTTGATGGCAGATATACCTGCAGTATTGGTCTCCACAATGATTGTCAGGGCTGATTTAACTGATGATAGGTTCTGATAGACCAGTGTTACTTTCCTCACTCAGAATTTTGACTATGAAAAAAGAGGTGAACTCTTTTAAAAGAAAACCTATTTTAAAAGAAGGTGGATTTCAGATATAAGAGGGAGCCTGAGAGTATGGGGTAGTCATTGTGCTCCATATATATCACCTGACAGGGCATGGCTGACTCCTCATTAATTCAGCCATTCAGTCACAGAGGCAGTCAGCAAATATGTATTGTGAACTTAACAACGATATAGACACTTACTATATTGGGCTCTGGAGATTTTCTTTTAAGTTGAATAAGCCACAGATTTCTGACCGTTAGAGTGGACAAAGGACATATCATTAAATGTATGTGATAAATGTTAGTGGGACTACAAAACAATGGCCTTTTGGGAGATAATGGATTGAGGCAAAGAACAGTCTCTTGAAAAACTCCTGATCTGGACACTTAATAAAGTGTCCCAAGCCCAGGTCACAGAAGTAATTTTTTATAAATATTTTTGAAATACAAAGTACTTTCTATGTGAATTAATTACCAGTGCTCTCTTACTGAGTCTCCAACACGTAAAAGCAACCATTATAAAACAATGCATTTCCAAGATATGCAGAAATAACTGCCATCAAGAGTTTGAGAAAAATAAACTTCAGTGTTTCTTCTGTGGGTCTCTCTCTTCTGGACACCAGGCCTGAGACTTCAGCAAAGAAAAATCCCTGTTTAAATTAGGAACTCAGGAACATTTTGACTATGATATGCTTTATTTAGTCTTACTTAGTTCCATATGTTTTCCAGTAGAGAGTAAATAAAAGGGACATCATGATTACATAAATCAAGGATAACAACATGAGGAATATAAAAATATTTACCTCCAGCCATTTAACTATACCTCAGTTATCCACACAACAATAACATCAGCAAAATACTACTAACCTATGGTTTTACTGAAGTAATAACCAAGTACTTATTATAAAATTTCCTAATAGGAATTCATCAATGTATATATTTCAGAGAAGAGAGCGCAATACATGCATATCTATAAAGATGCCATCCATATATACAAAATACACATTGCCTGTGGCAATGAAAGAAAATCTTTAGTGTTAATTAATGAGGAAAAGCCAAAATGAATCAACATTTTTAAAACTACACAAAAAACCAAAGCTCTCCAAAAATTCTCAACCTAGAATTCCAGATATAGCTAAAGTATCTCCTAAAATACTAATTTAAATGTTATGCAAGTAATTTTAAAAATGGATTAAAGAACAGTTTTTTTCTGAAAAGGTAAACAAAACAGAAAAAGTAATAGTGAGCAAAGCAATTGTTACTGAAGTGGTAAATCTAAGAAAATATTGATTATATCTGGCAATTATAAATAATTTAGAAGTTTAAAAACATATAGTACATGAATATTACTCAAAAGTAATATGAGAGATGAGAAAGAATATATTAAAACTTTCTAAGAGGCTCATCTTGTTCAGAAATAGAAATATTGATTAACTTTAGACTGTGTTAAATAAGATGAATTTTATATGGCAAATCTAAGAAGAACCAATTAATAGAACATTATTTGTTGAAGAGCCAGGCATAAGATAACTAGTACAAAATATAAACATATAAAATAAAAAACAATAGTATCTAGAATATTTTTAAATTTTTACAAAGCAATAAAATAAGCAACCAAACTGATAGGAAGATAGGCAAAACATATTAAAAGGATATTAACAGAAAAATAAAGTAAAATGTGACTAAATCTGCAAAGAAATCTTCTCATTAATAATCATTAAAACGGGATTAAATGAAATACTATTTGTGCCTGTTATAACGGAAAAATTATTACAGCTAAACAAGTGTGGCATATATGTGAAAGAACAGGAATGTTTGCATAAGACTAGCAAGGGTTTAAATTGGATTAATCCCTTTTGGAAGCAAACAATTTATATTCCTATTTATTGAAGACGATGGGCTGCCCATTCTTAGAGTGAGCAGCAGCCACACGGAAGCATTGCAATAGAGGCTCTCTTACCAAGATGCAAATTGAGATAGAAGTATATGTATTGTATTTGCTATTCTGACAAATCAAAGATGAACTAATCAGTATGAAAAGGAAGTAAATAAAATAAGTTATTCTTGGCAAATTCTTACAATTAAACTCTACCCATACTAACAATAATAGTGTATATTTTCTTGATACACCAGTTAGCACAGTAAGTATTTATATCTACAAAAATATGAAGCAAACGTGTGAGCAACAATTGATCATCTGTGTGACTGCAGGCTTTTTGTGTTAATCATTGAAGTTTTCTACATTTCCAAGTATTTCCAAATTTATTTCAATAAAAAGACTTTTCTACTATCTTATTGACTCTTCACACTTTCCCTCTTTCTGTGTAATTACTCTAAGTATCTTAAACTCATACTACATACAGAAATATAAATTTAGAATAAGAACTATTGTCTTGGGTATATATAAAACAAAAACAAGTTACTTTGTACTTTTTAATTTTTTCACCATAAACACAATAAAACCCCTACTTTCGAAAAAAAAAAGATACACGTTTACTATTTTTTTTTTTTGTATTTTTAAGGAAAAAAAGGTATTCAAAGGAAATATTTCTGAATCTTAAGTTATATATTGATTACTGCAAAAAATTATTAAATACATTTTTCTCTCAGTTAGGCATAACTTACAGTGTCATAAAATATATTCAAATGTAACATTTTTTTTCTCTCCTATAGTATAAAATCAGAACTTGGTTTAGAGAAGTATTTGCTGTGCTCTGATTTACTTTGAGAGCCTATTTTGGTTCTTCCATACTTTACTGACCATAAAAGCTCCAGAGCTGGTGGTACCTTTTCTAACCACTTCTTTTCTTGCTCTTGGTTGCTCAACAGCAGGTGATGGATTGTGTTAGTTGCTAGGGTCAAGCTGTTGTCTATAGGAAAAATAAATCATAACATTTGCAGCAATTATCCCAAGTACAATATCACCATTTAAATTACTGTTTAACACCCCCAGCTCAGATTTGTATACATGAGTGGCACCTCTGGATATAGGACTCACAGTGAAATAAATGCCCAGAGCACCAGCAAATGAAGAAATAGAAAGACAGAAAGACTGTAGTAAAAGGGATCAGGGGAAGATGCAAATTCTGAAATTAAAAGAAAACCCTCACTTTATAGATGTTAGATTTCCTACAATACAGCATATATTACCTATGCCACAATATTTTTTAATGAATTTTTTTTTCCATTAGCCATAGTGATACAGGAGTTAAAAAGAAATTAGTTAGGCAGATAGTGAGGGTAAGAAAGTCCTTGGTAAGATTTTCCTTTTAATGAAAAACAGTCCCCAAATCATTTTCTTTTCTAACAAAGAGCAGCCTGTAAAATTGAGCTGCAGACATAGACAAGCAAGCTGGAAGCTTGCAAAGGTGAATGCCGGTAGTTGTGCCAATAGAAAAAGGCTACTTGGGATTAGGCATGTTCAAAATGACAGCTCCATGTTCCCGTCTCTTTGACAGCCACGTGTACAGTAAGGAGCAGGCAATGTGGCACCAATCAGGCAACAACCTCATTTGCATAATGATTCGGGTGGGGCAGCCAGCTTCCCCCAGCATTATGTAAACATCACAGTTGGTCCAACCAATCTTTGGGCCCTATGTAAATCAGACACTGCCTTCTCAAACCTGTCTATAAAATCTATTGCCTTCCAACACAGGCCGGAAGTCCCATTCAGGCATCCCTCTCCCAGGAGAGAGGTATTCTCCTTTCTCTTTCTTTTGCCTATTAAACCTCCAGTCTTAAACTCACTCTTTGTGTGTGCTGGAGTCCTTAAGTTTTTTGCCATGAGGTAATGAACCTCAGCTATCACCCCAGACAGCAATGTAGCTCAATAACAGATTTGTAGTTAGCTCTGATGATGGTGGTAAGTGGCAGAATAAAAGCAATGACAGAACTGGAGAGCATTACCTGAATGTAGATCACAGCTCCCCTGACCATCACGTGTGTGACCTTGGACAAACATTAGCATCTCAGGTCTCGCTTCCCCCCATCAACTTGAAATTGTGGATGTTAGATTCATAATTGCTATTGTTCTCCTCAGATATATTTGCATATGATTCTCTCACACTAATTTTTTATGTAAGGAATGTAAATAAGAAGTAGATAGTAATAATCTACTGATAAACATTTAATCTCTCTAAGTTGTTAGTTTTTAAACTTTTGCTCATATGAACAATAAGAAGTACATCTGACAAAGGGCTAATATCCAGAATCTACAAAGAACTCAAACAAATTTACAAGAAAAAAAAAAACAACCCCATCAAAAAGTGGGCAAAGGATATGAACAGACACTTCTTAAAAGAAGACATTTATGCAGCCAACAGACACATGAAAAAATGCTCATCATAACTAGCCATCAGAGAAATGCAAATCAAAACCACAATGAGCTACCATCTCACACCAGTTAGTATGGTGATCATTAAAAAGTCAGGAAACAACAGGTGCTGGAGAGGATGTGGAGAAATAGGAACACCTTTACACCATTGGTGGGACTGTAAACTAGTTCAACCATTGTGGAAGACAATGTGATGATTCTTCAAGGATCTAGAACCAGAAACACCATTTGACCCAGCCATCCCATTACTGGGTCTATACCCAAAGGATTACAAATCATGCTGCTATAAAGACACATGCACATGTATGTTTATTGCAGCACTATTCACAATAGCAAAGACTTGGAACCAACCCAAATGTCCATCAATGATAGACTGGATTAAGAAAATGTGACACATATACACCATGGAATACTATGCAGCAATAAAAAAGGATGAGTTAATGTGCTTTGTAGGGACATGGATGAAGCTGGAAACCATCATTCTCAGAAAACTATCACAAGGCCAGAAAGCCAAACACTGCATGTTCTCACTCATAGGTGGGAATTGAACAATGAGAACACCTGGACTCAGGAAGGGAAACATCACACACCGGGGCCTGTTGTGGGGTTGGGGGAGCGGGGAGGGATAGCATTAGGAGATATACCTAATGTAAATGACAAGTTAATGGGTCCAGCACATCAACATGGCACATGTATACATATGTAACAAACCTGCACGTTGTGCACATGTACCCTAGAACTTAAAGTATAATAAAAAATAAAAATAAAAAAGAAGTACATTTTATGCTTAGTATAAACACACATAATCTATCTAATCTGTCATCTATTATAAAACAAAGGTTTCACAAACCAACTTCCATTCTTAACTGTTTGTGACAAACCCTGATTGTTCTATTACAATTTATTTAAAGCCCATTTGCATGGATATAAGTTCTTTCATATAATGACTCTTCCTAACTTTTCATTCTTATCTGCAGAATCTCTTTCATACTATCTCAGTCTCCAGCGCTGTTCAACAAACATACATGCTTGTGCAAACATGCAGAAATACACATGTATGCACATACACAATGCTATTTCTCTGATTTTTCATATAGATGAGATTTCTTATCTTCTGCAACAAATTTTGATAACTGCACATTTCTTAAAGTTTTATTGTTCAGTACATAAAAGTAAAGAAGTTGGGATTAAGCAAAGAGAGCTGGGTTATAAGCTGTTGAGGGAAATTTAAGATTTTTTTTATCCTTTGGGGGAAAAATGGTATTAAGGTACTGCTAAGGTAGTGAATATATCTGGCTCAAAATTATTAACCCTAATAAGATGTTGTCAATTGGACTTTTTCGTAAGAGTATTTCCATTCATTAAATTATCTAACTAGGTAAGGTAATGTCTTGAACCATCCTCCTTAAAAAAAAAAAAAGAAAAAAAAAAAAACTTAGAGAAAAATGAGCCACTGAATAATCTTCACCCCCACCCCCTGTGAGACACTACAGGTCTGAGGGGATGAGAATATGAAAACACAGTTCTGTTTCGGTGAACAGAAAATGAAGAGCACTTATGAATATCTAGGGTATGGGAGATAGACTGACAGCTGCCATTAGCATTACAACTATCTCCATGTAAGGATATCCAAAGAGCCACCTCTAATCCATGCTCCAGTAGAAGTGTCCATTGTAAACTCATAGGCGTCTCAAGCATGGAAGAAGGCAGCTTTTAGGCATGGAGAATTGTAAGATTAGGTGACCATTGCCACTGATACCAGTTCTGTTTGTCCTTTGCTTAATGTAGATGCTATTAAAGAGTATTTAATTCAGTCAATGAAAGAATTGAAATAGACTAAATGTTTAAAGTCAGCCAATAAAGTTAATTACATAAGACTTATTTAAAGTGCCTAATTCAGATAACACCATCTCTGAAAAATGTTCTATCTTGAAATGTCCTATAGAGTTTCCTGTTTTAGTGAAATTCCTATAGATAAAAGTATTCAGTGCTTTTCCTCAGCTATTTCTGATCCTTACACACATGTTCCCAATGCTACGTTCATATTGAATTGTAATTTACAGAGTAATTTGCATGTGGCAATCAGGATTACTAACTCCTATTAGACTCCCTTGTATTACCCAAAATATATTGTAATAATAATAGTACTTACTTGTGCATGCAATTTTACAATTGAATGGCATATGAGAAGGAGTTTACCTATCACTTCTCATATTTCTATCCTGTAAAAGACTAAGGACATGGAATTTGCGCTTGTGGTCTTTCATTGGGAACTTTTAGAAGGAATGTTTTGTTTTGTTTTTGCCATAGAGATGAAGAGCAGATCAGAGCTTCCATGGGGCTCAGGACTTTGTGCCTCAATAACAAAAGTTGAGCACATCCACCCTCCTTCATGCCTCATGTCCAGAACAGCAGTGCACCACTGGCATTATCACCTAAGTGTACAACAAGGCAAGATCACCTTTGACAAGCTCTCCCTTTCTTCTGCCTCCCTTTGAGATTGTGGGAGAGGCCTGTCTTCACTCTGTTCTTTGTGTCTACAATAAGAGTGGCTGATCTACTATCTTTCTCTTCTTATGTAGCTGTTTTATATTTTCGTTGCACTTACTACTCTGCTTCTCTTTGTCGGCACACCTGTTTATGTGACCCAAGACCTCTGCTTTAGCCCCAGGCCTGGATAAATTTGCTATTTAAGTTGCTTACTGCAGTTATCATGTGCTTGCACAGACAACCCAAATTGTCATCTGTTTTCTATTAGGCTACCAAATACTTAGCCATGCTCATCAGTCAGACCTTTGACGAGGAAGTGGAAGAAGTGAAAAGCCAGAACCCTATCAATTGCCAGCATTTATTTATGTATCTCTGTTCCTTACAGCAGTGAGCCCTGTTCTAGCCTATCATAGGCACTGCACATAGAATTCTATTAATATCTGTTGTACTGAGTTAAACAGAATGCACAGAGAAAATGATACATAACATCTCATCCATAATGCAAATGCTACACTACCAGTGTTTTTCAATTGCTGCTTATCTCTAATGACCTTCTTAGCTCTGCTACACACTGAGAAGACACAAATCACAAGAAAGGAGGACAAAATCTTACCATGTAGAGGTAGATTAGGGCAGATTCTCCATTATGTCTGTCCTTGAGAAAACTGTTAGGATCACCATAAAAAGTACATTGTAGAGACTCCAATACACTGTGAATAAAGGAGTTAGAGGAGGTGAATGAGCAGAATCATTGGTGGAGAAATAATTATTTGGCTGATGCAGTGAAATATCTGAGTCCCTCTTTACTGACCAACAATCGACCTCAGAAAAGTATAGCGTCCCTTCACCTAAGTGTGTGTAGGATGGATTAGAGTGAGGTGGTCCTCAGCTTAAATTTAGCTTACATGTTAATGGTTAGTGATGCCAAAATAAAAATTTAAGTGGGAAAAAATGAAGCTCATGGGGTTATGCTTGGTGCAATTGTTGTAAAGAATGTTTCTAGGGATAATTTTTGCTGACGAAATAAATCACTCTCAGTAATTCATTGTCAATTAAGGATGTGACTGAGAACAACATAGTTTATTGTAATTTTCAATAATAAATAACGACTTTGATTACTGGAATAATTTTAACTATCTACATTCATAAATGTTACTGATGAATTTCTTTTAAAAATATCCCTATGTTGGCCAGGTGTGGTGGCTCACGCCTGTAATGCCAGTGCTTTGGGAGGCCCAGGTGGGTGGATCACAAGGTCAGGAGATCGAGACCATCCTGGCTAACATGGTGAAGCCCCGTCTCTACTAAAAATACAAAAAATTAGCCGGACGTGGTGGTGGGTGCCTGTAGTCCCAGCTACTCAAGAGGCTGAGGCAGGAGAATGGGGTGAACCCGGGAGGTGGAGCCTGAAGTGAGCCGAGATCGTGCCACTGCACTCCAGCCTGGGCGACAGAGCCAGACTCTGTCTAAAAAAACAGACAAAAAATCCCTATGTTACTTCAGTAGGTCCAGATTAAACTAACAACATACCGTTTTAAGGTTCTGTGCCTGATGTATTTGTATGTGTGAATGTTGGCTGGTGTTGTTGAAAATGTGTTCCATGGACCAGTAGTGCCTCCAAATATATTAGTATGTATCTGCCGTACTGAAAAAAGTGAAACCATTTTGTTTACTTTAGGATGTTTTATTTCTCCAAATGTGAATCTCACTGAGGGCAATAGAGCATGGAGTGAATCCAAAATTCATTTGTCCAGAGCACATTTTAACACAGTACATCCAGTAGCATATGGAATGGGATAAATGGTATCCCCTACCCGCAAAACATATGCCTGTGTCCTAATCCTTGGAACCGGTGAATGTTACCTTATCTGGAATAAAGGTTTTCATAGCCATACTTAAGGTTCTGGAAAATGGGAGTTGATCCTAGGTTAACCAATAGCTAACCAATGGTTAACTAATCCCATGACAAATATCTTTATAAGACAGATACTGGCCGGGCGCGGTGGCTCACGCCTGTAATCCCAGCACTTTGGGAGGCCGAGGCAGGCGGATCACAAGGTCAGGAGATCGAGACCACGGTGAAACCCCGTCTCTACTAAAAATACAAAAAATTAGCCGGGCGCGGTGGCGGGCGCCTGTAGTCCCAGCTACTCAGGAGGCTGAGGAAGGAGAATGGCGTGAACCCGGGAGGTAGAGCTTGCAGTGAGCCGAGATCACGCCACTGCACTCCAGCCTGGGCGACAGAGGGAGACTCCGTCTCAAAAAAAAAAAAAAAAAAAAAAAAAAGACAGATACATAGTGGAGACACACCCAGGAAAGTCCATGAAGCAGAGAGATGCACAAGTCAAAGAACGTGAATAGCTGCAAGGAGGGAGAGGAGGGATTGGTCCCCAGTACAGCCGCAGGACATGCGTCTCCATCCTTAATTAGACTCTGTACTGCTAATGGCAACAACTGGGAGAGAATATACTTCTTTGTTTTAAGCCACACAGTTTGAGGCAATTTGTTACAACAGTCCTAGAAACTACTATAGCATCTTTGGCAAATATTGCCATAGGCATCTTTAAACATAGATACCTATTATAAAATATGTTCAATATTTAATTTATCTTTAAATAGTTAAATATATTATTTTTCTTTATATATATCAATATATAGATACATATATAATTGATATAAATATATTATTATTATTGAAAATAATTCTGCCAGAAATCTTTTCCAGAATGTATTCCATATTTCCTATGGAATATGCTGATTCCTATGTCGATTTCTATACTAATAAAGGTAATTACAGAACTACATAAAATTTCTATCCTTAACTCTTCTAATAAATGTTTATCTGCATAATATGCCATTCCATAATAATTATTTATTCTATTTTCTAGAAAAATACAGCAGATACAAAGGACCTTAAAGTTCTGGTAATCAGAATATATTTCAGAATGTAATAGTAGGTTAAGGAGAATTGTAATTATCTTTAGCAGAAGGACAACAGTTTAAAAAATATCTGCAAACCTTTAAAAAGCTGTCTTTCATAAGTCATGGGGATCGTTTTTACTCTTTTGCCTGTTTGGAAAGGGAGCATCCTTGCGTAAAGCACAAATGGAAGTTTTTCATCCTGTGATAAAAACAGTAGCAGCAATGAAAACAATTGCTATCATTTATTGAGTGTCTGTCGTGTGACTGGTACTATGTTAGTATTTTACATGTATAAAACACAAAAACATCTGCAAAATGTTACTATCTTCATTTTCTGATCAGAAGTCAGAACTTCCAAGAAATTAAATCATTTTCCTAAGTTTAAACATCTAGTATATACCCAAGCAGAGACCCAAGATTTTATATAGAATGTTTCCAAATCTGAATTTTTATTCCCTTTCTTATTTGGAAAAGACCTGTATTCTCACACTGAAATTACAGATAGGTTTTAATGATGACTATTTGCACACAAAATAACAGAAGAAACCAACATACATGGTTTACTCACAGAAAAGAGGATGTTCATAAAATCAAATGTAGGCAGTTGGTAGGCAGTGTGTCACTTCCATGCCTGGGATGTTCTCTGGGAGGACAGAATCTTTATAGGTAGCTGCTCCCACACGCTCTGACTATATTTGTTCATTGTTGCTTGGACTTGATATGGGCTTTCTCTATACTAGGGGTGTAATGCACAATAGATGCATTTAACAAAAAGTGATATGCTTCCATCTTTTCTTTAAAAACAAGCAATACATAGATTATCAACTTTTTCTGTTTAGCATAATATTTAAATAGGAGTCAAAAAGAGCTTATCTTTCTCATTTGCAAGCAACTTTTTAGGTAATAAGTGATTTCCTGTGGAGACATAAAGGGCAATGATCCACTTCTGCCATCAGTTTCCTCTGCTGATTTGAGGCTCCCTCTCATTTGGAATTATCCCATTTTAATAGCTAGTGAGGATAAGTTCGAATTCCCCAGCACCCATTTTTCCAATAAACTGAAAGAAGGAAATAGTCTCATTTTCTTTCCACTTAGACAGAGTTTTCATGGCATTCATGAGACTTTGACCAGGCTGTGCAATAAGTCAGTGTTGGCTTCTTAGGTGTTGTTTCCAATGGGCAAAACAGAACAGATAATCCCCAGATCATATGACTGTTTTGAGGGGTAAATAAAGATAACACATGATGAATGTACTAATACAATAACACATGATGAATGTACTAATACCACATTGATAGCTCATAGTGGTGCAATTACTCTTATAGTCTTTCCAGAATCTGCAGAATCTTGGGTACCCCCTATATTATGACAACACTACCCACTTCATTCTGCAAGAATGACTGAATATTTTTTCTTCACTGGCTTTTTTTCACATTGACCTATTCCATATTATCTGAAATACTCTTATGACTTGAACTCTGTGACACCACACTACTATGTTTCATTTGCTTCTCTACTTATTATTTCTTATTCTGTTTTACAGATCTATCCTCCTTCATCCAGCGTTGTAATGGTGAAGTGC
The DNA here is from genome assembly GCF_049350105.2 of Macaca mulatta. Lineage (NCBI taxonomy): Eukaryota > Metazoa > Chordata > Mammalia > Primates > Cercopithecidae > Macaca > Macaca mulatta. The sequence continues at coordinate 76,058,590 of NC_133408.1, forward strand.
CCAAGCACACTCGCCTACATTCTCTCCTTAGGTTATTGTAGCCACATGCCAATGGCCGTCTGTTCAGTGTTGCCTATCATAATGATCTAGCCTGACATCTTCATCAGAGAAGATGAAGCAATGGTTATTGTACGTGTACTGTTGCCATTTTCACAGTCACTTCAAAGTTAACACTTGAACCGCGTTGATTACCATCCACCACCGTATCATTCTTCCTCACTAACCAACACCTCCTCCAACAGTTCTGTCTTAGTAAATAACACCAATACCTGTCATACTTAAAGAAATTGGGTGCCAGTGGTAACTCTTTCTCCATCACCCTGTCTCCCTTCTAACTGTTTAAAAGTATGGTATCACTTCCATTCACCCTCAAAATATCTTGCTAATCTCTTCAGGTCTCTCTATATTCATTGCTGTCACCTAGGGCAAACCATCACATTTTCTTACAATCTTTCTGAACAAGCTTTTTAAAAGAAGTCTGTCTGTCCCTTCATTCACCATTTTTTTCTCCATAATGCATTAGGAGTGAACTTTAAAAAAATGTAAATTTGATTGAGCATTTTTACATTTTATTTAAATTCTTCAATATATGCCCCAAAGTCTTTATGTTGCCTTGTAACCAGCATGGTTTGGCCCCTCTTGACATCCAGTCTACATACATTTCCCTTTCACTTACAATGTAGTCTTTGCTTGTGGTGTTACAAATGCCATTCCTTTCACGAATATAACGCTTCTCATAATCACATCTGAACTCAATCTCACCGTATAAAAGATGCCTTGCTAGAGTTTCAGGGTAAGTCAGTTTCCCTGTCACTAATCTTATGGTAGCCTGTGCTTCAACTCTATGGTTCTTAAAATTGTTAGTCATTGTATTTTCATGCTTACTTAAGTATTTATCACACAGTCTATCCAAGTTCCATGAATACAGGTAAAATACTTATTTTTGATCAGCATTGTTTTCCCACTGTCTGGGGCAATTTAAATACATATTCAATAACTGTTGAATGAATGAATGAATAAATGAATTCCATCAACAAAAACGGCACTTCTTCCAAGTGAGCTGTTACTCTGGGCACACCCTTCATTGCTCAACTCCAACACCAGCCTCTTCAAATGCTGCAGGAGTATCGTGACAGTGAATAAGTCTCATGAGATTTGATGGTTTTATAAAAGGGAGTTCCCCTACACAAGCTCTCTTGCCTGCCACCATGTAAGACATAACTTTGCTCCTCCTTTGTCTTCCACCACGTGAAACTGTTAAATCTCTTTCTTTTGTAAATTACCCAGGCTCAGATATATCTTTATTAACTGTGAGAACAGTCTCTCTCCTTTGTTCATTACTGGCAGAATTAATTGCTCTCTCCTACAAGTTCCTAATAGGGTTTACTGATGCCACTCAAGCTTTTTGTAGAAGATAACCGGGCTATTTATTGGTTTTGTCAAGAGGCTGGTGAAGAAGAGAGAGACAGTGTTTACTTTCTCAAAGCCAAAATTAAGGAAATGCCTTTACTGCCGATGTCATGGTGTTTATATTGTTAACTTCCTCCTCACTTTCTCTATCACTATCTCTCCCCATCTCTGTCTCTGTTACTCCATCTCTATCCCCCTGCCTCTCTCTCTCTCCCCCTCTGAAGACTCCACATTTAGACAGACAAGTGTCAAGTGGAAGAGAGGGGACATTGAGGACAGATATCCTGAGGAGGCAGAGGTATAAGCCTCAACGGGTAACAAAATCATTTATTTGAAATGGAAGCAGAGCAAAGCAAATAGAAGGAAGCAGAAGGCGTTTTTCAACACACTGCTTCACCATATTGTTCTTTATATCACTCAGGTATCAGCTTCCATACTCACTGATTCTGGGCTATTTCTCAGGTATATGATTCTTTTCTATATTTTGACGTTTGTTCTTGTCACTGGTGGAAAAAGATAGAGTCTTTGGAAAAACCCGAACATCCCTGTAAATTTTAGTTGGCATGAATTTATTTGTGTATTTGGTGCTACTGCTGATCTTCCGTCATGATTTTCAGAGCCTTATAATTTCTCCCCTTGATTCAGAGATGGAAATCTTGGAGGATGAGATATTCTCAACCAGTAATGCCCTTCTACCATCACTCCTGGCAGCCCTCCGCATTTAAGTGAGCAAAGCAAGCAAGACTTCTAGTATTACCATTTGTGTGGTATCTCTATTTCAAAAGGAGACAGGAATAAACAGACTGAATATGCTGTTATATAAGACTGGCTACCCAGTATCAAAAACAACAAGGAAAAACAGGACAAAACAAAACTTTCCCTATGACACGGACTATAATAGAATGTTTGATAAGTTAAAGGACTCCTGTAAGCAAACAAGACTGGTTATGCTTTGATTTAAGAAGTAGTCTGGGGAGACTTCATGAAATATTTATATTTGGACTAAGAATATATTCTCTTAACCCTTTGATAGTATTAGCATATTATCCCAAAACACGCATTTACCTTTCCCTTACAGGTGTCACTCCTAATCTAGTTGCATTCCTCACAAGATGTTATCTCTCAAATATCAACACGTATCTGGCCAAGAAAGTTTCAACTTAATATGGAATAAATAATTCTGCAACTTATTTGTTATTATTATTTTGGGGAAAGAAAAGAACAAATTCACATGTTCATGCAAACGTAAGATTGAAACAGGAAAAATGTACAGAGATACATTCTCTCAGACTTCTGCTTCTTTTCAGGATGAAGTACCAGAACAAGACTCTCCCTCCTGCAACAAACAAATATGTAACTGGACAAAACATATGAAGCAAGTGTTTTCATGCACTAAAAAATGATCATTGCAAGATGACAGCCCTCGAAGAGAAAGAAACTCACATGATGAGTCCCATGACCACCAGCTTTCTGTTGGGGGAAAATTTACTGACTCTGTGGCAAAAAGCAAATCACAGAGATCCTGTGAAACTGAAAATGCAGAGATCAGACTATATTGCAGCTGAAGCAGTTGGAATTTTTGTGGAGCGGCCTGGAGGAGGGATCAAAGAAAAGAGCTTTGTAGAAAGCCCCAGAAGCCCATGTGTAGATCCCCTGCAAGTTCATGTTAAAGAGGTATGCACACATGCATACACGCTGTACAAGCCACCCAAGGTATTCCAGATAGCAGGTGCCACCGATCTGAGAAACAGTAAACTTAGGGTAATGCTGGGCTCATTGTAGATCTCATTAACACCCATGACAACCATTAGTGATTAGAAAGGTAGCATGGACCATGCCCTAGAGCAAAATCTACTCTACACCCACTGTAACAAACCTAAAATAAAGTTTAAAGAGATCTCAGAGATCTCTTTAACATTTGGAGCTTAAGTCTCTTAAAGTTAGAAAGGCTTATAAAACACTTGAAGTTTCTACGGATTTTCATATTTTCACAAACCAAGCATAAAAGTTTACTCAGTTCAAGGTGATTGAATAGTAATTGACTAACTGATCTGATTGCTAAAACAAGAATCAACATTTTTTGAGGATGGGTAGAAGGGTTCTAATTCTTTACACTTGATTGTGTTACCCAAAATGTTTCACATTTTTTTAATCACCAGAATTACAAAGAAAAAAGAAAATGTAACTTACGGTCAAGAAAAAAATAATATAAAGCAAACTTTAAACTCTTTATAGATAAACACAAAGTGGTTGCTATAAAAGTTTTAAAGAACTATAAGAAAATAGTTTTAATATGTGAAGACAAAGTCTTATCAGATATACAGAAACTATAAAAAGAATGACACGGCAACTTTTAGAATAGAAAATTACCGTAACCGAAATGAAACAGTTTCTGGATGTTCCCAGCAAGAGTTTTGGGATAGAATAAAAATTTCCATAAGAAAGAAGTCAGTGCACAGTTTGGTTTCCCTGGGAAGCAGACTCTGCTGTGGAGATTAGCTAGCAGGGTCTTTTTAGGGAGTGCTCTTAGGATTAATACCCTAAAGAAAGAAGAGAAGGAATCAAGACTGGAAAGAGGGAAAAGTTGAACTGCTATGTAGTCCTATGAAGTCCTCAGCCAATCGCATAGGGAACTCTGGAGCTGGGGATGAAATTTCAGAATTCCTCAAATTGAGGTGATAGGACAGGGCATTCACGTCCCTGTGATAATCAGTCATTAACTCCTGGCTGTCTTTGGAAGAAGAAATGAGCTTGAGTGAGGCTGTTATCTTCACTAGAGTCCATTTCTTTCTGTGGAGGGCTTACAGCTGAGGGATGCCTTTTGCTAGCACTCCCTGAACATGAATGAGGAAGCCCTGCAGAGGGATCTGTCTGATGGACCGTAGTCCCCATCACAGTGGACAATGTGCACCTTCTTATTAACTTCTTTGTGTAAGATCTGGGAGCACACCCCCAGGAATTCTGTGAGCCTTTCTTTCTCTCGGTCATTTATCAGAGGAAGGTCATTGGAAAGACTTCCAGGACCTGCCTCTGTATTTGGTGTCAAGGCTGCACTGGATCCTCAGGGTCTTCCTCCTCTAATATCCAATCTAGACTCCCTTCATCTTCAGCCAGCATCTCTGTTTGTCTTGGTGGCTCATCTGGTGATGTGAGCTGGATTTTAACCCCTATTCCCCTAGGCATCCAAGCCCCTGGTCACCACGTATTCTTCAGTTAGATAAGGACTTGCCGAGAGAAGCCGAAGTAAACCACGTAGGTGTCAGGTGTACTCCTACCTGCCCCCCAGTAGCTGTCTCTTCCTGAGAGTCAAGATCAATTACACCTGTCACATTACTGACTCTTTTTGCCTACTGGTTCTCCGGCATGTAAACTCTGAAAGGCTTAGACAGTGACTTTAGCTTTTAGGTCAAGGGGAATCTTAATGTCTCCCTCGTAGAGGCAAACCTGCTTTGGTAACAACAAGCTTTAAGCTTACGATACACAGAACTGCAAAGATAAAATACATGAGTCCCCAAATAAATCACTTGAAGCGATGGTGAGTAGGGAGACTTTTATTTTGATCTCTTGCTTGTTGGATCCATGCATTCTACTTGTTCAGGGAGCAGTGCCATATAGCTGCCACTGATTTAAAGGACATACTACATTCTCAATGATAGCACCCCATTCTGGTAAAGCACTGTCTCCTGGCTGGAGCATGAACTGTGCCTTTAAAGAGACCGTTCGATCATGTTACCAGATGACAGCTGCTGTTATATGATACAAACAGCTTGATTTTGTTATAAATTAACCCTCCTGACTGCCAGGAGAAAAAAGTAGGGAACTGTGATATGCTCATGGTGTCTTTCAAAACAGACATCTCTATCAAGCAATGGGAAACTCCTGGCCCCACTAGGAAGCACTCTTTTCATAAGAAGGAGCATGCCACTTTTGCAGAGTCAGAGGGTTCAGGGAAACCTGGGGATTCAAAATATTTAGAGCATCAACCCAGATATGCTCATTCTACATGTCAGGGTCATTGTTTCCCAACAAGCCTCCTGCTTGCATGGCACAGCTGCCACGGTGAGGATTTTTCTTCTTTGAAGCTCAGCTACTTTTCCCACTAAGCTCTAGGTCTGGTCCTCAGCTTTCTCTGCCTTCCAGTTTTAAGAGAGTGGAGTCTCTTTATATGCAATCAATGAGGCCTTCTGGTCTCCACATTTACTTTTTAATCATCAATCAAACACTCTCAAGCTTAGCAGTAGGCACTCAATCCCACTGCCCTATGGTAACTATTTTCAACATCTCTCTTCAACACCAGGTTGTACCAGATAGTGCAGTTTTTGCCAGTGGTATAACATTGGTCCACGGCCAGTGAATGTTTTAGTAATTGTGCTGTTAGCTTGTGCCAGGGCCTCTCTGTGCTCCACCTGCCACCAGTGAGGTTTTTATCGCCAGCTGGTTGGCAGCTGGTCGAACTCCAAAATTCCGTTTTAGCCTCTCCTTTATTTGGACCATTCTTGGCACCAAGTGTCATGGGTTAGGTCCTTCAGGTAGCAAAATCTGAGATTAAAATTAGTGCGCAGTATGCTTATGAGGAAGCATGATTGGAATCACTGCCTTATAAGAGACAGGAGGCTTTGGCATGGGGAGACGGTGCATTGTGGTGCAGTCCTGAAAATGACCCAGGACACACGCATGGGGAGTGCTGAGTGAGCCTCAGGCGAGTGGTTTGGAGTAGGTGAAGCATCTGGTTCTTGACCTTATGGGTTGATCAGACAATGAATGTAGGCTGCTTGTGAAAGAAATTGTGAGCTTGGAATTGTGCATTCCCCCCCTCCAAAAAAAAGACTGCACCTGAGGACAGTCATCTGGCAGCACACCCAGAACCTGAGGGGAGAACTGGGTGGCACATAACAGCTTTCATCATAAAGTCCTTAAATCTGCTTGAACCGTGTCTAAAAATAATCAGGCATCTCTTATGTGATAGACATATTGACACTAGCTATGAACACCATATATTATTTCAATTTTGCATGTCCTGAAGTATCAGGCAAGCAAGTAACGTTACTTCACTTTGGACTTGCCTTTTTTTTCTTATGAGAATTCCACTAATTTTAGAAGAGTTTATATAGCAAGATGGAGCCACAGACTGGAGGTTATCCAGTACCATCTGCATTTGCATGTTCCAAAATTCCTCTTCAACAGAGACGAGCGCTAGCAATTTCATCTTTACAATTTATATGCCATGATGTGGGAAAAGTATATCTAGTATATGAAAATTGTTAAGCCACAGTTCATTGTGCTATTAATTGGGAAATGTTACTGCCTTTTTAAATTTACTCATGGGTTAGCTAATCATCAGATACTCTTATTCAGTCTTAGACATCGTTAAAAATTACTGTAATAAAACCACCTCTCAATTTTGGCTTAAAATTAACAAGCATAAGTTATTACTAAGTTATGTTTGGTAAAACATTTATCTCCCAAATATTAACTTTTAAAATAAATATACTAAATTTGAACTTCGTATTTAAGATGATTTATTGGATTTTTATGAGTCAACTTTTTTACCTGTGAAATCTCCTGGGTTCAGTTTAACACTGTGACTGACTTACACGAGGCTTTGTTGCAGACTTCCTCCAAAGATCGGGGTGTACCAATCAAAGTGATGATTGCAGTCCCAGCTTCTAGGAGGCTGAGGCAGGAGGATCGTTTGAGCTCAGGAATTCGAGGCCAGCCTGAGTATCAAAGGGAGAGTCTGTCTCTAAAGGCAAACAAACAAACCAAACAATCACTACTAAAGGTAATACTTCTCAAGTGACAGTGTAACTCAGTGGGAAAAGAGCCTTTTATTTTCCTAATTGCATTTAGAAGGACTGAGTATGTACTTATTTCAAATTTAACAATGAAGTAAAAAAAAAAAAAAAAAAAAATTTCTAGTTTCTAATAAAATCATGACATTAAAATAAACTAAATATCTGAATTGCTGCTTACTGGATGTGTAGCAAAACAAAAACCAGAGTGTAAAATTCGATCTTGCATTCCAGGTTGCACTGATTTTCTTTCTTGCTTTCAGACTCCCTGCATGCTAAGTGTGCACAATGAAAACGTTCAGCAAAAATAGTCCAGATCATTACCAATCAAGCCATCCCTTCAGCAGCAGTGAAAAGTGTAGTTAGTTTTCTGGTACAAAACAGTAATATTAACCCAATTACAAACAGTTAGCACAATGTCAAAGGTTGCAAATAGCATTTCCTGCTCTTAAGAACTTCAATGACAAGTAGTACCTAATTTCTTTTGAAAATGACTTTCTGTGAATATAACCTTTGGAGAAGTAAGTGAATTTTGAGCTATCCTTAACATCGAAGAATGTCTTAAATATGAGAACTTCACTATTTGTCTTTGATTTCAAAAGTTCTATCCAAAGCCTGAAAGGTTTAGATAAACTTCCTTTTCCAAGCATTTGTTGAAGTCGGTCATTGTTACTTGAAGATCCAAAGCCTTGTATTAAGCTTTTGTTAAAACCTCTTTCAAGTGAACTTTAGAGATTTTCAGTTCCAAGGAAAATGCAAGGAAAGGAACACCTATGGGGACTCTCATTAACTGAAAACTCAAGTGTTCAGCATGCCTGGCTATCCTGTGGAAGAGACAATAGGCAAAGTTTTCTGAGAAGGACCTCACAATCTCTCTGTATTCTACATGCATCAACTAACTTCTGTGACACCCAATTGTTCTTACCTATAAACTCCCAACTTTCCTCTTCCTGATGCCAAAGAGCATGTATCATGTACTCATTACGTGGGTATTATTGTGTTAACTCAGTAAGTAATCCAGCCTCAAGGTTAAGCATACAAAGATTTTAGAACCTGAAATTTCAGTTTCAAACATCAGCTCTGCCACTTTTCTTGCCATATATCAGTTTTCCTCATCTGTCAAAGGGTAATACGAATGGCTCCTTCCTGGAAGGATGTTACATGATTAATATTTATAAAACACTAACAACAATGAAAACGATATCAACAATATTTATAAGACATTAACAACTACTATAATTGAGCGTAATTTCCAACATTTTTACTTTTGTAAAAATATTAAATTTATTTATTTAAATACTCATGTGATGATATAATTTTGAATAATATATTGATGTATATGTGGACACATTAAGCACTTTAAGATTTGAATAATGTCCTCTGCTGTACAAAGTTGGATTCAAACCTATTATCTCACTTTTATAAGTGAAGAAACTACAGATCTGCTGAGTAATTTTAGCCGCTAGCTAAAAATGAGGCAACTCTGTAAAGCAATTGGAAAACAGATGAAATAAGTGATTAATAATAGAAACCAGTGAAGCCTGAGCGAACAGAACTCGATGGATGGAAAATAGGCTTTGGAGTGCACCACAGCTGGTGAGATGCAGAAGGCCCAATTCAAGCCACTTCCAACAGTGACAATGACTCATCAGAAACTACCATGGTTAAGTACAGGAGAATATTGAGAGATGAAAACTGCATTTCTTTTACCATCTGTCTGGAGACCTGGAAAGAGCATTCTTATTCCACAGTACGTCTTTCAGTCACTCAGCCCTGAGTTACTACCCAGGTTAAAGTTGTAGGGAGGCATACATTGGCTAAATATAGGATGCTCTTAAGGCTACTCCACAATGGGATTTGCTGCCTCCTGAGTTATGGAGCACTCTGTCACTGCAGAAATACACTCAAGGGTTGCACAGACATTTTTCAGGAATGATTGAAATTTTCCATATTGGGTTCAACTGTATATTCCCATGGGTCCATGTGAGTGATAACGTTCTGTGATTTTAAATCTTGTCAAGGTCATGCAGTGATTAAAGATAGGTTATACTTGTAAAAGATGTAACTAGAAAAAAGAGCTATTCAAGAAAAGAAACGTGACTTTTGAAGCTTCCTCAAAGGGGAGGTTTTTCACGGTGCACCTCCTGATGTAAGACAAAAAGACAACTGTCAGCAGAGATGAAGGAAGTCAAATGGGTCCAAGGCACTGATGTGGGGCACTGAAGGCAAACAGCACGGGAAGAAGGGGGCGCACTGGGGTATGCGTCCTGACTTGTAATTAGGACACCTCTTCACATCCTTAAGAGGAAACACTGGCGGGGAAGAAGCGAATTTGAAACCAAGAGGGAATGCCTGAACAATACAAGGCTCTCTCTAGATACTAAATATCAACAAACTAAACATAAATAATTATGTATATAATTTATAATATGTATATACACAAAGGAAGGAAACCGTTAAACACAAAATACTTCAGTGAAAAATGCTTAAGTGTGCTATCTGAATTGTATATTCAGTAAAATAATTCATTTTAGCTAAAGAAATCACTGTGATTTTAGTTAGCTAGAAATATGCACTGATTACAAGGTGACGAGTTACAGTAATAATAATATTTCAACATATATTAATCACTTACTTTAGGTGGATCCAATGCTAGAAAGGTGCTTTAAAGGCGTTAATTAATCTTCCAATAACTCAATGAACTGACTGCTATCATTACCCCCATTTGCAGGTGAGGTGCAGAGCTATAGCTAAGTGATGTTCACAAAGGTTGGAAGTGGAGAAATGAAAAGCGAAGCTCCATTGGTCTGATTTGAAATCCCATGCTCTGGGTCATGTTTCAGCATTGTTTCTCCGCTAAGAGTGATCAGAGAAAAAATGAAATCAGATTTAAGGGGACTGATTCTCATTTAAGGTATTCTGCATGCTTCACCAATCCTGTTCTTCCCTTACCAGTGCCAGCGTCCTCTCACATGTCACGTGCCCATCTTCAAGCCTCAACAAAGTTCCCATTTATTTCACGTATCTCCCATACATTCCCTGCAAAAATGGCCTTTCCTTCTTCCATGAGAAATGGTAAACTATGCATGCAAGTTTGTCAGGAAATGGCAGACTTAGATTTTTGTCTATTATACATGACCTGTTTCTCTAAAAATAGTTTAAGCAATTTGGGAGTAGAATGTTGTTTTTAAATATGGTCAGATTACAATTGTCTGTATTACCAAATATGTAAACACTCTATTCTCCAGGAATAAAAAAAATCATAATTATAGTTCAGAGTTTCTGGAACCATTTGAAGACAACTAAAGAGACCCACCTGAAAATCTGATTCCTAGTGGTTAAGTTTGGATAAGGCTGCATGCTATACCTTTTCTTGAAAATTTACAACAGCATCACATTGTAAGTACAGAAATGTTCTACATAATAGAGCCAATTTCTTTTGTTTGTTTGTTTGTTTGTTTTTTGAGATGGAGTCTCGTTCTGTTGCCGTCCAGAGTGCTGTGGTGCAATCGCGGCTCACTGCAACCTCTGCCTCCCGGGTTCAAACAATTCTCTTGCCTCAACCTCCCGAGTCGCTGGGACTACAGCCCCGTACCACCATGCCCACCTAATTTTTGTATTTTTAGTAGAGACAGGGTTTCACCATGTTGGCCAGGATGGTCTCAATCTCTTGACCTCATGATCTGCCCGCCTCGGCCTCCCAAAGTGCTGGGATTACAGGCCTTAGCCACCCTGCCCAGCCTACCAATTTTAATATATTTAAATTGTACACATAGTTAAAATGTATTCTCAATGTAATATAATAATTTCCAGAAACATTTGACCTTGAAACCATTCAAAAAATGTTATCGGCTGTCAACATTTTCTAAAGTATGTTTGGATCTACACTGATAGTAAATATGCCCTTAAGTCTAAAAGCAAGTGATCTCAGATTGATATCAAACCACTAACTCTGTCACGATCAAATTATATGGGACCTGTGAGATTTTCTCAGGGTATAAATGCTATACCTCAGGGTATAAATCTTTTTCCATTGAACCTTTAATTATCTTCACACAATTTTAAGAACTCATTGATTATAATTTTTCCTATTAATTTCAGAAAAGTAATTGGAATTATTTCTTCTAACCTTAAATAATCTTTCTAAGTGTTGTTATCTCCTCTCACCTTTTTTCCTTGCTAAGATGAAATGTCACATAAAGTCTTCTTCTTTTTACTCTGGTCTCATTGCAATTTGAAAAATTATAGAATTGTAACGTCTACCTTTATTTTACCAGGTGTCTGGTTACCAATTATTGAATTGTAATGTCTATCTTTATTTTACCAGGCATTTCTAGTGTCATGATATATATGTATTTTTAAATTTCCTATTATAGCTTTGCCAGATATGAGTGTGTTTCTAAAATAATACTGATATGTTCTCATCATTAGACAAAAAGGTTAAAAAATGATAGAAAAATGAAATATCTAGGTGTTACTCCTTCCATGTGCCAGTGTGGGCTTTTCTGCCTCACATGCCAAAACCTTTGATATGGGCTGAACTGTGGCATTCCCTCCCCCAAAGCCCACCTCTGCCAAAATTCCTATGGTGAAGTCCTCACTCTCAGTGTGGCTGTATTTAGAGAATTGGGCTTTTGTGGTGGTAAGTAGCTTAAATAAAGTCGTAAGGATGAGGCTCTCATCTGATAGAACTGATGTCCTTGTAAGAAAAGGAAAAGGTGATTGCTCACTCTCCATGCACACATCAAGGAAAGGTCACATGGGACACAGAGAGGAGGCAGCCTCTGTGAGCCCAGAAGAGGGCCCTCCTCAGACCGCAACCACGCTGGCATCCGAATCCCAGATGTCCAGCTCCCTGAACTGTGAGGAAATGAATACCTGTGTTTAAACCACCCAATTTGTACTATTTTGTTATGGCAGCCCCTGCTGACAGAAACCCCCGTCAGAACCTCCGTGAATGAATCTGTTATCTTGTTTAGAGCTTTCCTGTTTCAGTATTTTCCAGCACTCTTTCACCCTACCCTCTTCCTTTTTCATCTTATCTCCTTGGAGTTCTCAGGATAAAAGACTCTTACATTATAGGATATTTACTACTAATCAGTATAGGAAAGAGAAAAAATAAAACAAAATAGATGCATTGGAGAAGTCATCGTCTTCCAGAATCTTTGCAGTTAGTTCTCTTTTCAATTGTAAAGAAACGGTCTCAATCTAGAATAGACAAAAATAGTTTTTTCTATCCTCATCACTTTATTGAAAAAGATTACACCACAATTTCTTCTAAGCATGTTATACTCATTATCCAAATTTAACCTTGTACTCAATGAAAATCAAATGTCTTCTCCCTCCTCATGTCTTTTTTTTTTTTTTTTTTTTTTTTTTTGAGACGGAGTCTTGCTCTGTCGCCCAGGCTGGGGTGCAGTGGCCGGATCTCAGCTCAATGGAGTTGAAATTAAGGGGAAACAATGGTTCCTTGTCATGTTGTTTTGCTTAGAAAGAAAATTTGCATTTTTGTTCCATCCAATCAGATTAAGAACTAGTTAACTAGGCTTGCTCTGCCATGAATGATCCCGTTTAATGATGGTACTATTTCGAAGAAGGCCAAGACTTCCCTCAGGAGACATTATATTAACTGGCGATGTGCTTAGAGAAAACACTTAAGGAGAAGCAGTCATCTTAGGGAAGGCCCAAGGGCGTCCATTCCCATAGGTACTGGGGATCGTCACAAGACTAGAACTTCTCAAGGATCATGTTTGAAGAACCCCTTTTACCGTCCTATAATTCCCAATTTGTTTGCACAACTTGTACTAGGATTTCACAGGATACATTTCATCCTGGCAGTTAGTTAAACTCATAAGGCAAAAGTGTAGCTCATAAAGTTTCCTGGTAAGCAAGTTAGAGCAGAGCAAGTTAGAAGAGCTTAAGTCTATTGAGTTCACTATCAGTTTATTTGGGGGCGTATCAATCCATTTGAGTTAATATACTGCATGTTTGCCTAAATTCCAAAACAAACACCATGAGATTAAGCTTAAAACCAATAGAAATAATGGCATATTGGAAGAGAAAATAGAAGAGTTTGGGTAGCAAGGACACAACTGGATGTAAGACTTCACTATATTTATATTTCTATAAGTATATGTAATCCCATAGGCTTAAAACTTTTATTCCTTTTTCACCGGACTGCAGGCCAGGTATATCTTGCGTACAGTGGGCCCTGAGGTTGAAGGGACAGCCAGTAAGAAAGGTATGATGTTCCCCTGATAGAGGAAAGCGCAAAAAGGCAGAGCCTCTTCTCTCAACAGTGGCTCATGTCACTTCCAGTGGCAGAGTGTATCACAGGGCCACGCCTAACCACAAAGATGTAGAATTACTGTGTTTCCACAGGGAGAAACTCTGCAAGTCACACAACAACTGGAGGAGGTATGTGATTATCTCACAATAATGGGGAGTGGAGAAGGACAATCACTGGGAACTGTAACAAGATCTGCTGCATAAATCAACCCAGCTATTTATGAAATTGTTTGCAAAACCACTCTAAGAAAAGATTAATTCATGGAACTTTCTAACAAAGTATTTTCACCATATACTCTTACTGTGATTCATTAAAGAATAAATCCAAATTTTAAATTTTATTTGTTACGCTTTTTTGTAGATGTATCAGCTATTATAGGTATTATGTAAATGGTGTTAGCAGTCAATGTTGTAAGAAAATCTGTTAAAATTAAAACATCATAGAAACAGATACTGTTATGTCTCACATTTAACTGATGGTAAATATCACTATGAACTCAAGATTTAAAAATAAATATAGAGATAGATATAGAGATAGATATACATTAGAGATGTTTCTAGCTCTTCTCTTTGAAATAGCCCGAAGGCTATATCATGTCAGCAATAATGAGCACACCAGCAATAAACGGTACCCACATTGAAGCCTGTAATACCTTTTCCCAATAAGTTTAATATAAGCTCCTTTGAGAAATGATTGATTTCCAGTTGGGGGAACAGAAGGTTCAATCAGACCCTGGTGTATCTTTTACCACAAAGTAAACGTGCTTTTAAGTAGTAATGGGATAACAGCAAAGAACCTAATACCCAGTTTGAAGGAACTCCCAACAGAAAATTTATGAAAATTTGAGCATTTACAAAATACAGTGGATCCAAACTCATTGAATAACTGAAAATCCATGAAAAATCATGATAAGAAACATTAATAACTCTGTAATTCAGAAATTCTATTCAATTAGTAAGACTGAAGGAGACCTTGGCCAATATAAATTAAAACTCATTCAGTTCCTCCCATTGTCCAAAAATGCCCTATCTTTGCTCCTAAATAATGTACAAGGTTGTGTCAGAAAAAAAATAGTGGAACAATAAAGATTTATTGTGCCACTTTTCCACTTCTTTGTTTTGTAGCCACTGTGGATTAATTAGAGGATATACAAAGTATATTTTGATTTTCCTCTTTCTACCAGAAGGGTCTGCCATAGGTTTAATTGTGATTCAATGATAATTAAACACAGATATTTTCCACAGAACTATGAGAACAATTGTTAGTAATAGATATTACTCTGTTTGCATCATTTATTTCTGAGAGCTTAAAGCTTCCACAACATTTAAACTTACTACTGGAATATTGAAATCTTATGAGGATTGTTTACATACATATTTAATGAATTACCATAAATAACACCTATAGGACATTTGAGTTAAATTATTCCTAGAAACCACCTCCTGATAGAGCTTCTCCAACACCTACGTATTTTAAGACAAAGGAAACAAAACCTACAACTCACTAAATTAAGATTGATAGCCAAGCTATTGCCAAAACTTACAATTTACCTTAATAATTAAATATTTGAAGATAGAAAAATTAAAGGAAAAGATGTGTATGATGTCCCTGTTAGCCTACATAAAGGAACAGCCCTAGCTGAACCCAATGCAGGAGACAGACAGATTTGACATCGTGTATTCTCTGAAATTGAATCAAAGATGCGGCAAAATACCACAGTAGAAAACTGTGTTTGGATTATGTCTTTTTGGATACAATTTCTTCTTCATTCTAAGGCTGCAAGCCAAACAAACAAACATACCAACGGAGAATTGTTTGTATGGAGGACACGGATGCGGCTGTCCTGGGAACACCGTGTGTTGGGAAATTGAGAGCTGACAGTGCACAGAAAATGCACATATTGAAAGTCAAGAGTCTTTGAAACAGTAAAGTGTGGACTGGAGAACCATGTAGACTGGCTCATTCAGCTCAATTTTGGACTTTTTTTTTCAAACAGTCTCCCTCTGTTGCCCAGCTGGAGTGCAGAGGCATGATCTTGACTCACTGCAACCTCTGCCTCCCGGTTTCAAGCGGTTCTCCTGCCTCAGCCTCCGAGTAGCTGAGATTACAGGCGCATGCCAGCACGCACAACTATTTCTATTTTTAGTAGAGATGAGGTTTCACCATGTTGGCCAGGATGGTCTCAATCTCCTGACCTTGCCATCCGCCCGCCTTGGCCTCCCAAAGTGCTGGGATTACACGTATAAATTTTTTTTTTTTTTTTTTTGAGAGTCTCGCTCTGACGCCCAGGCTGGAGCGCAGTGGCCGGATCTCAGTCGCTGGAAGCTCCGCCTCCCGGGTTTACTGCCATTCTTCTGCCTCAGCCTTCCGAGTAGCTGGGACTACAGACGCCCGCCACCTCGTCCGGCTAGTTTTTTGTATTTTTTAGTAGAGAGGGAGTTTCACTGTGTTAGCCAGGATGGTCTCTATCTCCTGACCTCCTCATCCGCCCCTCTCGGCCTCCCAAAGTGCTGGGATTACACGCTTGAGCCACCGCGCCCGGCCATTTTTTATTTTTTTTAGTGGAGTGTTCTTGCACAATAGAAGATAGAAAGATAAAACCTGCTTTTTCTATGGAGATCTCTTTGTAAGTTAAGATCAAGATGAAAACCCTATGTGTCAGCTACAAGCACTGGTAGGAGATACAGACAACAGACGGGAGGTTTTCTTCTAGCTGGTCTTTCTACCAGCAAGGATGACCACAAAGGTGCAACTGTCCAGCAGCAGCCCAGAATCATTCTAAGTAAGACTACTCTTGTTAAGGGGAGCTTCAGCAGGGAAGTGTCACTGCGCCAGGGCAGCGGATGGAGCACTCCATCCATGCCTTCCTGCCACTTGGTGTGATCCTGAGCACTGAGTGGCTGCCTGCCTCACACTCTTCTATTCCTTCCAGGTGTCTTCTACACACCTAAGTGTGTAAATTGAACCCACTTCCCTTTGTGTCCAGAATTGGTGGGTTCTTGGTCTGACTTCAAGAATGCAGCCACTGACCCTCACAGTGAGCGTTACAGTTCTTAAAGATGGCGTGTCCAGTTGTTCCTTCAGACATTCATATGTCTCTGCAGCTTCTTCGTTCTGGTGGGTTCATGGTCTGACAGTCAGGAGTTAAGCTGAAGACCTTGTAGTGAATGTACCTAAAGGCAGCTCCTCTGGAGTTGCCCATTCTTCCCAGTGGGTTCCTGGTCTCGCTAGCTTCAGGAGTGAAACTTCAGATCTTCACTGTCAGTGTTATAGCTCTCAGAGGGGACACAAAAAGTGAGCAGCCACAAGATTTATTGCAAAGAGCGAAACAACAACCTTGAACACCGTCAAAGCCAACTGGAGCAAGCTGCGGTTGGGTAGCTGACAGCCTGCTTTTATTCCCTTATCTGGCCCCACCCACATCCTGCTGATTGGTCCATTTAACAGAGAGCTGATTGGTCTATTTTATAGAGAGCTGATTGGTCCATTTTGACAGAGTGCTGATTGGTGCATTTAAGAGAGCTGATTGGTCTATTTTATAGAGAGCTGATTGGTCCATTTTGACAGAGTGCTGATTGGTGCATTTACAATCCTTGAGCTAGACAGAGTGACAGAGTGCTAGTTAGCTAGATACAGTGTTAGCTAGATACAGAATACTAATTGGTGTATTCACAAACCCTGAGCTAGACACAGAGTGCTGATTGGTGCACATACAATCCTCCCGCTAGATATAAATGTTCTCCAAGTCCCCATCCAGTTCAGGAGCCCTGCTGGCTTCACCCAGTGGATCCTGCACAGGGGCTGCAGGCGAAGCTGCCCGCCAGTCCCTAGCCGGGCCTGCATGCCACAGGGCGTGTGCTGTCCAGGGGACTGGGTGCCACAGAGCAGGGGGTGGCACCCATGGGGGAGGTTCAGGCCGTGAGGGCGCCCACTGGAGGAGGGGAACTCCCACATGGCAGACTGCAGGTCCTGAGCCCTGCCCTGAGGGGAGGCAGCTAAGGCCCGGCGAGAATTTGAGTGTGTCTCTGGCAGGTCAGCACTGCTAGGGGACCCGGCGCAACCTCCCCCACGGCTGCTGGCCGGGACGCTAATCCCTTCACTGCCCTGTGACGGCGGTGCCGGCGGCTGCTCAGTGTGCTCCCTATGCGGGGCCTGCCAAGCCCCCGCCTGCCGGAACTCACGCTGGCCTGCGAGCGCAGCCCCATTTCCCACCAGTGCCTCTCCCTCCACATCTCCCCACAAGCAGAGGGAGGCGGCTCTGGCCTCAGCCGGCCCAGAGAGGGGCTCCCACCGTGCCGTGCCATTGGCAGGCTGAAGGACTCCTCAAGCACCACCAGAGTGGGCGCAGAGGCCAAGGAGGCGCTGAGAGTGAGGGCTGCTAGCACATTGTCACCTCTCACCTTAAAATATATGGAGTTAATTTTGCTTTCTGCGGGAATAACTGACACGTTATATGTCAGCGTTTTTTGTCTTACATTGGTTTATGGGAAGATGACAAAAACATTGGTCCTGGAACTATCTTCAGCCTCTGGAAGTGTTTTGAGTTTCCTGTTAAATACATAAACAGCTTCAGATAGAACATGAGGTTTCCAGGGCTCCATCTTCTCAGAAACGACTGGCTCGTGGGTTGCATCCATGGCTGTCCCCGTTAGTCTCAGGAAGGATTCTGGGGTGGATGGACATCTCCTTTAGCCCAGCCAGAGCTGGTCGGAAACCTGATCACCACTGAAAATAAAATGTCAGACATTAGAGCTGTAAGACAGCCACAGACATTTTCTGTTGAGGTAAAACAAAGAAGAGATACATTGTCCTCATTGAGGAACGCATGATAATGGAAAATAACAACTTGAAACTATGAAAATTCACTTTAGAATTAGGTAAAGGGAACAACTTCTTCACAATCGCGTATATATTCCGTGTGTGTGTGTGACGTTTATGTGTGTGTAATTTATTTGATGATGATGATGATGATGATGATGAGATGGAGTCTCGCTCTGTTGCCCAGGCTGGAATGCAGTGATGCGATCTCTGCTCAGTGCAAGCTCTGCCTCCTGTGTTCACGGCATTCTCCTGCCTCAGCCACCCGAGTAGCTGGGAGTGCAGGCGCCCGCCACTATGCCCAGCTAATTTTCTTTCTTTCTTTTTTTTTTTTTTTTGGATTTTTAGTAGAGACGGTGTTTCACCGTGTTAGCCAGGACGGTCGCGATCTCCTGACCTCGTGATCCACCTGCCTCAGCCTCCCCCAAGTGCTGGGATTACAGGCGTGAGTCACTGCACCTGGCCATGCATGTGCAATTTTTTACATAGAGAGAGGTAAGGAAAATGAACAAACAAACAAAAAGCAGTAAGTCAGTTTGAAACCTGAAGCATAGAAACCATTTTCAAAAACTGGGATTAATAGTTGACTGAATAACCAGGGAACAGAAATCTTGGAGGAAGGAGTGCACCTTTAGGAATCCTTCCTACTAGAGACGTTACTGCAGGAGAACCATGCCCCAAGTCTTAGAAGACATGAACTTCTTTTCTGTTCATTTCCTGGGTTCTATCTTTAACTGATAAACAGATGAGGTACTTTCTGGTTTCCTAAGACCGGTAGTTTTTGTTCCATGCCTTCCACAAGTCCTTTTTATACATATTTGGGTAAATTATTTGTTATTACCACTTTCTTTCAAGCATCTTCATAAATAGGCTTAAAATCTTCCCTTGCAAGACCTGTTAGCCAATGGCATTACTCTAACTCTTCTGTTCTTCACTTAATGATTTCTGAAATGAGCATGAGTTGCTTTACACACATGAAATAAGAGTCGGTGTTTCTACCTAAATATGCAGTCAGAAACACCACTTGCCCATATTTAAATGAAGATATTAATGGTACGTTTATATTTGTGAATAATTAGCAGATAGCTCAACATAAAATTTATGTTTTATGAATATTATTTGTATAATAATTGTTGCTATTTTAATAACAATCATTATTTTGGGAGGACTCAAAATAATAGTAAGCTACTGAAGCAAAGAGTAGCAGATTTGGGGGTGTACCAATATTCAGAAAGAACATTTGTTTTGTTTTTGAGAATGATTCTTCCAAGACCTCATGTTTAACAACCAGCCATTGGATCTTGACTAAAGATAGAGATGTCTTTTCAAGCCGGATAATATTTCTTCAAAGACGGGTATGGCTCAGAGAATTCCATTACTCTCTGTCAAATGCTAAACTTTTAGTATTTTGTTGTTAATGTGGATATTGGTGTGGCACCAGATTAGTCACCTGATTGTAATCTTCTGCTTTCTCTTTAATATTATTTTCTAAAATTTACATTTTCTCATTAATCTATTTTCAATTGAGGATGAAAAAGTAGCATACCAAATATTGAAATGAGAAAGTAGTTGGCAACCATGATTTTTGTATAGTCATTGGAGTAAGCCAAGACTTGGTAATGCAATAGCTGAGGAAGAACATGATTTTGGCAAGAAACTAAGATCGGAGGGAGTCTAACAGCATGTACTTGGAAATGCCAGTGGCAAGATAGAACTAAAAGAAGTTTATTTGGGGCCAGGTGATGGTGGCTCACGCCTGTAATCCCATCTCTTTGGGAGGCCAAAGCGGGTGGGTCACCTGAAGTCAGCAGTTCAAGACCAGCCTGCCAAAATGGTAAAACCTCGTCTCTACTAAAAATACCAAAAAAATTTGCCAGGCGTTGTGTTGTGTACCTGTAATCTCAGCTACTTGGGAGACTGAGGCAGGAGAATCACTTAATCCCAGGAGGCGGAGGTTGCAGTGAGCCGAGATCGTGCCACTGCACTCCAGTCTGGGCGACAAGAGTGAGACTCCATCAAAATAAATAAAATAAAATAAAATAAAATAAAATAAAATAAAATAAAATAAATAAAATACTATGATACTCATTGGACTTCAAAAGAAGCAACAGAGCAATTCTGGGCAAAGAATGCTTCAGTTGATAGAATATTTGAATGTGAGCACATGGTAACACAAATAATTTTATGAATGTATGTTTCTGTTAATTCACTAGGTGTTGCTGGATTCTGGAGAATTGATGGGGACAAAACGGCATCTTGGTGTCTCTGAGCCCAGAACAATATCATTATCTCTTCCTTCATTACTCAGAAGTGGGCTGAAATTTGAATCCATCATAATTTCAGTCCATCCCACTAAGTTTGTGACATGGTTCTCTGCTCTGGCCCCGGCATTGTGAAACAGTGTGAACAAGGAGCCTCAACAGCATTACTGATACCTTCATACTAATGAAGATGAATGCTCCATTGACCCTCTGGGACTTTGGAGAAAGTGAAGAAGTAGGATACTTGTAGGGCAGAAACAGTGAATTTTGTACTACTCTTTTAATGGAAGAGTTGTTGCTAGGAAATGGTTGCCCACCCAAGGCCTACATGTCCTAGTCTGTGTTTCTTTGGTATGAGGCTGTTTGACGAATTGTCAAAATGAAACATGAATGATGCAAAATGAGTTGCTTCTGGGATGTGCCTTCACCCACTCTTTCCTGTTCTGCTCTATGGAAGCTCAGGAATTTATGGCACAAGAGGATGGTAGAACCTCAAATGCCTACTTGGAAAAGAAGTGTCTGTTGATCAGGAATATCATTGGCTCACAATAGTAACTTTATTAAGTCAGTAAAAATTTGGGTCTAACCTCACAAATATCCAGACTTTGAAAAATGCACGGTTAATTAAACTATGGAGGTTAAGATGGAACTATACAAATTCCTGCTCTAGAAACCACGCTCTTTGGATGTTAAAAAATATAAAGTATATAATTTTTATATGTCCTAAAGTTCCACATTGTCCAAATGTTTTAATCAGACAAACACTGTATCAAGAGAGAAAATGATTAGCACTAAAATAAACATGAACACTGAAGCTTCTCTGGATAACAGCTAATTATTTTAGGTATTACAAGTTTATTTTTGGATTACACATTATCAGAAACCAATAATTAATTGGGAGACTTATCTTTTTTTAACATGAACAATTTTCACTATACTTGTAAAGTCACTATGTAAATAATTTTCACTCTTTTAATGGCATCTTGGTGTCTCTGTTTGTTATATAAACAAAATAATTTATTATAAAGAACGCAACTTTTTAGGCTTACTCAAAAGATACAAAGTGAACTAAGTTAGTTGTAATTACTCAAATTTAACTTTTAACCTACAAAACCCCATTGCTCTGAAAAATGCCAGGTGTCACCAAACTGTCTTTAAATATCACCCATACTGACCTTGCAATTTCAGTCCACTTCATCTCATCCCATGAACTGATGTCACAGGTTGCAAAGCATACATGAAAATGATGATATTTTTGCCAGTGTTTATGTGGACTACTGTCCTGAACGGGTTAAATCCTGAAGTTTGACGGTGATCTTGCCTTCCCTGCTACCTTCACCTAGGTCGTGCCTGGAGGGTGAATAAAGTAAGAAGAAAGCCTCCATTCCCAGCTCTGAACAGGCCTCAGGCAACAAATCACTCATGCGCTTTTCTCTTTGTCTTGGCTTTTGTCTGCTGTTTGTCTCTGTATATACACAAGTCCCCAGAAGAAGGCCATCTAAGCAGCATTTGAGTCAGAGTCCATGCTCTACACTTTTAAGACCAAGATGTCCCCTTAGAACTCCATAAAACCACCTCCACATTGCATTTCAATAAAACAAACACTCAGAATCACACTAGCCTCATCTGGTAGATCACACTAGACCCATCAATAGATTTCACAAGACTTTTGGGTGAATTCCCACTTTTAGTTCAGCAACTTGTTTTTCCAGGAATAGTGCTGAGATGATATAGCAGTGGATTTGTATCACAAACGTTTAAGTCCTCAGTCATTTTTAAATATGCTCAATGTAGTGCAAACCATGATGTTGCATTGATAGCAATGTCTAGAAGAGCAGGGCAAGAAAAAGCGCCTATGCATTATAGTACAGTTGACTCTTGAACAACAAGGGTTGGTACTGCATGGGTCCACTTGTACATGGATTTTCTGTCTCTGTCACCTCTGAGATAGTGAGACCAACCTTTCCTCTTCCTCCTCCTCCTCAGCCTACACCACGTGATGACAAGGAGAATAAAGACTTACTGTGGCCCACTTCCACTTATTGCCTTGCAAATAATGTTTTCTGTTCCTTATAATTTTCTTTTTTTTTTTTTTTTTTTTTTTTTTTGAGATGGAGTCTCGCTCTGTCGCCCAGGCTGGAGTGCAGTGGCCGGATCTCAGCTCACTGCAAGCTCCGCCTCCCGGGTTCACGCCATTCTCCTGCCTCAGCCTCCCAAGTAGCTGGGACTACAGGCGCCCGCCACCTCGCCCGGCTAGTTTTTTGTATTTTTTAGTAGAGACGGGGTTTCACCGTGTTAGCCAGGATGGTCTCGATCTCCTGACCTCGTGATCCGCCCGTCTCGGCCTCCCAAAGTGCTGGGATTACAGGCTTGAGCCACCGCGCCCGGCCTATAATTTTCTTAAGAACATTTTCTTTTCTCTAGGTTACTGTATTTTACGAATAGAGCAGATGATGCATGTAACATTAAAATATTTGTTAATTGGCCAATCCCAGCACTTTGGGAGGCTGAGGCAGGCGGATCACAGGGTCAAGAAATCGAGACCATTCTGGTCAACATGGTGAAACCCCGTCCCTACTAAAAAGTACAAACATTAGGTGGGCGTGGTGGCGAGCGCCTGTAGTCCAGCTACTCGGGAGGCTGAGGCAGGAGAATCGCTTGAACCCGGGAGACGGAGGTTGCAGTGAACCGAGATTGCGCCACTGCACTCCAGCCTGGTGACAGAACAAGACTCTGTCTCAAAATAATAATAATAATAATAATAATAATATTTGTTAATCAACTATTTATATTGTTGGTAAGGCTTCCTGTCCACAGTAAGCTACTAGTATTAAAGTTCTGGGGAGTTAAAATTATACATGGATTTTAAACAGCAGGGAAGGCTGTCACCCCAACACCTCATATTGTTCAAAGGCCAACTGCAATTTTGAGAAAATGTCATGTGGAAGTATAAACAATTTGCTAAAATCTGAAAAATAAAAGGAAATTAGTGAAAGGGGTTTAAGGGACTGGGTAGAAGGAGGCATCTCAAGGAAAAAGGCATGGCATTTAAATCCAGCAAGACATAGTTTTAATAAAGTGCTTAAAGTGATAGAGTTACATAACACCAAAATTTTTGGCGATTCTCCCTTGGAAGAAAGTAAAAGTACACCAAGTTTTTCTGAAAAATATAAGGTGGTTAAAGAGGAGGGTTACTGGCAGAACCTGGTTTGTCACATGAATATGTCCTGTTCATTTTGGAAGCAGCTGCCTTCTGAAACTAAATTTCTCTGTGTGTGTAGGTGCCCTTATATATGTAACGCCTTTATTACTTCCCACCAAACCTCCTATTTTATGATACGTCATTCTTGCCAAACACAGATTTTTTTCTCAACCATGCTAATTTCTAGGAGTATAGCCCCACATTTGGGGAGAGACTCCTGTAGTTCTGACTGCATTAAGATTATAAAATTGAACAGTGTTCAGCTTAAACGGTATGTAAGAGGATATTTTCCATGACATTAAGTAATCTGTAAGGAAAATAAAAGACCTACCAATAGATTCCTGAAAGTGGAGTAGACCAATTATCTAAAACAACATTGACAAACTTTAAGCATAATGGAAGTGTTGGATCCATGGAATGTTGCTTAGTTTTTAGTTTTTGCATAGTTGGAGATCCAGAGACCTGTGAGATGGGAGTTCTGTGTGGTATTATCTTGCTGTTGATGTTTTAGACCTCAATCTCAAAGCTGCTATGTAAGATTTAAGACATGTTAACAATAAGCACTTAAATAGTTCCCTAAAGAGTTTCCAGAAGAAAAACATAATTGCTTACTCTAGAATGGATGATGATGCCTGACTAAATGAGATGAATGTAAAAAGTTTATAATTCAATGTTGCAGTCCAATATTAAGTAACTGATATTTTTTAAATGAAGACTATGTCCATATACTTTATCTCAGATCGTTCTCTTAGTGACCCTGTGAAAAGCACAGGTAATTCTTAGTTAGCATTTAAAATGTTGTCTTCAACATGAGGGAATTGCTATTTACATTGTAACCACTCAGTGGGTTCTTCTTGCCCCTCCTCAGATGAAGCTGATTTACCAAGGCAGGGGAATTGCAATAAAGAGTTTTACACAGGTAGGGCCAACTAAACAAAAGACTGGAGTTTTACTATCACTTAAATCAGCCTCCCAAGAAATTTGGGGGCTAGAGTTTTTCAAAAGAAGTTTGGGGGAAGCACCCTAGACAATGGGTGCTTGCTGTTGATTGGTTGAACGTGCAATCACAGGGGTGTGGGAAACGGTCCTCCTGTGAGCTAAGTCATTACTGGGTGAGGCCATAGGAGTGGCTGGTGGGTCCAGATGGAGCCACTGGTAGCCAGACATACAAAAAAACTGAAAAAATATCTCAGAAAGCCAATCTTAGGTTCTACAATAGTGATGTTATCTACAGGAGTAATTGGGGAAGTTGCATATCTTGTGACCTCCAGAATAATGGCTGGCAATTACTTATGTCTACATCTTAGCAGAATTGAGACTCCTCTATCATCCTAGTCTGGTGGTCTCTCATTAGCTTTACAAAGGCAATTGAGTTTTGGGGAAGTGCTACTATCATTTAAACTATAAATTGAATGTCTCCCAAAGTTAGCATGCATAAACCCAGGAGTAATTAAGGGCAACTTGAAGGCTAAAGGTAAGATGAAGATTGGCTAAATCAGATCTCCCCCACTGGCATAATTTTCTCACAGATACAATTTTTGCAAAAGCAGTTTCAAAATCATACTTTACTTTATAAATGTAAATTGCTTATACTCGGGGACGGTCTAATCACCTGGCTGACATCATGCTACTTCATCTACTTGGCAGCAGGCAACGTAACTATATGCATATTGCCTACAAGGACATTATATGCTTCAACAGATATGCATCAGAAGTTCCTGAGAATACCATCCAATATCTAAAGACATCTAGTCCAGTGGTGCTACTTATAAGAATTATTAACGTCTCGTGAAACCTAGACATTCTTAATATCAATGAAATAATTCAACGATTCTCCAATTTCATCTCTCATAAAATTATTTACTTAATAGTGAAGTTCCAAGATCAACAGATAACACTAATTTTAAATTTTGAAATATTCAATTATTCAATATTCAATTATAATACAAAGATTGTTTTGTATTACAAATGCTGCCAAATGTAGCCATATTTTGCCAGAGGCATTCAAACCAGAGTGAAAAAAATAAGAATGAGACCTGGTGGGTTGACTTCCTGGGAAGTTAGACATTCTTAGTCACAGGATAAGACAGGAGATCGGTAGCACTGATGTCACAAGATACAGGTCATGAAGAGCCTACTGATAAAACAGGATGTGGTAAAGAAGCTGGCCAAACCCTGCCAAATCCAAGTTGGCAACAAAAGTGACCTCTGCTCATACTCATTGACCATTATATGCTAATTGCAACCATTAGCATGGTAAAAGACACTTCGACTATCACCATGACAGTTTACAAATGCCATGGCAATGTCCAGAAGTTACCCTAGATAGTCTAAAAAGGGGAGGAACCCTCAGCCTAGAAATTGCCTGCCCCTTTCGTGGAAAACTCATGAATACTCCATCCATTGCTTAGCATATTATCAAGAAATAAGCATGAAAATAGCCAACCAGCAGTCCTCAGGAGTGCTCTGCCTACGGAGTAGCCACTCTTTCATTCCTTTACATTTTTAATAAACTCACTTTCTCTTTGTTCTTTGGACACACCTTGAATGCTTTCTTGCACAAGATCCAAGAACCCTCTCTTGGAGTCTGAATCAGGACTTCTTTCTGGTAACAGTTTTGTTTCCAAAATCTGAAGTTAACTTTTTGACATAAGTATGAGAATGAGTTACTTCCTTTCGGATATCCTGTTAAAATAAACTTCAGTCATCAAATACACATTTTGAATATTCACAGAAGCTTCATCATGTGTGTGCATTTGACAAAAGGAAGGAAATGTCATTAATCTTGGTTTGTTCAAATTAAATTAAAT
Organism: Macaca mulatta; assembly: GCF_049350105.2. NCBI lineage: Eukaryota > Metazoa > Chordata > Mammalia > Primates > Cercopithecidae > Macaca > Macaca mulatta. The sequence continues at coordinate 76,085,172 of NC_133408.1, forward strand.
TAAATTAAATTAATTAGTGGAATAACTGTTGATTTACAATTTTATATAGTATTATATATTGATTAATATTCATTAAGTAGAATTCAGCCATTGGCAAAATCATATTTCTGACCAATGTTTTTATTGAATAAGAAAAGCTTAATTTCTATATTAAAAATGAAGTGAAACAAGAAAACATTCTGTTTGAAGACAATAAAGAGTTTTCAAAATAATGTGAATTTGTAGGAATATAATTGATGAGATGAGGAAAGACAGGAGAAGAGAGCAGAAGATTTGCTAATGTCTTTCTCCTTGAGGAAAAAGTAGCAGCTGACAGGTTAAAAATTCAAGAAGGGTTTCTAAGTCCCAGGGACCTGCTGAGGCCAAAATAATAATAATAATAAATCAGGGCCTTCCCAGGAGGAAGGGCAAGGTGAATATCAAAGGCTTTGTTGGATACCTGAAGAATAGTATCTTTCAAATAAAAGTGACCTGGAAATAGACATGTCCTAACATGTACTGAAATGCATATTTAGAACATTGCAGTCTTGAATAAATTAAGATCTGCCTTGCCCTGGCTGCCTAAAAGAAGCATAAATAAATACTGAAAAAATGTCCAGGACCTCAGTATATCTCTACAATTTATAAATATTGCATCAATTTTTAAGAAAGCCATACAAGAAGGCAAAAATATCAGGAGAAAAACTGACAATTGAAAATGAATAGGAAGGTATAAAGAAAATAAAGTTGACAGAAATGGACTTCAACATTGCAAGGTGAATGATAAATGCAAGTATTTAAAACCCAATAGAAAGCGTTAAACAAAATGGAAAAAAATATATAATTAAAGCCTGTGCATATTAGTATTAAAAATAGATTACTGTAACTTCCAATTTCTAATTCAACATAAAAAAGTTTGGAAACCATGACTCCCATCCTCACAAAGAGAAAAATAAAACTAAGATCAATAAATCTTACATCCATTGGATAATTGATAGCATGGGGCAAATTGCTGCTCCAAAAACTAGAGTGATTGAGGGACACCAAGAATCACAGCTTATTGAGAGGAGAAGATTCCTGCTACTGAAGCCAGTAACATTGGAAACACAGAGAAGCTGAGGAATTGTTGGAGGCTCAGTGTGGACTAGCATGAGAATTAACAAGTATAGCTGGAAGGGCACTCTTGAGTCGGGGTCAGCCGAAATTTTGTTAAGTTTTACCTACAGGAGCCCAGAAGGTTCTGATTGTGAAAAATGAATAGAAGTCCTCTCATGTTTCTAGCAGGGATAAGAGCAAAGAAACACTTTAAGAAAAAAAAAAAAAAAAAAAAAAGCACAGTTGTGGCTAGGTGCAGTGGTTTACGCCTGTAATACCAGCACTTTGGGAGGCCGAGGCAGGCAGATCACGAGGTCAGGAGATCGAGACTATCTTGGCTAACACGGTGAAACCCCGTCTCTACTAAAAATACCAAAAAAATTAGCCGGGCGTGGTGGTGGGTGCCTGTAGTCCCAGCTATTCGGGAGGCTGAGGCAGAAGAATGGTGTGAACCTGGGAGGTGGAGCTTGCAGTGAGCAGAGATCACACCACTGCACTCCAGCCTGGGCGACAGAGTGAGACTCCATCTCAAGAAAAAAGAAAAAAAGAAAAAAAAAAAGCACAGTTTTTTATTCTCCTTAGCAACATTTGTCCAAAAGAGTAAGAATTTTGCCAGAGCCTAAGAGACTTGGGTGTTACCAAAGCGTGAGTGAGGTAAGGAAATTACCCAGCACCAGGCCCTACCACTCCTTGAAATGAGGAAAGGAAAATAATCAAATCAAGCCCCTTCTAGCCTTCAGTGTCTTAAAGACAAAAAGGGCAGAAAAATCTGAGAAGCCATTTGAAAGTCAAACTCACGGACATACATTCGATAAAACCAATACTTAGTCACAGGTATTCAGAACACTTTCCCTTTTCCCAAAGCTGATCACCACATCAACAGATGCTGTAAAATAATAGGGGATTACAGTTATAAGAACTACAAGCCTCAGAGGCTATTATTTAAGAACAGATCTCTAGAAAAATCCAAAGACATTAGAGGAGACACCAGTGGAAATTTAACGTCCAATACTACAGCTACAGCAAAGAGTAAACACAGACTAACCCCAGTCAGATAAACAAAACAAATACAAACCCTTATATTAAAGTCCTAAGTCCATTTTATCATGTACATCATATCTAGATTTCAACCAAAAATTATAAGGCATAATAAAAGCAACAAGCATAGTTGTAAATGTCAAAGCAACCACCAGATCCAGACTTATAGATGACATAAATTTTGTAACTATAATACCAGGAGTATAAAAATAAAAATAAAATAACTGTAATTAATAGGCTAAGAGCTTTAATGTAAAAAGTGAAAAACATGCAAAAAGAGATGGATAATGTAAGTAGAGAGATTGAAAATCTAAAAAATAAAATAAAATGCTAGAAATTAAAAGAAAAAAAACTTAAGAGAAATGAAGAAAGTTTTTGATGGGCTAATTAGTAGACTCGACATGACCAAGAAAAGAATTAAGTTTAAAGCCTCTTAAACTAAAAGACAAAGTGAAGTAAGAATAATTTTAAAATATACAAAATCATCAAGGACTAAGGACAATTACAAAAGGTGTAACCTATGAGCTATAGTATGAAATACTAGTAGAAAAGAAAAGAATAATGAAAGGACCACGATAAATATTTGAAGCAATGATGGATAAGAATATTTAAAAAATGAATGACAGACAACAAACTGCAGATACAGTAAACTCTGAGAACACCAAGTAGAATAAACACCAAAAAATCAACACCTTGGCATATTATATTTAATCTGCAGAACACCAAAGACAAAGAGAAAATCTTGAAAGAAACCAGAAGTAAAAACACCTTACACTTGGAGGAGCAAAGATCAGAATCATATTGACCTTCTCATCAGAAATTATGTAAGCAAGAAGAAAATAGAACAAAATACTGACTGTTGAAAGTAAAGCAAACAAACAAAAAACCAACCAAACAAAAGACCTCCTAATATGAAATCCTGTTCTGAGTAAAATTATCCCATAAAAATGAAGGAGAAATGAAGAATTTCTCAAACAATAAATGTGAGAAAATGCTGTTGGTAGAATAGCAAAAACTGTTAAAAGAAATTATTCTGAAAGAAATAAAATAATATGGGTAAGAAAGGATAATGAAAGAAAGAGTATAAAGAAGGTCTAGATGAAGGTATTAAACTGTTTTATTTTTCTCTTTTTTTTTTTTTTTTTTTTTTTTTTTTTTTTTGAGACGGAGTCTCACGCTGTCGCCCAGGCTGGAGTGCAGTGGCGCGATCTCGGCTCACTGCAAGCTCCGCCTCCTGGGTTCCCGCCATTCTCCTGCCTCAGCCTCCTGAGTAGCTGGGACTACAGGCGCCCGCCACCGCGCCCGGCTAATTTTTTGTATTTTTAGTAGAGACGGGGTTTCACTGTGGTCTCGATCTCCTGACCTTGTGATCCGCCCGCCTCGGCCTCCCAAAGTGCTGGGATTACAGGCTTGAGCCACCGCGCCCGGCCTATTTTTCTCATTTTTAATTGCTCTATAGATAGGAGTTTATTTAAAATACTGATAGAAACAAAGTACAATTATAGTTTATGGATAAGTGAAATGAATGACTACAACATTATAAGGGATGGGTGGGAAATATTAGGAATACTCTGTTGTAAGGACTGCACTGACTATGAAGCAGTAGAGTATTAGTTGAAAATGGACTTGGATAAATCACAAATACACATGGTAAACTCTAGGATAATCACTAAGAAACATTTTTAAAGAAATATAATTGATATGCTCAGAAAGAATAAAAAACTGTATTTCATAAAATGCTCAGTTAAAACCACAGAAAGCAGAAAACATAAATAAAAATGAAAAGTATACAGATTGGAAAGAAATAAACAGTCTTCTTTTGCACATCATGCAATTATCTATGTAGAATATCTGAAAGAATTGCTTACCTCCACGAACAAGAAAACATGGAACTAGTAAATTATTATACCAAGATTTCAAGGTAAAATGTTAATATACATTAGTTAATTGATTTCCTGTATACCAATAATGAACATCTTGAATTTGCTATTAAAACACACTATCATTTAAATTACCACCCAAAAAGAAATAATTATAAATCTAACAGAATATGTACAGAATCTATATGAGGAAAACTACACAATTCTGTTGAAAGAAATCAAAGAAGATTTAAACAAGTACAGAGATATCCCATGTACATGGATAGGAAGACTCAACGTTGTCAACCTATCAGTTCTTCCTAACTGGATCTATGGATTCAAAGCAAAGCTAACCAAAATCACAGCAGGTTACTTTGCAGATGTTTACAAACTAATTATAAGCTTATATATAATATTCAGAGTAGCCAACACAATAATGAAGAAGAACAAAGTAAAGGCAATCTAATATAGAAAGCATAACCTTTTGAACACATGGTGATAGACCACCTAGATATTCGTAGACACATTTTTTTATTCCTTTCCCAAAAATTAACTCAAAATGGATCATTGGACTTAAGGTAAAATGCAAAACTATAAAACTTCTAGATGATTACATGATAAAAAATCAGGGTAATTTGGGGCTTGGTAATGAGGTTTTAGATATAACAACAACAAAATAAACATTGTCCATGAAAGAAAAACTTGAAAATTCACTTGGTTAAAATGTATAACTTCTCCTCTTTATAAAACAGTGTTAAGAGAATAAAAAGACAAGTCCAAAGACTATGGGAAATATTTATAAAACATATATCTGATAAAAGATTGGTATCCAAAATACAAAATTACTAAAACTCAGCAATAACAAAACAAGCAACTCAATTAAAAGTAGACAAAGTATGTGAACAGAAACCTCACCAAAGAAGAGATGCAAATGAGAAATAAGCACATAAAACGATTGTCAACATTGTGTGTCATTAGGGAATAGCAAACCAAAACAACCATGAGATGTTGCTAAATAGCTATTAAAATAATTAAAATCCCAAATATTGATAACATTAAATGCTGGTAAATATGTGAAGAAAAGCAACCTTTCATTCATTGCTGGTAGGAAGACAAAATTGTACAGCCAGTTTGGAAGACAGCTGGCATTTTCTTACAAAACTAAATATATTCTTATCATGTGACCGACCGGGCCACTGTGCACCTAGATATTTACCCAATAAATATTATTGGTATATATTTATATTGCCCTGAAAACTTATTTCCAGTTGAAGGAAGCCAGTCTGAATATATTTTACATTCTATGATTCCAAATGTATGATGTTCTGAGTGAAGTATAAGGTTAGAAACAGTGTTGCACGGGGATCAGTTGTTGCATGGGGATTGGTGGGAGGAAAGACCAAAAAATACGTGAAGCACAAGGGATTTGTAGGACAATGAAACAAATGTGCATAATACTCTAATGGTAGTACATGAGATTATGCATTTGTCAAAACCCATAGGACTGTTCAACACCAACAATAAACCCTAATGCAAACTATGGTCTTCAGTTAATAATAACTATATATATTTGTTCACCAATTATAACAACTGTACCATATCAACACAAGATGTCAATTATGGGAGAAACTGTACACAGATTTAGAGAGAATATATGGTAACTTTATATATTCTACTCCATATTTCTGTAAACCTGAAATTTCTCTTAAAATACAAAAATAGATTACAGGGAGATAGAACAAAAAAATTACTAGATTGAAACTTGGAGATATAAAAGGATGGACAATACATATGAACTTTAAAGAGTGAAAGAGATACACAGAATGTGAAAAAAAAATTGATAATGTATTTGTAGTCCAGAACAATTTAAATAATGAGACAGAAGTTATAGGTAATGTGACAACCATTTTAAAATATCCAAAAGTTATAACATTTCAGCAGCCACAAATTCATGACTTAAACACAATATAGAACTAATGAACCCTACTGAGACAAAATAAACAAAATAATATTAAAACTTGTTAAAGATAAGCCATATTAGCTTCAAAGAAGCAACAAAATGGCTAACAGTTGGGTTATGAACCAAAGCAATGAAACCAGAAGACAATAGAATTTTATATTAAAATAATAAAAGAAAAATAATTTCAAGAACACTATATTCAGAAAAATACCTTTCAAAAACGAAGGGAAAGTACAAAATATTGAAAAAAAAAACTGATAGAATTCTTCACCAGCAGAATGACATCAAAATAATAATGATAATGATAATACTAACAATAATGAAACATTTTAGATGGAAGGAAAATTATCCCAAATAGCAGGTTATAGACGCAGTCTGAACTGAAGAACAAATAAAACGTTAAATGTGCTACAAATTGGGAGGCTAAAACAGCAACCATAATATCTTGTGGAGTTACATAAGTATATAAATTTAACAGAACTAAGAAACAAATCCGTAGTCATAGAACATTTTGACATGTTTCTTCATAACTGATAGATGAAGCAGTTTAAAAATCATTAAATGTTTATTGTTTAAGATACTAACAAAATGAAAATAATTTAAAAATATTCTCTGTACCAAAAAAATGCCCATTAATTTTTACTTTCTAAAAATATTTCCCCAAATTGCCCTTCTGCTGCTTCATAAAGCAAGTTTGAAACATTTCAGAAAATTAAAATTAAATAGAAACAAGTTAAATCCAAAGAAAATAGAAGGAAGGAAATAATAAAAGATAAGAACTGAAGTAATAAAGGAGAAAATATGTGTCATAGGTAAAACAAACAAAAGCCAAAAATCCATTCTTGTAAAGACTGTCATTGTGTTACATATCCTCAATATTAGGAGTGAAAAATAGGATATCACTAAGAGCCTCCAGATACAAAACATGAGAAAAATAATAAACAACTATATATAAATACATTTAAAAGTTTAGGGCCTGCTTTGGTGGCTCATGCCTGTAATCCTAGCAGTTTGGGAGCCAAGGCAGGCAGATCCCCTGAGGCCAGGAGTTCAAGACCAGCCCGGCTAACAGGTTGAAACCCCATCTCTGCTAAAACTACAAAAATTAGCCAGGCTGTGGTGGCATGCACCTGTAATCCCAGCTACTCAGGAGGCTGAAGCAGGGAGAATTGCTTGAACCCGGGAGCCAGAGGTTGCAGTGAGCTGAGATCGCACCACCACACTCCAGTCTTGGCGACAGAGTAAGACTCCATCTCAAAAAATAAAAAAATTTAAAAATGAGATGACATGGAGCAATGTCTTAAAATATTACAAACTGATGTCACAAGAATAAAATCTCAATAATCCTATGTCTATTAAAGAAATGCAAAGCTTCACATAATTTTCCTAATGAATTTTACCAAGTATTTGGGGAAAATCACCAAACCTAAGCAAAGTTCTCCAGAAGTTACCATTACTCTTTGAAAGAGCATTACTAAAAGGTAAGTTACTGATCTATCTCCAATAATAAAATTCAAAATAAAATATTTTCAAACTAACTCCATTGATCTGTACAAACGAATCACAAGCAATTATAATTTATTTTTGAATTGCAAACCTGGTTTAAAATTTAAAAGTCAAAACAATTCCATTAATCACATCAGTAGAATGAAGGAAAAAATTCTTGTGCTCAATAGATCCATGAAACGCAATTGATTAAATTTATATCAATTTATAACTTTAAAAAATACTTGGCAAAATAGGGAGAAAGGCATTTTCTTATTCTGGTAAAAAGGAATCTAAACATAGCTACAGGAAACAAATGAGGAAATAAAACAAGGTTGCTCACTAACACTACTTTCATTCAACATTTTGCTTGAACAAATATAAGCTAAATGTGAAAGGCAAATAAAACACACACTAAATCAACGGCAGCATGGGATGGGGCCTGATTGGTGTGTGATACTGCAATTTAGATAGGTCAGCCAGACAATGCCATTCAGTGGAAAATGATGAGCTGAATTTCAATGATGTGGGGAAGTAGCCCATCAAGGCTGTTAAGATAAAGGGTTCTGGACACAGGGAACAACAAATCCAAATTTCTTGAAGTGAGAGTGTCCTCTGCAGGTTTTCTGAAAACAAAGGCTATATATAGCACAGTCTATATTGGATGCTTGGAGGGCCAGGCTAAAAGTCACGTAAAATCTAACCATACCAGTAGTCACTTTTGATGGGAATGGTCTAAATAGAACAGTTGAATATAGAGATTTTCAGATTACTTTGAAAAATCAAGACCCAACTATATGTTGTCAATAAGAACTCTACATTAAAGAGCCAGTTAAAAGTAAGGTGAAAGGTAAGTTAAAAGGTAAACATGTTAAAAGTTAGTTTAACTAACTTTTAAGTAAAAGTAAGTTAAAGTTAAAAGTAAAGTGACAGAGAAAGAAATATCATTGACATTAATCAAAAGAAAGCTGGAGTAGCAATATTAATTTCAGACAAACCTATTTCAGAATAAGAAATACAGAGTTAAAATGTAGCATTATATTTTGATAAAGTACGCAGTTAATTCTTCAAGGTGATAAAACAATCCTAAATGTATATTCACCTAATGATAGAATGTCAAAATACATGAGGCAAAAACTGATAAAACTTAAAGGAGAAATAAAAAAATTATTATTAATGTTGGAGACCTCAGCAACCTTCTGTCCATAACTAACAAATCAGCAGGTGGAAAATCAGTAAGGATACAGGTTCTCTGAACTGCATTATCAATCAACTTGACCTAGATGGCATGTACTGAAAGGAATGAGACACATCCCCCATATATCTCCCAACTTCCTGAGTCCAGCACAAACACATTCCTCCATATTTCTTTCAAACTTCAGAAAAACATCACCTGGGAGATCTCCGATAAGGAATGCTAAATGTATAATGTTAACCAATTGTAATGCAGTAACCGAGAGAACTACCTTGTTCCCTGTAACTTTACATATCCTGTTTACATCGGGCTATAAAAAGCAAGCACTCGCATTGTTCGAGGCCCTCCTGTATGCTGTAGAATGGAGGGACCAAGTTCGAACTTGTAGTAAAGATCCTTGCCGCTTGGCTTTGACTCTGGACTCTGGTGGTCTTCTTTGGGGAACAAACGGTCTGGGCATAACAGTACAGTATTCACCACGCAGCAGCAGTGGAATACACACCTTTTCAAGCACACGTGGGACATTCAACAAAATAGATCACATTCTGTGTTATTAAACCCACCTTAATATATTTAAGAGAATAAAAATCTCACCAGGTATGTTTTCAGACCACAAGAGTATTAAGTTTTAAAAAGTAAGAGCAGGATAGCCAGGTAATTCTCCAATATTTAGAAATTAAACAACAAGGTTTCCCATGGGTCAAAGAAGGAGTCTCTCAAGATAATTTTTTTTAAATAAACTAAACCAAAATACAATTTACCAAAATTATGGGTATGTGGACAAAAGCAGCACTTAGTGGAGAATTTATAGCATTTACATCCCTGCATTAGAGGGAAAAAATGGGCAATCATATGAACAGATAATTCACGAAAGAGGCCATACTGATGGCAAATAAGAACATGAAATGACGCTTAACATTACTAATCACTAGTTAAACATGAAATAAAACCATAGATACCACTATCCACCTATGAACCTACAAAAATTGAGTAGAATGAATATCACCAGTGTTGGGGAGGTTGTAGAGGAACTGAAACTCTCATAAAGTGCTCAGGGAATATAAAAGCCCAACCATTTTGGAAAACCATTTGATAGTGTCAAAACTTTACACATACAACTACTGTATGATTAATTCCATGCTTAAGTATTTATCTGAGATTAAAAAAGAATATGGTCCATACAGAGAATTTTAGATAAATATTCATAGCAACTTTATTTATAATATCCAAAAACCCCTAAAACAGCCCAAAATATTCATCACCAGCCAAATTGATAAACAAATTGTCATACATTAACACAATGCAGTACTACTCGGCAACAAAAATGGAAATATGGAGACCCATGAACATAACTAGGCTGAGTGAAAGAAGCTAGGTGGACAAGAGTACATTTTACATGATTACATTTACATATAACTATAAAATGCAATTATACAGTAATAGAAAGTATATGAGTAGGTGCCTGGGGAGGAGGGTGTAAGTGAGGCAGAATTACAAAAGAGCAAAAGAAATATTTTGGAGCGAAGAGTGTGTTCATTCCATTGAGTGTGATGATGTTTTTACAGGTGTTCCATATATCAAAGCATGTCAAACTGTACACTTTAGAGATACGCATTTTATTGCATGTGAATTATACCCCTATAAAGCTGTTAAAAAGAAAAATAGATACCTGCATGTAGGGTTCATTTTCTACAGAGGCACATCTCCAGCCTGCGGGTTCAGGCAGGTTGCATTTCCTCATCTCTGAGTCCCATCCTCGGAACTCCACTTCCATCTCAATGGTCTGAGTATCTTCTAACAGCAGTTACATTCTAGTTTTTATTGAGCATTTCTAATATCTCTGGAAGCAGCCTCTGGATGAAGCAAGCTGCCTTCTTGTTTATGTTACTGTGCTCGTTACAAAGTTTCATGTTTTATCTTTAAATCAACTCAGGAATGTATTCTTTTTAGTGTGCAATTGTTACAGACTCAATCGTATTCTAAAATGTATAGAGTAGAAATCAAGCATTATTATTATCCCTGTTTTTACAGAAGGGATTAATTAATTAATCTATTTTATATATTGGGATTTATATATATTGGAAGTTATATATAATGGAATTTTATATATAACAGAATATAGAACTGAAGTTTGAACCAAGATGTTCCAATTTAGGGATCGCATTCAGCATCATTCCCCAACTCAGAAAATGCCTTGGACAGCGCTGCAGGTGTGGTCCATGTGTCTAATCTACTTCTTTCCTCCTTTATCACCTCAGTGGCATGCCTCTCAAGTTCCACTGCATCTTTCATAAAGGGCACCAGCATTAGGACATATATTTATAGAAGTTATTTTAGAGGTGTGTGATACACTTTTTCTTTGGTTTTCAAAGTATTTCTATTGAAGTTAGCCTTCTGAAAGGTTTTGACCACTGAAATATTTTGTGCCAAAATAACCACAATAGTGATTTTCTTTTCTTTCTTATTTGTGTTCTTCGGCAATAGATTTTTTAAAAAATAAAATTGTACCTACTGTCCCAGTATACAAAACAGAGAATGCATTGCTTTTCTTTCAGCAGAATAGTGTCCAGAACCACCCCCTGGTTGCCTTATGTTCAAACCACTGAAATGATGTGAAATGCTCCAAAGGCATCACCATGGAAACCCCAGGTTACTGGAAGCACTATTTTCAAGCCACTTTTCTGCATTGAGGCCCAGCCTCCTCTCCTGGGTCAGATGTGGAGACTCAGCTCCCCTCTGAGCCCAATGTGGATCGCTTAGGCATACGCTGGAGTCCGAATATTGAGTTTCCACACTGAAGTCCACCTGTGAGGCTTTTGTTTCTCTCATAACCTTTGGTGATATTTCCAAAGACAGCAACAATTTTAGACATTAATTATTTTAAAAGCGACAATCTCCATATTTTGATACAATGCTAATGTATTTTTATTTCTCTTTTTTTCTCTCCCTATCTTCATACTCACTTTATGCCTTAAAAAAAAAAAAAAAACCTGATACATTAAAAAAGAATATCAAGTTTAGGTCAATTAATATGATTGTAGACTTCTTTCTGAAAAGTCTTTTCATGTTTTTCAGTTTATGATGTCTTTTGTTTTTTACTGTTGATTTTTATTTAGCACAAAATGACATTTTTATTTGGTGGAGAGGTCCTGCAGTACAGCCTACATAACGACTTGTTAATTTAAAAAAATACTTTTTAATGAAATAGTTGACAGTGGGTTATCAATATATTTAAGTAGCTATGTCAATACTGACAGGTGAAGTTCCCTGGGCTTCTGGGTAGGGTGGGGACTTGGAGAACTTTTCTGTCTAGCTAAAGGATTGTAAATGCACCAATCAGCATTCTGTGTCTAGCTAAAGGTTTGTAAACGCACCAATCAGCACCCTGTAAAAACGGACCAATCAGCACTCTGTAAAACGGACCAATCAACTCTCTGTAAAAAGAACCAATCAGCAGGATGTGGGTGGGGCAAAATAAGGGAATAAAAGCAGGCCACCTCAGCTGGCAGGGGAAAGCAGGTGGCAGTGGCAATTAGCTGGGATTTCCTGAGTGGAAGTTTTGTTGCTGCTCACTTTTTGGGTCTGCACTACCTTTACGAGCTGTGACACTCACGATGAAGGTTTGTAGCTTCACTCCAGAAACCAGAGAGCCTACAAACCCACCAGGAGGAATGAGTGGATGTGTCACCTTTAAGATCTGTAACACTCACTGTGAATGTCTGTGGCTTCACTCGTGAAGTGAACAAGACCATGAACCCCAGGAAGGAAGAAACAATTCGGGCCATGCCACTTTTAAGAGCTATAACAGTCACTGTGAAGGTCTGGGGCTTCACTCCTGAAGTCAGGGAGACCACGAACCTATGGAACAGAATAAACTCTGGACACATCTGAACATCCCAAGGAACAAACTCTGGAAACACCATCTTTAAGAATTTAAACACTTCCGGCAATGGTCCATGGCTTCATTCTTGAAGTCAGTGAGACCAAGAACCCACCAGAAGGAACCAATTCTGGAAACAATACCACAGCCATAGCAAAAGATACTGAACTGTTTTCTTGTTAGCCTTTCAACTAATAGTTCTTGTTACACCCACAGACACCAAAAAAAAAAAAAAAAAAAAAAAAAACCCACCACAGAATTCACACAAATGTTACTTGCTGTATAGAATAGGGACATATTAATGACCATAATCTTTGGTTTACCTGAGGTTTTACTATTTACCATTTCCAGTCATTTTTTTTTTACTATTTACTTTTCTATTTCTTTTATTTTCAGTGAGTAATATTGAGTATACTGAAAAATACTTGTAATTAAATTAAAATTTTTGATTGGAATGTTTTCATTAATCCTCTGAAATTCACTTAAATTGTAATTACTATTTTTTTACCTTTGTCAATTGTATATATTTTATGATGAAGAAAAATATGAGCTTAGTATCTTTAATCAATATTCTGGATAAAAGTTTTGGAACTCTAATTGAAAATACAAATTTTAGGCTTTTTATTGTAATATGTACATATACTTATATATGCAATGAATATTTTTTGAAATTTTCCACTATATGTTAAAGCATAATAGTAGAAACAGAATAGTTTTGTTATATTTTTAACTGTTTCTCTTAATAAATTTCTATGTGTTATCTCACAAACTCAGATACTTCATTTTTTTTTCATGAAACTAAGGTGGTAATATCTGGATATTTTATTCCCATTATATTTGGAATAAATTGTGATGTCTTTGCTGATTTAAACCTGCATGAACTTTCTCAGCATCAACTAATTTTGAGATTTTTGTCCAGAAGTATCAACGACCATAGAGCAAATATTATGAGCTATTTCATTAGATATTTATAAGCATTTACCTTTCAGTTAAACAATAAAAGATTAATTCAATGCCCTGAGGATGTTTTATGTTTTACTGCAAAGATAAATAACTTGCTCAAATTTACACAGCTACTGGGTGTCAGAACTAATGATAAAACATAGAATTCTAAATACACTTTATTACATTTTGGGATATATCTGATTAGAAACCAGGACGCATACACATTCAAAATAATTTTCTACCCAGTATGCAGAGTAATTGAGTTTAATGGCAATTATGTAGTCAGAGAGAGTGGTGCAGGATTGTTATTTCGTTTCTTACCATCCCACACACATACACAAGGTGAAAGCAGTAGCAGCCCTTCTGACCTGACAGGGCCTCCCTCACAAACATTCAGGTACAAGTACTCTTCCTCATCTCCCATGTGAACTTAGCAAATACCTGTTTGTATTATGGTCACAGGTTACTCTTTAGACTTTATGTGGTTCTTTTATAATCAAGTCTGGGATGATATATGTTAGAAAATACTACCCTACACAAAAACCCCATTTTTTCTGTTCTCGCTAATAACAATTTGAAAGAATTCTTTGCATTGTTTTCCTGGGCTTCACTATAAGCAAATTCACCTCAAAAACCCTGGGCAGAATGCCTGATAAGGACATGAGTATGAAGACAAATCACATCACAGAATCTTCTTCACTAACAATCAAAATGAAGACAAAATAATTAGTGAAACAATAAGCAAAACAAGCAAACAAAGCCTAGAAAAATTGGCCACGTAAGGTGGCTCACGCCTGTAACCCCACCACTTCGGGAGGTCAAGGTGAGTCGATCACCTGAGGTCAGGAGTTCGAGACCAGCCTGGCCAGCATAGTGAAACTCTGTCTCTACTAAAACTACAAAAATTAATCGGGCATGGCGGCACACGCCTGTAGTCCCAGGTACTCAGAAGGCTGAGGCAGGAGAATCACTTGAACCCAGGAGGCAGAGGTTGTAGTCAACTGAGACTGTGCCACTGCACCCCAGCCTGGGTGATAAAGCAAGACTCTGTCTCAAGAAAAAAAAAAAAAAAGCCTAGAAAAATTAAAAATAAAAATCCTGGCAAAGAGAATGAATAAGTCAATTATGCAAGAGCAACACAATGGAATACTACACAACAATGACATTTTAAAAAATCTACAACTATATCCAAAAATATGGATGAACATCATAAACATATTGTTGAGCAAATGAAGCTAGGCCAACCAACCAAAATAAATTATGATTCCATTTATATAATGTACAAAAAATCATTTACATATTGTAGAAAGATTCATATGATGTACAACAGAATCTATGCTGTATCTGTGGGAGCTGTGACTATCTTTCTGAGATGGTGAAAACCATCAGTAAGTGAAGGGTATGCCAAAAATGTCCTCTGGGAAGTCAGAGATAAGAATAGAGATCTTATGCTTTGGATTTTGGTTACATGGGTGAGTTCATAGTATAAAAATTCATTGAGCAGTACACTTTGATATGTACATTTTATATATGTAAGACTTCAACAAAATCCTTTTAAGGTGATTAAGTCAGTTTGGTGGGAGAACACATTGTTTGATTTTCTTTAAGATTTTATTGTTTAAATAATTTGCCTATGCAGTAAATTAAAATGTGAGGAGAAAAAACTTTATTGAGAATCCACTAATAAGAGAACAGATCAAATATCATGTACAAAGAAGACAAGTATAAAACGAGCGTTCCATTTTCTGCCCTCTCCCTTTCCTTAGATTCCACAAGTGATAAACCATGAATACGGGACCTTTAAAATATAGCAGAGGAATATCCCTAAAGACGTCATCTTATGAAATGGAAAAACACGTTCTTCCAAGGGACACCAGGGACATGGCAAGAACACATACAACTTCACCACTATTTTAGTTTGCCCTAGAGATACAACCACATCAATCGGAGGAGAGCAAACAATTAGAAAGGAGTGAGTCTACTACTCTCTGCAGATCCCATAGCTGGAAAATCAGAAGAATCAGTGATACCATGAATAAAAATTAAAAAGCTTAATGTAATATAAAACTAAATATTATTTATATATAAAGCTGTAAGAGAAAAAAATAATAATGACAGAACTCCACCCATAATAGCAATGAATAAATAAATAAAGGAAAAAGAAGAATACAACTTTAGGAAAAAACTTTAAAGGTCTAGATGAGGAGAATTCTAGGACAGTCCTGAAAACCATGAATTTAGATTTGAAGTGTCTTTTTTCCTTGATAGAATAACACAACATCGGGTACATCTGATACAAATAAGATCCCAAGAATATTTTTGTGGAGTTATAAAGTCTGATTTCAAAGCACACTTCACAGAATAAATAATACATTTAGCATAATTTGAACGCTAAAAGTAAAAGGAGTGTAATGTATTGAATTGAAGCATTGAATTAAAAAGAAACAAACATGAGCACCTGGTTGTAAGAAGAGACTGTTACAGCAAGTCACCCAGTCCCATCCCCCAACTTCAGTGATCACCAGCTCATGCCAAACTGCTTTCATTTACTCTCTTTAGTGACATCTAATTCTCTCCTTTCCATATTATGAGAAGCTACTTTCATAGAAAATTCTCACCTCGGCCAGGTGCAGTGGGGCACGCCTGTAATTCCAGCACTTTGGGAGGCCGAGGTGGGCAGATCACAAGGTCAAGAGATCGAGACCTTCCTGCCCAACATGGTGAAACCCCATCTCTACTAAAAATACAAAATATTAGCTGGGCGTGGTGGCGGGTGCCCGTAATTCCAGCTACTCTGGAAACTGTGGCAGGAGAATCACTTGAACCCGAGAGGAGGAGGTTGCAGTGAGCCAAGATCTCGCCACTGCACTGCAGCCTGGCGAGAGAGTGAGACTCTGCCTCAAAAAGAAAAAAGAAAAAGAAAAAAGAAAATTATCACCTCATAGGAAGTATAGAGTTAGCAAGCTCTCCTCTCACATGCAATGGGATATGTTTCTAATCTACAACATCATATAGTAACAGAGAGAGGGAAGCTGCAAGATTCGTTGCGTGAAAATATGTTGTCAGCCAGAGAGGCTCAGATTCTGAATGTATTATGCCACAGACTAGTGCTTAATTACAAGGAGAAACGCTACCTCAATATCACTGATCAGGGAGCAAACTGATAACATGCACCTCTTATTGTAACACCATGGAAAAATCCACAAGTGATACTGCAATTTCTTCTTAAAAATGATTAACATGAATTTAAACTTTGGAAAACACGGTAATCTGAGCTGTGTGCTATTTCACACGAAACTAGTCAGGATTCATTTAAAATGTCAATGTCATGAAAGGCAAAAAAAAAAAAAAAAGTAGTGGAGTATAAACTTCATGAAAAGAGACTAAATAGCCACACCATTCACACACATGGAATGAACACTAATGAGATTCCAGTTTCACACAAAAGACAGCTATGGAGGACAGACACTCCGGGACAACTTGGGACATTCAATCATAGGCTACTATTTGTGGTATTATTGACTCAATATTATTATCTTGGGTGTGACAGTAATAGGTGTTTATATAGGAGGACCTTCTTTTACTTGAGAAATATTTGAAATTTATGTGGTATGTTACCTGCAGTTTGCAACAAAGTATTTCAGCAAAGAAGTGTGTGTGTGTGTATGTATGTATGTATGTATGTGTGTGTGTGTATGTGTGTGTAAGAAGAGAGGAAAGAAGACTGAAAAGAGGAAGGGAAATGAAAGAAAGGAAGACGGAAAGAAGGAAAGGAACAATGAAGGAAGAGAGAACTGGGGAAAACATAAAGCAAATAGGTCGCACACAAAAAGATAAGAAAAGTTAAGAAAAACTTGACCACCTATTGAAACAAATAACTTCCCATATCGAACAAAAGCAAAACAATGAAAAGGCATGAAAAAGAGTAAAAGGTACTTCAGAAGGAAAAACAATAGGATTCAACATGTAAGGGTCAGAGGCAGATGAAAAAACGCCATGTGAAGAAGAGAAATACAATTCTAACACGTGCATCAAGTAATAGAAATGCTTAGGATCATACATATTTAAAAGAAAACAAATCTGGAAGATAAAAGAAACCTGATACAACAATTGAATTAGATTAAAAAGGTAATTGGGGAAATAAGAATGACTGAGAAGCAAGTAGCATAATTTCAAAACTTCAGAATTAATTGGAAACATAGAGTAGACTAAGCAAAGCCCACAATCTCCCCATCAAAAAAATAATGTCATAGACATAATAGATGTTACTTCTTTTTCTTTTTTTTTTTTCGAGATGGAGTCTGCACTCAGACTGCAGTGCAGTGCAGTGGCACGATCTCGGCTCACTGCAACCTCAGCCTCCCGGGTTCAAGCAATTCTCCTGCCTCAGCATCCCGAGTAGCTGGGATTACAGGTGCCCACCACCACACCCAGCTAATTTTTGTATTTGTAATAGAGACAGGGTTTCACCATGTTGGCCAGGCTGGTCTCAAACTCCTGACTTCAGGTGTTCAGGTGATCCACCCGCCTCGGCCTCCCAAAGTGCTGACCACTGCGTCTGGCAATAGATGTTATTTCTGAAAAGCATATACCACAGATTTAAAAAAAAAAAAAAAAAAAAAAAAAACGCCGGGTGCCGTGGCTCATGCCTGTGATCTCAACACTTTGGGAGGCCGAGGCAGGCGGATCACGAGGTCAGGAGATCGGGACCATCCTGGCTAGCACGGTGAAACCCCTTCTCTACCGAAAAAAAAAATACTAAACATTAGACGGGGTGTGGTGGCGGGCGCCTGTAGTCCCAGCTGCTTTGGAGGCTGAGGCAGGAGAATGGCGTGAACCCGAGAGGCAGAGCTTGCAGTGAGCCGAGATCGCACCACTGCACTCCAGCCTGGGCAACAGAACGAGGACTCCGTCTAAAAAAAAAAACAAAAAACAAACAAACAAAAAGGAGCAGAAAGAGAACCTGGTAGTTCAGAAAGAGTAAGTGGACAATCATGACAATTGGAAGAAGGACTGGGGTAAGACAGGTGCCTGACTCTGTGTCCTCAGGGACGTGCTCCACTGTGGGCCTAGGAGGGAGGACTGTGACACTGGGCTCCAGAGTGGAATCCTGAGTGAAGGTTTGGATGGAGAAGCTGTGATGGCGCTCAAGGGCCAGCCGCTCTCAGGAGCTGCAGTGAGTTATCGTAGGGGCCAAAGGAAGCCTTAATTTTGAAATTGTAGCTTCCAGACCTGGGAGAGAATAACAATCCTTGTTTTAAGCCACTCAGTATGTGGCACTTTGCTGTGGCAGCCCTCAGAAACATTCATGGCAAACATTGAAACATTCCATCATATCGTGTTTGGAAAATAAGTTTGTTTTGTTTTTTTGTAGAGACAGGGTCTCATTATGTTGCCCAAGCTAGTCTCCAACTCCTGGCCTAAATATTCCTCCTTCATTAGCCTCCCAGAGTGCTGGGATTATGGGCATGAGTCACAGCACCCAACCTGTAAAATTATTTGTTACAAAGTTATCTTGTGGCAGTGATAAAATTTGTTAGTTGCCCTTTGAATATACTTTTGGAAATGTATTGAAATTTAAAGTTTCTATAGCACAGTAATTTGAGAAGTGTGTTTTTATCATAATCCCCACCTATTTACATGCTCATTAAGTGTTGTTATAACAAAGACTGAAAAGTGCTGTGTAAATAAACTGATATATCAAAATATGTGATACTATATAGCAGTTCAAAGGCTGCAGTTAGATGGGCTTGTACTAAGGATGTAGAACAGACAAGCCCCCAAATTGAAGCTTAACTTGGGAGGGTTCTTGGATTCACCCAGGGAAGATTTCAAGGGCAAACAGGAGGTGGTAGACAACAATCTTTTATTGAAGGTGCCACTCCTTGTGAAGCAGGGCTGACTTACAAGCATTGCACCCAGAATTAACAACATATGTGCTTGGCCATGCATAGTGGCTCACGCCTGTAATCCCAGCACTTTGGGAGGCCGAGGTGGGCAGATCACGAGGTCAGGAGTTCCAGACCAGCCTGACCAACTTTTGTTGGGCATGGTGGCGGGCGCCTGTAATCCCAGCTACTCAGGAGGCTGAGGCGGAAAAATCACTTGAACCTGGGAGGCGGGGATTGCAGCGAGCTGAGATCATGCCATTGCACTCTAGCCTGGGCTACAGAATGAGACTCTGCCTCAAAAAAAAGAAAAAAGAAAAAAAGTGCTCTTAGCATCCGTATTTATACCCACTTACAAGTACATGCAAATTAAGGGGTGGGTTAATGCAAATTGAGGGGCTGGGTTATTCAGAACTTTCTAGGAAATGGGCAGTAACTTCCAGATTATTGACATGGAAACAGGTGGTAATTTCCGGGTCATTGCCATGGCATTTTTAAAGTGTCATGGAGCTGGTGGGAGCAATGAGAGCAGCCAGGGCTCACCTTTCTCTCATCTGCTGGTTTCTACTGGTGTCTTCACTTCATCCTGTCTGGACCAGATCCTGTTTTGGTCAGGAGGGTTGGGACCAGAAAACGAGTCCTGCTGTTCTCTTACCTCACCAACATGTGTAAAGAAAGTCTCAGAAAGATGACAGGACTTTTCAAATGTAATAAAATAGAAATCAAAAATGCTACATATTTGCATGTATGCATTGAAAATAAATAAGAGGAGATGTGGAAGGATAAACATGGAACTGATAATAGTGTCATTTATAGGGGTAGGAGGGAGAAGGTGAGAGGAAGAGACTTTGGTTGGTCTTCAACAGAACTTATTTTATTCATAATGTTTATATTTTCAAGAACTATATAACCGTGGTTTACCATTTTTAAAATACGCTATTACCATCCTGAAGGAAAAATCAGTGATTAAACAGAAAGCACAGGAAATGGGTCACAGAAACTTCAAGGTTAGGATCATTTTCCTGATATGAATAAAGTTTTTAAAATAGTTTTTCTTTATAGTTAATGTTCTAGTTTCCATTTTCATGAATACATAATTTTTGAACGTATTTATAAGGTACATGTGATATTTTGTTACAAGCGTAGAATCTGCAATGACCAATTCAGGGTCATTGAGCCATCACCTCAACATTTATTATTTATGTTGGGAACATTCCATATCCACTCCTCTAACTATTTTGAAATATACAATAAAATTTCACTACAGTCATCCTACTGTGTGGAAAAAGTTTTGAATCCATAGGTGGAATAAGCACACATACTGATCAAGACATTTTTTTAAATCTGAGTAAAAACCAAGTTATTTAATATTAAAATTACAGAAGTAGAAATAATTCTGTAGGTAACTAGAGCAAAAAGGAAGCGTACATGTAAGACAGAATCCCCGCTCAGAGTTCTCCTCAGTAATACCTCGTATCAGAAGACCCAGCCAGATATTGAAGCTAAGTTTGGCACCCAGATTTTATCCCTAGCCAAAGATATTACCAAACATAATAAAACTCGGGAAGTATAACACTGACGAATGCTCCTTTTAAAAAAAATCCAGTAATTAAGTCCAATTCAATTAAATAGAATTTCAAATAAAATTAGCCACTGTCTCAGCTTCCCTCACCTTTGTCATTAATAGAGTACAAACCAATTCACCATGGTGCCTTTCTTCACTCCACTTTTTCTCTTTTCTGTGTCTATATCTCTCTTTACATGTATCTACATATCTACATATATATCTATATTTATGTCTCCATCTCTGTATACCTCTGTCTATATCTAGATAATTGATAGGTAGATGCCTTTATTTTTAGGCAGATATGTTTGTTTCTTTTATTCTTTCCCTTTAAAGTTTTTTCTTCTTTTCTACAATTGGCTATTTTCCGTGTCTCCTCAAAACTTGAAATGTGAACTCCTCCAGTCTCTACTATATTCACATCTTCCTTTCTTCTTAAGTAATACAGTCTCCGTATGCTCACTGGTGCTCCCCCTCCACCTGTTTTTTATTTTTTATTTTTTTGCTTTCAAATATTTTTGTTCAGATTAGATGATGTTTTAAACGTTATCCCTGGGATGAAGAGACATTTGATGGAGTCATCCAAGTCCCTTCAATATGATTTCAGTTCATCTTCTTCTGTTAAAATAAATTTAAATTAAATTTAACAGATGCATTACTTGGCTCAGGCTACCATAACACAATACCATAATTGGGGTGGTATAAACAACAAAAATGTGTTTTCTCACAATTCTGGAGGCCATAAGTTCAAGGTCAAGGTGCCAGCATAGAAGGGTTTTGGTGAAGGCTTTCTTCTTGGTTTGCAGATGGACACCTCCTGTATGTGTGTCTACACATGGCCTTTCCTCAGTGTGTGTGCATGGACAGAGATCTATCAATTCTATACAACCCTACCCTAACTCAATTACCTCCTAAAACCACCATTCTCTAAATGCAGTTATATTGGTGATTAGGGCTTTAACACATAAATTCAGTCCATAGCACTAGATTATATTTAAAATAAATATTTGTAGCCAGGAGCAGTAGCTCACGCCTATAATCCCAGCACTTTGGGAGGCTGAGGTGGGTGGATCACCTGAGGTCAGGAGTTCGAGACCATCCTGGCCAACATGACAAAACCCTGTCTCTACTAAAAATATAAAAATTTGCTGGGCCTAGTGACAGGCACCTGTAATTCCAGCTACTCAGAAGTCTGAGGCAGGAGAATCACTTGAACCCAGGAGGCGAAGGTTACAGTGAGCAGAGATTGTGCCACTGCACTCCAGCCTAGGTGACAGAGCAAGACTCTGTCTCAAAAAAATAAATAAATAATAAATAAAATAAAATGGCTGGGTGCGGTGGCTCACGCCTGTAGTCCCAGCACTTTGGGAGGCTGAGGCAGGCAGATCACAAGGTCAGGAGATCGAGACCATCCTGGCTAACATGGTGAAACCCCATCTCTACTACAAATACAAAGAATTAACCGGGCGAGGTGGCGTGCGCCTGTAGTACCAGCTACTCTGGAGGCTGAGGCAGGAGAATGGCGTGGACCCAGGAGGCAGAGCTTGCAGTGAGCCAAGATCACGCCACTGCACTCCAACCTGGGTGACAGAGCACGATTCCGTCTCAAAAAATAAATAAATAAAAATAAAAATAAAATAAATATTTGGTGAGATTTCTTTATATATAACAATATATCTGTCAACCTGTTTATCTGAAGAGTTTTCCGATTTCTCTGAACGTTTATTCAAATCATTGTAATAAAAGATTTATGGAAAGCTATTCACCAAAAGGTAATGATATTCATTTCTGATGGTGAGATTATTTCTACATTGTGTTACTTTTTACTTTCTGCTCTGTATTGATTCAGTTACTTAAAATTAGTGGGTAACATTATGACAAATTTAAAATGTCAGCAATATAAAATTATAGCTTGTCAGAATAACCATATCAATGATACAGAGTTTGCTAATGCGATGTTTCATCAAGTAAAGATTTATTGTGTCAATTATGAATTGACTATTTTTGTGTATTAGACTTTGGGAAAAATTGACGAAGACCTTGATTCCAGAGAACATCTAGAAGGTGAGACCGAAAAAGAAAAAAAAAATAAATTAATATCCAAAAAACCCAGAAATTTTGCTAAGTATAAAAAAAGAAGTAAAAATAATATTCCATTAGTAGAAAACTATTTGATAGGCTAGAGAGCCAACTGGAATAAAGAGAGTGCTATAAAATTATCCCTTGATGACTCTGCCCAGAAACAGAGGAGGAAAAGGAAGAATGAATGTGAAGTGGACCGCAGGCAAGGTATGGCCTCTGTTAAAATCTTGAGACCCAGAGGAAATCTGAAGGCAAGAGAAATAGAGGAAGTTTGGGATGTTATTAGGCCCAACTATGATAGGTGAGAAATACAAATTTGTATGAATTTTCTAATATCACTTCATGATATTATAGAATCATTTAGGGAGGAAACTTACAAAATTTTTCTTTAGTTAATCATTTTTGACTGCTGCAATCAGTCCTCAACCAAGTCAGGCGTAAAATCCTGCCAACAATGTGCCTGCCTAAAAATATCCAAGGAGCTGGTGCCTCCCTGCATATATTAACAAAGGCATTGAGAAGTGCAGAAGCTCAGCCTTGCTTCATCCACTATCCTTGGAATGAAAGGGTAAATGGATGTCTATTCACTTATGAAAACTCATTTATTTCACGATGCATTATAAAATAGAGTTCTTTTCCTTCCTGACAGTTTCTGATTATTAGAATGTAGTTTTATTTTCTTTTTGGAGTTCCAGTCTCTCTGCAAAATAAGAGAGCCCCTGGAGCAGGGTGCTTGACCTTCAGAGTCTGTTCTTGGAAGATGTGAAGTTCTAGAAGTGATTAGTTTAAAACAGAATTGTGTCTTCTCACACAGCGCTTTGTCTTTGAAATGTTTTCTGGCAATATCTATAAAAAGTAATAAAATTGTTATAGTTTTGCCTTAATGACCTCACTGCTAGATAAAACATCTAAGTAGTAATCCGGTGCACAAGACTGACATATAATGATATTTGTTGCAGCATTATCATATTAGCTGAACAATTAGAAATAATGTAACTTACCAACAAGGAATCAATATTGTATACAAAGCATGATCTCAACTTTATAATATATTAATTCTATGCAAATATATTCATAGAAAGAATAACATTAGGAAATGCACCAAAACGTTGATGTTGTTAGAATTTTATATCATTTTTTCTTTTCAATAGTTGCTTATTGTCCAAATTTCAGTAAATAGCATGTGCTATTTAACATTAAGAAATATAAGAGCTTACAAGCAGAATAATTTGCACTAAATATGTAGATACATTAAAAATAGTATAGGGACCCAGAACCATAAGGGCATATGTTCTGAATAATCCCATTGTGATGGTTAATACTGAGTGTCAACTTGATTGGATTGAAGGATGCAAAATACTGTTCCTGGGTGTGTCTGTAAGGGTGTTGGAAAAGGAGATTAACAATTAACTCAGTGGGCAGGGAAAGGTAGACCCACCCTCAATCTGGGTAGGCACCATCTAATCAGTTGCCAGTGCAGTGGGAATAAAAAGCAGACAGAAGAACGTGAAAAGACTAGACTGGCTTAACCTCTCAGCCTACATCTTTCTCCAGTGCTGCGTGCTTCCTGCCCTCAAACATTGGACAAGTTATTCACCTTTGGAACTCAAGCTGGCTTCCTTTCCCCTCAGCTTGCAGGCAGCCTGTTGTGGGACATTGTGATTGTGTGAGCTAATACTACTTAAAAAACTCCCCTTTATTTATATATATAAAATATCTACATATAATGTAGATATTTATACATATATAATATCTACATATAATGTAGCTATTTATACATATATAACATATACATATAATGTATATATTTATACATATATAATACATTATATATAATATATACACATACATAATACATTATTATTACATTATTATATATTATATATAATAATGTATTTTATATATAGAATATATATAATAAACTAATACACATATCCTATTAGTTCTGTCCCTCTAGAGAACCCTGACTAATACACCCATAGTACAGATTAATTTTGGAACCTATCATTCCATCCAGAGGAAATGAGAAAAAAAAACAGAAGCCAGACTTTGTCTATTGAGGAACACAGTAAGAGCCTGCTAGCTCCTCATAAAGAAGCAGGTGTTTGACAACACCCAGGGTGTTGGAGCATACCCACGTGTAGAATTAGATACAGAACTCCACTGTCAAATTTGAAAAGACAAACTCCTTTTCTGTATACCTTTCTCCATGATCTTGTCTGTATTTAGGTTTAGTGTCTACACCACTGTAACCTTACAGAAGTTGTATTTTCCAGCAGTAAAATTCGTTGTTTTATTTGTTCATTTGTTTTTCTTAAAGGATCCTTTCTCATTCTCACCTTATGCTTGTGGTGTTTTCCCATAGATTTCCCTTTAAAATGTAGGCCATGTTATGTTTTGAATATCTTTTGGTGGCCATAACTCTTGGGGACAAATTTTAGCTTCAGCCAATGTGGCATAAAGGTAGAGATGTTCATTTGCTTAAATTTCTGAAGTGCCTGTTCTGCCTGGGGCTGGCTTCCTTCCACTCGCTCAGCCCCTATAAAGGGGGCTCAGGGATACAGCACTTATAGAGATGCTGTTACATGTTTGGATAACTTTCTTTAGCTCCCAAGAATTTCCAGATACTTGGTTTTTTAAATGCCTTACATGTAAAATACAGCCCGTTTTATTAGGACTCTGCTTACCTGAAATATTTGTTATTGTTACCAATAACAAGACACCTCTCTAAAGCAGAAAGAGTCTTGTACTCTTTCTCTAGAGACTCTTTATAAAGATTATATGAGTCATTTGGAATAAGGCAATTAAATATAGCAGAAGTATGTAGTATGAAATTCATGTATGCATCGTTCTAGAATAACTACAGATACACGTGAGAAATTGGCATTGTTTCATTTCTAGCTTCAGTAAGGTAGTCAAACAGACTTTTCCTTGGGAAAGAACCTTTAAGCTGTAATGAGCCTCTTCTATGAACCACACAGTGTATTGGACCCAGACTCTGATATTGAGGAAGTTGATTATTTTTGCATGACAAAAAAAAATATTCTCTTTCTGTCTGCAGTTTCCCAGGATCAGAGTGAAAATACAGAGCTTCCATCAATGATCCATCCTTGGGCTGGAGTGACTTGGTCTAAAAAGGCAGCCAATTCTCATGCAACAGGGGGTAAAAATGGCACCTAGAAATTTCTCCCTCCATTTTTACTGAATTTCTAAGATTATCAGTAGAGATCACAGAGCAAAAGGAGCTGTGAGACTGCCATGCTGGACAATACTAAAAAGCACAACATCTCATCTCTTAGTTCCTGTCAGGGACACTGAAGACTGGAGGTAATTTTAAGCAGGAATTAAGTCATGTGTGGTGAGCTTCCCAATCATGAGATCTAGGGTAGGAATGGAATACTTCCTCCTCACTTCAAACCTAGAGAAAGTTTCCCTAAAGGAACCAGAACCAGATGAATGTCTTGTGGTGCCTGAGAGACTCAGAGCCTGATTGGTCTCCCCCTAACTACTGAACAATCTAAAAAAGCAAGATGCTGTGGCTTAGGAGAAAGATTGCAATAGTGGGATGGCCTAATGGCCCTGCCCACAGCAGTTTTGCCCCAGAAGCTCTCCATCTCCTTGCCTGAACTATATACTTCGCACGCATCGCTAGCTGACATGTTTAGATGTATTTATTCACTAATGTACTCTCCGCCTCCTACCAGAAGACAAGCTCCATGAGAACGGGCCTCACTGGCCTTGTTTACTGCTTCACTCCTCACCTGGACTAGAAGCTGACTTTTAGACCTTGTTCCAGAGCACCCACCGAAGGGACATCTGCGTGTTTACTAAAATGGGGATAGATGGAGATACATTCTCAGAGCAGCTAATGGGGCTTCTTTGAAGGTTCTGTAGATCAATGTAGGACAAGAGTAACACAAATGTGACCTATTTTATTCTCACTGGAATTTGAAAATCCACGTAAGAAAACTGAGAGTATTAATAAATGTTGTTCTGGGAGAAAAGGTGTGGGAATAATGTCTCCTCCATTTGATATGAGAAATTTAAATGATGACATTCTGTATAAAGAAATCTAACAGATCCTATCATCATGCTGCCAAAATAATAGCTAAGGCTTATTGTCCTTCGAGTTTGTTGTTCATCAGTTTCATTAGACTTCATAGCAAAACTAGAAGGAAGCTACTTTTTTAAATCCATTTTTTTTTAGAAAATAAACTAATGTAACAGAATTAAGGTTAAGTGATTTTCTTAAGAACATAAAGCTAAGTCAAAACAACTTAGCTTCTGCAGTCATAACGCTATAATACTCAGAAAAGCAGAGTGAGAAAAAATTCTTGGTAAGAACAAAATGCCTCTCTCAGAAGAAGTAATTTACAATCTTTAATTGAAAAAAAAAATCATTAAAACTTGTTGCAAGTACATAACCACCTTATATTTTTTAGAATTGCAGTAACATTTTCCTTAAATCATATAACTTAAAAATAAACCATCTAACTTTTAAAATGTGCTAATTTATTTAAGTCAATTTAAAATAAGAAAACATTAAAAAGGCAGTTACTCTAAAGATGAAATAAAGAAGTCAGAAGTAAAGGTATGTGAGAAAATTGGGTCTTGTCTGATATATAATGTTCATTTACAAAGCTTAGATCTCAACCACCTTAGAGGGAAGGCAAAAGTAGAAGGATGATTTATGTTTAGAGATAAATGTAGGCACATTAAAATTTTAAAGAGTTCATTTGAGCAGACAGCAATTCATGAATTAGGCAGCTCCAGACCACAAGTGGTTTGGGGCTCCTTGGAAAGGGAAGTATACATAAGGTGAACACAGTAGCAAGACAAAGAAAACATAACTAGTTAGAGTGGAACAGTAACCTTATTTGGATCATTCCCGTGAAAGGTTCCTAGCTAGAGGTTAGTTGGTGGCTTCAAACTGGTTAAGTTTATATTTCAATATCCCAGACTATGACCATTTACACTGAGTTGGGTTTTGGTTTGCTTACATGGAATCCAGGGCACAGGACCCTCCTCAGTCTAATGGCTCCTGTGCCCTGGACTCTGAATTAATTATTTTAACACATGTTTTCGTCTCCTCTTCTGATATAGAGTATCCCAAACTATCTGCACAAAATGCGCTTCTTCTGACAAAATGGAGGCATTTTTTTCTTTCATTGTTTTTATGTAAAAGAAAATGAGCCAGTGTCTAATAAGGTCCGGATTTCAGCAAATTCAAGTGGCTTTTGGTGCATTCTGAAGACACATAAATCCCACTAATTTTCAGTTTCATTTAATATATACCCCCGTAAAGGCATTATTCTGTAATGACCATGCAGAGACAACCTGACCCAGCGAAGGGAGGTAGCCCAGCATGCTGCATTAAAAGACCTTCTTAGCTAAATGTGTTCATGCATCTTCTTAGCACCCAGAATACAGCACTTCTTCATATTTTAATGGTAATTTAAATTTAAAATGAAGTGATATATCCTCTCTCATTTTAAAACATGTCCCTTTTAATTTTTCAATGGAAATACCTAACGAATAAAAAGACATAAGTTAAAAATATGCAAGATGTGCATCAATTAACCAGTGAGTGAAATACAGAGGATAAGAGACTTGCTGGCCAAAAGTCACTAGGTAGCATGTTCAGAGGCCCTACCTCCAATGAGTAGCCTGAGAAATGTGTTGGACTTCCTCCACCATACCCCAAATATTAACGAGAAGTGTGCGGCAAGGTTTTTCAATGTCTACTAAAGCTGCTGCTAAGCTAATAAGATGTTTTCTCCTTATTACTAAATATTTACACCATATTTCTCTCAAATACTAACAACTTTCAACAACATTCTAGCTGAAACGCTAAATTGTATTGAGAAATTTAACTTGTGTCAGACTTCCAAGAAAGTTACTTTTTTGGTCACAACAAAACAAAACTGAAATTAAGGAAGCAACACAAAATGTCAGAAGATCACAGATCATGTCAGAAGCCTAAAAGGGAAGTTGTTTAGCGAGACCAATCAATTGCAAGTGGCTTCCTCCGCATCTGATGGCCCTTAGGTTTCCAGTGAGCGTATACCTGGTCCTCAAACGCCTCGTTGATGAAATGTCAAGTGTCCTCATCAGCGGAGGAGAGCGGTCAGGATGAGTGCATCATCTGCATGGTCCCAGAGTATGTGCTGCAGGCTGTTTATCCGAAATGCCACACTTTGCAAATGAAGTTTCAAGGATTTATAAAATGTGAGAATGTTCAACAAATTTGAAAGACTTAAGGGCAATGATAATTCAAAAATGATTAATAATTTATATACTTGGGAACACAGTTTATTATTTTGCTGTTGACCACAAAACACTGTATTCCTGGTCTTCTGCACATGTCCCTAACTCATGAGCAGTAGTTACAACACAGCTGTAATACC
Organism: Macaca mulatta; assembly: GCF_049350105.2. Taxonomy (NCBI): domain Eukaryota; kingdom Metazoa; phylum Chordata; class Mammalia; order Primates; family Cercopithecidae; genus Macaca; species Macaca mulatta. The sequence goes on from NC_133408.1 coordinate 76,114,549, forward strand.
ACACATTCTTTCCAATTGAGAATATGTAACACATAATTTGCTATTAAATTGTATGGAACTATGCTATGTATTTTTTTATTAAATAAAAGTTTTTTATGACTAGGCCCATTTTTAAATAATTGATATTTTGAAGTGTCTTCTAATAGTTCGTTCATCAAATGTAATAATTTTATAAAAAGTTGAAATTAATTAAAACTATATGAATTTAAATTCTGATTACAATGATTCAGCTGAAAGACACAATTTATATCTTCTCTGCCAAAACGAAATAATGATATGATGCTAATCCTTACAGTAACTCTGCCATAGATAAATGCAGATTTGTAGTAAGAAGTTTATAATAGCTTTAAAAATTAATGGTCGATTTGTATTATTTTCTATTTACCTTCAGGCAAACTTCAGTTGCCAATGTCAATGTAATTTCTTTAGCTGTGAAAATTCACTGAAGAAACCATTTATTTATTTATTTATTTATTTATTTATTTATTTATTGAGATGGAGTCTCCTCTGTACCCCAGGCTGGAGTGCAGTGGTGCAATCTCGGCTCACTGCAAGCTCTGCCTCCCGGGTTCCTGCCATTCTCCTGCCTCAGCCTCCCGGGTGGCTGGGACTACAGGCGCCCGCCACCACGCCCGGCTAATTTTTTGTATTTTTAGTAGAGACGGGGTTTCATTGTGTTAGCCAGGATGGTCTCCATCTCCTGACCTTGTGATCCACCTGCCTCGGCCTCCCAAAGTTCTGGGATTACAGGCGTGAGCCACCGCACCAGCCGAAATCATTTATTACAATTGATGATTGTGATGACAGTGATGATAGCTGCCACTTATTGAAAATGAACTATGTACTACTTTTCCTATTAAGATTTCTCTACTAACTGCATAAGAAATATCTGGAGAAAATTTTAAAACAGAAACAAAAAACATTAAATATATGTCTGAGTCTCCCCTGAGACCAACTGAATATCAAAGTCAGGAGTGGGCCTTTGAGTCTACATTTTAGGTTCTTGAGTGATTGTGCCGCACAGGTGGAGAACACTGAGCGTCCTACCCTGAACGTTTTACATGAATTCTCTCACTCAATCTTCAAGTCGTCTTGAGGTATTTCCATTGAATGATTCGAGAAGTTGGGCTACGAAGAGTTTAAATAACGTGCTCAGCTTTTCACGCAGTCATTCATATATGAGGCCTGAATTTGATACAAGTTATTCTAACCAAAAGTTTTGAGAACTACTTCGCTGGGATAGGCAACTTAAGAGGCTTGATTTTTCCTCCATGTTTGTATTTATTTTTGGTAATTCACATTCATACTAGATAGAAGATAGCTGAAAGTTATGTAAATGCATACATAAATATGCACATAAAAACACACAGTACATACATGAATTAGTTAGACAGCTAGGTGGAAAATGTCTATAAATAGTATGGAAACTTATTTACTCCATCTGTGCAAGTATTTATTTTCTCATTTGGAATATGCTCCACTAGAACTATAGCCATGGCACCATGTTAAGACTCAACTGACCTCTTTCTTCCTCTCTTTCCTTGGATCATTCCCGTTAAAAGCTGTGGACCACCACCTCCTCTTCCAAACACTTCTGCCCTATGGGTTCTGCTACTCTGTGCTCACGGTTTTCTTACTACGTTTTTGGCATCTTCTGTTCAGTCTCCTTGAATGTTCTTTGCCTCTTTTATTTCAGAGTGTCTTGTGGTTTCATCCTTGACAAACTTTTCATGCAAAAAGAAAGGATTATTTAGAATTACGATATTTTACATTAATTTTCAATTTATTAAAGTTAAAAATTTAAAAATATGGGCTCCTCTAGCCATAAAGGTCAAATTTTGAAAGTAATGATACATTGTTTCAATTTGAGGAATAAAGGAAAAATAGCACCTTTACTTGTGATTGCAGTAAGGTTCAATTAACCTAGGTTGAACAGATTAAATTCCCTTTAAAACCTTGTAAAACCGAGTTAATTAAATTTCTTTTAATATATTGAACTATATTTATGAATTTTTATATTCTTTGTGTTTTCACATGTCTTACAGGGAGAATTTCCATACTTAACAAAAAATAATCTTCAAAAGCATTTAAACAACTTTTGTAAATACAATACACTAAATTTAGAAATATAATAAATGACATCGTGTCAAACCACAGTACAATAATGCACTTAAGGAAATTGTCTTATACTTTGCTGTTTAAAATGAAAGTCTAACTTCTACATTTCCCTTAAACTTTAAGAAAATGTTGTTTTTTTAAAAAAATTAAGTATAATGACTTACATTAAAACGCACAGATCAAAAGGGCCTATTTCAATAGAAAGTTTTTGACAAATGTAATGTACAACCCACACAAAATATAGGACATTTTTATTACCCCCAGAAAGTTACCTTGTATTAAGATTCTTGGGAAAAAAAATGAGCATTTACGAACTAAATAAACAATATACAGTGACATTATTAGCATGGTTTTGATATACATTGTAAAATCCATACTTAATTATTTAGCCTTCCAAGTTTAAAAAAATCACCTACCCTTAACAGTGTTTCTCAATTCAATGTAGTGTTACCCCACAGGGTTACAGCAATGTAGGGACACATTTCTGGTCACAACTGGGAGATGCTACTTGCATCTAGTGAGCGCAGGCCAGGGATGCTGCTAAATATCCTATTATGCAAAGACTACTCCCATTCCATTATCCAACCTAAAATATCACTAATACTGATATGGAAAAGCATTGTTCTAAAGGAGGCAGAGTCGTCATCCCAGACTGCTATAACTGTGTCCAAATCTATCCATGTTATGTTTGCTTATCTAAAATAGACATAACCCTATCATATGCCCAGGATGTTTCTACACCAACCACAAAAAGACATATTAAACCCTTTGGATAGTTGACATATCTACAAGGGACCCCCCCTCTCACCATGAACATACTTATCTGAGATAATTCTGAAAATACATCCCCTTTGATCAAGATATACCACAATCAATTACTTAGTATTATATTTAAAAAATTTTTATCACTTGACTCAAGCTTTACCCATAACTCAAAATATGTTTTTATGTCTTCCCCTTTTATTGTGAGTAACTTTCAAATATATATTTTGGGTCACAATTCTAAAATCAGTATGATGGCAACTCTCCCAAGATAACTTAATTTATTCCTATTTTTGAGAACCATCTATAATTATATTATTCCTGCTGTTACAACCTTTGATTCCTTCAGTACCTCTGTTTTAGTAAAACATGACAAGCCAGAAGCATATGTTTCATCTCTCAATGTCAATGTAGCCTACACAAAATATACCAAGCTATTGATTCTTCTTATGCCTCAAATATCTCCCAAATCTACGCCTCTCTATGCACTTGTCCCCAGTCACCCCCATTTTATTCTAAACCTCAGACTGCTGACTTACTTTCTTACCTTTTCTGTCTTTTCTTTTATTTTGCCTTTTCTTTCTTTTTCTTCCTCCCTTCCTCTCTCCTTCCTTCCTTTCTCTTTCTTTCTCTTTCTTTCTTTCTTTCTTTCTTTCTTTTTCTTTCTTTCTTTCTTTCTTTCTTTTCTCTTTCTTTCTTTCTTCTGTTTTATTTGCAATATTATATCAAAAATAATCTTGTAAAAGTAAAAAATGTTTGTATCTGTCTGGATTCAAAGCCTTCAGTGTTTGCTATCACTGCATACTGAAAACTCTCAAAACCTCATTATCCTAGAGGGAATAGAATTGTATTTTTCATACATCTATAATATTTAACTGATACAAGCAGAGCTTGGCTGTATGTAAAGTGCAGATCAAGCTACTTTTGCCCATGTATAGTCAAATCAGCTGGTTCACTTTACGCATCAGTGAATGTCTTGGGATCTTCTTTAGGTGGAATTTGCCTAAGTCTGCTCAGCTGGGATGCTTAGCTAGAAAAAAAATCTATTCCCAGTGATTTTCATCACCTCCTGTGACCAGAGGATTCACTTCTCTCACAGTTTTGACAGAGGTACAAGAGTACAAGAAGCATGTAAGACATGTTGAGGCCTATGTTCAGAAACTGGTACAGCTTTTTTTTTTTTTTTTTTTCACTTCAGTCTATTGTCCAAAGCAAGCATATGCCTGAAAAGGGAAGGAAGCATTTTCTGGGAGCTTGCTAATTATACAAAGAACAAAGAGCTTCTGTGTTGGACCCTGTCTGCTTAGCTGTCTGCAGGAGTGGCTTGAGTTTTTTCCCAGGTTGTTTTATGTGCTATGACTGTTCCCAGGGATAGAGAGAGTGGGCTCTGTGAAGTCATATGGCAAAGGGCATGGACACGGGAACATAAAGAATCAGTGCCATGCATGCATCTATGCATCTTCCCATTGCTTTTAGTGCACATGGCAAATTCCCTCACATGGCTGCTACCACCTGCCTCGAGCTTGCCTCACATACTGTACCACACTTAGTTACAATTATTCCTCCTTTCTTGCCTTTCATCCCAGACAAACTCAACTTTCAGCTTTTCAAATTTACCATTCTCTCATCTGAGCCTGTGCACATCCTGGGGTTAAATTATAGTTTGCTTTTGTCTGCATATTCTTCAGTCTTCAGTTTCAGTATTACTTATTTAAGAACACTAGTGCAAATCCCCGGGTTGCTTAAAATTTTCCTGATTTAGATTTTTATTGCTCCTTGAATTTTTCTCATGCACTCACTTATAATTACTTTGCTAATACTTTCATCTCTAGTAGATCATAGGCCTTATGGTTGCAAAAGCTGTGTGTGATTATAACTTTATTACCCGATGGATTAATTTTGTTAAAACTGCCTCCAAACATGTATTATTTTTATAGCTTGTTATAACTCTGATACTTAACGGGTTTTGGTTATTTGTCTATTTTATGATGAAAATTTGTATCAAGGAAAGGACAAGAAAAGAAAAAGAAAGAAACATTTACTGAATGCCTATGGTATACTGGGCTGTTTTACATTCTATCACATTTAATTGTGAGAGGTATCTAGACTACTGTTTAACTGATTTTTGAATTGAAATTTTGAGAGGTTAAATCACTAATGCAAGTAACACAGAATTAACTAGCAGAACTACAAAGCAACCCAGATGTAAAAGGCTTTTTTCTTTACTATAATTTTAATTTTCAATGTTATCAGAAGAGCTCACATTACTCTTCTCCCTTGCTTTCAATACAGAAAATGCAACTTGTTCTTCAATTCTTTCTTTGCATAATTCAATATTATTCTCACACAGTGAGATTGATTAGTCAAGTTTTTGCTCTTTTAAAAATTATGTTCCTTGATTACAATTAAATAAAGTTTTTAACCTAACCGTAAGAAAAATAGTTTATAAAAATGCAAACAACATGATTTCCATAGATTAATAAAATTCTCTCAAAATCATTGAAAAGATAAAGAAGAGAATTTGAGTGCCTTCAAATAAAACTCAGGTGATCAATATTCATAAGTCAGCTTATAATCAACTTTTAAAATTAATTTTTTGCCCCAATGGTATTTGCTTAATTGAAAATGACATATTTCACAATCTCAAAAGAAGAAATATTATATTAGTCAAGAGTCACCAATTACTATTAAAAAACTACTGCATGGGTTAAGCAGGGAACACGTTTTTTCCTCAGTTAAGATTAATGGGTGAAATTATAGTTCTGCAGCTTCCAAGTGGCAAATTCAGGAACCAGAGCTCCTTCTATCATGTGACCACCATTTTTTAGTCCTTGACCAACAGCCTCATGAACAAGGAAGAGAGCCTGGGAAACCCAGCTTGGCATTTCAGCATCAAAGTCCATTGGCCAGAATTAGACAAACGGACTCATCTCCTTGCAAGTGGACCAGGAAATAAGTGAAACACTAAAATATGGAATAGTCTTCATAAGTCAGATGACTACATGTTGAAACCCAGAGAATTTCTGGAAGCCAGAGTATGTTCCCAAAGTTTGAACTGAGCCATGGATTTTATCATGCTTCTTCAAAATTACCTGGACATGATTTTTACTAAGTTTCCCCAGTTATCAGCTAAACTTGGTCTTCACTCGATCACTTACTGTAGTCAACTGATGTGATCCGTTCCAGTGATCAGGTAAAAGTTTCAATTGGACAAAACTTAGTGCAGCACTCTTGCACACACATACATATGTCTGATGGATTTTATGATAATTGCAGTTTTATTAAACTCTTTCTCTGTGTTATGTATTTGCTAAACACTTTACAAATGTGCTCTGATTTAATTAACACAAGTTTATGGGATAGGTACTCTCATTAATTCCATTTGCAAGTGAGTAAACTGGAGCCCAAATAAACTAATTTACATGCTGGAGGTCCTATGGCATGTTAGTTACGGAGCAGAGATCCATTTGTGAACCGAAGGCTATTATGCGTCACCTGAGCCTTTACTCATTAAGTTCCTGAATGCTGGAGGGAGCAACTATTGGGCTACAGAGACCATGAACTCTAAGCTACTATTAGACTACTTTTACTTGGAAACTCCAATGCACTATGTTGGGATTTGAAAGGCTCCTGCTACACAAGATATCTGTAGACCAAGATGAGGTACAGGTTGTGATACAAGGTCCCCAGAAACTTCTGCTCTCCAATAGTGATGGAGAAGGACAGGAAAAATCAGCTGGGAAAAGCTTAGACTGCAGAAGTGGCCTGCCTGAAAAGTCATAGCAATAGATAAAAATAAAACAACCTGGGAAAAAAACTCAGGCGGCATCTGCACACAGATAAGCAGACAGGGTCCAGCACAGAAGCCCTTTGTTCTTCGTATAATTACAGAACTCCCAGAAAAAAGTTTCCTTCCATTTTCAGGCACATACACGGTGGGCTCCATGTAAGCTGGCACAGGGAGGAGGGGTCTTAACTAAAACAAACCCGCAGTTATACGTACAAGAGAAGCAGTGCTTTGTGCTTGCCTAGAGACATACCCATAGCCATATAAGATAAGGGGAGTTGTACAGATATCTTTACTAATAAAAAGTTACTCAAACAGTTACATGGAGGAGAGCAGTTTTTTATAAAAGTTTCTTGCATTCAGCTGTAACACAGCAATCCACTCGGACTCCCCTCTCTGCCACAGAGAACTTTCTTCTTTCACTTATTAAACTTTTGCTCCAACCTCACCCTTATATCTGTGTTCCTTAATTTTCTTGGACACAGGACAAGAGACCCCAGGTACTAGTTCAGACAATGAGAAACTGCTACACTAAGAAGCATTAACGAGACAACAATAGCATTGATAATGGGACCATTCCTCCCCAGACACAATCTTTCAGCTACTCATAGCATCTTGGCAATAAAAACGCAACCAAAGTAGTCTCACTTCATCAAGGATATTATTACACATGGCGGTCATTGTAAATTCCCTATCCATACCAGCTACCCAAGCAAATTCCTGCTTCTAAGTTCCTCATGTATAAGCTTATTATTTATTATTTGTTATAACTTTATATGCTTTAAAGTATTATGCTATGAGTTTTGGTAAATGGGCATGACAGACTGGAGCAGAAGTATGATGGGTGAGGCATGGACAAAGGAATGTCTGCCGTAAACTTGCTGGTGACTACAAGGGTTGACTCCTCTAGATACAATGATGTCATATTGACTAAATTAAACACAGTGACAACATTCTGGCCAGCAAAGGATGAGCTCACTGTCCCAGGCATTCTGACCATCCAGGAAATATCAATCACTCCAGGCACAGGTACAATGAGCTCAATGAGCTCACTGGGATTGAGATTCTCTCTCTGTGTCTGTCTCTCCCTCCCTCCCTCCCTCCCTCTCTTTTTCATGCACCCATGGCAACTGCAACAGCCTCGAGATTTCAGATTTCTTACAACCTTCAGTGGGCATCAAATGCATTTCTGAACAATTCTTTACTTACTTGATCTTTAGAAGCAATATTAGATTTTCTACAATATTTAAGTTTGAGCGTCTGTTTTCAATCATTACAGTTGTTATAAGAATTGTATATACTTTAGGTATCTCATAGGACCAACATTCTACAGACTCTTTTTACACTTTCTAAATTGTGAATTAAATCAAAGGTTTACTCTCTCTTTAACATGTGGCTCTCTTAATGTTATCTTTGGGTGACTTACATGATGAGTCTAAAAAAATTGTTGTAGTTAGCTTTTGTTTGCCATGGATCATAAAAATCAAGTAAATTATGTCCATTTTTTATGAGTTAGCAGAATTATATATGTTATATACAGTGTTTTTACTATAACATTAAATATAATTTTGTTCACATCAACAACAACAACAAAAAAAATGAGAACTCAAAATGGTTTTATCAAATGCTGAAATAACTGTTGATATTTTTCATAGGGTTATTAGATTAAAAAAAAGTTCTGTCTTGATTTCAGCAAACAAGAGGCAATGTTTTCATGCCAAGAAGGTCAAATTAGTCTTGGTGGCTGTACTATTAGACATTACCCTTTGTATGAACAACTATGTCAATCGGTTTACTCTTGCAACATGAAGACCAGGTTCTCACCACCAGTTGAAACCTAGTGGTATAAACTAGAGTGTTTTATACGACTCTAGCAGAGACAAGATCCTGGGAATTTACAGTAGATTCTTTTTATCAGTTGGTCAACTGTTGCTTAATTATGTCATTTAACCAAGTCATTTTTTGGACTTTAGTTCTTTCATCTGTATTTTCAGTAGTGTATTACTGGATAGTGCTTGATATTTTGTGATTATTTATCCTATGACTTTAATAACCTAAAATTTATTAACCTGTAACCTGTGAGCCCCTAGGTAAGGAGGCTGAGTTTACTTTAACAAAGCCATAATTGTCTGAAATGGCAGATAAACATTCTTATGTTCATATAATCATATTTCTGATGATCAGTGTTAATGCATACAAATGCCATCAGAAAAATAATGCTGGTATGAATATGGATATTAAAGGCTATTCTGACAGAAGTCTCAAACTGAAATAATGAGCTGTTTATTTAGAAAATGGAGCAAATATGATTCTTGTTATAAAGTGGAAAAGAACTTGGTTGAATTTATTTTCAGTGTTTTGGGGAAAGTAATACAAACAAGTGATAAAATTGTATATTTAGATGAGGGGATTTCTATGCAAACTGTACAAAGAGCAACTGGGCTTCTCCATGCTGCTTCTAGTAAAATGTGAGCTAAGGGATTAAAATGAAGGGATATTTAAGTTTAAAGAAAACAGATCTTAAAGATTTGAAAAAGATAAGCCTATTCATATTGCAAAACCCGAGGAAGACTGTTCAAGAGAAAACCAAGGGTGTGGTTGGACACTCATTCCTAAAAGAGATTATCCATGATGTTAACCAGCCCTATAGGCAGAAGCCAGGAATATAGATGAAATTATTACACAAGCAGAGATGCAATCAGTTTGGATCAAAGGCACAGGACTAGACTATAGAGCTCTTCAGCTCTGACTATGATTTATTCCTCAACATAAGGGAAGAGGGACTCTAAAGGTAATTCAGCGATCACCAGGCCCACCAAAGGCCCTGGGAGTAAGGCAGCCTCCACCTTAGTTTCAAAAGGGTTGAGCCACCTCTGTGGTTTCAACAGGCCCAGCTGCTGCCCCAGCCCAGCAGAGCTTCTGGAACAAGACCATCACCCAGCAGGCCCAGAAGTGGGGCACTAAGCCAGAGAGGGTTACCTTCATGTCTTTAGTTCTAACGGAAGTTGCCTTGCTAGGTCTTGGACTTGCCTGCAAACCTGTCACCCCTTTGTTCCTTTTGATGTCTCCCTCCTAGAATGAAAAAGTTTCATTCTAAACTTTTATGCCTGCTCCTCCATCCTATTTTGGAAGTGGATAAGTTGTCTCGTTTCACAGGTTCACAGCTGGAGAGAAAGTACGTCAAGATGAATTGTACCTCCATTTTCAAACATACGTGACCTAGGTATTTAGATAACACTTTTGACTTTACAGTTGATGCTGGAATGAATTAAGATATGGGGGACTGTTGGGATGGAATAAACGCAAGACATGAATTTTGGAATGCCAGGGTGGAAGTATTGGATTGAATGTTTGTGCCCCTCGTAAAATTCATATGTTGAAACCCTAACTCCCTGTGTGGTTGTATTTGGAGATGGCGCCTCTATAGAAGTACTGTAGGTTAAATGAAGTCATGAGGTTGGGGCCCTCCTCTGGTAGAATTATAAGAAGAGACACAAAACATACCTGTTGTTCTCTCTCTCCCTAATGTATCCAGAGGAAAGGCCTTATGAGGACAAAGCAGCTGCCTATAGACCAAGAAGAGAGCCCTCACTTTAAACCAAACCCACCAGACTTTGATCTGGGATTTCCATCCTGCAGAACTATGAGAAATAAATTTCTGTCATTTAAGCCACCCCAGTCTATGTATGGTATTCTGTTATGGCAGCGTGAGAAGACTACATAGTTATGAGAGAATGGCAAAACTAATTCTAAACACTGGTCATAAACATAGGCATTTACATATTATGTGATTTAAATGCTTTAGAGAGAGTTCATGTTCTAAAATTTCTTGTGTACTTTGGTGCCTAAATGACTTAAATTCCACAAGTAAGAATTATCTTCTTTTGGTTTATTTTCTTCCTTTCTTATAACCAAACATTTAAGAGGCAAAGCCAAGATTCTAAATATTTTCTAGAGGTGAGGTGACTGGAAGGCTATTGTGAGGGAGAGGAAAGGAGCCGATAGTGTGGTAGAGACTTATTGAAGGTTCCTTACAGCCACTTCACTATCTGCCTTCCCCGACCTTCGAGAGTGGCATGCTGACAAATTAAAACCACAAGTATCTCTTCATTTTCTGTTTGTCATTACAGTACATCTCACTCTATTGCCAATAGTTTGAATGTGACATAACTGCATTCTGAAGTGATAACTCAAGCTGGCCTTCAGAAATGCAATTACACAGCTGCTTGTCAACAAAGATTAATATACTACTGTATTCCCAATGCAAACACATACCCCATCACCACTGCCACTGCTGCCGTCACACACCTTATGTATAAACCAAGAATGTTGGCTTTAAATATCTCCTTGTAAAATCTGTGTTTGTTAAATGAAGAACCCACATTTCCTATTCCCCAATGAAAATAATAATTCAGCATTAGTCAAAATAAAATGTTTGATGTTTTATAATAATAAATATTTACTTCCAGAATCTCTTATTATTTTATCTATTTGCTTTGGGAAAAATGAAGATAAACGAATTCCAAACTGGATTAATAAAGTAGAGAAAGCTGTTCAAGGTTGGACTCCATCAGCAAGAGGAAATATTATGATGGCATTGATGCAATTGTTACATAGAATCTTTTTTTAAAAAATGCAGAAAGAATAATACAATCTAAAGATGAAAAGTTTAAAATTCCATCAAAATACAAAGTCGATTTCTGAGTTTAATAAAAAGGTAGGTAAATAATTTCTACAAATTTTATACCCAAATTATAGGATATTAGAAATGAATAAAAACACACATCTAAATGTTGATGTAAGGGAAGTTGAAATATTTAGTATGGTCCAAAAAAGAGCTCCTTTTAGGCATGGAAAGTTTGAAGCCTGCTCTTAGCTGTGTCTCTGTCATTATAAAACCATCTGTTGCGGAAACGTCGTTTTGTGGTAAATAATTTCAGAGAAAACACAAATCTAGTAAGAGACCTAGCACTGCAGATTCATCATTCTGATTCTATAAACACTTGTTGAATGCCCACTGTGCACAGTTCTGGGCATCTCTGGCAAACTCTGGACCCCTGGCACCAGGTAAATGGCACAGCCAAGCCCTGCTCCTTTGCCTTCTAAGAAGGCCCATATTAAAGTGCATGGAGGAAAACATATATTGTTTTAAAGACACTGAGGAAAGTGAAAGGACTTGTAAAATCTCCCTCTGTAATGCGTTTCAATGTTAATAGAGTAAAATTTTTCTGAAATGAATAGATGAGTTCAACCTTGACTGGCAGCTTTCACAGTACTTTCATTTTGAAAACAATCTAATCCTATAGCCCCAGAGTTACTACCAAATGCAACTTAATACTGTACGTGGCACATAAAATTCATTTTTTATTCTTTTGTGTCAGAAGACAAGACATGGAGAAACCTGGCCAAAACACTATGAGAACGCTTCGTGTTCTCACAGATATTAGGGATAGTATCATGATCACAAAATCATAGCTATGGATAAAAATTCTTCTGAATCCCAGGGTAGAGAAGAATGACTCAGGAAAATAGATGCATTCAAGAGACTCAGTATTATAAACTACTTTGCATTGCTTTATTTTTTAAGAGAGTCTTCCACCACTTTGGGAACAGTAACATCTAATTTTTTGTGATCTTACAAACTTTTGGTGTAAGAGATTTAATTCAATGTTTCTAAGGTACATGTCATGCAGTACTGTACTTTGATGCCCTTCTCTGATCCACAACGCCCTCCAGGGGTAATTGCTCTCTCTAAGTTGTATATACTGCTTTAAGCTACAAAATCGTTATTTTGAGCTCTTTATGCAATAAAACTGAGAGGTGCATCCCAGATTACAAATATATTAAAATTCGTGGGCCCTACTTTTGGAGATTCTGATTTAACGGGACTAGGGGTGGGGGAGGAATCTGAATGTTAAGTTCATCTTTACCCCGCAAGTTTCTCTGAAGCAAGTGGCTTACTGAGCAACTGCTCTAGAAGCAGTAACCTACAGGAAACTACAAGAGAATGTCTTTGTTCTCATTCTTATGAAATGTACACTGAAATATCATGGAAATGGAGCACACCTTCTCCAAATTTCTCTCAAATGTTTCAGAGAGGGAGAGAGAGGGGTAAGACAAACAGGATGAAGCCTAAAAGATTGCTGAATCTTAGTAACCCACATATGAGAATTCATCGTACTGTTTTGCAACTTTGCGCTGAATTTAAAATTACATCCAAAATATGGGAAGTCCCTGTTGGGATGGAGTTTGTAATTGATATAAGAAAAAGAGAAGAAGGGAATGGGGCACTCGGGGTATCTTAGGATTACAGTGTAGAAACTGGAGGATGGTTACTACTATAGGGGAAACAAAAGCGTAAATGTACATTAAATAGCCTGTGTGTGTGTGCATGTGTGTTCACAGTCATATGTATCTTAATGTGTGTTTTATTCCTATGTATAATACACACATACACAAAATTCACATCATAATGCAATCCTTAAACTCTATTATTTTTGTATTGTAATTATCTTTATCGGATGAGGAGATAAACTCACCATTTTAATTAGTTTTATGCATGTTTTCACGAATATTTATTTTTCATATACATATGTCTTAGTCTGTTCAGGCTGCTATAACAAACTACCCTGGACTAAGTGGCTTAAAAACAACAGAAATTGATTTCTTTTTTTTTTTTTTTTTTTTTTTTTTTGAGACGGAGTCGTGCTCTATCGCCCATGCTGGAGTGCAGTGGCGTGACCTCAGCTCACTGCAATCTCCGTCTCTTGGGTTCAAATGATTCTCTTGCCTCAGCCTCCCGACTAGCTGGGACTACAGGCATGTGCCACCACGCCCAGTTAATTTCTTTGTATTTTTAGTAGAGACAGGGTTTCTCCATGTTGGCTGCTCTCAAACTCCTGACCTCAGGTGATCCGCACACCTTGGCCTCCCAAAGTGCTGGGATTACAGAATTGAGCCACTGCACCCCCAGAAATTGATTTCTTATGGTTCTTGAAGCTGGGAAGGCCAAGATGAAGTCACCAGCAGATTCAATGTCTGGTGCCTGACACCTAGTTCACAGAGGGCACTTTCTAGCTCTGCCCTCACATGGTGGAAAAAGCAGTGTCTTTTGGTGGCCTCTCCCATAAGGGCACTAATCTCATTGCTTAGTATCACTTTCGGCCATTTGTTCTTCAAATGTTTATTTCTGTCCCCATCCCTCCATTTTCCCCTTTAAAAATTCAACTATACATGTATTCGGCTGCTTTAAGTTATTTCATAGCTCACTGATGTTCTCTTCATGTATTTTTCTAGTCTCGTTTTTCCTATGAGGTTCTTTTTGGATAGTTTTTTGTGTTTTTGTTTTGTTTTGTTTTGTTTTTGAGATGGAGTCTTGCTCTGTCGCCCAGGCTGGAGTGCACTGGTACGATCTCGGCTCACTGCAAGCACCACCTCCCAGGTTCATGCCATTCTCCTACCTCAGCCTCTCGAATAGCTGGGACTACAGGCGCCCGCCACCACCCCTGGTTAATTTTTTGTATTTTTAGTAGAGACGGGGTTTCACTGTGTTAGTCAGGATGGTCGTGATCTCTTGACCTCACGATCTGCCCGCCTCGGCCTCCCAAAGTGCTGGGATTACAGGCATGAGCCACTGCACCCAGCCTTTTGGATAGTTTTTACTGGTATGTCCTCAAGTTCACTAATCTTTCTTATGCAATATCTAATCAGCTATTTATCTCCTTTACTGGATTTTTCATCTTAGACACTGTAGTTTTCATCTAGTATTTTGAAGATACAGTTTTTCCTACGTCTTCCTTGTCCATTCTTGATGTGTCCAATCTTTCCTCTCGCTTTTCAAACACATGGAATACAGTCAGATTCACTGCATTAACTGTTTTAATGTCCTGGTCTGCTAATGCTATCATCTTTTCAGCTCTGGGATGATTTTAATTGATTGGTTTTTCTTCTCTGTATGTGCCATATTCCACCAATGATGATACTACCTGATGCAAGTTTTAACTTGCAGGGGGTGCTGGATATTTTTTAGTCCTACAAATCATCAGGAACTTTGCTCTGATATACAATTAAGTTACATGGAAACAATTTCATCTTTTCAAGAATTGCGTGGTTGGACCAGGGGAGTGTGTGGTCTAGGGCTAATTTTGCGTAAGTAATGAGACACTTCTGAGTAGACTACCTTTTGCCTTGTTAGGTTTTCCAGTTGGGGATTGGGGAAAAATAATAAAACAGGTCCTGTGAATGCCTTAGGTACCATTCAACTCAATATTTTCAGGTGAATCTTTCGCCAGTCTTGGGTCTTTTCCTAACATGAATATGTCGTCCTATACTCAGTTTAGGACACAAGGGTGGTCTTATTCAGGTCACATGTTTTTTCTTCGTACATCTTCCATGTTTGGAGCTTTGTCCAATGAACTCTAGACACCTTTGCCTCACCAGACTTCGAAGTGTGTCTTCCAAACTTAGAGAGACCACTTAGCTCTCTCTCCGAGTCCCTTCTCCTGTGTTGTGACCTGGAGAATATTCTGTGACAGAAACCTAGGAAAATTTCAGTCCACTTTTTTTTCCCTCTCATTTTTGGGGGATGACTTTCTTTCTTTGCTTGATGTCCACGTACGTGAAAAATATTGGATCATGTATTTATCCAGATATATTGTGTCATTTCAGGTGGGATGAAAATCCAGCGTTATTTCATCTTTGCCCAAAGTGGAACACTCCAGATTATTTTTGAGTTTTGAGTTTTGATTGTTTTTTATCTCCCAATATTTTAGTTGGGGAGAGAGAATTTTCTGTACCTTTCAAATTCTATTAAATAGGAAACAAATATCAATCTTTTCAATCCCTTATGTAAACATACAACATTTGTGTCTTCTAAAACCAAGACAAGATAGATTAGATAGATTTTGTTTCATTCTCACTATCCTTTATCAAAAAACTGCTTTATATTCCTGTCTACTTTTTTTCCATTACAGAATTCCTTTGTTGATTAGAAGTTGAGAGCACTCTGCCCCACTCAGAATGTTCCCAATTTGTGAATTTCTGTAAAAATCTGACTTAATTTACATGATGCATTCTTTTTAATCACTATCTTCAAAATTATCACTATTTTATCACCTTAATCTGGTTTGAGATTTAACCTTCGACTTATTACTCTTCAGAAATTCTTAAGGAAAATTCTTCTTTTGGTGTATTGCAAATAATTAATACAATTTAAGCTAACAATAAATGTTTCGAAGTATTTATTCTCTATATGAATCATAATACTTCCTCAAATTTCAGCTTCATCGATAGTATTCTCATTGTCATTCTTTACTCTCATAACAGCTAAACACATTAATATGAAGATATTCAAAGGCTACATTTTACCTTCTAATTACATTATAATCATTTCGCTTAAAACACTTTCTGTTTAGTCTGTTTTCTCTTTTTCTTCTGTGAAATATTTAAACCTCTTTTTGTAAGTATTCAGTATAATTTTTTTCCCTGTGTTTTACTAAGAACAACAGAGATTTTTCACAAGAGTGTAGGCATAAACATTAGAATGACACAAAGGACATCAATAAAGACAATGGGCTCCAGCTTGTGCCAATAACAAAATTTTGTACCATTTCAATAAGGCAGGAACCTGATGATTCCTGTCTATCAGGAAAAAAACAACTTCTGATTCAAAAGTATGTTTGGGAGGCTGAGGCAGGTGGATCACCTGAGGTCAGGAGTTCAAGACCAACCAGACCAACATTGTGAAACCCTGTCTCTACTAAAAAGACAAAAAATTAGCTGGGTGTGGTGGCGGGCACCTGTAATCCCAGCTACTCAAGAGGCTAAGGCAGGAGAATTGCTTGAACCCAGGAGGCGGAGGTTGTAGTGAGCCAAGATAGCATCACTGCACTCCAGCCTGGGAAACAGAGTGAGACTCCATCTCAAAAAAAAAAAAAAAAAAAAAAAAAAAAAAATATATATATATATATATATATGTACACACACATATATATGTATGCTCAGTCTACCTTGTAACCTCTATGTTGTCACCTTGCCACTATCCATTTAACAAATAATTTAAGTACCTGTTATTAACTTGGCACAATTCTAAAATACTGATTAAGATACTGATATTTAGCTGATTCTAAAACACTAATACTTAGGATTAAGACACAAAATGATCTACTTTAAAACATTTGATATATCTTGAAAGATATAGAGCATTAAAATGAAAAAAGAAAAACTAGCTCCAAAGAATTTTTCCTGCAGGCTTTATTCCAAATCTCCTAGAGATGATTTCTTTCAGGTAGGGTTGCTAGATAAAATATAGGACATTCAGTTAAATTTGAATTTTAGATAAATACTAGATTATTTTTGTACCAATATTTCTCAAATATTGCATGGGACACAAACTAAAACAAGCAAGCAAGCATGCATTTGTTATTTAACTTTAAATTGAGCTCATCAATCTGTATTTTTATTTGATAAAGAGAGATAAGGTTATGTAACTTGCCCAAGGTCACAGAACCAGTAAGTGATGGACCAGAATTCCAACTCAGAAGCCCAGCTCAGTGTCTACACATGCATCCAATGTAGTTTACTGTTTCTCCTTTAGCAGTCGATGGGTGTTATCCCAATGTTATACGATACTCTTTAAAACAACAATCAAATGTGTATGTTCAATTCCCTTGTGAGTTCTAAAATTCAACTTCTATTGCTTTACATTATTTTTACAGAGAATTTATATTCATAAGTTTCTAATCATGCCTTTATTTTCTTATGTTGGATTTCTACTATCATTGTTAGCATCTTAAAACACTTTTAAGACTCGGACAGACAGAGCAGAGTACCGAGGCTTGCATTGTGAATTCTAGCTCCAAATGAATGGCAAGAACAAACCGGCAATCCCGAGAGGACCCACAGACCCTCTGAAGGAAGTGGACTGCTTCTGCAGGACCCTGAAATACTTTGAGTGCCCCAACTGCAGAAGTGGGAAAGGGAGATCCTCTCCCAAACCTACCCCCACTGGGGAAACTGAAGGTCTGTTTTTGGGAGAAGCTTCCAACCTTACCTGGAGCTAAGTCAATTTAGAAAGCCAAGCGAAACGCAGGGGTAGAGGAAACAGAAAGAAAGGGCCTAGGAGCCTGCTGGGTCCCCAAGCAAGCCATTCCTGCCTAGCAACAGAGGGATCCATTGGGAGGGCGGCCAGAGGAGCCGGGAGCAAAACTCCACAGGGTGGAGGAAATCTCCAGCTGAACTCTGTAACAATTTGAACTGCGTGAGAAGCTTCCTGGCCAGAACTCAGGTGAAGGCATGAATCCAGTGTGCAGACTCCACAGGCCAAAGAAGAACTAAGCCCTTTTCTTCCGCAGATTGGAGAACTAGCCTGGGTCAAGTTCTCAAGCCTGGCTTGCCCACCACCTGGAAACATATAGGGTGCTGTTAGGGGGACATGGTGGGCGTGAGACCAGCCCTTTGGTTTGCATGGGAGCTGGGTGAGGCCTGTACTACTGGCTTTCCCCCACTTCCCTGACAACCTGCATGACTCAGCAGAGGAAGACATAATCCTTCTGGGTACACAGCTCGTTGACCTGGGAACCTCACCCCCATCCCCCATAGCAGCTGCAGCAAGACCTGCCCAAAGAGAGTCTGAGTTCAGACATGCCTAGCCCCACCCCCACCTGATGGTCCTTCCCTACCCACCTTGGTGACTGATGGCAAAGGGCATATAAGCTTGGGAGTTCTGTGGTCCCCCCAACCACTGGTTCCTCTCCATACTATCAAAGCTGATGCTCTCTGGAAAGCACCACCTCCCAGCAGGAGGCCAACCAGCACAAAAATAGAGCATTAAACCACCAAAGCTAAGAACCCTCACAGAGTCCATTTCACCCCACTGCCACCTCCACTGGAATGGTGATGGTATCCACAGCTGAGAGACCCACAGAGGGTTCACATCACAGGACTCTGTGCAGACAACCCCCATCATGGGCCCAGAGCCAGGTAGACTTGCTGGGTGGCTAGACCCAGAAGAGAGACAACAATCACTGCAGTTCAGCTAACAAAAAGCCACATCCTTAGGAAAAGGGGGAGAGTACTACATCAAGGGAACATTCCACAGGACAAAAGAATCTGAACAACAGTCTTCCCTATGACAAAGGCTATCCAAATGAATAGGAACCAGAAAACCAACTCTGGCAATATGACAAAACAAGGCTATTTAACACCCCCCAAAAATCACACTAGCTCACCAGCAATAGATCCAAACAGAGAAGAAATTCCCAGTTTACCTGAAAAAGAATTCAGGAAATTAGTTATTAAGCCAATCAGGGAGGCACCAGAGAAAGGTGAAGCCCAGTGCAAGGAAATCCAAAAAAATGATACTAGAAGTGAAGGGAGAAATACACAAGGAAATAGATAGCATAAAGAAAAAACAATAAAAAATTCAGGAAACTTTGGACACACTTATAGAAATGCAAAATGCTCTGGAAAGTCTCAGCTATAGAATTGAACAAGTAAAAGAAAGAAATTCAGAGCTCAAAGACAAGGTGTTCAAATTAACCCAATCCAACAGAGGCAAAGAATAAGAAAATATGAACAAAGCCTCAAAGAAGTCTGGGATCATGTTAAATGACCAAACCTAAAAATAATTGGTGTTCCTGATGAAAAGAGAAATCTAAAAGTTTGGAAAACATATTTGGGGAAATAATAGAGGAAAACTTCTCAGCCTTGCTAGAGACCTAGACCTCCAAATACAAAAAACATAAAGAACACCTGGGAAATTCCTTACAAAAAGATCATTGCCTGTGCATGTTGTTATCAGGTTATCTAAAGTTAAGATGAAGGGAAGAATCTTAAGAGCTATGAAACAAGAGCACCAGGTAACCTACAAAGAAAAGCCTGTCAGATTAACAGCAGATTTCCCAGCAGAAACTCTACAAACTAGAAGGGATTGAGGCCTTATCTGAAGCCTCCTCAAACAAAACAATTATCAGCCAAGAATTTTGTATCCAGCAAAAACAAGTATCATATATGAAGGAAAGATACAGTCTTTTTCAGACAAACAAATGCTGAGTCAATTTCCCACTAACAAGCCACTGCTATAAGAATTGCTAAAAAGAGCTCTAAATCTTGAAACAAATCCTGAAAACACATCAAAACAAAACCTCTTTAAAGAATAAATCACGCAGGACCTATAAAACAAAACTAAGAGTTAAAAAGCAAAAACAAACAAGCAAAAAAAAAAAAAAAAAAAAAAAAAAAAAAAAAAAAAAAAAAACCACACACAGTACACAGGCAAGAAATAGCATGATGAATGTAACAGTACCACACATCTCAATACTCACATTAAATGTAAATGGCCTCAATGCTCCACTTAAAAGATACAGAACTGCAGAATGGACAAGAACTCATCAACCAACTATCTGCTGCTTTCAGGAAACTCACATACCACATAAGGACTCACATAAACTTAAAATAAAGGGATGGAAAAAGGCATTTCATGCAAATGGACACCAAAAGCAAGCAGGGGAAGCTATTCTTGTACCAGACAAAACAAAATTTAAAGCAAGGGGATTATATAATGGAAAAAGGCCTTGTCCCACAGGAAAATATCACAATCCTAAACACATATGCACCCAACACCAAAGCTCCCAAATTTATAAAACAATTACTAATAGACCTAAGAAATGACATAAACAGCAACACAGTAATAGTGGGGAACTTCAATACTCCACTGACAGCAATAGACAGGTCATCAAAACCAAAAGTCAACAAAGAAGCAATGGATTTAAACTATCCCATGGAACAAGTGAACTTAACAGATATATACAGAACATTTCATCCAACAACTGCAGAATACACATTCTATTCAACAGCGCATGAAACTTTCTCCAAGAGAGACCATATAATAGGTCATAAAATGAGCATCAATAAATTTGAGAAAATTGAAATTATATCAAGCACTCTCACAGACCACATTAGAATAAAACTGAAAATAAACTCCAAAAGGAAGCTTCAAAACCTTGCAAATACATGGAAATTAAATAACTTGCTCTTGAGTGAGCATTGGGTCAAAAATGAAATCAAGATGGAAGTTTAAAAATTCTTCAAACTGAACAGTAATGATGATATACCTATCAAAACCTCTGGGATTCAGCAAAGGTAGTGCTAAAAGGAAAGTCCATAGCCCTAAATGCCTACATCAAAAAGACTGAAAGCATGAACTGACATTCTAAGGCCACACTTCAAGGAACTAGAGAAACTAGAACAAACCAAATCCAAACCCAACAGAAGAAAGGAAATAACCAAGATCAGAGCAGCGGTAAATGAAATTGAAACAAACAAGTAAAAAGGATAAATAAAACAAAAAGCTGGTTATTTGAAAAGATAAATAAAATTTATAGACTATTAACAACATGAACCAAGGAAAGAAGAGAGAAAAACCAAATAACCTCATTAAGAAACAAAACAGGAGATATTACAACTGACACCACTGAAATACAAAAGATAATCCAAGGCTACTATGAAAACCTTTACACACATAAACTAGAAAACCTAGAAAAGATGAATAAATTCCTGGAAAAATACAATCCTCCTAACTTAAATCAGGAAGAATTAGATACCCTGAACAGACCAATAACAAGCAGTGAGAATGCAATGGTAATTAAAAAATTACCAACAAAACAAAGTCCAGGACCAGTTGGATTCACAGCAGAATTCTACCAGACATTCAAAGAATTTGTACCAATTCCTTTGATACTATTGCACAAGACAGAGAAAGAAGGAACCCTCCCTAATTCATTCTCTAAAGCCAGCATCACCCTAATACCAAAAACCAGGAAAGGACATAACCAAAAAAGAAAACTACAGACCAATACCTTTGATGAACATAGGTGCTAAAATCCTTAAAATACTAGCTAACTGAATCCAACAACATATCAAAAAGATCATCCACCATGATCAACTGGATTTCATACCAGGGATGCAAGGATGGTTTAACATATGCAAGTCAATAAATGTGATACACCACATAAACAGAATTGAAAACAAAATCACATCATCATCTCAATAGATGCAGAAAAAGCATTCCACAAAATCCAACATAGCTTTATGATTAAAACTCTCAACAAAATCGGCATACAAGGGGCATGCCTTAATATAATAAAAGCCATCTATGACAAACCCACAGCCAACACAATACTGAATGCGGAAAAATTGAAAACATTCCCTCTGAGAACAAGACAGGATGCCCAATCTCACCACTCCTCTTCAGCATAGAACTGGAAGTCCTAGCCAGAGCAATCAGACAAGAGAGAGAAATAGCGAATGTACCAAATTAGTAAAGTAGAAGTCAAACTGTCACTCTTTGCTGACGATATGATTGTTTACCTTGAAAACCCTGAAGATTCCTCCAGAAAGCTCCTAGAACTGATAAAAGAATTCAGCAAAGTTTCCAGATACAAGATTAATGTACACTAATCAGTAACTCTTCTATACATCAACAGTGACCAAGTGGAGAATCAAATCAAGAACTCAACCACTTTAACAATAGCTGCAAAAAAAAAAATTTAGGAATGTTTACATAACCAAGGAGGTGAAATGCCTCTACAAGGAAAACTACAAAATGTTGCATAAAGAAATCATAGATGAGACAAACAAATGGAAATACATTGCATGCTTATTAATGGGTAGAATTAATATTGTGAAAATAACCACAGTGCCAAAAGCAATCTACAAATTCAATGGAATCCTCATCAAAATACCACCATCATTCTTCACATAATTAGAAAAAATAATTCTGAAATTCATATGGAATAAAAAAGAGCCTGCATAGCCAAAGCAAGACTAAGCAAAGAGAACAAATCTGGAGGCATCACACTACCTGATTTCAAACTACACTATAAGGCCATAGTCATCAAAACAGCATGGTAGTGGTATAAAAATAGGCACACAGACCAATGGAACAGAATACAGAACCCAGAACTAAACCAAAATTCTTAAGAGCCGACTGATCTTTGACCAAGCAAACAAAAACATAAACATAACCCTTTTCAATAAAAGGTGCTGGGATAACAAAAACAAAAACATAACCCTTTTCGATAAGTGGTGCTGGGATAATTGGCTAGCCACCTGTAGCAGAATGAAACTGGATTTTCATCTCTCACCTTATACAAAAATCAACTCAAGATGAATTAAATACTTAAATCTAAGATCTGAAACTAAAAATTCTGGAAGATAACATTGGAAAAACCCTTCTAGACTTTGGCTTAGGCAAGGATTTCATGACCAAGAACCCAAAAGCAAATGGAATAAAAACAAAGATAAATAGTTGGAACTTAATTAACCTAAAGAGTTTTTCCATGGCAAAAGGAACAGTCAGCAGAGTAAACAGACAACCCACAGAGTGGGAGACTATCTTCACAATCTATACATCTGACAAAGGACTAATATCCAGAATCTACAACCAACTCAAACAAATCAGTAAGAAAAAAACAACCCCATCAAAAAGTGGGCAAAGGATATAAAGAGACGAGTCTCAAAAGAAGATATAAAAATGGACAACAAACATATGAAAAAATGTTCAACATCACTAATGATCAGGGAAATGCAAATCAAAATCAAAATGCGATACCACCTTACTCCTGCAAGAATGGCCATAATCAAAAAATCAAACATCAGTAGATGTTGGCATGGGAACACTCCTACACTGCAGGTGGGAATGTAAACTAGTACAACCACTATGGAAAACAGTGTGGAGATTCCTTAACCAACTAAAAGTAGAACTGCCATTTGATCCAGCAATCCCACCACTGTGTATCTACCCAGAGGAAAAGAAGTCATTATATGAAAAAGATACTTGCACATCCATGTTTATAACAGTACAAATCACAATGGCAAAATTGTGGAACCAACCCAAATGTCCATCATTCAATGAGTGGATAAAGTAGCTGGTATATTTATACAGTGGAATACTACTTAGCCATGAAAAGGAATGAATTAATGGCATTTGCAACAAGCTGGATGAGATTGGAGACTATTATTCTAAGTGAAGTAGCTCAGGAATGGAAAACCAAACATTGTATGCTCTCACTGATATGTGGGAGCTCAGCTATGAGGAAATAAAGGTATAAGAATGATACAATGGACTTTGGAGACTTAAGGGGAAAGAGGGAGGGGACAAGGGATAAAAGACTACAAATACGGTTCAGTGTATACTGCTCGGGGTTGATGGCTGTAACAGAATCTCACAAATCACCACTAAAGAACTTACTTATTTAACCAAATACCACCCATACTCCCAATAACTTATAGAAAAATTAAAAAATAATTTAAAAAACACTTTTAAGCAATTGTAACAGATTCTGGTAATTCTTTTCCAATCAGTGGTGCCAAACTACACTGTTATGCCCTCCAGAGAAAGGCCAACAGGAACACACCTACAGTGAGGCAGGTTAGGCTTAGCACTCATTATAGCAAGGGAAAACACACTGTGGGCTATCTTTGTAAAAGGGAGAAAGAAACAATCTATTACAAGTTTGAGGTTTTGGTCAGTTGGCTAGAGGAGTCTAGGAAACAGGAAATTGCTTTAGATTGGATGTTGTCATAAAGCAAGGACAATGGTTGAGTATTTCAATAAATCTTATTTCTCTATAGGGGAAACTGTCATGGGGATAAGGCTGTAAGTTGTGAAGGAGTAGCATTCACTCATTTTGACTAAGAGAGGGGATATATGGTATTCTGTAGAAGGCATAGGTAACTTGTGTTTATCCTTGATGAGACAAAATTATGAAGTAGGCCTACCCTGTCTCATTTTGTCGTGATCTAAAAGTAACCTTGTCTGAGGTTACTATTCTGTGAGATTGGTTAAGTGTAATAAAAGAAAAATGACCTCGCTGTGGATGCCAGGTCAGTTTCTGCATTTCAGGAATTGGGATCTTTAAAATATTGGTATTTTTTAAATATACCAATTAAAATACCAATTTTAATATATATCAATTTTAAAATATTGATTTTTAAAAATATATCAATTAATATAACAATTTTTTAAATATACCACTATTCTAAAGCTACTGGATATATACCATTAAATTTTTCAGTAGTCAAAAATCATACTTCTACCAACAGATAAGTACCCAACTTACTACAGCTTTTTCATGAATATATGATTTATCGACCTATAACTGTGCTCTGGAACTGCAATCTTCCATATGAAACTCTCTATTTAACCTTTCATGTGGATGTCTAACAAGAACACACCTGGTGTGCCTTAAGCTCAGCTCCTCATCTTCCCTCCCCTCCCCCAGCCCTTGTTGCTCCTGCTATTTTTATGCCCACCTCAGGAAAGAGTAACCACATTTTTCACTTGCTTGAACCAAAACTTTGCACTTGACCTTTGACCTTGGTCTTTTACTTGTACCCTTCATCTAATCTCTGCATCCTGTTAGCACCACTTTAAAATGTACTGGAAGAGGAGCACTGCTCCCTCTCTCCACTGCAACCACCTTGTCCAAGACACCGGTCCCTCTCCCCGGGTTAAAGCAATTGTTTTTCCTGCTTTTGTCCTTGTCATCTCATATCCCAATACCTTTACAACAGGTAGGTTGAATCTTCAAGTTTGTAAGTCACATATGCCACTTTATCTCAGTCCCCGTAACCCAAATACAATTGACCCCAAGGACCTACCCAATGTAACCCTCACTTAGCTGTTTTCCTCATCTTCTAGAATCCACCCCTTTTCCACCACACTTAGCCATGTTAGCTCCTTGCTGTTCTTTTGACATTTAAGACTGGCATATTAAAATTATAATGTAATATAGTATAATATATGTCATGAAACAATGTTATAATAATTATGAATTATATACATTCTATACCATATATTTCCTATTTTATATATACATAATGATAATATATAATATACTACATATACAGTCATATAACCCATCATGACATTTTGGTAAATGGACCACATATAAGACAGTTGTCCCATAAGATTATAATAACAGATTTTTTCTTGTATCTTTTCTGTTTAGATATGTTTAGATACGTACATACTTACCGTTGTGTTTTGGTTGCCTACAGTATTCAGTACAATAACATGCTGAACAGGTTTGCGGCCTAGGAGCAATAGATACACCATACAGCCCAGATGTGTAGTGGACTCTACCATGTAGTTTGTGTAAACGCACTCTATGATGTTTTCACAATGACAAAATCACATGAAATTCATGGTGTCTGGAAATGCCCACAGGGTTTCCACGTAGCATTCTTGATGCATAATTCCAGGAAACCTCAGCTTTTGCTCTTTTAGACTTCTACCGGTTGGATGAGACCTACTCTCATTAGCAAGGACAATCTCCTTTATGTAAGGTCAATGATTGCAGATATTAATCACATCTGCAAAGTAGCTTCACAGCAATATCTAAAGTGGTGTTTGACCAAAAACCTGGGCATCATAATCTTGCCAAGTTGACATATATGCCTAACCATCACAATTATTCCCTACTGCTCCTTTTTAAAATCTACTATTCCAGGAAAGCTTGGCAATATCCCTTTAGACAATCCGCAACACTTTTTTCCTTTATGTTATGGCTCTGTCATTTATCTAGATTCCTAGGTTGGCAACTCCTTTCCAAGTGAAGATTCTATTCCTGTTGCTGTGTTCCTACTGTTTCCTACTGATTGTGGCGGTTACTTGTGTACCTTACAGCATAAAGTCATCCAGGTGGTGTCATTGTAGCATGTACTGAAGATCTAGTCCACTATCAAACTCGCTATGTGGAAGTGGGAAAGAATGCTGTATTAGTCAGGGTTCCCTAGAGAGATAGAACTAATAGGATAGATGTATATATGAAATGGAGCTTATTAAGGAGTATTGACTCACATGATCACAAGGCAAAGTCCCACAATAAGTCATCTGCAAGCTGAGGAACAAGGAAGCCATTTCGAGTCCCAAAACCAAAAGTAGGGAAGCTGACAGTGCAGCCTTCAGTCTATAGCAGAAGGCCTGAAAGCCCCCGGCAAATCTACTTGTGTAATCCGAAGAATCCAAACGCTGAAGATCTTGGAGTCTGATGTTCGAGGGCAGGAAACATCTAGCATGGGAGAAAAATGAAAGCCAGAAGACTCAACAAGTCAGCTTCTCCCATCTTCTTCTGCCTGCTTTATTCTAGCTGCACTGACAGTTGTGCCCACCCACACTGAGGGGGATCTGCCTCTCCCAGTCCACTGACTCAAATGTTAACTTCCTTTAGCAACACCCTCACAGACACACCCAGGAACAATACTTTGTATCTTTCAATCCAGTTAAATTCACACTTAGTATTAACCATCACAAGTCCACCCCTTGTCAACTTGAGCCCATACACTTCTCCTGAAATCATACATAATCTCCAAATAAAGAAAATAATAGGCCGGGGGTTCGGGCTCACGCCTGTAATCCTAACACTTTGGGAGGCCGAGGTGAGCGGATCACCTGAGATCAGGAGTTCGAGACCAGCCTGGCCAACATGGCGAAACCCCGTTCCTACCAAAAATACAAAAATTAGCTGGGCATGGTGGCAGGTGCCTGTAATCCCAGCTACTCAGGAGGCTGAGGCAGGAGGATTGCTTGAACTCAGGAGGGGGAGGTTGCAGTGAGCTGAGATCGCACCACTGCACTCCAGTCTGGGCGAAAAGAGTGAAACTCTGTCTCGAAAAAAAAAAATAATAATAAGGTCATAATTATGCCTAATATAATTCAGTTATCCCTTGTACAACTGGAAGCACACTAATCCTTAACCTAAATGCTATTATGTAAAGTTAGCAACACTTAAATGCTGATATAAAGTCAATAAATCTTATGTCACATGATAAATGAAAAAGAAAGAAAATTAAATGAAGATATTTTCTTATTACAAGTATATTCATGCACAAACATATTCCTAACAAAATCAGGAAAAAATATTCATGACAATTATAGTCCTCATTTCTGTAGCTGGTCACGTGGTCGTAGTTGTTATTAATGACTACCTTCTTTTGCTACCCATTCTGTATTCCCTTTGCCTTCTTCAAGTACCTCAGGATGTCATGGTTTTTCTCCTGGTGGAGTGACCCAAACCTTCATTCCTGAAGGGTCTGGGCCATCTGTAGTCCTGCCTGGATCGGGCTGTTGTAGTTTCCCATTGACCTTAATCACAAGGCATGATAATACTAAGAGACACTCTAAGGGATCGCCTGTGTTCCACTCATACTCCTCCTCACCTCCATTATGGAGTAGTAAACTGATTTCATCTTGATAGTTGAGGTCAATCACCCCAGCAAACACTGTAACTCCCTTCTTAACGTGTTGACTTAAAGGTAAGAGGAGCCCAAAGTGTCCAGGTGGCAATCATAACTTCCAGTTTAATTTCATCATTGTTGTATCTCCTGGTGGCAGCACTCCTCCCTCTGAAACTAAGACCTCTAGACCAGCAGAATGTAATGTCACAGGAACAGGAAGCAAAAATTTTGCCAATGGATCACTAGGGATGATGGCGAGTGGTGCCACTTCTACTTTCACCCCTTGATTCCTGGACCCCTGAATCCCGGTTATGGGAGAAAGGGTACCGTATATTAGATGCTGATTCAGAGCATACGCAGCCTTCTGGAGAACTTTGCCCCAGCCCTGCAAAGTATTGTCACCTAGTTAGCATTGTAATTGTGACTTCAAAAGGCCATTCTACCATTCTATCAATCCATCTGCTTCCAGATGATGGGGAACATGGTAAGACCAGTGAATTCCATGAGCATGAGTCTACTGTCACACTTCCTTAGCTGTAAAGTGAGTGCCTTGGTCAGAGGCAATGCTGTGTGGTATACCATGACAGTAGATAAGGTATTCCACGAGTCCATGGATGAGAGTCTTGGCAGAAGCACTGCCTGCAGGATAAGCAAACCCCTATCTAAAGTAAGTGCCTATTCCAGCGAGGACAAACTCTGCCCTTCCCATGATAGAGGAAGTCCAATATAATCAATCTGCCACCAAGCAGTGGGCTGATCACCCCGAGGGCTCAGTGTTGGTCTGTGTTGCTGGCAAATTGAGCACTCAGCAGTGGCCACAGCCAGGTCAACCTTGGTGAATGTAAGTCCATGTTGCTGAGATCATGCATAACCTCCATCCCGCCCACCATAGCCACTTCGTTCATGCGCCCATTGGGTGGTGACAGGAGTGACTGGGGTAAGGAGCTGAGTGGTGTCCACAGAATGAGTTATTCTATCCACTTGATTATTAAAATCCTCCTCTACTGAAGTCACCTTTTGGTGAACACTCACATGGGATAGAAATATCTTCACAGTTTTTGCCCACTCAGAGAGGTCCATCCACATACCTCTTCCCTAGATTTCCTTGTCACCAATTTTTCAATCATGCTTCTTCCAAGTCCTTGACCATTCAGCCAAACCACTCACTGCAGCCCAGAATCAGTATATAATCACGCATCTGACCATTTCTCCTTCCAAGCAAAGTGCACTACCAGGTTCTCTGCTCGAAGTTCTGCCCACTCAGAAGATCTCCCTTCACCGCTGTCCTTCAGGGATGTCCTAGAAAGGGACTGTAGTGCTGCAGCTGTCCACTTTTGAGTGGTGTTGGCATATTGTACAGAACCACCTGTGAACCAGGCCCTAGTCTTTTCTTCCTCTGTCAACTGTTAATAAGGAACTCCCCATGAGGCCAACTCTGCAGGGTGGCAGGAGTAGAGACCATGGGCATTTGAGCCACTTCCTCATGTAACTTACTTGGGCCTTCAGGATCTGCTCAAACTTGATCACGTATATACCATTTCTATTTGACGATGGAAGGCTGCTGCTCATGACAGCAGGGTGCTTTCTGACCCAGTTCATGACAGACAGCTCAGGTCACATGGTGACTTAATGACCCATAGTCAAATGTTCAGTTTCCACCAAAGCCCAGTAACAGACCAAGAGCTGTCTCTCAAAAGGAGAGTCGTTATCTGCAGAAGATGGCAGAGCCTTGCTTCAAAATCCTGGAGGCCTCTGGTATGATTCACCTATGCGGGCCTGTCAAAGTTTCCAAGCAGCTTCCCTATCTAGCAGTGACACCTCAAGCACCATTGGATCTGCTGGGTCATATGGCCCAAGTGGCAGAGCAGCTTGCACAGCAGCCTGGACCTGTTGTGGAGCTTTCCCCTGTTCTGGATCCCACTCAAAACCAGCAGCCTGTTGGATCACTTGATAAATGGGCCAGAGTAACACACCCAAATGAGGAATGAGTTGCCTCCAAAATCCAAACAGGCCCACTAGGCATTGTGACTCTTTCTTGGTTGTAGGAGGGGCCAAATGCAGCAACTTATCCTTCAGCTTAGGAGGAATATCTTGACAGGCCCCACATCACTGGACCCCTAGAGATTTCTCTGAGGTAAAACTTCCCTGAATTTTAGTCAGATTTATTTCCCATCCCTTGGTATGCAAATGTCTCACCATAAGTTCCATGTGTTTGCTACTCCTCGCTCACCAGATCCAATCAGCGTAATGGATTATTATCCATTATGACCGGTGTGATATC
Organism: Macaca mulatta; assembly: GCF_049350105.2. Taxonomy (NCBI): domain Eukaryota; kingdom Metazoa; phylum Chordata; class Mammalia; order Primates; family Cercopithecidae; genus Macaca; species Macaca mulatta. The sequence goes on from NC_133408.1 coordinate 76,144,734, forward strand.
TTGTGAAAGGCAAAAGCAATCAAGACCTCTGTCAACAAGATTGTGACACAAAGCCAGAGAGTTTACACACCCCTGTGGTAGGACAGTGAAAGTATATTACTGGCCTTCCTAGCTGAAGGCAAATTGCTTCTGGTGGGCCTTATGGACAGGAATAGAGAAAAAGGCATTTTCCAGGTTGATGCCCGCATATCTGGTACCAGCAGATAGGTTATACTCTGGACTGAGGTCAAGTGAAAGAGATGGAGCGCTCTTGTTCTTCCGGGTTCTACTACAGTGCTTCCAGCAAGTATTTTGTCCTCTGGCTGCCCTTTCGTTGATATAGTAGAAAGAGCCTAATCTATATTTTCAATAGTAAAGACCTGCCAGGATTTGCTAAATTAGCAACCTTGGTTGAGTAACTTAAAATTTCTGAGATGCAATTTCTCCATTTGTCAGTTGCGAAGAATGATACCTAGCACTGCTGTTTGGATTAAATGGTTATTACATAGGTTTAAATTGAGACAAACTCACCTCACGAAGCTGCTATAGTCATCATTGCATTTCCGACTCTCCCAAGGAGCCTCAAACCAGATCCTGGCAATCCAAGCAGTGAGTCTAGTGAGGGCAAATGAACTACCCGGGGTTCAAAATCGTCTCTCTTACACAGAGCGTGGCTTCAGACAATGCTGAATATGTTTGTCTTCTTTACAGTAATGTTTAAATTAACTCTATGGTAAACTGAAGTTGGCTCTTTTTCTACACCATTAGTCTTCATTTAATCTATTCCTAATCTTGATTATGACTTTTGCTAAAAAAAGATTTTCAGTCAATGTCTGGCACATTTGCCACTGCTCCTTCTCCCTTACAAATACTAGAGAGGGCTCAGTGATTATTGAACCCTTTAAGGTAGATTCAAGAAAAGGGGCACAGACTCAGAATCCTTCACTACATGACAATTCAGGCAGCCACACTCACACCATCAGCATCATCATTTTAAATATGTCACATGGATCAATCTCAGAGTGGAATGTAAAATGTTCAGGCAGACTGTGCTATCTCCCTTATAGAGCAGTACTGAGTGTGCACACAACGTGCTGAATAGTTACACAGTACTTAGAATCATGGTGAAGTCCTCCAAAGATAGTTCTTAACAACCAAATTGGAAATCTTAGGAGTATGATGATAAAAGGCCCTAAACTATGAGAAAAAAAGACTCATGAAAATGTTTTGGAACAAACTTGTTTCAACATAGATATTAATATAACACATGTAATTAAAGCATATATCTCATCAAGAATCCAGAACAACTATAGGCTGCTTTGTAATCTCCAGCCCTGCTATGTAAATGTAGACTTGCTTCCTACAGAGCATAAGGCAGATGTCACTTAAGGGCAGGTCCATTTACCTGCATATGAAGGTGAAATTTTATATAAGTTAATTCCTGGAAACAACATAGTATGAAATCATTGTTAAATCTTGATTATTTACATAGAAGTGCAGAGCGGGTGTGTGTGATTCAGAGAATTCAGGACACAATTCCTTTGGTTGTAGGGGTATTTTCCAGAGAATTCACTGATGAGCATAATTGGAGGCAATTCTGATTGCATGAACATCACAGTAATTTATATGTTAAATATGGTGGAGGGTCATTTTGTAAGGTTTAAATGAACAAAGCAAATCACTTGGGGTTAAAAGACATCAAGTTCTGACATATTTTCTATTAAAAACAAATATCATGGATCTCTTGAACTTATTCCTCCTGCTTAACTGCAATTTTCTGTCCTTTAACCAATATCTCCCTTCTCCACCCACCCCCATGCCCCTTCCCTCCCAGTCTTTGGTAACACCATTCTATTGTATGGCATGGTGACTACTGTTAATGATGATACACTGTATTCTTAAATATCCTTACAGCCTGGATGTTAACAGTTATCACCAAAAAGTTGATAACTATGAGAGGTAATGCAAATGTTAATTAGCTACCTGTAACCATTCCACAATGTGTATCTACTTCAAACCATCATGTTGTAAGTGATAAATATATACAATTTATGTGTCAATTTAAATAAATAAATAGATAAATTTGGGAAAAGTAAATAATATGGTTCTTTACATTTATTTTGTTCTAGATTTATAGTAACTTTTAATCTGTAACTTGTTACCTTTCATCAGTCTCAGAAAATTCTTAATGGATATATCTGAAAATATTATGTCTATCCCTTTTTTTGGTACAGTAGGCTTTTTTTTTTTTTTAAATAGGGTCTTGCACTGTTGCCAGGCTGGAGTATAGTGGCATGATCATGGTTCCCTGCAGCCTCAACCTCCCAGACTCAAGCAATCCTCCCACCTCAGTCTCCCAAGTATCTGGGACCACAGGTGCACACAACCATGCCCAGATAATTTTTTTACTTTTCTGTAAAGACTAGGTCTCAGTATGCTGCCAGGCTGGTGTTGAACTACTGGGCTCAAGTGATCCTCCTTCCTCAGTCCCACAAAGTGCTGGGATTACAGACATAAGCTACTGCACCTGGCGTCTGTCCCACTTTCTATCTCTGTTAGAGTACGTGGAGACATAGATGTGAGCAGGAAAGGCAGCCCTGGAAACGTTGTCACACTAACAATCAGAGAAAAACAATAGTCACATCTTTAGCTGGGTGTGGTGGTGGGCGCCTGTAATTTCAGCTACTCAGGAGGCTGAGGCAGGAGAATCAGTTGAACTCAGGAGGCGGAGGTTGCAGTGAGCTGAAATCACGCCACTGCATTCCAGTCTAAGCAATAGAGCAAGACTCTGTCTAAAAAAACAAAACAAAACAAAACAAACAAACAAACAAAACCAAAGAACAAAACAAACAAAAAAAATAGCCACATCTGGAATTACAATTAGGCTTCTGTGGCCCTAATTGGGAGTTATCTGACCCTAACAGAAGAAAGCTTCAGTAGGGACTTTCCCCACTAGTGAGCATGCACACTTTTGATTTGACTTGCACTAAAGCTAACTTATTGCTTATTATAGTAGTTAAAAAAAAACACACCTCTGGGTGGATATTTGATGCTAATGAGACATACAATGTATGTACTAGCATGTACAGCCACAAGGCATTCATACCCAGTGGACTATCCAAAACATGCCTGTAAGTAACATCTCTTCACATCCCTTTCATAAATAATCATGTAAGACCTCCATAAACGGGGTTCCTCACTGTCAGCCCAGTCTGTCTGTTTTTCAGAGCAGCCCACTCTGACTCAGCTTTGAGTGTACTGTCACTTTAACAAAACTCTGCTCCTGCTTCAATGTGTCTGTGTGTTACTTGGCTAAATTCTTCCCTCTGAGAAGACAAGAACTGAGGACCCTACACTTCCCAGTATCATCTCCACTTATTTTGGGGCTTCAATTATATATAATATTCATTCATATGCTAAACCTTGGCTCCATGTCTCTTTCATATTTTACACCTTTGTTTCGCTTTCACTCCACCTTTACTGCCAGTGCTTCAGTTGCCATAATTTTCTTACAACCTGCTCCCGGTTCATTAATCCTCTCCAACTCTACCTAATCTGCCCATAATTCTATCTATGGCATTTATCAAGTTAAGAATTGTATCTATAAAGGTAAAAATTATATTTCAGCTTTAGAATTTTACTTCTATTTTGAAATATATATTCTGCTAAATTTCTCAGTTTTATATTTATTTCCTCACATCTACTATCACAGTTTTTGAAGTTTATGTCTAATAACTTTGATATAAAAAACTATGATTATATTAATAGTTTCTCCATCTTCTTGTTCTTCTTCTTCTCCTTCTCCCTGTTCTTCTTCATTTTCAAGCAGTTGGTCTTTTTTTTTTTTTAATATTCCTGTTGACCGAACTGAAAGAGATACTTTGTATTAAAAAAAAGGTGGAGATATAATTGAGGCTGTAGTAATACTTTACTTTCCCAGAGAGGATTAACTTTAATCCAATAAAGTATGGAACTGATTTCAGGCTACCTTGTGGTCTTTTTATGAGGTAAATTTATGGCTCTAGATTATCATCCCTCAGAAACAACTGGAAATCTGTTTTTTTTGTTTTTGTTTTAGTTTTTGTTTTGAGATGGAGTCTTGCTCAGTCGCCCAGGCTGGAGTGCAGTGGCATGATCTTGGCTCACTGCAACCTCTGCCTCCTGGGTTCACGCCATTCTCCTATCTCAGCCTCCAGAGTAGCTGGGACTACAGGTGCCCACCACCACATCCGCCTAATTTTTTTGTATTTTTAATAGAGATGGGGTTTCACTGTGTTAGCCAGGATGGTCTTGATCTCCTGACCTCATGATCCACCCACCTCGGCCTCCCAAAATGCTGGGATTACAGGTGTGAGCCACCACACCTGGCCACAAATCTGATTTTTTAAAAAACCCAGGGCCCTGCCTCCTTGAAGGATGTAGTTGAATTAGTCTAATTAAGCTCCTTGCAGGTTTTTGGTCTCTTGACAACTGCTTATGCTAGAAGCTGATGCTGACAATACACACTTGGACTGAGTTGATTTAAGCCTGGGTTTTAAGCTTTCATTAACATAGTAAAAGCCAGTCTAACTTTCCTGGAAGTGAAAATCAAAGTATGATCCTCAAGAGAGAATTTTTCAGTTGGCATACAAACTTATTAATAATTAATTGGCTTGGAATTTTTATAATTTGCTTAGGGTGCTTAAAGGGCCTGATTATGAGAAACTATAACCTCAAATTATTCACTGCATAATGGTAATGCATATTGGAGATAGCATTTTAGAGAGAAAAAGGTTCATGTGATCCTCTCTAATGTGATTATTATACGAATATTCTAATAATCCTGCACCGTCCCTTCGAATGCAAGTGTGGAGGTCGGAGGATGGGGAGAGTAGAGGAGACAGGGTGCTAGAGAATGAGGAGATTGAGCCTCCGATTAAACAAACTGAATCAAAACATAGCACACACATCCAGCACAATTTGAAAATCTTTTCAAGGCATATGCCTTATTGGTTTCTTTGCATTCCCTTGACAAAGAAAGCAGATCATGTGAACTAGTTGGGTATTTCCAGTGCAATGTAAGGAAAATGAAGAAACCACAGTGAGAAAAGCAGGAGACAGAGAACTCTCCTAGGCAGATGGGCAGGGTCCTCCGAGAACTTCTGACCACCCAGGTCATTGTGCACAGGGTGCTTGCCTAAACATGCTCACAGTAAAAAACTTCCGTCCCTTAACACATGCCCAGTAAGGGAACTAAATCCATGTAGAGTGGCTCAGACTAAGGGCCCACATATGCGCTGGAAGAGCTGGATGTGCAAGGGAGGAGCCTGTTCTCTTCAGCTCGTGTGTGGAAGTCCCGGTACTCCACTGTGAGGGAGAGAATCCCTGTCTTTGCTGAGTGCTTTCCTTTTGCTTATAAATTCTGCCCTCCTCACCCTTCAATGTGTCTGTGTGCCTAATTTTTCCTGGTCGTGAGACAAGAATCCAGACTTAGCTGAACTAAGAAGCAAAAATCCTACATCAACGGGGCAAGGAAGCAACAACACCTCCAGCAGGAATGCCACCAGAAATACTGCAGTCAGCCTTGCAGAACCTTGGAGTTACTGGGGAAAAGGGTGTAAGGCAGCAGAATCACATTAGACACAGGAAGGGACAGTCAGCATTATCCTGGTGCAGGATTTATTTGTTTCTTACATCTAAATTCTCCCATATAAAACAGCCTCTTTACTCTCCTAAGCAGAAAGAATTTGAAGAGTAAGGGAGGGACAGGCTGAAGCCCCAGTGGTGACAATTCCAGAGAGCAAAACTCTTTAATTGTATGGCCATGACTTTAAAAAGTGGGGGTATTTTATAAAACTTATTACCAGATAATGCTTCTGAAATCTACTCTCTGAAAATCAAGGTTGACTTATTTTAATGTATAAGATTGTTTCAAGTATACTAACAACTTTTTAAAAAATCGTATTTTTCTCACATTTAAAAGTCATTTACTATGCAGTCTATTTTTCTTGTTTTGTGCACATGTGCAGGTGTGTTTTTGTTGATATTTGGTGTGATGGTTAATTTTATGTGTCAGCTAGAGTTATGCCATGGTGTCCAGCTATGTGGTCAAGCATTATTCTGAATGCTTTTCTGATGGTGTTTTGGATTAGTTTAACATTTAAATTGGTGGAAGTTGAGTAAGTAGATTACACTCCATAATGTTCCTGGGTCTCATACAATCATTTGAAAACCTGAATAAAACAAAAGACTGACCTCCCTTGAGCAAGAAGGAATTCTCCAGCAGTTGGCCTTCAGACCTCAACTGCATCATCAGTGCTCCCTGGATCTCCATCCTGCCAACCCCCCATCAGATGTTGGAGTCACAAATCCTCCACAATTTCATAAGCCAGTTTCTTAAAATAAATTGCTGTCTCTGTCTCTGCCTATCTGTCTGTCTCTCACAATGGATACAGCACACATGGATACACACACACACACAGACACTACTAAAAACAATGACAAAATTGCTGTTTCCTTTCATTCTTCCACCCCACTCCCTCTGCAATAATGTTACAGTGGTTAATAAAGTATTTATTGATATTTTCATTTCAAGAGTTAAATATGAGTATATCTTATTTGCTAAATTAAACAATACAATTTTTCTCTCAGCTTTCAAATGAAGCTGTTAGCTTGGTATATTTGTGGGAATATAAAGAATTTATACCACTACCCATTTTCTTTATGTCATTCTTTGCCAAATGTTATTAGTTGTATCACTTCTTTTTGTCAGGATTATAAAATATTTCCAATCTGTTTTTCACCTTAATCTTCACATTTATTTTCGCCTTAATTCAATAGCTAATTCACCACCATTTTTTTTGTGGATAAGTCATTTCCTTTTTGTTTTCATTAATTAATTTTTAAATAGCTTTACTGAACTATAACTAGCAAACAATAAACTCCATATATTTAAAATTGTAATTTGATAAGTTATTTTTCAAAGGTGTCTATTTTATTTTTCATGTGCCTGGTAGTTGTCTATTCTATTAAAATCTTTACCTAGCCTAAGAACACATATATTTTCTCCTATATTTTCTTCTAGGAGATTTATAATTTTAGCTATTAATCTAGGTGTACAATCCTTTCTGAGTTAAATATTTTTATTTGACAATATTTAATTTTAAAATATTTAATGTAAATATTTACATGAAATTAACTATATACTTTCCTTATTCATTTTTCAAAAACAGTACAGAATTTTATCCATTTACCTTCCTCTAATGTTAATGTCTTACATAGCATGTTGGTTAATTGTAGACGTCAGTTTGGCTAGCTCAAGGGTTATCTCGTAGCTTGTAAAGCATTATCACTGGATGTGTCTGTGAAGGTGTTTCTGGAAGAGAAATCAGTGGACTAAAGAAGATCCACCCTCACCAATGTGGGCAGGCACAATACAATCAGCTGAGGTCCCAGATTTTAAAAAAAAGGCAGGAAAAAAAGGCAAATTATCTTTGTCTTTTCTCTAGGTGCCCCCGTCTCCTGCCCTTTCACATCAGAACTCCACATTCTCTGGCCTGTGGACTCTGGAACTTGCGCTGGTGGGCCCCCAGTTTCTCAGGTCTTCAGCCTCAGCTGAGAGTTACACCATTGTCTCCCCTGGCTCTGAGACTTTCAGACTTAGACTAAGCCACATTATCAGCTTCCCTGGGTCTCCAGTTTGCAGACTGCCCATTGTGGGACTTCTCAGCCTCAATAATCATGTAAGCCAATTACCCTAATAAATTCCTTCTTATATATCTATGTCTATGTCTAAACCTATATCCATATCCATATCCATATCTATCTCATTGGTTCTTTTTCTTTGAAGAAACCTGACTAATACACGTAGCCATAGCACAGTTTAAAAAGCTAAGAAATTAACTTGGGTGCAATGCTATAAGTTAAGCTACATATGTGGATTTCACCAACATTTTAAATCATGTAATTTTAAAATATTCTAATAAAATTATTTAAGTGTGGTAAAAACAAATAACATAAAATTTACCAGCTTAGCAATTTTTAACTTGATCGTTCAATGTTGTTAAGAATATTCCCATTGTTGTGCAACCAATTTCCGAAAACCTTTTCATCTTGTGAAACTAAACCTATACTCATTAAGGAACATCCCACTTCCCCTCTACCACATTCCCGGCGACAACCATTCTACTTTCTGTTTATATGACTGACTACTCTACATAACTCATATAATAGAATCATACAGTTTCTGTCTTTTTGTGATGAGATTATTTCACTTAGCATAATGTCCTCAACGTTCACCCATGTTGTAGTATATGTCAGAATTTCCATCCATTTAATGGCTGAATAATATTTCATTGTGTTTATTCATTTTGTTTATTCATTCCTCCATAGATGGACATTTGGGTTGTTTTTACCTATTGGCTACTGTGAATAATACTGCAATTAACTTGGGTATGAAATATCTCTTCAAGATTCTGCTTTCAATTATTTTGGATATTCACTAAGAATTTGGATTGCTAGATAACATAGTAATTACGAAAAGATTTTTTTTTGAGGAAGAAACCACACTGTTTTCAATTGCAACTTACTTTACATTCTGACTAACAGTACACAAGGATTCCAGTTCCTCTATATCCTCATTAACCATTTTTAAACTAGTAACAATACTAGTAGGTATGAGGTAATATCTCATTGTGGTTTTGATTTGCATTTCATTCGTGATTTTGAGTATTTTTTCATATACTTGTTAGTCATTAGAAATCATTTTTGGATAAATGTCTATTCAAGTTCTTTGTCCACTTTCTTAATTTACTTCATTGGTTGTTTTGTGTTGTTTATTTGTAAATCTTTGTCTATTTCGGATATTAATCATTATCACATTTGTGAAGTACAAATATTTACTCCCATTTTGAAGACTTTTTGCTTTGTTGATTGTATCCTTTGTTGTGCAGAAGTTTTAAGTTTGACTTAGTCCCATTTCTCTATTTTTGCTTTTGTTACCTGTATTTTTGGTGTCAATAGTTAAGAAACTATCCTCAAATCCAGAGTCATGAAGCTTTGTCCCTGGTGTTTTCTTCTAGGTGTTTTATGATTTAATCTTTGATTCATTTTGAGTTATTTTTTTGTATGTGACATAAGGTAAGGGCCAACCATTCTTTTGCTTGTTTTCCCATTATGATTATTCAGTTATCACATTACAATTTCTTGAAGAGTCTGTCCTTTTGCCATTCGTTGTCCCAGAATCCTTGTCAAATATCATTTTCCCATATATAAGAGGGTTTATTTGGGGACTTCTATTCCACTCGCCTAGATGTCTGCTTTATATCAATATCATGCTGTTTTGATAACTTTAGCTTTGTGCTTTTTGATTTTTAAATAAATTTTATTTTATTTTAGTAGGCAAATAATTGTATATATTTGTGGAGTACGGTGTGACATTTCCATACATTTATACATGGTGGAATGATCAAATCAGGCAAATTAACATATCCATCGCCTCACATACTTATCATTTATTTGTGGTGGAACATTTAAGTTCCACTCTTTTAGCAAGTTTGAAATATATAACACATTATTATTGACTATAGTAACCATGATGCTCAATAACTCATTAGAACTTACACCTCCTATCTAGCAGAAACTTTGTATCCCAACAATCATTTTCCTTTCTCACCCACCATGCCCCACCACAGTCTCTGTTAACAACTCCACTCTATATGAGTTTAATGTTTCCAGAGTTCTTGTGTGAGTAAAGAAGGTGAATCTGTGAATTGAGAAAAACAATATAGTGGCATTAATGAGCAGTTTGTCATTGTTGGCATTTGGGGCTGGTACTACTGGTTACTCTCAGAGGAACTACAGAGAATGGAGGGATGGGTTAGCCAACATGTGTACCCATCAATTCCAGCCTGCTAATTGCTTGAAGGTTGCTCCTATGGGTGTTAATTACCCGCAACTCAGGGCTTTCAAAGGAAAAATCTGTGCAAGATCCCAAGGCAACCTCCCAAGCCCTCTGGAAGAGAAGCAGAAATATGCAGGTGATAAATTTATTCTGCTAGAAACTGAAGTGCTGAGAATAGGCTACTTTTTGCAGAAAACTCAGATGTGGGCCAGGTATACATGTGGTTGTGTGTCAATCGTGTGTGCTACCATACACTTCTGTCCCACTCAGGATTACTCATGCCCACTGTGAATCTACTTTGTTACTACACCTCAAGTTGGTAGCCAACTGTCATCTCTGAAAGTAAGTGTTTAAAATTGGAGAATATGCAAGACATGCCATAGTTCTACTGCTGCAATTGGTCCTCTGGCTACAGCTTATTTCCATCATTTCTCTTCTACTAATATAACACGCACCGTAGATTCCTACTTTTTAGCCAGTTTTTCCACTCATTTAGTTTTATTGTCCAGTTCAAACACACTTTCTTGAGGAATCTGAGTATCTCATTAACCTGACTTCATCAAGTTCCTGTTGCTCTAAATTCCATTTTACTATTCTCACCAATCATGGGACCAGTAAAAGTTACCCAGCTGAATCCCTGGGTTCCATACAAACTCATCCAGGCCCCCATATGTAGCAGTCATCTTAAGTCCTCTGATTATTCCCACTAGGATATAATTTTTTTTTTTTTTTTTGGCTTGGTGGTTTACCAACAAGACCAGGTGTTCACTGTGGTTTTAGAGCCAGTGGAGCACTTACTATATACTCTTGGAAAAACACCCTCCCTCAACACAGGCACATCTAATCATACTCAGCCTAAAAGTGTGGAGGGATAAGAGAAATTCCCCACATGGGTCACTTGGAGTGAAAGTGGAAGGAGTAAATTCTCTTTCCACCTTCTTGGTTCCCAACCAAGAAGATCCGTGAATACTCAAACACATATAATGGACTTATGTTCAACATATATACTGCATCCTGAAAGAGCACTACATTCCACAAGAAGACATACTTGGCCAGGTGCTCAAGGTGGCTCACGTGTAATCCCAGCACTTTAGGAGGCCAAGGTGGGCGACTCATGAGGTCAGGAGATCGAGACCATCCTGGATAACACAGTGAAACCCCATCTCTACTAAAAATACAAAAAATTAGCTGGGCATGGTGGCACGTGCCTATAGTCCCAGCTACTCGGGAGGCTGAGGCAAGAGAATCGTTTGAACCAGGGAGGCAGAGGTTGCAGTGAGCTGAGATTGTGTCACTGCACTCCAGCCTGGGCAACAGAGCAAGACTCCATCTCAAAAAAATGAAATAAAAAATAAAATAAAATAAAATAAAACAAAAATAAGACATCCTCAAGAAGACACCCTCACTAAGACTTGACTACATTTCCACATTTAACCCTGACAGCTGTTTCTGGAGGATGAAAGGAGATTCTATCATCATAGTTCCATTGTTCATACCTATGTCACCATAAAATGAGTCCCTCATTCAAAGATAATGTTATTTGTGATTTAATGTCAGTAAGGAAGAATGTTTGCAGCTCTTTTAACACTGGTAGAGGTACTACTGACAATAGATAGAATCCCTTATTCAGATTAAGAATCATTTGTATTAGGGGCAAAATATTGCCCTCCCCATGACTGAAGAGGTCTGATGTAACCAACAACTCAAGCATTGTTTTTGGTCTCTTTGAAGTAGGGCACCATATATATAGCTCAGCATTCATCTTGATGGTGTGTTGGATGTTCAGAAGAGGCAGTAGCTATGTCAGCCATGTAGAGGAAAAGTCTATGCTGTTAAATTTGCATGTAAACAGAGGCTGGCTCACATCCACTAGGAATATTCTGTGCAATACTTGTTTGTGACTTCTTTGCGCTAATGGTTCACGATGAACGTTGGTGTCAGATACAAAAGACCCTTACACTTCGTGTAAATTCCAGAAGTCCATCCACGTGCCTCTTACTCAGGTAACTTTTTCTCTGATAATTTAATCTTTCTCCTTCCAAGCTTTTCACCAATAACCCAAGCCATTTACGACGTTGAGTCTCTATCTGCACCTCAGACCACTTTGTCATCATATTATATAAAACTCTATGGCAGCTTGAGTGTATTACCCAAGCTATGAACACTGAAAGAATGTATCCTTAACTGCCTTTAGGGTCATCCGTGAACCAAGCCCTAAATAATTAAGAGTCGTGGGATCTTTTCTCAAAGGTATCCAGTTTTCCCTTTATTTGATGTGCTCAGAATCTGAGAGCTGGTTCAGAACAACAAGCAGGCCAAGGATCATATATTCCTTATTAGGGAGACTGAAAACATCACTTCACCTATCAGTTACTGATCTCCTTTGTCATATAAGTCAAGTAATATCCTCATTGACTCACCCATAGGCACTCTATCCTATATTAGCTAAATTCAATGATCCTTGCATTTTAATGTTCCCTGAATCATCTCCTGACCTTGATATCCACCAGTTCCTCACTGTTTTTAGGGATGGGTGACATCTGTTAAAAAGTAGCTTTCTTTGATACTTTGAATAGTCTTATCTCCTCTGCTTCTCTGAACCAAACTTTCTCTGAGAGGGCTTCTGCTGCCATGCCAATCACTCAGGGACTCTCTCAAAATTGGTATGTACGATTTATATGGCTTCTTGTTAAGTGAGCTCTCATCTTAAAAAGTGTGCATGTACAGAGACTTTCTGAGACCTGCCACCTCTGGACTGAGAGGCACTATGTCTCTACTCCCCTTTTGTTTTAATGTTTTATTGATGTTGTTCCAGTGTATTTCCTTCCTCATGGGTGCTGCTTTTTCTTTGTTTGCCCCATTCCTAAGACAGGACCTGGAACTTTGGAGGAAACATCTCATCTCTGTAGTACTGGCACGTTTGCTCCTTCTTTCTCAGATGGACCATCTTAGCAGGCACCATCTTCTTTGGTACTCCCCCTTTCTGAGAGATGTGCCCAATTGCAGCAGGCTTTGAAAGTAATTAAACATATTTTGGAGTCTCTAAATTGTACAGTTCTTTGATTTTTGCTGCAAATGGGGTTTGTGTACCTTTCTCCCTCACTCATTCACCTTGTTGCTGTAGTGATGTCCTGAAGGACAGGAAAAATACTGTTTCACATCACATTGCTTGTATAAGAATATGCAGATTAGGACAATTGAAAAGAGAGAACCAGAACTTCTTGCCTGACTACAAAACTTTAATACAGATATTTCAAAAGTTTCAGTATCTTGAATTTATTATAAGGACATTGCAGCTCATGGAGGAAGGCAACTGACCAGCCTTACAACTAGTTCTAAATGTATTATTTTCAATTTATTTTCTGTTCCCTTTTCCTCTTCTACTACATTATTATGAGAGTTACACACAGAAGTGATTGAAGTTTCACTGGCAGAGTAAATGTAGAAGTTGTTTACTACATCAGGCAAGGAGTTTCTCATTTTCGGAAAAGCTGTACTTTAAGCCAAATCAACCAACACACATGCCACAGAGAGTCCGAATGACAAGTTAGTATCATAATTTATTTTTATTTGAAAGTCAACAAAAATTCCACATACTTAGATGAATTGATAAAATATACTATTAAAAAATTGTGTTAAAAATAAATTAATATTAAACCATAACCAAGCCATGTTTTGGATTTGTGTCCCCATACAAATCTCATGTCAAATTGTAATCCCCAATGTTGGAGGCGGGACCTGGTGGGCATTTATTGGATCATGGGGGCAGAGTCCCCCTTTGGTGCTGTTCTTGTGATAGTGAGTGAGTTTTTATAAGATCTGGTTGTTTAAAAGTATGTGGCACCTCCCCACTCTCTCTGTCTTTCTCCTGCTCAGGCCAAGTAAGAAGTGTCTGCTTCCCTTTTGACTTCCACCATGATTGTAAGTTTCCTGCGACCTCTCCAGCCATGTGTCCTGTGCAGCCTGAGAACCATGAGCCAATGAAACCTCTTTTCCTTATAAATTACCCGGTCTCAGGTATTTATTTATAGCAGTGTGAGAACAGACTAATAAACATCTGAAATCTTTGTTAAGGAGGGCGTGGTTTGACATATGTCTGATATTTGTAATCATATCTGAACTGGAAACAGCTGAATAGTCCAATTAGTGTTTTTAAAAAAGTTACGCTTTGCTTTACTCTGCTTTGTATATTCTCATTCATCATATTAGCTTTCTTTGTCCCTTTGCCTCTGTGATGTTAAACCTCAAAGCTACTATCAATCATATTTTCACCTTTTGCACTTTTCCATTCTTAAGTTTCCAAATGCTATTGGTGTTCATCAGAGCTGAGGTATGAATTGGGTTAAAGAACATTTTACTCCTTCAATATCCATGATCTATTAATTCCTGTCCTCTCTAATCTCTCCACCTCATTTAGAGGATTACAGAGAGTCAATTTGAGCATGACATTGCTTTTTAGTTATTGGATTGGAAATCAGGCTTACATTAAAGAGGCTCTTCTTTCATTTGTGGAAAGGTTAAACTACAATTGATAATTCAAAATCAGGTACGTCTGACACCACTGGATTAGCAAATAAGTAGCTCGAAAGGAAATTGAAACAATATTCAATAGATTGCTTGGATAGGTAGATGTGTGTGGAAAATGGCAAGAAAGAGGAGTAATTTTTTTAATGACTAAAAAGTGCCAAATGCTGAACTACGGAGAAAGAGACAAATAGAAAGACATGGAATAAATGAGTGACAAAAAGAGACAGAGAAAAGAGAGTTGGTGAGGCTGTTCATTTGGCACATGCCCTCAAAATCCATTACCCAATCTTAAAAATTATTTCCAAGAATGATTTTATCATTTCATTATTTTCTCTCCACTTTAGCCGAATCTTCATGAACTTTCTCTTAAATCTATAAGTGCTTGTCCTTTACAAAATTGGCCCCTCCCCACTGGGGGCTTTTCCAAGTTGAAGCTGCAAAGCTAGCTTCAGCTTGTCTTCCTCCAAGAAGCATGGCTCCTTCTCCAGGCCCCTTAAGGGGCGACCTCTGTGAGCCAGGGCAGGGCTCCATACAAGGACTGGCACTGGGAGAAGGGCAAAACTTCATAGGCAACAACATACACTAATCAGGCTGGTATCTTTACTAGAGAAAGCAAAGTATCGTTGCTAGAGAAAGAAGCCTCTTGCAAAATCAAGGCCAGTCTTCTTAAGGATTTCACTAATCTGAAGCAATGAAAAGTAAGGGAGTGGAGCAGAGGTATGGGGTGTCCAAATGGGAAGTTAGGCTAGATGTGGTGGCTCATTCCTATCATCCTGACACTTTGGAAGGCCAAAGTAGGAAGAACACTTGAATCCAAGGGTTTGAGACCAGCCTGGACAAGGTAGTATGACCTCATCTCTGTAAGCAAGTAAACAAACACAAAATCAAATAAGAAAGTTGCTTTCTATTGTGTGGTCCAAGAGGAAAAATCAGGACGAAATAAGTGGAGAAAATAGGAATCACCTAGACATTAGAAAAGGGAGCTAGGGAATGGGTGCGGTTGCAGGGGCTGGGATAACAACAAAGAATAAGAGAAGACACACAGAGGATGCAAAGGATCATGGTGACAACAGACTCGGTCACATCCAGCCACAAGAGGGTGGCTAGGTCTGCTTAGTGATGGAGGAAGGCTCTCAGCATCTACCTCTCCCTCCACCTCAGCATCCCTGCTTGAAGTTAGAGGGCTTAGGATAAGATATTCCAGTTGGACATTTTCTCCTACTGCAATGCTTTGCAAATGCACAATTTGTAGGCAAAGACAGGTTGCAAAATGAGGGTCATTGCAAGGCCATTCTCCCCACAGAAATAAGAAAGCTCACAGGGACTGTCTCTAGAAAGGCCTAAGCTTCTTTTTAGGATAATAAGGTGTTTGGTCTATAGCCATGACTCATATCCCATTTGAGATTCTCTTACTGCCTGGCCTCACAGGGGTAAGACTTTAAAAGAATTTGATAGCTTGAATGCTCAGGTCATCATGACTTATGTATAGCATCTTAAAAAGGCTGAAAGCAAATTTACAAAGTCTGAAAGGTGGTCAGCATTTCAAGCATGCAAAACCTCTATGGCCAGAGCTCTACGGAAAGCATAATATTAACCTGTCTGCGCAATACAAGGAGTCATGAATATTTTACAAACTACTGTAACTGTATAAATAAATGTTCATTGAATTGGATGGGAACAGTGGTAATAAATGTAATGAAGAAGGTAATGTTTACAGAGTACTAAACTTGGTCTCATGAATTAAACAAAACCCCTCTTGCCTAGCAGAGCAAGGCATCAGCATAATCAGAGTAAAAATTGTCAAATAAATTAAACAGAATGCTGGACTCCTTCTGTACACTATTTTCTCTTGTGGAATTAAGGCTACCCATGGGAGCCTTGTTTCCATCTAGGCTTCCTTCACCAGCATTGAGAATTTCTGGCAGGATGGCAGCCAGAAGTTGACATGCTCAGGCCGCCTTCACATAGCTGCTCTCCTCACCCCATCAACATTTGCTGATGAAGCCTAGATAAAGGGCATTTAATAGCAAGTATTCATATGGAAGAAAGGAGTAGGCCATCAAGAATTTATCCATGGACAGTGAGAGGCAGATGGTTCTGGAAGTGAGAGGGTGGCTTGTCCGATGCAGTTGGTGATGAATTGTGTTTGATATTGCACCGCAAACCCATGCATTCTGAGCGTAAGACAGCTCCGTAGCCTCTTCTCATGGTTGTTCTTGAGGATATAATCCCTCGTATCTCATGGAAAGGGAGTGCAGTGAGAGGCCACATATCCTCTCAATACAAGAATGTAACAATGCCCGGGCTCATCCATGAGAGGCGATGTCAATGAACAGAACTGCTTCAGAGACCTACACTGACATCAAAATCTCATCCCTGGATAGATGTTCTTCTGGTGTCTGGCCTTCCCATATTCTTCAGTGAGTGGTGGGAAGAGGAGATTTCTAGACTTTGATTCATTTCCAGTATTTTATTTTTTTCAGAGTGGGTCCAGCCCCCAGAAATGCTCAGTTGCTGTTTTCAGATGTCTTAGGGAATGGATTGAAGAGCATTCTGAACTTACACTGAGCGCAGGCTAAAACAGAAGGATGACTGCTATGTCTTTACTGCTTTCGGGCTGGTAGGATGGAAGAAGCACAGCTCAGGAAACCAAGGAAATGTGGGTCTGGGTCCTAATTCAGTGCCCAATTTTAGTTATGTAATTTGGGGCTAACTATTTTATCGCATGGCATCAGTTTACTTACTGGCAAAGTATATAATTATTCATATCATTATTAATATTGTTAGAATTTTAGAGACAGAAGTAATGCATCTGGTGAGTCTCTACCTTCTAGATAACAAGCAATAAGCCTACCATCCCATATCACTTTTCCCTTCACCCTTCCCTTTTCTCACCCTCCTTACTTTGTGACCACTAATAGATCTAACACAAGACAGAGAGACCCTAGGTGAGGAAAAACATGTGGCCAGAGTGCAGATCATCGCGTGCCTGAATACTGTTTTCTAAGAATAAGCAGGACGTATTGTAATCTAATAAGATCTAACATACCTAGAAATCCAAACTTTCTTCGACTTTCTGTTTTTTTTCTCTCAACAAGTCTTCATTTCAATATATTCTTCAACACATTCCTTATCAAACTTTTCCCATTCTCAGGACACAAGTGTTTTTGAGAGAAAATTCTTTATTTTTAGTCAAATAACCACAATGCTCAACAGTATGGTGTTTTTTCAAGTTCTATTGATTCTAAAGAAGTTACAAGAATAACCTGGATTATGTCATGTGTAGTATAACAATCCCCTTGAAATGTCTACATCCTCATCCCCAGAACCTGGGACTATGTTGGCTTACGTGGCAAAGGCGAACTAAGGTTGCAGACAGAACTGAGATTTCTAATCACATGACCTTAAGACAGGAAGATTATCCTTGCCTCTCCAGGTGGGCTTAATGTACTCACAGGAGTCCTTAAAAGTGGAAGAGAGATTCTGAAGAGAATCTCCAGGAGAGAAGGCCACCTCTGGAAGCTGCAAAAAGCCAAGAGGCAGATTCTCAGCTAGAGCCTTCAGAAAGAAATGTACACTTTGCACACCTGGATCTTTACCCACTCAGATCCATGTCAGAATCTCAATCTACAGAACTGTAAGAAAATGAATTTGTGTTGTTTCAAGCCACTATGTTTGTGGTAATTTGCAGTAGAAAACTTACACAGAAAACAATGTATGAGCAGGAGGAACAGAAAACTTAAAACTACTATAATGATTTCACGAAATGACATTATTGACTGAGAAATCCTAGTACTTGAGAAAACTATTGATTTTGTGTTGTGCATGCCAACTCAGGTGCTGAGTTGGTTGACTGACAGAAGATCTCCATTGACATCACAATTATTTCTTTCTTTGTCAATAGGCAACCTGTGCACTCTTTCATGACACATTTCCAACATACAATGAGAAAAATCTTTGCATAGTTGTGATCAGAATGAATTACTATTAGGACTAATATGACATACATAGAATTATAAAATAGTTATAATTTTTATTTATATTAAGATGTTTACATTTATATAAGTATATATATAATATAATAATGCATATTTTATATGATGTTATTCATATTTAAAAGTAGCATAAAATATATAACCATAATTATTTTATATCATAACCAAAAATATTTGTGGACAGCACGTACTCAGTCTAGGAGGCAAATAAAACTACATCACAGGCAAGTAAACATCCATTATAAGGTAAAAATGAGGCTTACAGTAGAATAACAAATTTCTTTTTGCTGGATATATTTCCAGAGTATTTTAGGCTAAAAAAAGAGCATCTTGGCCAGGCACGGTGGCTCATGCCTGTAATCCCAGCACTTTGAGAGGCTGAGGCAGGTGGATCACGAGGTCAGGAGATGGAGAACATCCTGGTCAATGTGGTGAAACCCCGTCTCTACTAAAAATACAAAAATTAGCTGGGTGTGGTGGTGTGTGCCTGTAATCCCAGCTACTTGGGAGGCAGAGGCAAGAGAATTGCTTGAACCAGGGAGTCAGAGATTGCAGTGAGCCGAGATCATGCCACTGCATTCCAGCCTGGCAACAGAGTGAGATTCCATCTCAAAAAAAAAAAAAAAAAAAAGAAAAGAAAGAAAGAAAAAAGAAAAGAAAAAGAAAAAGAAAAAAAGAAAGAACATCTTCATACTTTAAGATACTTTTAGAGAGCATGATTAAAAAACTTTAGTTGAACAATTCTTTGTGGCAGCACATTGCCACAAATTGAAGATTATTAGGTAAATTGTTTTAACTTTTCATTTATGGACTACCACAAATCTCTATACATTTCCCTTTTTAATCTGAGAGCTTGGATTAATTAGATAAACCTATGAAAACAGAATACATAAAAAGCTTCGATTTCATGATGTGAGTCCAAAATAATAAACCTTCCTAATGTCATCTAAGTTTTCAATCCAAGGTAAAGAGAAGAATTCAGATTTATTTCTGGAAGACATTGCAGTAAGAGTAAAGCCAAGAGTCAACCCTAGAAGAGTGATAGCTGTGCATTTAATTATTGGGTCTTTCTCCATGGAATTCAGATAATCATTTTTAATTTCCCATTAGTATTCAAATACCAGAAATACGTATTCAATAGATTTAACTCACAAGTTTTCACAATTGAACATATTAGGGTCAAGATATGTATTTTGAGATGAAAAAAAATTAAGTTTGTATGACTACACCCTGTATATCAATTGGTGAAACGTTATCTGCATCGTTTGTTTTAATTTATGATTTATCATTATGTGAATTGAATGTTTGACATAAACAATGTCAAAACACAGGATACACAGCAGAAAAAAATAGAAAATACTGTAATTCTGCAACTGAAATGTAATAATTTTCAATATTTGGATGTATATTGTATATTTTTTATGTACATCATACTGAAACTTCTACATCTTAACTAATCTAATTAATCATCAGTGTTTTTGTTAGACATTTGGGTTGTTTTCTCTAAAAGAGAAAAGCTATTATAAATAACAGTGTATGTTGGTGGGAGTGTAAATTAGTTCAACCACTGTGGAAGACAGTGTGGTGATCCTCAAGGATCTAGAACCAGCAATCCCATTACTGGGTATATACCCAAAGGATTATAAATCATTCTACTATAAAGACACATGCACACATATGTTTATTGCAGCACTGTTTACAATAGCAAACACTTGGAACCAACCCACATGCCTGTCAATGATACACTAGATAAAGAAAATGTGGCACATACACACCATGGAATACTATGCAGCCATAAAAAAGAATGAGTTCATGTCCCTTGCAGGGACATGGATGAAGCTAGAAACCATCATTCTCGGCAAACTAACACAGGAACAGAAAACCAAACACATCATGTTCTCACTTGTAAGCAGAAGTTGAACAATGAGAACACGTGGACACAGGGAGGAGAACATCATAAGCCAGGACCCCTCAGGGGATAGGGGGCAAGGGGAGGGAGAGCATTAGGACAAATAGCTAATGCATGTGGAGTTTAAAACCTACATGGGGTTGATGAGTGCAGCAAACCACCATGGCACATGTATACCTATGTAACTAACCTGCATGTTCTGCACATGTATCCCAGAGCTTAAAGTAAAATTAAAAATAAATAAATAACAGTGTAAAAACCTCATTTAGATAAATCTTTGTCATTGGCAAAATGCATCCGTATGACTGGTTTCAAATGTCTGGTGAAACTGCTACGCCAGAGAAAATATACAATTAAAAATTTTAGGGCCGGGCGCGGTGGCTCATGCCTATAATCCCAACACTTTGGGAGGCCGAGGTGGGCGGATCACGAGGTCAGGAGATCAAGACCATCCTAGCTAACACGGAGAATCCCCATCTCTACTAAAAATAGAAAAAATTAGCCAGGCATGGTGACAGGCGCTTGTAGTCCCAGCTACTCGGGAAGCTGAGGCAGGAGAATGGTATGAACCTGGGAGGCAGAGGTTGCAGTGAGCCGAAATTGCGCCAAACTGCACTCCAGCCTGGGCTACAGAAGCAGACTCCGTCTCAAAAAAAAAAAAAAAAAAAAAAAAAAAAAAAAAAAAAATTAACAGTTAAATTCAAGCTGTTTTTCACTAGAAATAAGAATGCATATCCATTTATCTGTAAATCAAAGAATAGTAAAATAGTATTAATTTCCCTTTTATATTGTATTATTTTGTGAATGTTTACTCATATTCCCAGGTCCATTTTTCTACTGGGATTTGTCATGCTTTTTGTTAGAAATTTTAATACTTATGTATGTTAATGGATATTGCAAGTGTTTTCTAATGTATTAATATATATGTGTTTTGGTTGACTTAAAATATATAATTTAACATCATTATATACAACTGTTAAGTAAAATGATAATTCTGATTTTTGCCTTTTTTGTTGTGTGTGTGTGTGTGTGTGTGTGTGTGTGTGTGTGTGTGTGTGTGTAAAGAGAGACAGAGAGAGACAGGGAGATAGAGACAGCGCCTTTAATCAGAGCCAATCCTGATGAGTAAAACAGACCTGCCATCTAGATACTTATTAATACATTCTACTAGGCCTATTCTTTATTTCTGGACCCTGATGTCCGCTTTGTTTTTTAAGTAATTCAGATATTAGATTTATACAGTTATAATCTTGTCATTTGAATTATGCATTGTTCCTCCTTGTCAATATTTTCACAACTCTACTCGAATATTTACTCTTCAAAATGGATTTTGCAATCATTTTATCAAGAACAAAAAAAAAAACATGCTATTGAAAATTTGGCTGAAAAAGTAACAATACAGAAAACATAAATTTAAGGAGCATTGACATGTTTGAAATGGTGATGCTTTCTCTTAGGAACATAATATGTCTCTCTTTTAAATCAATCCTCCTTTCAGTCCTTTGTCAAGTTCTATAGTCTGCGTACACTATTGTTTTTGAGTACTGTAAGCAGTCTTTCTCTGCATGAAGCAAAACAAATTCATTTAGCAGAAGGAGCTTACTACCCTGAGTGCCCCACACATAATTACCAAGACCTTCTGTCTTCAGCAGACACCTCCCAAAGGGGTCTCTGGTCCTGTGGCTGGGACAGGGTCCACTGTGCTCACATCCTGAGGCTCTGCTGGTCACCTTCCCCTTTCTGCCTGCAGGATTGGGTCTGCACAATTGCTTGTGTTGCTGCCAATCATCTCTAAATCCCTGAACTACATTAGTGACACCCCAGTGCAGGCCTGTTCTACAGTCAACCTCCCCTAAACTCTTGGTTTGCCACCTTCTGCAGTCACAAGTCAGCAGAAACGTTCTATCCACCTCTGGCAGCAGCCCTTTCAGAAGGGCTCCCACAGCAAAGGTGATGCAATTTGTTTCCTTTATAACACAAGGTTCCAACCACTGGTAGGCACATGGAAGAGTGGGTAAAAGTTGTTCAGGAATGCATGAGAAGAGTTGCCCAGGCCCTGGTGGCCTTTCCCTCTGACAACAAGGCCTGTGGTGCCATCTGTCTCAAAGGGCAGGGTAATGGCCCTCACCCCTGCTGACTGCCTTCCTCCTTTGCTCAGATTCTGGCTTGCAGAGAATCACAGTTCCATATTCAGGTTCTACCTTCTGCCCTAGCCAAAGGCCTCTCCCCAGTTTTCTGCCCCAGGGAGCAACCATTGTTAGTTTATGTTCTTCCAAAGATATTCATTGCATACACAATCTTCTATGTGAACTTTCATACATAAAATGTTTCCAATCAGATTGTTCTTATATTTATATTAGACTACTACTCCCCATTTTGTGTTTTGCTATTTTGTGAAAATATAAGTCTCTCAGGGATGATAATTGCATTTAGGTCCATAGGATAAAAAGTGACATCATTTGTAAACTCCTAAATATTGTTCCACGGTATAAATATATTTATTCATCAATCCCATGTTGATAGGATTTTATGCTCTTTCTGTACTTCACTGTAATAGACAAAGCAACACCTTTAGGGACATGTGCTTTTTTCCACATTTAAATCCCCATCTACTTTGGGAGGCCGAGGCGGGCGGATCACGAGGTCAGGAGATCGAGACCACGGTGAAACCCCGTCTCTACTAAAAATACAAAAAATTAGCCGGGCGCAGTTGTGGGCGCCTGTAGTCCCAGCTACTCGGGAGGCTGAGGCAGGAGAATGGCGTGAACCCGGGAGGCGGAGCTTGCAGTGAGCCGAGATCGCGCCACTGCACTCCACCCTGGGCGACAGAGCGAGACTCCGTCTCAAAAAATAAATAAATAAATCCCCATCTATGGGATGCTATGAAACTGGTCTCCAAAAAGATCACTCTGCTCATCCTCCAATCAACATGGAGTTATTTGTACACCAGGCACTTGAAGATGACTATCTCATTAAAGCTTTAATTCGCATTTTCCTTATTATGAGTGGTATTGATGCTGTTTTCATATTTAGTAGGCCTTTAAGAATTCCTTTTCTGTAAGTTATCAATTTATGTCGTTGGCCTATTTTTCTACTAGAATCTTTCTTCTAACTGTCTTACAGCTTATTAGTTTAGGAGAATTACAATTTTTTCTGAGATCAAATATTTAAAAATCTCAGTTTGTTATTTTTATTTCAACTTTAAAAAGTGGCATTGACCAATTATCTCTGTCAATTGTCTTTTAGTTTCACACCGTAAAATGGATTGACTTTGGAGTGGTTTGGGGATTTGTGTATGGTAAGAAAAACATTTCATAATTTTAGTAATGTAAACAAAAATCCCATGGTTCTAGTAATTTATGTTTGCATTTTTTTTTATTCCACATGATGCTACTTTGAAAGTTTTATATTATATGAATACAAGACAGCTATTTGTTTGTCAAGGAACAAAGACAGTCAATGTTGTAAGGTTGACCATAAAACACACACATATTGTAGGCCAAATTAGCATCATGTTAAATAGGGTAAAAATGCAACTAAATATGAACGTACACATATATATTATTATTTTTCATTGAGCACTTTTAAATTAAAAGTAGGTATTGAATTGACTCAATGCCTTCTCAGCATTTAACATACTCAGATTTTTTTCTTGTTTGATTATGACTATAATGATTCTGACTTTTCTTTTTTAATTTTTTCCTCCTGGTTATAAGCTCCATCTGTTCTTGGCAAATTACTCCTCTGATATGCTGCTTGTTTATGTCTACCAACATTTTATTTCGAATTTTTAATCAGTGGTTATAATTAAGATTTTACTATAGTTTTTATGAATTTGAACACTCATGTATTTTGTTTTTCATATCAAGATCATGCCTCTTTCATGAAAAAAACTTGGAACAGAAATGTGAACTCTATCTCTGCACACTCTAGAGCAGTTTGGAAAGATTAAGGCCGGCCAGGCATGGTGGCTCATGCCTGTAACCCAGCACTTTGGGAGGTCAAGGCGGGTGGATCACCTGAAGTAAGGAGTTCGAGACCAGCCTGGCCAGCATGGTGAAACCCTGTCTCTACTAAAAGTACAAAAATTAGCCGGGTGTGGTGGTGGGCGCCTGCAATCCCAGCTACTCGGGAGGCTGAGGCAGGAGAATTGCTTGAACCCAGGAGGCGGAGGTTGTAGTAAGCCGAGATCACGCCATTGCACTCCAGCCTGGAGGAGAAGAGCAAGACTTCATCTCAAAAAAAAAAAGAGAAAAGAAAAGAAAGATTAAAGCCATGTGGCTCTAATTCATCTGTGAAATGTTGTGAATCTCTTGCATATTTTTTCTTTGATTAAATTACTGCTTTTATTATTAATTTTGATATTTCAGCAGCAGCTTTTGACCATTTTCACTTTGCTAGAACACTGACCTATTAAACTAGCTTTTGAATTATTTTTGGAAATATATTTCCATTTCCAAAGTGTCAATCCTTATCCTATCAGCTTTCACTGTTGTGTGTCTTATTTGGAGTATTTTGCTTATTTGTACTTAAAAAAAGATTTTTCTTACTAGTTTACCTCAGAGCATATTTTATTTTAATTTTCAAAGAACAAGCTCTCATACTAATACATATCAGCTTTATTTTTCTAAAATGGCATCCTATGTTTTTCCAGAGGATGGCACACAGGGTCTGAAGTCATAGAGCCCACCAATCTCAAGCCTGGTCAAGAACATGAAATTTTCCCTCTTTCTCTGTCTTCTTCATCCCTTCTTTTACTGTATTTTAAACTATTCATCTTTAGTATAATTACTGAAATTAGTTAAGACTTTTACAAGAGAGCCCAGGGGTTGTCAATTTGGCCTTCAGTCCTAGAAATATCTTTGAAATAAGGAAACAAAAAAGGTCTAACTACTTACTAGAATGAAAGAACAGTACTCAAATGTATAGGTAAAAGAAAAATTAACACCTCATTAAGACAATCTTACACACTAACTTTGTCAAAACACATTAGAAAAATATCCATATTTATTTTCTTCTCTAGGTCAATTTATATTCCTTGAAATTATCAAGTTCCTATAAATCAGAATTACTCTTTTTACAAAATTGTATTATCAATGTTTTAAAGACAATTTATGAACATTTGTGATTTACATCTTCTGTACTTAATAGTGTCTCATTTTTCATAGTTCTCCCTGGCAAATTTTTGGTAGTTTGTATTTTTCTAGAAAAGTCTTTCAATATGGTATAAGCTAAGGAAGTAGACATAGTAATTTTTAGTTCAATAAAAAATCACTTATTTATATTCACATCTTATCTTTAAAAAGAGTAGTAATACAATTCAAATATTATAAATCCATGAGGACAACAAATATATTTGTATAGGTCTTGCTTTGGATGAAAAGCAGAGAGCAGAGGAAGGAATGGTAATTAGTGAAGCAGGACAGAGGAAGCTTAGGTGAGAATAGAAGCATAGCAGAGTGCCTGCTGCAGATGAGGAGGAGAGAAGGTGGCTTGAAGAGACAGAGAGAGGATTGAGGCCTAGAGAGGTTGTTATAAATGTGTATAAGAATGAGGCAGGACTATAAAAAAGGAGTTCATAGCATCTCTGTATTACACACAGAAGCATCAACGCTGGCCCTGGCTCCAGCCTACTTAAAGCAGAGTGGATTGCAAGTTTATGATTTACTGCATAGGCAACACATTGAAAGATGTTTCTCTAAAGGAAACAAATCAACTCTTTGGGGGCCAGTCCTAAGAGAGATATTGAGGCACTGGTACCCTAAATCAAAGATTGTCACTCTCAACGAGTATTTTTAAAAGCCAGACACAAGTTAAAGGTGATAAAGACAGATTTTATTTAGTAATAACTACTGCAAGAGATGTTAAAGCCCACTGTATGCCTGTAATCTCAGTGACTAGAGAGGCTGGGGTGGAAGCGTCACTTGGGCCTGGGAGTTCGAGACCAGCCTGGAAACACAGTGAGACCCTTTCTAAGAAAAAAACAAAAGAACAAAACAAAGACACAACCCAAAAAAACCCCATTGTAGCCTGAGGTGAATTCTGCTGAAACAAAAGGCAAGAGAGTTTTTAAATGCTATGATATACAAACAAACAAACAAAAAAACAAAAAAACAAACAGAAACAAAACAAAGCAAAACAAAGAATCGAAAAAGGCAGTGAAGGGCATTATGATGGATTTGGTCCCTGAGACTAGCCAATCTGGGTTTGTGATATGGTTTGGCTCTGTGTCCCCACCCAAATCTCATCTGGAATTGTAATCCTCATGTGTCAGGGGAGGGACTTGGTGGGAGGTGACTGTATCACGGGGGCAGATTTCCCCCATGCTGTTCTCATGATAGTGAGTGAGTTATCATGGGAGTTGATGGTTTAAAAGTGTGGCACCTCCCCTCTTTCTCTCTCTCTCCTGCTGCCTTCATTCCCTTTTGCCCTGTGCCATGATTTTAAGTTTCCTGAGGCCTCCCCAGCCATGTGGAACTATGAGTCAATTAAACCTCTTTTCATCATAATTACTCAGTCTCAGGCAGTTCTTTATAGCAGTATGAGAACGGACTAATGCAGTTTGCTAATTGGTGCTTTATAGAGGAGAAACAAACATCTCATACCTTCATGATAGGAGGTAGTGATGCAAGTTGGAAAAAGGTGACCTCTGAGATTAGGCCCTTCCCCTCCCTCAGGGACTGTGAGAGAGAGTGAGAGCTACTCTTTGAGTGTTTGCATTTCAAAGAGGTGGCTCTCAGGTCCTTGAGGAGACAGTTCTGGGCAGTAGAAGATTTATATCTCAAAGGGGTAGAGAAAGGATTTAGAACTATAAGCTTTCTAAACTAACTACTCTGAGAGGTGGTCCAGGGGCTTTTCTGGCCATCACCGGGTTTTGGCTAAAACCAACAGTAAATTCTTCTGGCAATGTTGAGGTTTCTCAGTTGGGCATTGAACAGCAGATAGGATCATCCAAAGGGCATGACCCGAAGCTGCTAGAAGTCATGCTATAGTTTGGTCAGGTCTCTTAGTGAGGCATTTGGGCAGAGTCGTTCTGTATTAAATGTGAATGGTGACCAACATATTCGAGGAGAGCTGGCAACTGGAAAGAGAAAGATGAACTAAAAACAATGAGGAGAAAATAGGCCTAGAACAAAAGAATGATGCAGATTCAGGGTACAGAGGAGAATTAAGCAACAACAGAGTGAAACTAGGCCAAATCTATCTTACAAACCACTAATTGACATCCTTATAGGCAGACATCTATATATTTACACAAACACATCAATGTGTATATGTATATATATATAAAACAAATCAATTTAATTCAATAGAATACCTTTAAAATAATGTTGAAGATTATTATCTCAAAAAAAAACAAAACAAAATAAAATAATGAGGTAAAGATTTAAAATATTACTAACATTTACACATATAAGAGAACAGAGAATGAGTCCAAAAGGAAATATCAATGCTGTCAAGGTCAACAGGCAGCAGATTGCATGGGTACAGTTAATGCCCAGCACATTTAGCGAAATGAAGATCCACAACTAAATCCATAAGTGTGAAACCTTAATACATCATAAAAGCTTTTAGAATGTAAGTAAAATCTCCTAAGAAGGAATAAGGAGTACTTGAATATCAGGCTTCTCTTTAACACTCAGTTCACCAGAGGTTGATTGAAGAAGGCCTTTACATACTGGGGAAAGGTTTCAAACCTAAAAGACTAAATCATCTCTGAAAATAGAAAATAAATGCAAAGACAGGATAAACAAATTTGCAACTCATCTATTAATTCTAATTAGAGCACACTCATGGAAGAGTCCAGAAAGACTCTTGGGAATGAGAGAAATAAAATGTTCCAACTAATGGAACTTTAATCAGCCCAGAGGTTATGAGGAACGGCAGAGTGCAGTACAGAAAACTGTTCACATTTGCATCCAGAGTAGTTACATCTGAAAGTCACGGGGGTCATGACTTTAGGCCTAGAGAAAGGAAAGCATAATCATAGTGCGCAATTTGTGTGTTAAATAAACCATATTTAAGTAGTGATAATTATGTACCAATTGTTTATTTTTAGAATCAATCTGCAAAATCAAATATCGTTATGCTTAGTAATATGAACAGTACAAATGAAAAGATTCAGAGTTTGGGAGGTGGAGGTGATGGGAAGGATAAGACGATCTAACATGAAATGGAAATTTGGACAGGGTGCAGTGGCTCATGTCTGTAATCTCAGCACTTTGGGAGGCCGAGGCGGGGGGATCACTTGAGGTCAGGAGTTTGAGACCAGCCTGGCCAACATGGTGAAACCCCATCTCTACTAAAAATACAATATTAGCTGGGCATGGTGGCGAGCGTCTGTAATCCCAGCTACTGGGGAGGCTGAGGCATGAGAATTGCTTGAACCCTGGAGATGGAGGTTGCAGTGAACAGAGATAGTGCCACTGCCCTCCATCCTGGGCAACAGAATGAGACTCTGTCTAAAAGAAAAAGAAAGAAAAAAAAATTTGTTCACTGACTTTTCTATTGGGATCTGCTAAAGAGCTAGAAGTATCCTAAATTGTGGGAAGAAAATGATGGTGGAGAGGAGGCTGGAGGAGGTGGCGAGAATGCACAACTCTCACATCAGTGTCCCTGAGATACAGAAATTGGTGTTCTGTGTATTGGCCTCAGCTTTATGAGGTGAAGCCCAGCCATATTAGGAAATAAATAGGGCAGAGTTTCATCCATTTTGTTCCATCTGCCTAAGAGTGAAGATAGGGCCAATATTTTGCCATTAGAATAACTGGCAAGTTTATTTTTTAGAGTTTTATTTTCCAAAATTTTCTCTTGATTGGCCTGTTTTATTTGGAAATTGGAAGAGGTTTTATGAAAGCTGTTTGCCAGCTGACATTTTGTACTAGAATTATTTTGATGGATCTGAATCAGTTGAGAGCACTGGCCTTTCCAAAGATCTTTTCCTGGCATGAAAGAATTACACTCAAGTAACATATTTTTGCTGCTGAGGTTCTAGATAAAGACACAGTTGTAGACCAGTAGAGAAGTATTATTCATGCATTTCTTCTTTGTACTCTTCTAGAATTTGTCTTTATGCTATTAAGACTACTCATTTTTCTGTGTTTTTCTTTAATCTTTGCAATTTTGAAAGTATTTAAGCATAAAAATTTGCTACTTGGAAAAGCTCCAATATGTTTTATAAAGTTTTCACACGCAAGGTTTGTATTATTGTCCAAAACCTTAATAATTGGACTTGAATTTCCTCTTTGATTCAAAACAATTTCAGGAATGTACATTCAATTTTTCAGTGGTTGCATTTGTTCTGACATTTTTATTAGTAATATGTGGGTTTAACCAATTGCTACCTCCATCCATGACTTCTCTGAAATATCTCCACCTAGACGCCTGAGTGCCATTTTAGGTTTGATGTGGCTGGAATAGAACTCTAGATTCCACTGCCCCTCCACAATCTTTTCCTCTTCCAGTCTTGTCCTAACAGAACTGAGCAAATGGCATGACAAGCCATTTATCACTCCAAATGTTCATGCCAAAATCATAAACACTATCTATAATTCTTACTGTATCTCCAATGTCAAATCCATCAGCCAGTTCCATCTTACCTGTGTGCACCCCTGTTATGCCCACTTCTCTCCGTCTCTACCTCTACCTCCTTACTCCACCCATAGCCACCTCTTCCTTGTGCTACTGCATGGTATTGTCATCTGTATTCTCACTTCTATTATTTAGTTCTTATAATCAAATCACAAAGCAGCCAGTGTGATCTTAAAATAGAAAACAGATCTTGTCATCCTTTCCACTGTATTTGACAAAAAAATCCATGCTCTTTGCAATGGAATAAAAGCCTGCACATGAACTGGTGCCTGTATAATTTGGAGATTTTGGCTCTTCCCACTGTCTCCCTCATTTACTAAACTTTTTTCTGTGCATGCACTTCCCAAGCTCATTTTGACTTCATGACTACTTGGAGTTCTCTGTGGCTGGAAACTCTGCCCCATTTCTTTGCACACCTGGCTCTCCACATAGAGCCATCCCTTCATCACCCAGCATAAATCAGTTCTCCCCATCTCTGCTTAGTCACTTTCTGTCCTAACATCTTATTTTTTTTCCTTCTTATGTTGTTTCTTACCTTTTGCAACCAAATAAAGTTCATATTATTTAAGGTATTAATCCTGTTTTAATTATAATATTGGTTACCTCAAATATTATTTAATTATCTAATGGCAATTTAATATTTAAGTCTGGAATTATTACCATCATTTAAAATGCCTAACACAACTCCATTAATAATTTTAGTAATTTACAAAAAAACAAATGAGTCTCATTAAGAAAACACAGATAAAATTGTTCACATATTCTCAAAAACAAATCTTCAAAAAAAGTATATCAGGACTATTAAAGCAACTATAAAGACTTGAATAGAAATTTCACTCATCACAAAGATCTACATGGGTAACGCCAGAAACCTTAGACCAGTTTTGCATGGAAAAGTTTTTATTTTAATGGCAGTACTAACAATATTCTAGGGCAGAAATGATACTCCAGTTAAAACAGAGACATAAAGCTGGAGATGGAGAGCTGATAGGCATTGATTGTTTCTTATTGTTGCCTGTTGCTTCTTGCTTTGAACATACAAAGCAAAACAAGGAAACAAATATCTCATTCGCTTTGGTCCAGTTCATGAAATAACAACCACAAATTGATTATTCTGACACCATAGCCACCTTAAAAGTAAAGTGAAGAATAAACTGCAACCAAGTGCAACATCTGATAAAATTAATGGGAAGGAGATGAGCTGTGTGATGGCCAGGAGGCAATCAGAATTTTAGTAGGCACAGAATATCTGGTGTGGTTCATTAGGCAATCGGAATGCCATGTGTGTATATACACACACATACACACACACCTACATAGGGTTTAACTTACAGGCACACACACACACCCGAGAGAGAGAAAGTCTAACTTACAAAAGCAAAGATTAAATCAAATGCCTTATAGTTTGGGTGTTGGCAACTAAAGATAACTTCCCACCCTCATATTAGAGACCCATCCCCAGAAGAAATCCTCTGCCCCAGGACCCAGCTGGCATGAAGAAGTGAGCGAGCTGTATAGCACAGGCGCTCTCCAGGGTGCTGCAGTTGACCCACACATTTTCCTTCTCCACCAATGATTTCATCATCTATCTTTAGCGTAGCTCTGAGGGATTTCAAACATCTTTCTACAGTTTCTCATGCCACCAGTATAGCAGTAGGTATCAGGATTTTAAGCATTTGTCTTTTTAGACATCTTTGTCTCGACATTTTTTCTTGGTAAGCATGTATTTATCAACAGGCACATGTATTTTCTCTTAATCTCTGATAAGTAATTTATCAAGGTAATGTAATATGAGAAATGTAGGCATTTGTATTGTATTTTCTCCATAAATTATGTCTGTTGTTGCCCATTGAATCACCACTATCATTTCTGTCCAGTTTCTCACTGGGGCTTACTTGAGATATTTTGAAATAAACACAATCAATCAGGATTTTATTATGCAAGTGCCATAAATGAATACACATATCATTTTTCTAAAAAATTAACTTGGAGGCTGGGTGTGGTGGCTCATGCCTGTAATCTCAGCACTTTGGGAGGCCCAGGCAGGTGGATCACCTGAGATCAGGAGTTCGAGACCAGCCTAGCCAACATAGTGAAATTCCATCTCTACTAAAAATAGAAAAATTATCTGGGCATAGTGGCAGGTGCCTGTAATCCCAGCTACTTGGGAGGTTGAGGCAGGAGAATGGCTGGAACCCAGGAGGCAGTGGTTGGAGTGAGCTGAGATTGCATCATCGCACTCCAGTCTCAAAAAAAAAAAAGAAAAAAAAAAGAAAGAAAAGAAAACATTGACTTAGAGCAGAACATGTACTTTTATGTATTTAATGAAGCACAAATTAAAATAGTTTAATTGTAGGTAACAGAGAAGTCTGGATGAAGCAAAATCATTTTTTTTCTAGCCTGCTGTTAGAAGGTGAAATAAAGCAAAATCTGGACTAACATAGGAACTCACGTAAAAAAAAGGTGCTGCAGTAACTGACCAAGCTTTAGCAAGGGGATGAACATTACCATTGAAGAGGAGAAAGTTGACTACATTACATTGTGTGACCAGTGTCAACATGGTCATGGAACTGATATTTTTACCTCCAGAGACAGGTCTCTAAACACTTTGTCACACTGAACCCGTGTCTTTCAATCTTGTCTACACAGTAGAATTATCTTGGGGTGGTGTGTGTATATGTTTGTGTGTGTGTGTGTGTGTGTGTGTGTGTGTGTGTTTAATGTCAGTGTCCTATCTTTGAAGTTGAATTGTGTCGAAGCCCTATTTTGTAAATAGCTTCCCCGTGATTCCAATGTGAAGTCAAGTTTAAGAAGTTGAGAATTATACTGATTTTTGTGATGAGGAATCAAAAAGAGCCATCTGTCCCCACAGACAATGCTTAAGACCTACAGTTACTATTCTCAAATTTTGATCCAGTCTTTGGAATCCTGGAGTTGTACTGGTTGCTCCAACAGTCAAAACTTGTACTTCCTGGCTGGGCGCAGTGGCTCACACCTGTAATCTCAGCACTTCGGGAGGCCGAGGCGGGTGGATCACCTGAGGTCAGGAGTTCTAGACCAGCCTGGCCAACATGGTGAAACCCCGTCTCTACTAAAAATACAAAAATTAGTCGGATGTGGTGGCAAGCACCTGTAATCCCAGCTACTTAGAAGGCTAAGGCAGGAAAATCACTTGAACCCGGGAGGCAGAGGGTGCAGTGAGCAGAGATCGCCCCATTACACTCCAGCCTGGGGGACAAGAACAAGACTTTGTCTCAAAAACAAAACAAAATAAAACAAAACAAAAAAACAAAAAAACTTGTACTTCCTGAAAAGACACAGACTGGACTGTCTTAAGCCAGATAACTGACTTTTATTCTTTCTCTGCTTGATGTAGAAATATTTATCTACATTTATTTTGACATCATATAATCCAACCCCTGTCAGTACCAACTTGACAAGCAAGAGCAGATACATATGAAATCTAGAAGGAACAGGATCGGATATACATAGCCAGGGGATTTACATGTCAGGAGATAGAAGGGACTGGGCATGGCAGTTGTTCATGAGGCTCAAGGACCATCTTACACAGTAATTGGGGCACAGCATTATCATTCATCATCATGCGCATGGAGTCCAGGGAAATCAGAGGCAAAGGTCTGTTTGGAAGTGGGTTCACAGGTGGATTCCCCTGGCTCTGACTTTGGCAAATGGTTAATTTTTCTCAAATGATTTTTTTTAGTTTGGGTATGCGAGTGTGCTAGTGCAAGACCACTACTCAAAGTGATTACCAGATAATTGTGCGTGTGTCAATTTAGTTATGGGCTATAGTTGTTCTGTTGGATTATGGGAAAATAAAAATATCAGTTCAGTGAATGGTTGGACCTTAGTCAGAGCGAATCACCCAGGACTGGCTGCAGCCATGGCAGTATGGACCTCCACTGTCTGGGTAACCAGGGATTGAGATTGTTGTTTAAAGGGATAAAGCATTCTTCTTTATCTTGGAGGCATGTCTTCATTAGTGCTAGGTGCTATGTTTCTGGTAACAGAAGCCCAGTTCCCAGGTCACGGGGCAGAATGAATAGGATTTCTCATTCATCCCCAAGGGCTGCCGGTGACTTTTGTCTGTTTATCTGTTGAAACCCATTTTGTGGACGTTAGCACTCTTATATTCTAAATTACTGATATTCTGGTGCTAGTCAACACCTTCTTCCATCTTCAAACAAGTCCTTCTCCCTCCCCAGCAGAAAAAATAAACTCTGGTTATGACAACATAATCAACCATAAGGCCTCTTTTTATCCAGGAAATACATTTGTGGTCTATGTGAGCTAAGAGCACCCTGCCTGGCAATGATAAATGACCCAGGAATTGCATTCATCATAATAGCAATTATGCCAGACTTGCACTGATATTGTATCCAATTTTTAAGCCTCATTTAGGATCTATGTCTGACTGAACTTAATACTTTACAGGAATAATGTTAATTTTTCATTTGACTATGGATGATATTTATTAACAGGTACACTGGTGTTTATTTCAGTGTAAGATCTTGACTCTTGATTTCCTACAATGCAATCTGCACTCTTGTGCCTCTGGCAAATAGTACCATCTACGGTTACAACTCTTGGAATCAGATAATAAAATGACCCCTGGGTCAGTGCAGTAAAGACTTTGACATTGACTGATGCTTTAATAGCTTGTGATGACTTCTTGTGAACAGGATCCCTTGGAAATGGTCTTTCTTCCAGCACTTCCCACCCTTCTTTCTCAGGTTAAGGCAGTGAATTAATGGTGCTTTCACTATTGTTTAACTTCGAGCTTTCCTTTCAGTTAAGTGGTGTTTTATGATGTTTTGCCCTAAAGGATATTGTATGAACTATCCCTAAAATGTTCACAGGGCTTGGAAAGAAAATTTCCCAAGTTTGGGGTTTATTAAAATAAAATCTTCCCAAATGACAAACTATATTAAACCTATTAGCTGCCTCCCCTACCATGAAGAAAGTTTACTCCTCCCTTAACGCAAATTTTATATGTTACACTCCACACGAAATGTTCCACAGGGGTTTCTGGTCTACCTCCAAGAGCTCCCCTCTCCTGGATGCTTTTATAGCACTCTTGGGTCTCCATTGTCTGGGAATTAGGGAACTCAGCATGGACTGGATATTACCCTCCTATTTTTTCCCATCTAGCCCAGTAGCTAGCACTCAGTGAGTGCTCCTGAGCTCCAGCCACCTACAGTTTTCTTTTTCACTTGGATTAAAGCATGCCTAATGTTGAATTACTTACATCATATAAATTTTGAAGCAGTAAAATGACTTATATTTTGACTTCAGTATTTATGAAGGTACATTATTAAACATTTTAATAACTCAATAAAGGATAAAAATACATCAGTATAAGCTGAATTCATTATATATATAATCTACATGTATAATGAGTATATATGTACTTCAGCATGCTTTCTCTCTAAATATGGAAATATTTATATTATTTTAATTATTCAATATAACTAGAATTTTAGTAATAGACTGTGTTCACTTTTGAGGCTGAATTTTCACATATTTTAATTTTCTCAGATATTTGTCCTGTTGGGCCAGTTTTTCAAAGGGGGCCAGCTGGCTAAGATAATCCTTGTGTTCTTTAAAAAAAAAATAGAGAGTTTAAATTTTTAATTCCAATGATGGCATCAAATTACTTTACCCAATCTATTTGCAACACATAAGTTTACTGACTCTAACACCATTACCTCTCACTTTTAAAACTTTTTAAACTCTAATTTTGTCTTCTAGAATGTGTCATTTTTCCAAATATAATTATGTCATCCTGAGTGCCCCTTAGGGGGGAAACCATACTTGGGGTTTTTCTTTGTAGGACTCTCCCTGGATGTCTTCTTTCTCTACGATCAAATTTTTTGAAAGATGCCGTAATCCTGAACCTTTAGCTCCCACAGCTCCCAAGGCTACCTGTCTCCCCAGTGCATCCCTCATCTGTGCAGTCATTCATTTGTGCACACCTGCATGTTTTCATTCTCTAAGTCAGGAATTATGTCAGAACATCTCAATTTTCTTTTTTCTTCTTTTTCTTTTCTTTTCTTTTCTTTTCTTTCCTTTTCTTTTCTCTTCTCTTCTTTTCTTTTCTCCTTCCTTCCTTCCTTCCTTCCTTCCCTCCCTCCTTCCTTCCTTCTTTTCTTCTTCTTTTCCTTTCTTTTCTTTTCTTGCTCCCACCAGACTGAAGTGTAGTGGTGCAATCTCAGCTCACTGCAACCTCTACACCTCCCAGGTTCAAGCAATTCTCCTGACTTAGCCTCCTGAGTAGCTGGGACTACAGGCGCGCAACCACCACACCCAGCTGACTTTTGTATTTGTAATAGAGATGGGGTTACTCCATGTTGGCCAGGCTGGTCTTGAACTCCTGATTTCAGGTGATCCACCTACCTCAGCCTCCCAAAGTGCTGGGATAACAGGTGTAAGCCACCGCACCTGGCCAGAACATCTCAAATTTCAATGGCATTTCAGTGTTTATAAAAAAATTATTCTTTCTGCTTAACTTCTGTATGCTGTAAATGTTCTAAATTAAATTTCTAATTGTTGATTTCATGATTTTTTTCAAGATAATAAAGGATCTGGCAACTTTCCACTGGTTTACATGGAAGAATAATTTACTTTTCTCTTTCTCATTTAAAGAAAGAATTTTTTTGTTAAGTTTCCAAGGCTTTGAAAGAAAAAGCCTGGGTTCTGGCAATAAACTTTCAGGTGCGATTTTCTCCTGAAATATTTGTAGGGATACTTATCATAGTGAAAAAGCGAATGTGACTCCCCTTGGGGAAATACAGCCCAGTTCCCTGGGGTCCTGTACATTACAAGTATTAATATGTTCAAGCAATATAAAATGATCTTGAAAACCCAGTGAAATTAAAATGGCTGTATTTTATTTTTATGTGTGTGCAGGGAATGCTTTCTGGCCTAGAGAGGTGACAGCAATTTCTGTGTGTGTGTGCTGGTGTGATTTTTATGTGTGTGTATGTGTGTGTGTATGCATGTTTGTGCAAAAAATACAAAGATATTTTCACTTATAACTGTCTGCTCTTGGTGCCCCAGAGGTGGGTGCCATGACCTAGAGAAGCCCATTCAGCAGCCATCTCATCTCTCCCGAGTTCTCTCTTTCCTGACAGTAGCACCAGACCCAGTGACCACCTCAGTTATTTGTTCCAGTTAAATACTTCGCTGTCCTTTTCCATGACCTTCTCATAAAACTTGACCTTCATTAAATCATTATTACCTACTCAGCCTATCTTCATGGTTGTGTCTATCAAATCTTTTATTCTGCTTTTGCCAAATCATAACAACCACTGGGAAATAAAATGTTTTTATAATTGTCTTTAGCAAGAATAAGAAAATGAGATTCTATTACAATTTTAGGACCTTCTTGCCACTACCTTTGCATGGTATTCCCAAGGGGGAGCCTGAAAGACACAGGATGAGGTTTTCTGTATTCAGAGTTTATATAAATAACCATGCGGTTCAAAAATGTCTCCAAATATACTCTTCCAATTAAGTCACATCTTTTGACAAGCTCATCTTTTGAAATTATCATCTTCCTATGAATAATTTAATCAAGTAATCAGATTGCCTAAAACCTAATTAAATTCTACCATGTTTGGTAGGAGCCAGAGACAGTTCTGGTGCATTGGAAAATTCCTAGAACAGACTCCCCGCACAGATTTTCCCAAAGAGGCTCCAAGGCTGAGTCATAGATGAGCTGCCCCTCCTTCTCTAAACTGAGTCACACCAGATTGGATGGGAAGGGACTACAGAGGACACACAGTGAAACAGGTCCCCACCACTCAATTTCTAGAGATGGAGGAGCACAGCCACCCCTGGGTTGCATTTTGCCTCTTGTCTCTTCTTTCTTGTGACACCCAGGCTCTCAGGACTTGAGAAACTGAATTGATGTAATCACTCATTCATTCATATTTCCAACCATCTAACAGGCATTAATTGTCACGCTATAGCAGGCTCCCAGTTTGTTGCTTGGTGGCCAGGAGTGGTGAGGTCTTAGAAGTTCAGCATCTGTCTTAGAATTGGCTTATACTTGTTTGAGGAAAAGGATCACCACCTTGCCCTGTTTTCCTGTGTTATGTTCATTTAGGTATTTGTCTTTCCAAGAGATACTTTGAGTTTTCATTTTTAACTGCTTTTCTTTATTTTAGGGGCATTTTATATTATCTTGATTAATAAGATTTTATATAATATTAACAGTAATACTGTTGCAGTTTTATTTTACCATCCTCATCTCTAAGCTCCAATCTTTTATAACTGGAAATGTGTTGATAATCCAACTAACAAGTGATTAATAGAGACAGTGGGGAAATGGAAAAGTGTTGGTTGTGAGAGAGAGAAAGGAGGTCTCCTTGGTTCCCTGGTTTCTGATCCAGGTAACTAAGAGGACGGTGATCGTGATGAATTTACTGTGAATATGCTGCATTTAAGGAACCATCCATAAGAAGACGTTAGGCAGTTTGTGACAAACTGGGATTCTGGCAAGACCCCTGGACTGTAGATGTGGATTTCTGCCTTGCCAAGATTCTTCTTCTCCCCATCTTCTCTTCTAAAATATCCCTCCCAAACTGCTGCCACAGATGGTTGTTTCACAGATTTTAGGGGGAATATATAGGCCTGGTTATAATACATCTTAAACATTATACAGTAAACAAAATAATGAGATAAAATTTAAAAATAATAATAGTATTGAATTATAGCAAAAATAATAAATGTCACAAGTCTATATGAGTATAAGTACATGATTAAATGCATACAGAGAGGAAAAATGACAAATCCTTTTTACAGAAGAATTCCAAATATTAAATGTAAAAGGAAGGAGTGAAAAAGAAAATTACTATTAGAATGGCACCATAATAATTGCAGCAGATCCACAGATGAATACTAAAATTTGTAGGTGAAGCCTTAACGAGAAACAGGAAAATAGCAAAGCCTCAGAGTACCTTCCCCCAAATATTTAGTGGCTTTTAGATATGTCTCCAAGTTCTAAGGTCAGGCATGGTTGCTCACACCTTTAATCCCAGCACTCTGGTTGGCCAAAGCGAATGGACCATATCAGGAGATCAAGACCATCCTGGTTAACACGGTGAAACCCTGTATCTACTAAAAATACAAAAAATTAGCCAGGCTTGGTGGCACACGCCTATAGTCCCAGCTACTCAGGAGGGTGAGGCAGGAGATTCGCTTGAACTCGGGAGATGGAGGTTGTAGTGAGCCAAGATCACGCCGCTGCACTCCAACTGGGCGACAGAGCAAGACACCGTTTCAAAAACAAAAAAGAAGAAGAAGATATTTACCCCAAGTTCTTTAATATTCTTCCTTGTGGGAGGTAGAACTTCATTCCACCCCCACTGAATATGGACTGGACTTAGTGACTCACTTTGAAAACAGAAGACACAGAAAAGGATGAAAATGGTAACTTTGCATTGGAGAAACCTGGAAAACATCATCAAATGACCAAGGTCAACCTTACAAGGAATAACTCATGTTGATATGATGTATCCCATTATATGATTCAATGAGAAGAGCAATTTGGTTTTATCTGATATTTGCTCATGATTAGACTGGGGTTATACATTTTTTTGGAAGAATATCAGATAAAACCAAATTGAATGACATGCTACAAAATATCTGATCCATACTCTACAAGACTGTCAAGGGCAAGCAGATGCACAGAGTGAACTGAGAAGACATGACAGTGAAATGCAAATCGGTGTCCTGGACTGAATCCTGGAACAGAAAAGGCATCTTAGTACAAAGACTTATGAATACTTTCTGAAGTTTTGTTAAAGGTATTCTAGTGATGTTAATTCTTTAATTTTGATAAATCTACCATGGTTATACAAATTGTTAGCATTAGGGGACTGGAAGTGAAGAGTAAACAAGGCCTCTCTCTATTATCTTTGCAACTCTGCTGTAAATCTAAAATTATTTCAAATACAAAGGTTTTGAAATGTTATAGAGTAAACATTACTCCTGTTGATTATTGTAAGTTCAATAGACATGCAATTTAAGATCCTGTAGCATCCATCAAATTAACATATGAAATGAAAGTTAAAGCCTCGACTGTCCCTACAAAAATTAAACCTTACGAAAGTCATTCAAAATCATTTACTCTTTGCTGCTTTTGGAGGTACTGTGATTTAAAAATAGACAAGGGGAAGTGAAGTAGGTCATGTAGCAGAGATGGTTGCTTTTGGCACTGCAGACTTTGCTAGGATGAAACAGTTGCAGACACCAGCCACCAGTACGTTAGAATAGCCCTGCTGACACCTATGAGGGTGAGATGGTAGCTGAGACTCTGGTAAGAAAACAGATATCTTGTTGACTGTCTTGAGCTCTGAGCTGACCCCACCCTGCACAGCACTGTGGCTACTTAATCTCATCAGCCTGGAGGAGGCAGCACGGCTCGCTGCCATGGGGCAGAGTATGGAGAGAAGGTCAGAGCGAAAAGATCGCAGCTTTCAAACTAAACTGCAGGACAACTCTAGGCAAGAGATGAGTGTAACAATGGGACTGTGAACAATGATACAAAACAGAGATGGCCACATTGGACATGTGACATCAGAAACACGCAAATCACCTTCTCTCTCAGAGACACAGATACAAACAAGATCAATCCTCATATCTATAGGTATGAGAAATTCAATGCATGGGAGACACACATAAATTAAGGGTTCATCGTGATTCATGTTATTCTGAAATTCTACGACTATGTACCCTTTTGTTTCATTCTTGTCATGGGTCCATTTTGTCTTTAATGAAATGATTTCCATTCAACACTCTATTCCAGTTTCTGCTATTCAGAGACACTTTAGGTTAATAATAAATGTTCTATGAAAGAACGTTCATCAACATCTCAGAAAAATGTTCATTATATCTCAAATATCTGTCAGAGCACCCACAAAAGATGTTCTGAATTAAATTCTTATTCCTAACTCTCGGTGGTCCTGTAGCTAACATAAAATATTTTCCTATTCAGAGGTGCAGAGTGGCTGTTTCCTTTCCTTTCCCTTTCTTCGTTTCCCCCTTCTGTTCTTATCTTTTATTTCCTTCCTTCATTTCCTTCCTTCCTTCATCTCCTTCCTTCCTTCCTTCCTTCCTTCTTTCCTTCCTTCCTTCCTTCCTTCCTTCCTTCCTTCCTTCCTTCCTTCCTTCCTTCCTTCCTTCTTCATCTGTGAGAAGATTTACTGTTGTTATTGTGGTTATTATATACTGGGAAAAACAAGTGTTGCAAAGGAAAGAAATTCTGGTTTAAACAATTGCTGATTGATGCTCAATGACTTATTCAGCTTTGCTGTGTGGACTACATAGGACTTTGAGTAATACACTCTTGATTGTTCAGCTAGAAGTTGAAGATACAATTATGAAATTGAATCAGTTTGAGCTCTCCTTCTTGTTGGTCTATTTTTATCTTAACATGTTATGGGAGAAATAGTTGGAGTGCATCAAAATGAATAAGCAGGAGAACATTACAAGTTAAAAACTAGAAGACAATCAGAGTAATTATCCCTAGTGTGACAATCATGACGGTCTTATAAATAAAGGTTGCTCTGATGTCTAATGCTCTTTTCTGACAGAAGGTGGAGATAATTTATATACCTGCTTCTTTTCTCCAATATATTCTCAGTAATTCTTATTAACTGACACTAAAGGAGCTTATTAGTTGTTTCATTAGTCACCATTTCCCAGGGTAGAAAAGTGATTAAGACATATGAAATACAGTCATTGATTATGAGGAGGAAAGCTGTATTTGAAATAAAGCCTGGAATTGAAGGACCAGATAAACTGCCTAAATAGGAGAAAACAGGTCAGACAGAGCTGAACAGGTGAGCCCTAGGAATGTAGACAACTAAAGGCAGAGAGTTTCAACTAAAGAGCAGCACCAGCCTCACCCCACGTAGTTTACAGACACTGGCAGACCTTTCCCACCCGAGCCTCCTGCATCAGGGCGGCTGCTGCCATTCTCCTTGTCAGTTACCTACTGCTCTGTTCTCTGGCAGCAGGCCTTCGATGTGGACACCTGGAGAGATCCCAAGAGAGTCAGGAGAACAAGTATTGTTGTCTCTTTCATTTTGAATGCCACAGAATTACTGGTAGAATACAAAGCAGCTCTCAGGAGCACTGCACTTTTCTGTTACATGATTGCTGCCTCTACGCACCTTCTGAGGTGCTCAAGTTGGCCCCCAATTCTCTGGCGTAGACAGATGAAAAGTTGATGAGAACCGACAGGTGAAAATTTACCTGCAGAGCAGGTCATTTCTGTGTCCCGTCACCCTCCTCTTTAAAACTTGGTTGCAATGTTCCATCAGTAGGTGGAAGCCTAGGCTTGCCAGCCGAGTCCTGGAGCCCTCATACTCTGTCCCTATGCATACACTCTATTGTTTTCCTACCTGGCATTCACTGCAGTTTCCAGTCTCCACGTCTTTGCTCGTCCTGTGTTTTCTGCCTTCTCCATCTTTCTCAGAATTCTAATCATCTGAAATGTTGGAAGTCAACTATTAGCCTCTTAAGCAAAGGCTCTCTTGCACTACTCTCCACAACATAAATAAATGAATGTATTCCTGCTGTCCATTCTCTTTGTCATGATGCCCTGCTGTACATAATGACAGGCATATCATCCATTCTGACCTCTAATATTATAAATTCTTTATTCATTACATCCTAAGCTCTTTAAAAATAAAAGGCCATGTCTGACTCATCAGTGTAACCTTTTTAGTATTTATCACACTTCTTGGCACATAAGCATCTCCTAATACACATCATGAAAGTCACCATAATGACACTGATAATATTTTACCTTCAAAATATGTTTCCTCCTATCTGGAATCAAGGAACATATTTTTTCTTGTCCATTGTGTGGAGGAAACAAGAACTGCAAATGTGTGCCAGACATAGCAGCATTCTCCGGATGAAGAAGGGGCCAGGTGTAATGCCTGCCCTTAAAATGTTCACAGTCTACGAACTGGAACAGACATGCAGCGTGGCCAGCACAGTGCCCGGGTGTCAAAGGAGAGATTTGTTCTCAGTGTTTTGGAAACACAAAGGAAGAGCTGATTGGTTTTACTGGGGGAAAAGAGGCAACAGGACCAAATATTTTAGAGAAAAAATTGTGCGTGCAGATCTGGCCCAATTGAGAAATGAGAAAAGGGAAATCCAGGCAAGAGAAGAGTCCACGCATGGGGTGGAGTTGAACTGCGAAGATGATCACAGACTGAGATTACAAGGAGAGATTCCCATAATAATACAAAGTGGCTATAGCACTGATGTCTCCAAACACTGATAGCCACACACATTGACAAACAAAATGACTTGGCATAAGACCTTAAAAGAAGGATATCTCACCTTAGATTTGGGTGGACAGGGGTATTTCGGTGGAGGAGGTGGACTTTGAGCAGAGCAGAATCTTCAATGACTAATATAATTTAAACCAGGTAAGGAAACACAGGAGAGCCTTATAGAAGGGGACTTTGGTTTGACCAAAAACATGGATATAACAGTATATTTAAACATTGCAGAAATAAATTTGGCTAGAACAGAAGATATGCCAAGTGACATTAGGAGGTAAGCTTGATAAGCCATTGAGAGTTTGAAAATTATCCCAAGATCTTGGATTGTAATCTGTTAAAAAAAAAATTGAAGATTTCTGAGGAAGAAAATTATGTGTTAGAAGACATGCTAGATGAATAGATACACAAAATATGGTAGAAACATAGGACAGAATTATTGTTCAGCCTTTAAAAGAAAGGAAGTTCTGACACACAATACAGCATGGGTGAACCTTGAGGACATCAGGAGAAGTGAAACAAACCAGTCATCAAAGGGCAAATACCGTATGATTCAACTTATATAAAGTACCTGGAGTAGTCACCCTCATAGAAATAGAAAGTGGAGTGCTGGTTGCCAGTGGCTGGAGAGGGGACTAAGGATTTGCTGCTTCAGGAGCACAGATTTTTTGTTTTACAAGATGAAAGGAGTTAGGAAGATGGGGGCGGTGATGGTTGCACAGTATTATGGACATAATACCACTGAATTGTGCACTTAATATGGTTAAGACGATAAACTGTATATGGATTTTACCACAGTTTAAGATAAAAAATAATAAAGTAACTTATTTCAAGTGAGAACTTGCAGTGGGTAAGTCCTCAGCATCATGTTATTAGCAAGGGTGATGCGATGCCCTGAAGATGGAGGACTGTGGCAGGATCCCATCTTCAGCTCTCTGGGCATCAGTTTTCTTATGACCTGCCCCACAGTGTTGTGAGTTTAATTTTTTAAAAACAAACTTAGGCTGGTTATGGTGGCTCACACCTGTAATCCCAAAACTTTGGGAGGCCAAGGCAGGTGGATCACCTGAGGTCAGGAGTGTGAGACCAACCTGGCCAACATGGTGAAATACCGTCTCTACTAAAAATACAAAAATTAGCTGGGCTTGGAGATCCCCGCCTGTAATCCCAGCTACTTGGGAG
This sequence comes from Macaca mulatta, assembly GCF_049350105.2. Classification (NCBI taxonomy): domain Eukaryota; kingdom Metazoa; phylum Chordata; class Mammalia; order Primates; family Cercopithecidae; genus Macaca; species Macaca mulatta. The sequence continues at coordinate 76,189,122 of NC_133408.1, forward strand.
GCTTAGGTAGAAGAATGTCTTGAATCCAGGGGGCGGAGGTTGCAGTGAGCTGAGATTGCACCATTGCACTGCAGTCTGGGCAACAGAGCTAGACATGGTCAAACAAAAACAAAAACAAAACAGAGAAGAAGACATGTTAAATAAGATTAATCCTGAAGCAGTAGGCTTCATTTCCATGTTAAATTTATTTCCATGCCAAATTATAAAAACATTTTGGGGCTGGGCATCGTGGCTCACACCTGTAATCCCAGCACTTTGGGAGGCCGAGGTGGGTGGATCACAAGGTCAAGAGTTCGAGACCAGCCTGGCCAACATGATGAAACCCTGTCTCTACTAAAAATACAAAAATTAGTGGGGCGTGGAGGTGCATGTCTGTAATCCCAGCTACTGAGGTAGAGGCAGGAGAATCGCTTAAACCTAGGAGGTTAATGTTGCAGTGAGGCGAGATCGCAGCATTGCACTCCATCCTGGGCAACAGGGCAAGACTCCATCTCAAAACAAAATAAAACAAAATTTTGACGATGGCTTTGTGACAAGTCCTGTGATTGTGTGCCAGAGAGAGTGCACTGAGGAGTAGCAGGGCCTGGCAGGAGCAGTAGCATAAGGTGACGAATGTGGCTGGCAGTAACGGAGGATGGGTAAATATTGTGGACGTGCATGTGCCACAGTTCCCCATGGTGTGCCTGCCTGGGTGATAGCAGGGAAACTCTGAAGACGTGGACAATATGTCCCTTGATTGTTTTGTGGGATGACCACAACCCTACGTAAGTCATTCCTGTCCCACACATAATTGTCAGGAAACTGTAGGGTGTGCCAGCATGTGAGGTGAACACACAATGTCAAGAGCATCTGTTTTTTAGCCAGCCTGGCTGTTTCTTGCCCATGTTCCCCTGAAAAGCACTGTCCCCCGCAATGCAGCTGCCTCACCACGGTGCCTGCTGAAGCCCTTACTGAGTACACTGCCATGGGGTACTGGTATAGTGCTCTTCTCAAAATGACTATAGTGTGCCAAGCTACTAATGTCCACAGAACATCGATGCAGCAAAACTATTGAGGATTTGCTGAGAAGTGGAGGAGAGTCCATTCTCTGACCTTAACGTCAATTGTATTCCACTGGCCTTCACACAATGTGTTCTTGTAAAATAACATCTCACAATGATTTTTGTGAAAAGTGACCTGAAATTTCTCTCAAAGCCTCTTTCCCTCAAACCCAGGTAAATGTTCACAAGGGTCTTGGCAGGAGGTCCATCTGCTGAGACAGTGCTGGCCTGAGAGCAGCCTTTCCCTTTGATTTTATAGGTCAAATGCATTTGCCTGACTTTTACTTCCCTTCAGAAGAGTTCTTCAAAAATAAGTCTTTGTGCACTCAGACCCTTGGCGAGCTTGTGCCTCCTCCAGAAGTGCTCAGACATTTATTCATCCCAGGATGACCCTGGTTGAAATTCAGACTGGGACAATCTCTACCCCTGGTTGAGAGAATAAACACACAGGGAAAAACCTAGAGCTGGAGATCGCATGAGGAATGACCCATATTTGCTAATGTAAGAAAACACCCAGTATGTAACCATTGCTATCCACACTTCTACTGACAACAGAAGCACAATTGACCTCAACTGCAATATTATACTTTTAAATATTTATTTAATTGTAATATCTAAGAAAGAAGTGAAAATCAAAAGAAAATGGTATGCAATATTGCAGTTGTAACTAAATAATCAACAAGACCCTCTCATTAGACCGTTTATCTTGAATAAGCCATAAGTGGGCAGCTAGCTAATGTTGCTTACCCCTGCATATCTGAGGGTAGAAGGATTGATCTTTTGGTCACCAAAATGCAAACTAATCTCCAGAAATAATTTAATAAAGGCAACGTTAATAACCTTCAAGTTGGTCTCACTAGAGATTCGTATTTTTAAATGTCTCAGGTGCTGTTACACACTTAACCAGCAATCGTCCTGACAGACTGTCATCCATAATGTAAGGACCACTCTGTGGGACAGTGGCTCTGGCGCTGCCTTGCTCACAGCCCTGAGGCACTGCAGAGTGCTTCCAGGGCTGCCTGCGGAAAGGGGAGGCTGAGCTCACAAGGCAGGATGCTTTCACCTGCACTACGAATCACTCTCCTTCTAATTTTTCATATATTTAATTTCTGCAAAAGATTTTATACAAAAAAAAATTGCTGTTTGAACAAAAGTAATGCTATGTTTGTATCTAATAAATGAAAAAAAAACTAGTAAATCAGACATTTGGACACTGTGTCATAGAATAAAAGGTCTTTTGTCAAAAAAGGAAGGAAGGAAGGAAGGAAGGAAGGAAGGAAGGAAGGAAGGAAGGAAGGAAGGAAGGAGAGAAAAAAAGAAAAGAAAAAAGAAAAGGAAAAAAGAAAAGAAAAGAAAGAAAAAAGAAAAGAAAAAAGAAAAGAAAAGAAAGAAAAGAAAAGAAAGAAAAGAAAAGAAAAGAAAAGAAAAGAAAAGAAAAGAAAAGAGAAGAAAAGAAACCAGCAGCCCAAGAGCACTCCGCTGCAGAGTTGACCCGGAGCACTGCAATCCGTGCACTAGGCCACGTGGCCATTCGTCCACTCCGGCACTAGGAATAAGACCTGTGCTTTTTTCTGATTAATCCATCGGCCATAGGTTTTATGTCATGAGGCATCCATTTAGTTCATTATTAATGACTATACTTCATTATTTAAAAAAAACTTTTTTGATTAGAATTCATTATTTTTTTGCTTTACCAACTACGCTCCCCTATATGTTACATGGACAAAAACATCCTCCTACAGAACCAAAAGCATCTGTTTTACATCATTTACATCATTCTGTCTAGTATTTTTTTCTTCTTTTTTTTTAGTGGAAAATAAATTAATTCTTATACGTATTTGATTTACTGGGGTTTATATTAACAGAAAAGATCACACTAGCTGTAAAATGTTGCCATATATTACACTTATAGACCAGTTTATGGCAGAGATCTTTGTTCCTCTTGTTATTTAATTGGACACATTAGGTTCACCATTTTCATACAAGACATTAAATACTCAAGGGCCTGCCCAGGTGCTGTGACTCACGCCTGTAATCCCAGCATTTTGGGGGCTGAGGTGGGCAGATCTCCTGAGGTCAGGAGTTCGAGACCAGTCTGGCAAACATGGTGAAACCCCATCTCTACTAAAAATACAAAGATTAGCTGGGTGTAGTGGTGTATGCCTGTAATCCCAGCTACTCAGGAGGCTGAGACAGGAGAATTAGTTGAACCTGGGAGAGTGGAGGTTGTTGTGAGCCAAGATTGCACCACTGCACTCCAGCCTGGGCAACAGAGCAAGACTCTGTCTCAAAAATAGTAATTATTATTATCACCATTGTCAGGCCTCTGAGCCCAAGCCTGCACATATATATCTAGATGGCCTGAAGCAACAGAAGAATCACAAAAGAAGTGAAAAATGGCCGGTTCCTGCCTTAACTGATTACATTATCTTGTGAAATTCCTTCTGGACAATGAGTCTCAGAACCTCCCCACTGAGCACCTTGTGACCCCTACCCCTGCCTGCCAGAGAACAACCCCTTTGACTGTAATTTTCCACTACCTACACAAATCCTACAAAACTGCCCTACCCTTATCTCCCTTCGCTGACTCTCTTTTCGGACTCAACCCACCTGCACCCAAGTGATTAAAAAGCTTTATTGCTCACACAAAGCCTGTTGGTGGTCTCTTCACACAGATGCTTATGACATTTGGTGCCGTGACTCAGTCAGGGGACCTCCCTTGTGAGATCAGTCCCCTGTCCTCCTGCTCTTTGCTCCATGAGAAAGATCCACCTATGACCTTGGGTCCTCAGACCAACCAGCCTAAGGAACATCTTACCAATTTTAAATGGGGTAAGCGCTCTCTTTTTACTCTCTTCTCCAACCTCTCTCACTATCCCTCAACCTCTTTCTCCTGTCAATTTCACTTCCACCCTTCAATTTCTCCCTTCCCTTAATTTCAGTTCCTTTCTTTTTCTGGTAGAGACAGAGGAGATGTGTTTTATCCATGAACCCAAAATTTCAGTGCCTGCCACAGACTCGGGAAGACAGTCTTCCATTGGTGTTTAATCACAGCAGGGACACCTGCCTGATTACTCACTCACATTTCAGAAGTATCTGATCACCGTGGGGACTCCTGCCTTGATCCTTCACCTTAATGGCAAGCACCACCTCCCCTGGGCGGCAAGTACCACCCCCCACTGAGCGTCTCTACCCTCTCTTTCCTTTGGGCTTCCCTCCTTCACTATGGGCAAACTTCCACCCTTCATTCCTCCTTCTTCTCCCTTACCCTATGTTCTCAAGAACTTAAAACCTCTTCAACTCACACCTGACCTAAAACCTAAATGCCTTATTTTATTCTGCAACACTGCTTGATCCTGATATAAACTCGACAGTGATTCTAAATAGCCAGAAAATGGCACTTTCGATTTCTCCATCCTACAAGATCTAGATAATTCTCATTGTAAAATGGGCAAATGGTCTGAGGTGCCTGACATCCAGGCATTGTTTTACACATTGGTCCTTCCCTAGTCTTTGCTCCCAGTGCAACTCATGCCAAATATTTCTTCTTTCTTTCTTGTCTGTTCCTTCATTCTCCACCCCAAGCTCTCAGTCCTTTGAATCCTCTTTTTCTACAGCTCCTCACCAGGCCGAGCCAGGTCCCAATTCTTCCTCAGCCTCCACTCTCCCACCCTATAATCCTTTTATCACCTCCCCTCCTCACACCCAGTCTGGCTTACAGTTTCATTCAGTGACTAGCCCTCCCCTACCTGCCCAACAATTTCCTTTCAAAGAGGTGGCTGGAGATGAAGGCATAGTCAAAGTTAATGCTCGTTTTTCTTTATCCAACTTCTCCCAAATCAGTTAGCATTTAGGCTCTTTTTCATGAAATATAAAAACTCAGCCCAGTTCATAGCCCATTTGGCGATAACCCTTAGACACTTTACTGCCCTAGACCCAGAAGGGCCAGAATGCCGTCTTATTCTCAATATACATTTTATTACCCAATCTGCTCCCTACATTACAAAAAGCTCCAAAAATTAGATTCCAGCCCTCAAACCACACAACAGGACTTAATTAACCTTGCCTTCAAGGTGTACAATAGAGAAGATTTGCAATTACTTGCAACTATTATCCCTTTAAAACCTAATCACCCTTACCCCACTCAATGCCAATATCCCATCCACAGCAGGCTTTAAAAAGGTTAAAGCCTGTTATCACTCGCCTGCCACAATATAGGCTTCTAAAGCCTATAAACTCTCCTTACAATTCCCCCATTTTACCTGTCCAAAAACCAGACAAGTCTTACAGGTTAGTTCAGGATCTGCGCCTTATCAACCAAATTGTCTTTCCTATCCACTCCATAGTGCCAAACTCATATACTCTCCTATCCTCAATATGTCCCTCCATAACCCATTATTCTGTTCTGGATCTCAAAGATGCTTTCTTTACTATTCCTTTGCACCCTTCATCCCAGTCTCTCTTCACTTTCACTTGGAGTGACTCTGACACCCATCAGTCTCAGCAACTTACCTAGGCTGTACTGCCGCAAGGCTTCATGGACAGCCCCCATTACTTCAGTCAAGACCTTTCTCCTGATTTACTTTCTTTCCATCCATCTGCTTCTCACCTTATTGAATATTTTGATGACCTACTTTATAGCCCCTTCTACAAATCTTTCCAACAAGATATACTCCTGCTCCTTCAACATTTATTCTCCAAAGGATACAGGTACCCCCCGCCTCCAAAGCTCAAATTTCTTCCCCATCCGTTACCTAACTCGGCATAATCCTTCACGAAAACACGTGTGTTCTCCCTGCCAATTGTGTCTGGCTGATCTCTCAAACCCCAACCCCTTCTGCAAAGCAACAACTCCTTTCCTTCCTGGGCATGGTTGGATACTTTTGCCTTTAGATACCTGGTTTTACCATCCTGACTAAAGCATTATATAAACTCACAAAAGGAAACCTAGTTGACCCATAGATCCTAAATCCTTTCCCCACTCCTCTTTACATTCATTTAAAACAGCTCTAAAAGCTGCTCCCACACTAGCTTTCCCTAACTCATCCCAACCCTTTTTCATTACACACCGCTGAAGTGCAGGGCTGTGTGGTCAGAATTTTTACACAAGAGCTGGGACCGCACCCTGTAGCCTTTCTGTCCAACCAACTTGACCTTAACTGTTTTAGTCTGGCCCCCACATTATTCCTGATACCACACCTGACCCCATGGCTGTCTCTCTGATCCACCTGGCCTTCACTCCATTTCCCCATATTTCCTTCTTTCCTGTTGCTCACCCTGATCACACTTGGTTTGTTGATGGCAGTTCCACCAGGCCTAATTGCCATTCACTAGCAAAGTTAGGCTATGCTATAGTATCTTCCACATCTATCATTGAGGCTACCACTCTGCCCGACTCCACTACCTCTCAGCAAGCCGAATTCACTGCCTTAACTCGAGCCCTCACTCTTGCAAAAGGACTGCATGTCAATATTTACACTGACTCTAAATATGCCTTCCATATTCTGCACCACCATGCTGTTATATAGGTTGAAAGAGGTTTCCTCACTATGCAAAGATCCTCCATCATTAATGCCTCTTTAATAGAAGTATTCTCAAGGCCACTTTACTTCCAAAAAAAAAAAAGCTGGAGTCATTCACTGCAAAGGACATCAAAGGGCCCCAGACCCTATTTCTCAAGGCAACAATTATGCTGATAAGACAGCTAAAAAAAACAGCCAGTATTCCTACCTCCATCCCTCTTGGCCAGTTTTTCTCCTTCTCATCAGTCACTCCTATTTACTCTCCCACTGAAGTTTCCACCTATTAGTCCCTCCCCACTCAAGGCAGAGGGTTCTTAGACCAAAAAAAAAATATCTCCTTCCAGCCTCACAGGCCCATTCTATTCTTTCTAATTTTCAAACTTCTTTCATGTAGGTTATAAGCCGCTAGCCTGCCTCTTAAAATCTCTCATTTCCTTTCCACTGTGAAAATCTATCCTCAAAAAATCACTTCTCAGTGTTCCATCTGCTATTCTACTACTCCTCAGGGATTTCTCAGGCCCCCTCCCTTCCCTACATATCAAGCTCGGGGATTTGCCCCTGCCCAGGACTGGCAAATTGACTTTACTCACATGTCCTGAGTCAGGAAACTAAAATACCTCTTGGTCTGGGTAGACTCTTTCACTGGATGGGTAGAGGCCTTTCCCACAGGGTCTGAGAAGACCACTGCAGTCATTTCTTCCCTTCTGTCAGACATAATTCCTTGGTTTGGCCTTCTCACCTCTATACAGTCCAATAACGGACAAGCCTTTAATAGTCAAATCACCCAAGCAGTTTCTCAGGCTCTTGGTATTCAATAGAACCTTCATACCTTTTACCATCCTCAATCTTCAGGAAAGGTAGGATTGACTAATGGTCTTTTAAAAACACACCTCACCAGGCTCAGCCTCCAACTTAAAAAGGACTGGACAGTACTTTTACCTCTTGCCCTTCTCAGAATTAGAGCCTGCCCTCAAGATGCTATAGGTTATAGTCCATTTGAACTTTTTTATAGATGCACTTTCTTGCTCGTCCCCAACCTTGTTCCAGACACCCGCCCTCTGGGTGACTATCTTCCAGTCCTCCAGCAGGGTAGACAGGAAATTCACCAGGCTACTAATCTTGTCTTGCCTACTCCAGATTCCCAGCCATATGAAGACACCTTAACTGGATCCCTAGGAGTCTGAGTGCAAGACACCTTTTTTAATAGTCCTTCTCAACTTTTCACTTTGTATTTCCAGTTTTGCCTTGCACAAGGTCTCTTCTTCCACTGTGGCTCCTCTACCTACCAGTGGCTACCTGCTAACTGGACAGGCACATGCAAACTAGTTTTCCTTATTCCCAAAATTCAACTTGCAAATGGGGCCAAAAAACTTCCTGTTCCCCTCATCATACCAATACTTCACTACTATTTTGTTTTGTTTTTCTTATTATTAATATACAAAGACAGGAATAGGCCTCGACTTACTGCTGAAAAAGGAGGACTCTGCATATTTCTAAATGAAGAATGCTGTTTTTACCTAAATCAATCTGGCCTGGTATATGACAAAATTAAAAAAAAAAACTCGAGGATAGAGCCCAAAAACTCACCAACCAAGCAAATAATTACACTGAACCACCTTGGACACTCTATAATTGGATGTCCTAGGTCCTCTAAATTCTTAGTCCTTTAATACCTGTTTTTCTCCTTCTCTTATTCAGAAATTGTGCCTTCTGTTTATTTTCCCAATTCATACAAAACCGCATCCAGGCCATCACCAGTCATTCTATACAACAAATCCTCCTCCTAACACCCCACAATATCACCCCTTACCCCGAAACCTTTCTTCTGTTTAATCTCTCCCACTCTAGGTTCCCATGCCACTCCTAGTCCCACTTGAAGCAGTCCTTGAGAAACATCACCCATTATCTCTCCATACCACCCCCCAAAATTTTCGCCACCCAAACACTTCACCACTATTTTGTTATATTTTTCTTATTAATATAAGACAGGAATGTCACGCCTCTGAGGGCAAGCCTGCATGTATACATCCAGATGGCATGAAGCAACTGAAGAATCACAAAAGAAGTGAAAATGATTGCCATTCTAACTGGTGTGAGATGGTATCTCATTGTGGTTTTGATTTGCATTTCTCTGATGGCCAGTGATGATGAGCATTTTTTTCATGTGTCTGTTGGCTGTATGAATGTCCTCTTTTGAGAAATGTCTGTTCATATCCTCTGCCCACTTCTTGATGGGGTTGTTTGTTTTTTTCTTGTAAATTTGTTTGAGTTCTTTGTAGGTTCTGGATATTAGCCGTTTGTCAGATGAGTAGATTGCAAAAATTTTCTCCCATTCTGTAGGTTGCCTGTTCACTCTGATGGTAGTTTCTTTTGCTGTGTAGAAGCTCTTTAGTTTAATTAGATCCCATTTGTCAATTTTGGCTTTTGCACACCAGTTAGAATGGCAATCATTAAAAAGTCAGGAAACAACAGGTGCTGGAGAGGATGTGGAGAAATAGGAACACTTTTACACTGTTGGTGGGATTGTAAACTAGTTCAACCATTATGGAAAACAGTATGGCGATTCCTCAAGGATCTAGAATTAGACGTACCATATGACCCAGCCATCCCATTACTGGGTATATACTCAAAGGATTATAAATCATGCTGCTATAAAGACACATGCACACGTATGTTTATTGCGGCACTATTCACAATAGCAAAGACTTGGAATCAACCCAAATGTCCATCAGTGACAGACTGGATTAAGAAAATGTGGCACATGTACACCATGGAATACTATGCAGCCATAAAAAAGGATGAGTTCGTGTCCTTTGTAGGGACATGGATGCAGCTGGAAACCATCATTCTCAGCAAACTATTGCAAGAACAGAAAACCAAACACCGCATGTTCTCACTCATAGGTGGGAACTGAACAATGAGATCACTTGGACTCGGGAAGGGGAACATCACACACCGGGGCCTATCATGGGGAGGGGGGAGGGGGGAGGGATCCCCTTGGGAGTTATACGTGATGTAAATGATGAGTTGATGGGTGCTAACGAGTTGATGGTTGCAGCACACCAACATGGCACAACTATACATATGTAACAAAATGTAACAAACCTGCACTTTATGTACATGTACCCTAGAACTTAAAGTATAATAAAAAAAAAAAAAAAAAGAAAAAGAAGTGAAAATGGCCAGTTCCTGCCTTAACTGATGACATTTATTTATTTATTTATTTATTTATTATACTTTAAGTTCTAGGGTACATGTGCACAACGTGCAGGTTTGTTACATACGTATACATGTGCCATGTTGGTGTGCCACACCTGTTAACTCGTCATTTACATTAGGTATTTCTCCTAATGCTATCCCTCCCCCCTTCCCCCCACCCCACAACAAGCCCTGGTGTGTGATGTTCCCCACCCTGTGTCCAAGTGATCTCATTGTTAAATTCCCACCTGTGAGTGAGAACATGCTTTGTTTGGTTTTCTGTCCTTGCGATAGTTTGCTGAGAATGATGGTTTCCAGCTTCATCTATGTCCCTAAAAAGGCCATGAACTCATCCTTTTTTATGGCTGCATAGTATTCCATGGTGTATATGTGCCACATTTTCTTAATCCAGTCTGTCACTGATGGATATTTGGGTTGGTTCTAAGTCTTCGCTATTGTGAATAGTGCCACAATAAACATACATGTGCATGTGTCTTTATAGTAGCATGATTTATAATCCTTTGGATATATACTGCAATAATGGGATTGCTGGGTCAAATTGTATTTCTAGTTCTAGATCCTTGAGGAATCGCCACACTGCCTTCCACAATGGTTGAACTAGTTTACACTCCCACCAACAGTATAAAAGTTGTCCTGTTTTTCCACATCTCTCTGCACCTGTTGTTTCCAGACTTTTTTTTTTTTTTTTTTTTTTTTTTTTTTTTTTTGAGAAGGAGTCTGGCTCTGTTACCCAGGCTAGAGTGCAGTGGCATGATCTTGGCTCACTGCAAGCTCCGTCTCCTGGGTTCACGCCATTCTCCTGCCTCAGCCTCCTGAGTAGCTGGGACTACAGGTGCCTGCCACCACGCCCAGCTAATTTTTGGTATTTTTAGTAGAGACGGGGTTTCACTGTGTTGGTCAGGATGGTCTTGAGCTCCTGACCTTGTGATCCACCCACCTTGGCCTCCCAAAGTGCTGGGATTACAGGCATGAGCCACCTCACCCAGCCTGTTTCCTGACTTTTTAATGATTGCCATTCTAACTGGTGTGAGATGGTATCTCATTGTGGCTTTGATTTGCATTTCTATGATAGCCAGTGATGATGAGCAATTTTTTCAGTGTCTATTGGCTGCATAAGTGTCTCCTTTTGAGAAATGTCTGTTCATATCCTTTGCCCACTTTGTGATGGGGTTGTTTGATATTTTTCTTGTAAATTTAAGTTCTTTGTAGATTCTGGATATTAGCCCTTTGTCAGATGAGTAGATTGCAAAATTTTTCTCCCATTCTAGATTGCCTGTTCACTCTGATTCTTGTTTCTTTTGCTGTGCAGAAGCTCTTTAGTTTAATTAGATCCTATTTGTCCATTTTGACTTTTGTTGCCATTGCTTTTGGTGTTTTAGTCAAGAAGTCCTTGCCCATGTCTATGTCCTGAATGTTAATGCCTAGGTTTTCTTCTAGGGTTTTTATGGTTTTAGGTCTAACATTTACGTCTTTAATCCATCTTGAATTAATTTTCGTATAAGGAGTAAGGAAAGGATCCAGTTTCAGCTTTCTACTTATGACTAGCCAGTTTTCCCAGCACCATTTATTAAATAGGGAATCCTTTCTCCATTTCTTGTTTTTGTCAGTTTTGTCAAAGATCAGATGGTTGAGGATGTGTGGTGTTATTCCTGAGGGCTCTGTTCTGTCCCATTGGTTTATATATCTGTTTTGGTACCAGTACCATGCTGTTTTGGTTACTGTAGCCTTGTAGTATAGTTTGAAGTCAGGTAGTGTGATGCCTCCAGCCTTGTTCTTTTGGCTTAAGATTGTCTTGGCAATGTAGGCTCTTTTTTGGTTCCACATAAACTTTAAAGTAGTTTTTTCCAATTCTGTGAGGAAAGTCATCGGTAGCTTAATGGGGATGGCATTGAATCTATAAATTACCTTGGCTGTATGGCCATTTTGATGATATTGATTCTTCCTATCCATGAGCATGGAATGTTCTTCCATTTGTTTGTGTCCTCTTTTATTTCGTTGAGCAGTGGTTTGTAGTTCTCCTTGAAGAGGTCCTTCACTTGCCTTATAAGTTGGATTCCTAGGTGTTTTATTATCTTTGAAGCAATTGTGAATGGGAATTCACTCATGATTTGGCTCTCTGTTTCTGTTTTTGGTGTATAGGAATGCATGTGATTTTTGCACATCGATTTTGTTTCCTGAGATTTTGCTGAACTTGCTTATCAGTTTTAGGAGATTTGGGGCTAAGACGATGGGGTTTTCTAAATATTTAATCATGTCATCTGCAAACAGGGACAATTTGTCTGCCTCTTTTCCTAATTGAATACCCTTTATTTCTTTCTCTTGCCTGATTGCCCTGGGCAGAACTTCCAACACTCTGTTGAACAGAAGTGGGAAGAGATGGCATCCCTATCTTGTGCCAGTTTTCAAAGGGAATGTTTCCAGTTTTACCCATTCAGTATGATATTCAAGGTATTATTATTTTGTGATATGTCCCCTCAATATCTAGCTAACTGAGAGTTTTAACAGGAAGGTCTGTTGAATTTTGTCAAAGGCCTTTTCTGTGATTATTGAGATAATCATGTGGTTTTTGTTTTTGGTTCTGCTTATATGGTGGATTACATTTATTGATTTGCGTATGTTGAACCAGCCTTGCATCCCAAGGATGAAGCCAACTTGATCATGGTGCATAAGCTTTTTGATGTGCTGCTGGATTCGGTTTGTCAGTATTTTATTGAGGATTTTTGCATTGATGTTCATCATGGTTATTGGTCTAAAATTCTTTTTGTTGTGTCTGTTCCAGGCTTTGATGTCAGGATGATGCTGGCCTCATAAAATGAATTAGGGAGGATTCCCTCTTTTTCTATTGATTGGAATAGTATCTGAAGGAATGGTACCAGCTCCTCTTTGTACCTCTGGTAGAATTGGGCTGTGAATCCATCTGGTCCTGAACTTTTTTTGGTTGGTAGGCTATTAATTATTGCCTCGATTTCACAACCTGTTATTGGTCTATTCAGGGATTCAACTTCGTTCTGGTTTAGTCTTGGGAGGGTGTATGTGTCCAGAAATTTATCCATTTCTTCTAGAATTTCTAATTTATTTGCATAGAGGTGTTTGTAATATTCTCTGATGGTAGTTTGTATTTCTGTGGGGTTGGTGGTGATATCCCCTTTATCATTTTTTATTGTATTTATTTGATTCTTCTTTTCTTCTTTATTAGTCTTGCTAGCGGTCTATCAATTTTGTTGATCTTTTCAAAAAACCAGCTCCTGGATTCATTGATTTTTTGAAGGGTTTTTTCGTGTCTCTGTCTCCTTCAGTTCTGCTCTGATCTTAGCTATTTCTTGCCTTCTGCTAGCTTTTGAATGTGTTTGCTCTTGCTTCTCTAGTTCTTTTAATTGTGATGTTAGGGTATCGATTTTAGATCTTTCCTGCTTTCTCTTGTGGGCATTTAGTGCTACAAATCTCCCTCTACACACTACTTTAAATGTGTCCCAGAGATTCTGGTATGTTGTGTCTTTGTTTTCATTGGTTTCAAAGAACATCTTCATTTCTGCCTTCATTTCGTTATGTAACCAGTAGTCATTCAGGAGCAGGTTGTTCAGTTTCCATGTAGTTGTGCAGTTCTGAGTGAATTTCTTAATCCTGAGTTCTAATTTGATTGCACTGTGGTCTGAGAGACAGTTGGTTAAGATTTCTTTTCTTTTACATTTGCTAAGGAGTGCTTTACTTCCAACTATGTGGTCAATTTTGGAATAAGTGCAATGTGGTGCTGAGAAGAATGTATATTCTATTGATTTGGGGTGGAGAGTTCTGTAGATGTCTATTAGGTCTGCTTGGTGCAGAGCTGAGTTCAAGTCCTGAATATCCTTGTTACCTTTCTGTCTCTTTGGTCTGTCTAATGTTGACAGTGGGGTGTTAAAGTCTCCCATTATTATTGTGTGGGAATCTAAGTCTCTAAGGACTTGGTTTATGAATCTGGGTGCTCCTGTATTGTCTGCCTTTCCAACTGAGGTACCAGGTTCATCTCATTGGACTGGTTAGACAGTAGGTGCAGCACAAGGAGTGTGAGCCAAAGCAGGGCAGGGCATTGCCTCACCTGCGAAGCACAAGTGGTCAGGGAATTCCCTTTCCTAGCCAAGGGAAGCTGTGACAGAGGGTACCTGGAAAATCAGGACACTCTCACCCTAATACTGCGCTTTTCTGATGGTCTTAGCAAACAGTACACCAGGAGATTATATCCTGTGCCTGGCTCAGCAGGTCCCACGCCCACGGATCCTTGCTCACTGCTAGCACAGCAGCTGGAGATGGAACCATGAGGGGGCATTGAGGCCGAGGGAGGGGCGCCAGCCATTGCTAAGGCTTAACTAGGTAGACAAAGCAGTGAAGAAGCTCAAATTGGGTGGAGCCCACTGCAGCTCAAGGAGGCCTGCCTGGCTCTGTAGACTCCACCTCTAGAGGGAGGGCATAGCTGAATAAAAGGCAACAGAAACTTCTGCAGACTTAAATGTCCCTGTCTGACAGCTTTGAAGACAGCAGTGGTTCTGACAGCTTTGAAGAGAGCAGTGGTTCTCCCAGCACGGAGCTTAAGATCGGAGAACAGACAGACTGCCTCCTCAAGTGGGTCCCTGACACCTAAGTAGCCTAACTGGGAGACACCTGCCATTAGGGGCCAACTGACACCTCATACAGCTGGATCCACCTCATACAGTGGATCGCTCAGCAGAAACTCTACAAGCCAGAAGAGACTGGAGGCCAATATTCAACATTCTTTTTCTTTTTTTAGACAGAGTCTCACTCTCTCACCCAGGCTGGAGTGCAGTGATGCAATCTTGGCTCACTGCAAGCTCCGCCTCCTGGGTTCACACCATTCTCTTGCCTCAGCCTTCCGAATAGCTGGGACTACAGGCGCCCGCCACCACGCCCGGGTAATTTTTTGTGTTTTTAGTAGAGACAGGGTTTCACCATGTTAGCCAGGATGGTCTCGATCTCCTGACCTCGTGATCCACCCGCTTCAGCCTCCCAAAGTGCTGGGATTACAGGCATCAGCCACCGCGCCTGGCCCAACATTCTTAAAGAAAACAATTTTCAACCCAGAATTTCATAATCAGCCAAACTAAGCTTCATAAGTGAAGGAGAAATAAAATCCTTTAGACAAGCAAATGCTGAGAGATTTTGTCACCACAATGCCTGCCTTACAAGAGCTCCTGAAGGAAGTACTAAACATGGAAAGGAATAACCCGTACCAGCCACTGCAAAAACATGCCAAATTGTAAAGACCATTGGTGCTAGGAAGAAACTGCATCAACTAACAAGCAAAATAACCAGCTAACAAAATGACAGGATCAAATTCACACATAACAATATTAACCTTAAATGTAAATGGGCTAAATGGCCCAATTAAAAGACACAGACAGGCCAATTGGATAAAAAGTCAAGACCCATCAGTGTGCTGTATTCAGGAGACCCATCTCACATGCAGAGACACACATAGGCTCAAAATAAAGGGATGGAGGAAGATCTACCAAGCAAATGGAAAACAAAGAAAAGCAGGGTTGCAATCCTAGTCTCTGATAAAACAGACTTTAAACCAACAAAGATCAAAAGAGACAAAGAAGGCCATTACATAACAGTAAAGGCATCAATTCAAGAAGAAGAGTTAACTAAATTGATGACATTATCTTGTGAAATTCCTTCTCCTGGACAATGAGTCTCAGAAGCTCCCTGCTGAGCACCTGGTGACCCCCCATCCCGCCCACCAGAGAACAACCCCTTGACTGTAATTTTCCACTACCTACACAAGTCCTATAAAACTCTGCCACCCCATCTCCCTTCGCTGTTTCTCTTTTCAGACTCAGCCCGTCATCATCACCATAGTCAAGGGCCCAGTGTTCAGAATATTAATCATCAGGTGGACTCATTGAATAAAAGACATGTCTTCCCCTTATGCAATTGTTGGTTCAGTTTTTCTCAGCATCGAACCCATTCTGGTGTATTCTGTGAGGCTGGGTTTGGGTGCTGCAAGCTTCACTTCCCACACTCCCTGCCAACTGACTTCTTGCGGCCAGTGGGAGACCTGAGAGGGAGACTCAGAGCTGAGAGAAGGGAATAAGGCACTTCTTTCCTGTGTCTTAGTTCCTGGCAAGGATCCCTTGGTGGCTGATTCCCATGCCTGTTTTTTGACCTTCTGAGTACTTGATGCAAAATGGGTCTCCTTAAAGGTCCAAACCTCAGCTGTGCAGTCCCTTTGTTGAGTGTTCAGCCTTTCAATACCTG
Source organism: Macaca mulatta (assembly GCF_049350105.2). NCBI lineage: Eukaryota > Metazoa > Chordata > Mammalia > Primates > Cercopithecidae > Macaca > Macaca mulatta. The sequence continues at coordinate 76,205,155 of NC_133408.1, forward strand.
CATCTCTATGACCTGCACTCAACATCTCCTGTGAATAGTCTATAATGCCAGTTCTGCTGTCCTGACTAGATCTGGACACACACAGCCTTCAATCTTGGAAAAACAAACTCATAGAAGTTAAATTATCTCCAGTCTCACAGATAGCAAATAGATTATAGAATTCTAAGGTTGGAATGATCCTCACAGATGATGGAATCTTCAATTTATAGACGAATTTTGCATTGTTTTAAAAGTTAGGCAATTTACACAATATGATTCAGCTACTAAATGGCAGAATTAAAACTCGAGTTGATTTTTTTGGTACATACTTTCATTTGAATTTAATTTTTATGTTCAAAATGCATTGTGGAAGATCCAAACTAACATGCTTTAAATAAAGCTATTGTCAATGAGAGGTAAGTTGAGAGTTTTCAATGGAGAAAAAGGAGCCAGCTTATTTTAATGTCTGTCATTTTGTACATAGAAATTAATTAATTCTCCTAGTCAATTTTCCTTTCAACATGGCCACAACAGACCATTTTTAGTGCAGAGATACATGGACACATTCTCCAGAATCCCCCAGATGGAAGAGCAGAACTGAAGAGATCAAACTGAGTTGAAAATGAATCCATCTCTGTATTGAACTTCTGACCAAATGTTTCATGTCTCGTCAATTAGACCTCTTGACCAGTGCACTTTTTGTGCTTAACAAAGCTCCCTTAAATTCATTGCTCATTAAGCATGTCCAATCACCCCAAAGTCTTGAACAGACAATTCACATGAACAGATTGCCTGCAAGTTTTTGATGCTAAGCACCACTAAACATATGCTTAATGTCTCAACATTTCAAACCAGTTCGTAATAAGCAACTTTCCATGGTAAAGTTTATATTTTTGACAGGTAAGTTAAATCTTTCTTCTTTGCAGTTCTGCTAATATTTTTGACCTTGAATACTAATAGCAAAATTGACTTAAATCACTATATTACTATTTTTAACAAAAAGTGTTTCATATTGAAAGTAAGCTCTTTAAAATAAATTCATTTAAGTGTCTTTATTATCTAGTTGAAAGAAAAAAAATGCTTTGATTTTCCTGAGAAAAGGAGTACTTCTCATTTTTTAATGGATATTTCAGCAATTTTAGCTCACTTCTAATTTTTTTATGTCCAGAAAGGCAAGACATGATTTTTATTTGATGCCATACTTTTCACTTAAAAGGGATACAACTATTGCAAACCAAATTCACGCCAAAATCATAATGAAATTGAGATCTTAGTTTTGCTTTCTATTGGTTTTAATTTTATATGTGAGAGACTATCTCAGTTTAAAAAACGTATTTCAAATATTTGAAATTTCAAATGAAGTAAATTCATTGAAAGATTTCCAGAAGAGAAAAACTGTCATTAGTTTCTATCTTAGTAATAAAAGTGTGCTTATCATGCAAAAGGAAGAAAGTATCAAAATGACTTGAGCCTTGAAGCCCCTGTCAGCAAACAGCCACCAAGGTTTGACCAGAAACTCAATGCAAAATAAAATAACTCACTGGGTAACTGGTGGTGTTTTCCTTCCCTAAAAAGTACCGGATAAGAATATCAGCAACCCCCTTAACAAATCCTCACTCTCTCATTCTACCTCTTACATTTCATCTTCTGAGAAAACAAGTCTTTCATTGGATGACAATTGTACTCTAATTTTAGACACATTCATGAAGGTCTATGTGGAAGGGACATAGGATTTCAGGAGCTCTGATTCAGGAGCCACACCACCTGCCTTCTGTGCCTCAGTTTCCACCTTCATGAAAGCAGGATAATAGCACCTCACTAGTGGAAGTGTTGTGAATAGTGAGTTAATATACGTAAAACTTAGTATAGTGTCTGACCCTACCCCCCAGTCTCTTAAAAAGACTAAATGCTTTCTGAATATTAGCAATTCTATTATTTCATTCTTATTCTTCTTTTTCTATTTTGTGCAAGATTCCTAAAAGATTGATTTATTCAATATGAATTTTGTATCTGGAAAATGAAACACCTAAGTTTATTTTTCATGAGAATTTTTGGGTGTATTGGGGCCTAAAATCTTGCTTAAAGATTATATCTTTTTAGAAAAAAATAGAGTTACATTTTCTATCCTAAATATGATTGATTCAACATATAATTAGTCACATTGCTCTCTGTCTTCCTATCCCAAAGTCTTTAATCTCAGGTCTAGAGTTACTACCTGGTCATAATATTAAGTTATTTCAATGAATATCAACTTTCATTCTGCAAAACAATATTATGATTCTAATCGTTTTATACAATGTCATGAACTTCTTTTAAATGTGGGGTGGTGTTCTAAAAACATGTCTAAAACACTGTGGAAATCAGTTATTCAAAATCTAAGCTGTAGTCAGGCACAGTGGCTTATGCCTGTAATTCCAGCACTTTGGGAGGCTGAGGCAATGGGATCACCTGAGGTCAGGTGTTTGAGAGCAGCTTGGCCAACACGGCAAAATCCCATCTCTACTAAAAATACAAAAATTCCCTGGGCGTGGTGGTGTCATGCTCCTGTAGTCCCAGCTTCTCAGGAGGCAGAGGCAGGAGAAATCATTGAACATGGGAGGCAGAGGTTGCAGTGAGCTGAGATTGCATCACTGCACTCTAGCTTGGGGAACAGAGTGAGACTCCATCTCAAAAAAAAAAAAAAAATATATATATATATATATATATATATAAAAATACACACACGCTACTAGAACTCATTATTTTGAGCCTTAAAGGAATATGATTATGGGGTCTGTGTCAGGTGGCAGGCAGCTATACTTGAGGCAGCTGTAACCTTTTTTCCCTGATTATAAGTTACTCTTCTTCCTTATCTGCACAGTTTTCTAAATGTTGTAAAGGACTCACGGATGCCAGGGAAGACTCCTTTTCACGTCACTGCTGATCATCATTATAAATGAATTTCTCTCTTACCTTTCTTACACAGACTTCATGGCTACCACATTGTCTTAAGATGGAATATTAATACACCTTTTTAAGTTGAAAAGAAAAAAAAATCACCGCAAAGAAAAGAAAATGACCCTTTTGTAGTTCATAAGCAGGATAACTGGGTTTTCATGCTCTTGTGTGAGATGCGCCTCGCTCAATGTTGGCACATTACCTGTCTGATGTGAAAAAAAAAAAAAAAAAAGAAAGGAAAGGAAAATAAAAGAAAGAAAAGGAAAAGGAAAGTAAAAGAGAAATGGAAAGGAAAAAGGAAGAGAAGAGAAAGGAAGCAGAGGAGGAAGGGAAGGAAGGGGGAAAGGAAGGAAGAAGGAAGGGGGAAGGGAAGGGGGAAAGGAAAGGGGAAGGGAAAGGAAGGGGGAAGGGACAGGGAAAGAGAAAGGAAGGGAGAAGGAAAGGGAAGGGAAGGGGGAAGGGAAAGGAAGGGAGAAGGAAAGGAAAGGAGAAGGAAAGGGAAGGAAAGGGAAGGGGGAAAGGAAGGGAGAAGTGAAAGGGGAATGGAAGGGGAAGGGGAAGGAAAGGGAAGGGGGAAGGGGGAAGGGAAGGGGAAGGGAAACAGAAGGGGAAGGGGAAGGGGAAGTGAAGGGGAAGGGGAAGGGAAAAATGGAAAGGAAAGGGAAAGGAAAAGGAAAAGGGAAGGAAAAAGGAAAGGAGAAGGCCAGGCACGCTGGCTCATGCCTGTAATCTCAGAACTTTGGGATGCTGAAGCAGGTGGGTCACTTGAGGTCAGGAGTTTGAGACCAGCCTGGCCAAAATGGTGAAACTCCTTCTCTACTAAAAATAAAAATACAAAAAATTACCTGGGCATGATGACTGGCGCCTATAATCACAGCTGCTCAGGAGGCTGAACCTGGGAGGCAGAGGTTACAGTGAGCCAAGATCATGCCACTGCACTGCAGCCTGGGCAATAGAGCGAGACTCCATTTCAAAAAAAAAAAAAAAAAAAGGGAAAGGGAAAGGAAAGGCAGCCATTGGGAAAAGGAAACAAACTGCAACTAGTTAATTTGCTGTTAATTCTCAAACCATCCTTGCATAGAAAATATTGCAATCCTGTAAGATTTGTTTTTTCTGCCTACAAGCAAGAAGGTAACTTTTAACTTAAGAGCACTGAACCCCTTTCTCTGGAGTCTATGTGTCCCAAATGGACATTCTCAGCTTTTTGTTTGAATAAACTCTTTAAAAGTAGATTCTGATTTTTTAAAAAAAATTCTGGTTTACAGTGCTGTGGTTAATATATTATGTTAAAAAATAAAACTGTATGCTAGACAGAAAAGGGAGGAAAGACTAGAAAATTAGGAAGTCTCTTTTAGTATTTCCTAATTACAGAGGTTGGCATTAGGGTGGTAGTAATTGTATAATACCTGCCTTTTAATGGACACCAAAGTCTTTTTCAGTGTGTGTATGACAGGAACACTTAACATGAAGCCTGTCCTCTTAACATATTTTTAAGTGCACAGTACATTATTGTTTACTATAGGTGCAATGTTGTATAGCAGATTTCTAGAGCTTACTAATCTTTCTTAGGGTTCAGAACAACATATTACAAAATATGGCACCTGGGCATACTGACTATTCTAAACTGAGGAAATTGAGGAAACCATAGAACCAGAGAGTCATTCTCTGACTTTCTCTCAGCTTTCTCCTTTAAGGCCATGAAAAGAATTCTCTGACCTAGCTAATCTGGAAGTAAATCTTAAGACCCTCATTCCACAGGGATCTCACTGTATACCCAAAAGTCAAGAATAATCTCAACAAAGAGGCCTTGCTAAGTTCCCTCCAGCTTATTAGTACTAGGTCACCTGCCCTTTTAGTCCAACTATGTTTCTCCACATCTATTCACGTTTTTTATCAGACTTCACATAAAAATACAGTTTGTCCTGAGTTTTTGGGTCTTCATTTCTGAAGGCTGCCATGCCATGTAAAACTTTGGTTAAGTTAATTTGTTATGCTTTTCTTTTGCTGATATATCTCTTGTCACAGGGTTGTCTGCCATGGACCTTGGCGTGAGTGTGGAAAAGAGAGTATCTTTTCTCCTCTACATCTTGCTTGACTAAAACATTACGGCCCTAGTTATTACCTGGCCATTTACACCTCCCTGCCCAGCCCCTGATAATCACCATTCCACTCTTTGATTCTACGAATTTAACTGTCTTAAATACCTCACCCAAGTGGAATCATACAGCATTTTTCTTTGTATGACTGGCTCTTTTTTTTTTTTCCCCCCAAGATGGAGTCTCGTTCTGTTGCCCAGTGCAGTGGCTGTGATCTCAGCTCCCTGAAAGCTCCGCCTCTTGGGTTCACGCCATTCTCCTGCCTCAGCCTCCCAAGTAGCTGGGACTACAGGCGCCCACCACCATGCCCGGCTAATTTTTTGTATTTTTAGTAGTGACAGAGTTTCACCATGTTAGCCAGGATGGCCTCGATCTCCTGACCTCATGATCCACCTGCCTCGGCCTCCCAAAGTACTGGGATTACAGGCCTGAGCCACCGTGCCCTGCATGACTGGCTTATTTACCTGAGCATAACATCCTCAGATTTCATCCATGTTGTTGCATATTGCAAAATTTCCTTCTTTTTAAAGTCTGAATAATATTGCATGCAATGTATATATTGCATTTCCTTGATGCATTTGTATCAATGGCATACATATTTATGCATTTTCCTTAAAATGGGGGAGAGGATTGCAGTGAGACAAACGGTTATGTACCCATGAGACTTTAGTTAATGTGCATTAAATCTACATTTTACATACGATAAGGTGAATATTTGAAAAAAAAAAAAAAGAGGAAGCAGATATCTCAGGGAAGGGTGAAGGAGAGATTAACATCTTCTTGTCTTTGTTCTGTACCTGGAAAGTTTAGCTATTAATGGACATTATCAATGTGGAGTCTTCTGAAAGGGCTGGTTTTCGTTAAGCCCTTAGGGACAAAAGCCTAATAGTGGCCAGCAAAGGTGGGGATTAAGAGGCATGCCCCACCTCCCGTCATCTCGCCATGGTCTGGACCTCAGCTTCCAAAGTTTCTCTGGTGTCTCCTTAGGCAAGATGGAGTCCAGTCAGTCAGTTGAGGGCTCCTAATTTTATTTTTAGTTTTCACCAACATGTGCTGTCTTTTATATTTTTCTTATAAAAGCCATTCTGATAGAAGTGAAGTAGTGTCTTGTTTTTATTTGCATTTTCCTGATTGGAATGTTGGCTAGTGACCCTGAGTAGTTTTTTCATTTATCTGTTGGCCATTTGCATGTCTTCTTTGGAGAAATATCTATTCAAGACGTTTGCCCATTTTTAATTGGGTTATTATTTTGTTTACAATTGAGTTGTGGGAGGTTCCTTCTATATTTCTGAAATTAACCCCTTATCAGATACATGGTTTACAAATATTTTCTTCCATCCACAGGTTGCCTTTTCACTCTGTTGATTTTTTCCCTTGCTGCTCAGAATATGGTTAGTTTGGTGTAGTCCCACTATGTTTATTTTTTTATTTTGTTGTCTGTGCTTCTTAGGTGTCATACCTATGAAATGTGGTATATACATAAATGGAATAAGTTTTCCCTTTAGCTTTCTTCTAGGTTTGTATAGTTTTGAGTCTCACATTTAAATATTTAATTTATTGAGTTAATGTTTGTGTATGGCATAAGATAAAGGCCAGGTTTCATTCTTGTGCATGTGGATATCTAAGTTTTTCCAGCACTATTTGTTGAAGAGTCTCTCCTTTCCTCATGGTGTCTTCTTGGCAGCCTTGTCCAGGATCCACTGGCCTTACATGTGTGGATCTGTTGCTGGGCTCTCAATTCTGTTCCATTGGCCTATGTATTTATATTTTTATGGCAGAGCCATATTGTTTTATTTATTATAGCTTCATAATGTAATTTAAAATCAGGAAATGTGATGCCTCTAGCTTGGCTCTTCTTTCTCTTTTGTGGTCTTTTGTGGTTCTATGTGCAAATTCAATGCGCTCTCAATCAAAATTCAGATGGCATTTTTAACAGAGGTAGAAAGGATAATTTTAAATTTTCTCTGGAATCATCACAGTCTGCATTTGGACCTCTCGCGGCAGCTATTGTGGTAGAGCACCTGGGGTGTGAAACAGCCAGCTCTTTGGACAAGGGGCAGGCTCTGTGCTCCTCTCACTGTGCCTGCTCCTACCCTACTGTCAGAGGCTTACACTGACCATGCCCAAATCCCCCACATTAGCTTGGAATTCAAGCCAGGAGATGACCAAGACAGAAGACAAGGCCATGTGGAATCCCTTCATACAGTTAGTATGTGTTGACTGGTTACTTTGTGCTAAGCATGGTACCAGCCTCTTCCCAAACAAGACTAAAATTTGCTACTGAATCAGGCAAGTCTGTAGGTTCTCTCTTCTATTAAAATATCTACTCTTCAAGAAGTCTTCATAGCCTCATACTCCAGAGGGTTACAAAAATAGTTTATCAGATGTACCCAGATGTATATTACTTCCAACTCTGTGTGCTGTTGCTAACTCAGGTGAAAATATTGCTACATTTTCGTGTAAATGCTGAGTAGTAAGCATTACTTATGTATTGATTGATCATTTCTGCATGTGCAAAAATATTATTTCTAAAGGAAAAACTGTTTCACGTTACCTTTTCTAAGATTTTGGGGATGCTGGTGGTAGCATAATTCTATACACCTTGAAACTCAGCAGAACAGGGTTTTCTTCCACTTACAGAGACTTAAAATGAGGAAACAGTATGAAAGTTTTATATTTCAAAGCTACTGATATTCCTTCTTCGCTGCTCCAAAGTGAGGCCCAGAGCTCATAGCCTTTGTTTTAGCAGAAACTTTAAAGGGTCTTTTGATATACAAAGGCAGACACAATACAAGTACAAAGTGAAGAGCTAAATTTCTCTGTATAATAAAGTAAAGAGAATTGACAGCCAACTGAAATAAAGCAAAAGTGAGATTAAGAGGTCAGCTGAAACAAGAATGGAGGAGAGTCAGAAATGATCACGAAACATAGAAACCACAAAGGAACTGGGTAATAGAACCACTTTGATTTAAATTGCAAAGAACAGGGTGACCTTAGCTAATACCTAGGTTATATCAATACAATTGAACGATCTTATCATGACAGGTACAGGCTAAGCAAAACTTCCTCTCCATAGACTAAAAAATTGGGAATTGAGACACTTTGTCTTGATGTGGTGAAAGTCATAGGCTCTTGGTCCACCAAAATTTCATTACAAATCACTGACGTGAAACAGATTGATTACCAGAAGAAAAGGCATACAAATTTATTCAATGTATATACACAGGAGCCTTCAGAATTAAGACCCAACTTCCCAGTGAGTTACAAATTCTTACAAACCATTTTGAAGTCGCAAAAATAGGGGGCTTAGATTCTGGTAAAAGAGGTCACAGGAGAAGGGAGAAGAGGCTTGGCTAGCAAAGGTGGTCTCGTAATGAAGCCTTCCTTAGAGGTAATAGAGAATAAATGTTTCTTTTTGGACTTTTAAAGGTGTCAGACTGAATCTCTCCCAGATCCAGGAAAACTTAAAAAGGGGGAGACCTGGCTGCATTAATGGTGATTCCTTACAGATGCAAATTTTCCCCTCAAAAGATAGCTTTGCAGGGCCACTTCTGTCTCCTGCCCAAGTGGCAGCCATGTCAAAATATGTCAAAGAAATATATTTTGAGGTAAAATATTTTAATTTCCTTCAATGTTTAGTAGAAATGTGTTCACTAGAAAGTGACTGGGAGTTAATGAATTTCTTTTCCATTACTTATTCATAAATGTGTAATGGCCCAGTGGGTGCATCTTGCCTGTTTCACAGATAAAACCAGTTCACCGAGATAGTGGTATTGCAGTAGAGAAAGAGTTTAATTAGCACAGGGCTAGCCAAGCAGTAGATGGAAGGGTATTACTCAAATCAGCCTCAGAGCACTCAGAGGCTAGAGTTTTTCAAGGATTTTTTGGTAGGCAAGAGGCTAGGGAGTGGGAAATACTGATTGGTTGAGTTGGGGATGAAACTTCAGGAGCTCAAAGCTGGCCTCTTACACTGAGTCATTTCCTGGGTAGGTGGTCAAAAGACCAGCTGAGCCAATTTCTCGACATGAGTGACCAGTCCAGGTGGCAAAAGCTGGTCTGTCAGAATGCAAGGTCTGAAAAATACCTCAAGCACCAGTCGTAGGTTTTACAATAGTGATGTTTCCTATAGGAGCAATTGAGGAGGTTACAAACTTTGTGACCTCTGATTACATAACTACTGAGCCATAATTTTAACTTTGTAGGTAATTTGTTGGTTTTACCAAGACTGTTTCAGTCCCTGAGCAAGGAAGGGGTTAGTTTAGGGATGGGGCTGTTATTCATTGTTGTTTTAAAGTTAAACTATAAACTAAATTCCTCTCACAGTGGGCTAGGCCTGTGCCCAGGAATAAACAAGGGCAGTTTGGAGGTTAGAAGCAAGATTGAGTCAGTTAGGTCAGATTTCTTTCAGTGTCATAATTTTTCTATGTCAAATTTGTCTGACTGTTATAATTTTTACAAAGGCAGTTTCATATGTGGGTAAGACAAATAAAATCAGCATACTCTGTAATTCAATACAGATTATAGTACTGCTATAATGTAATTCCACTTCTGTAAGAATTTATGTTTTTAAATAAGATTTAAAATATTTACTAGTTAATAAAAATATATTTTATCAATATTTTAATATATCATAATTTTCTTTTTCTGGAAAAAATTATTTTTATATATTTTAGTCTTGATGCTCTTTTTACATTATCTGATACTATTATTATACAGTTTTATAATAAGTTTAAATGTTATTTATTAATCAACCACTCTTTTTAATAGTATCTTGTGAACCTGTTTTTGTGAGAAACTGAACAAAAATTAAAGTTCCTGCCACTTTATTTCTATTCTGCTAGCTATTAGATTTGTAAGTCACCCTAACATTTTGATATTACCTAGATTAAAATATATGAATTATTCCCTAACAGTAACACAAGCTTTTTGTGTTATAGGTTTATTATGGTTTTCTTAACTCAATAAAACAATATGTATATAGTAGTTTTATTGTGTCAATAGTAAATATTGCAGAACCAGTAATGTCACTAAGCAGATAGATAGCAACATACATCTATCAAGTCCTACCCCTAGAAGAAAACAGAATGAAGGTCAAACCTAAAAAACTTCTAATTGGTTCACACATCTCAGGAAAATAATGTTTTCCTACATTTTGTTCCAATTTTGGTTGAATACTGAACACACACACACACACACACACACAAGTGCAATTTTTAAATTTCTAAGAATTTGCATGTTAAAATACATACATTTATAGTATACTTAATTGCTAATTTAAGTTGTTATAGTAAAAATTGTATTCTCTCAGAATTTTGAAGGCATTGCATTGATGTCTTTTATCCAGTGTTACTGACAAGAAAGCATTTGTAAGTTGATTTTTCATTCTTTATATAAACCAGCTTAATGTTTCTTCAGATGTTCAGGACTTCGATGGAGTTTACAGATGCCCATTTCCACAAGACTGGGCCTAGTCTTGGATTTGCTTCATGTTTCTGCCCTATTGGGCAGGACTTTCTCACCTGAACCATTCTTTAACACAGGGCAAGTGGCTGCTTTCAGATCTTTACTTACTCCTTTGCAGACTCTCATGTTTCTCTCTCTAACACCCTATTTTCCTTAACATTTCCCAAATGCCTATCTTTGAGACATGATGTCCATATCTATCATTCTTTAGGTTCTTGAAGAAGGAGTTCTTTAACTTGATTTTCCAAATCATCAGTCTGTTTAGTTTTATTTATTCTGTTATTTAATCCATCCACTTACTTCTTCTTTTAATTTGGACACAAAATATATTTATTTTGTTTTGCAGAAACTATTTTGTGATGGTGGCTCACGCCTGTAATCCCAGCACTTTGTGAGCCTGAGGCAGGTGGATCACAAGGTCAGGAGATTGAGACCAACCTGGCTAACACGGTGAAACACCATCTCTACTAAAAATATTTTAAAAAATTAGCCAGGCATGGTGGCGGGCACCTGTAGTCTCAGTAACTCGGGAGGCTGAGGCAGGAGAATAGTGTGAACCCAGGAGGCGGAGGTTGCAGTGAACCAAGATCGCTGCCACTGCACTCCAGCCTGGGCGACAGAGCGAGACTCCATCTCAAAAAATAATAATAATAAAAATAAAAAAAAGAAACTGTTTTGTGATGTCTAATCCTTTTTCATAATGATATATCTATGTTTGATAGATTTAATAATTTTTTGAATCATGCCAATTCCTAGTCAATTCCTCTGCTTGTGATAGATTGATTTCTCACTATGCTCATTCTCCAACTTGAGAGTTTACATTGCAAGTGGAAAGCTATAAATGGAACCACCTCATATTATGGCCTGTGGACATGAGGAAGCAAGTTGTGAGATATCCCAGCCCCACACCAGGGAACATTGCTTATGTCCATCCTAATCATTTTCTGCTGTTAGTTTATAGGTGTGTGTCCTTGGGGAAGAGGTGGACATTGTTCCCAATATTTGCGTTTCTGTAATTGGCTGAGAGCCTGAGGTGTGCACAAAGTTCCTCCCTAGTTGGTGTCCTTTCTACTAACTTTGATTGGGTCAGTTACCAACATCTTATGAGGGCACTGTGTGTTGTCTGTGAGCTCCTAGTCCCGAGTCCTAGCTCCTCTCTGAGTTTCCATCTACTGAAAATTAGTGTGTTGCTTCTGTGATTGGTGGAAGCAGATGATAGCTGGGGGGTCTGAAACCAAGATACATCAACAATGTTTTCCTCAAACTGTTACATTATTGCTGGTTTTCTCAGTCTAAACCAAATCTGTAACTCCTTTGGGCAGAATCCCTGTCTCTTACATGAATTTATACCATAATTTGAATTTAGGTTACTATCTTTTCAAAGAACTTTGATACACCAAGAATTTTCTTTCTTTCTTTCTTTTTTCTTTTTTTTTTAACAGGGTCTCATTCTTCTGCCCAGGCTGGAAGTGGCAGAGTCATGGCTCACTGCAACCTCCACCTCCTGGGCTCAAGTGATCCTCCCACATTAGCATCCTGAGTAGCTGGGACTACAGGAGTTCACCACCACACCCAGCTAATTTTTCTATTTTTTTATAGAGACATATTTTGCCCAGGTTGGTCTCAAACTCCTGAACTCAGGCGATCTGTCCACCTCAGGCTCCCAAAGTGCTGAGATTATAGATATAAGCCATAATGCCTGGCCAAGAAAATTTTAAATATCGCAGTGCTAATCAGGAAAACTTTTGATAAAAATAAAATTGTTCAGAGGAGACGTCTCTTAGTACAGAATGAGAATAAAATTACATTCATTAATCTGCATTATTTTTATTGAAATAAGGAAACTCCCCAATGAAATTCAGATACCAAAATCACTTTCTTATAAAATTATTTAGATATAAGATGTAAAATATTTTAAGTGATTTTTTTTTTTTTTTGATTACGCCAAATGACAAATTGAAACTAGTGGTCTTTAGCCTACTATCCATCCTCCTCAGTCTTATGTATGTCACTTTTCCTCTACCTCTACCTTTTTACCAATCCAGTTCCTTCTTTCAACACAGCTGGGAATCCCTTAAAGCTCAATTGGTCCTTGTATTTAAATCCCTTTATAACAGGCCAAGTCCCTCAGGGAGTTTTTCAGCCCTGGTCTCACTCTGGGCTGACATATATAATCACTATAATCTCTGGCTACCAGATCTATATTGATGATGTTAGATGTTAGTAGGCACGAAAGAGAGAGAGAAAGAAGGAAGGAAGGAAGGAAGGAAGGAAGGAAGGAAGGAAGGAAGGAAGGAAGGAAGGAAGGAAGGAAGGAAAAGAGAAAGAAAAAGAGAAAAGGATGGAAAATCTGAGTGAGAAAATGCTGAGAAATTGCAGAGAAGGTCAGAGAGACTTGGAAAAGCTGTAGGTAGTAGCCAACATTTTGGAGGTTACTTTCAAAGTCTTCTTGTACAAATTGACTAGGCACTAATCCAAATGCTTTAAACGCTTTAAGGATAAGGCCTTTCACAACTTTACAGCAACATCTAAGAATAGATCCTGAAGCAAATGTGACCCCAGCTCTTTCTTACTTTTATTGAAAGACGTTAAGTCAGAAATTGGGTATTTAATATGTAAACATATACAGAAATATAAAACTTCCCTGTTGCCAATCTCTTCACAGAACTCTTTCATAGGATTTTACAACAAAGACCAAAAAAAAAAAAAAAAAAATCAAATAAGAACAAAAAACTTCTCAATATAGTAATGGCCATATAAAGATAGCAACTAGATGCTCTAACCCAAGTCATTCAGTACCTGAGGAGAGAAATGCTTGACTAAAATGTCTGTGAATACTGTAAATAAATAAAAAAGAACATTAGCAAAACAATTGTCCTATACTACTAAAAAACAAAAAGAAAAAAAATGAAGCAGGTAATGATTAATTAAGGTTTATTATCCTCTGAGCAGAAAACAAAGTTCCATTTCATATTTTAGCCCTAATTCTTATTACTAAGAGTGCTACACCAGTCCTGCCACTATGTTACATAACCTGTTCACCAGAGCCTGTGACTGTCACCATTGAACCATCTCTGGAAACCTTTGCTCCTGTGGCCCCATGCCTGCTGTCTTCATAGTTTGGGGTTTACTATGCAGATGGAGTCTCCAAAACAAATGCTCCACCAAAGGCATTTTTGCCATTTAAATGATAATTTAAAGATCACCATGAAATCTGAGACATTCTGTAGGGGAAAATATTTATGATTTCACCTTCAGTGCTACCTAAGGCTGAATATTTTATTGTTATAGATCTTTTTACTGCTTTCTTCAGTTGCTCTAGATCAACAGAATCAGGACTTGTTTGACTTTTTCTACAAAATTCAACACTTTACCTGAACAGTGATGCCTCAGAGGCTCACTGAGGCATAGATTACTAATCAGGACTACCAGGACCTTAAATTTAAATTTATCTGTGACTCTACCTTTAAGTTATATGTGGATGAAATGTCTTATTCCAAAAATAAAGTGACGACTGTGATTGATTCCTCCTATCTACTCATGTTTTAATACTGTTTCAAAGGAAAATTTACAATTTTGGGGGGAAAAATATATTAGATGGGCCATGATTAATTCCAACGAATTAAATACCTCCATCCTGAGAGATTATAAGAAGCTCAAAATTTCTCTTGAATGCTCATGAAGAGACAATTTATAGAGATTTTCTAGATTTTGCTGTCTACTGTAGCCAGCAGGTACCCAATTTCTTTATAATCACCACATATGGAACACATTGCAAATTTTTGGTAATTTAACTTTCCCCTGCAGCCTAAATATGAAGGATATTTGGTGACTTAAAATCAGTCTTCAGGCTGGGCGTGGTGGCTCACATCTGTAATCCCGGCACTTTGGGAGGCCGAAGTGGGCAGATCCTGAGGTCACAAGTTCAAAACCAGCCCAATCAACAAAGTGAAACCCCATCTCTACTAGGAATACAAAAATTAGCTGGGCATCGTGGCACATGCCTGTAATCCCAGCTACTCAGGAGGCTGAGGCAGGAGAATCACTTGAATCCGGGAGGCAGAGGTTGCAGTGAGATGAGATCGCACCACTACACTCCAGCCTGGATGACAGAGCGAGACTCTATCTCAAAAATTTTAAAAAATAAAGTAAATAAATAAGTAAAAATCAAATCTTCAGTGTCACCCCACTCTGGATGTTTCCAATTATCATAAATCTTTACACCTGTATGTACATGAGCGCTCTGGGCAAAAGTTTGCTGTTCTGACTCAATTCAAAAGAATATGGATAGACTGGATTCTTACTTCAGCCTTTCTTTAGGTCTAGAGGGAATCCTGCTCACCAGGTCTAAACAGCCAGACCCAAATAAGTGAAGATCTCCACTGACTTAATCTTAAAGTGTCTTTGATGCTGGTGTCTTAGGCGGTGCGATCCTTGTTCACATTTTTCGGTAGTCAGGCTTAGCTATTAAGGAATTGAATTACTTTATTCTCAGTACATTTCTATCAGTCGTGACAACACTTCAAATTGTGATACTCTTCTTCTGTTACCCTATGAAAGGAAATCCATGACTCTCTCCTCTAACTGAGAATTGACTATCTCAAAAACTATTAGATGGTCCTTAAAAATTCCAGATTTAATCATGTTTGTTGACAGGTCATATCTTAAGACTGAAATGGAAAATGCTCGGGCAAGATATGCCTTAACAGATTTCAATTTATTTCTAAATTATAGCCAAAACCTAAGTAAAAGTTGCCCATATGGCAAAACCCATTTCACTCACAATAGACTGCCAAATGAGAAGAGATAAAAGAGTTATAGTATACACAGATAACAAGACTTTGAAGCAGTCCAAGGTTTTGAAATGCTATGGAAACAAGAGTTTTCAGCCTCAGCAAGCAACAAATTAAAAATGGTCAACATATTAATGAACTGTGAAATGTTCTAATGCTTTTTAAGATGGTAACTATCATTAAAGCCTAGAAAGAAAAGGAAAGCATTTAGGGAAAAGAAAATGCCCTAGTTTATCTTCTACAAGTAGGAAACTCCTGAACCAACTCCCCTGGATCCCATGATATGGTAAGAAGTCAGATATTTGAAGAGGTTCAAGATGTTATTAGAAAGTACCAGTTATTGACTCTGGAATCTGAAGAGTTATTGGGACATTTGGTTGAAAGCTATATAACAATAATCTCTGAAACTTTCATGAAAGCTACTAGCTTGTGGCAGAGAATCCCAAATCAAACTTGCCAAAGATTCTCCATGAAATACGCCACTCAAGTAATGACAAATCGTCTACTATTGTCGACATTAATGGAAACATTTTACAAAGATCGCTGAAAATGTCTCTGTCTCAAAGCTCATCTGTTGTTAGCACATGATAAAACTAAGAAAGTGGGAAGTCAATAAGAGTCTCCGTTGCCTCTATGAACACTTCCACGTTTCTTCTGTGGATTTTCATTTTTTTTTTAAATTATACTTTAAGTTCTGGGATACACTTGCAGAATGTGCAGGTTTGTTACATAGGTAAAGACACGTGCCATGGTGGTTTGCTGCACCCATCAACCCATCATTTATAGGTATTTCTCCTAATGCTATCTCCACTACCCACTGACAGGCCCTGGTGTGTGATGTTTCCCTCCCTGTGTCCATGCATTCTCATTGTTTAACTCCCAATTATGAGTGAGAACATGTGGTGTTTGCTGAGAATGATGGTTTCCAGCTTTATCCATATCCCTGCAAAGGACATGAACTCATTCTTTTTTATGGCTGCATAGTATTCCATGGTGTATATGTGCCACATTTTCTTTATCCAGTTTATCTTGTTGGCTTATTCTCAAGGTAGATAGAAGCTTTTCTTTACTGAAGAGATACAGCTCTGATATTAAGGGAAAAAAATTAATGAAACAAAAAAATTATATTGTATTTCTAACATGGGAATTCCCACCTCTATCTAGTGATATAGCCACTCTTTTGGCTGACACTGGTATTAGAGAACTTTTCAAAGCCTTGCCGCTTACTCAGAAACTGTTTTCTGCTATGACCCCATCCATCACCTACAATCCTCAGGGGGAGGACAGATAACCAAGTCATTTTAAAACTCAAATGATCAGAATGACAAAATGATCTGGAACTCTCTGGCTTTGTCAACTGAGAGTATAATTTCTTGCTCTCAGGACCCTGGGAACAACATTCCAGACTGCATTAATTTGTTTCGGGTTATCTGTAAGGTTAGATATTTCTCTCTTGATCTTCAACTCCACCTCATTTCTGTCAGACATGGCAAAGCACTGCAACCAATGGACAGAACATATCAGTATTATTACCAATAAGCACGAGATGTCTTTACATCCTCTCAAGAAGTCTTCTGCCCTGAAATCATGTTGAAAAGGTCCTTGTTTAGTTTTACCCTTAGTACAGCAATTAAATGTGAGGATGTAGCTTCCTGGATTCACATCTCTAAGGCAGAAAGATACGATGTTATGTTATAACCTTCAACACTGGGAGTGCCATTTTGTCATTGTTGTTGTTGTTAGGGAAGGATGTATAACTGAAAAATCTAAGAATACTTCAAAAGCATACAATCTTCAAACAATGACAGCTTCCAACATATCTTCAGGTTGAGAGGTTCCACGACACAGCTTCCTCCTAAAATCTATAGAACAAGAGCTAGACAACTAACTAGAGCCACAGATCATCATCTGTGTTTTTCTTGTTTGTTTCGTTTTTTGTGTTGTTGTTTTTCATGCTTTTGTTCTTGATTTTCTTAGCTATTTTCTTTACTCTTTACTGAATTAAGGTTTTGGATTATAAATAAACTCTATGTTTCAGCTGTAATCCTTACAAGGTCTTTACCCTTTTTTTGTTGTTGTTGTTGTTGTTGTTTTTTGTAGTTGTTGTTTGTTTGTTTGTTTTTTTGCCTTCTTAGCTATTACTTAGTATGAGTCCAAAATTTAGCTGCAATTTCCTTGCAGTCTGGCTAAAATAACTAATTATAAATGTGCTTGGCATGATGGCTCATTCTTGTAATCTCAGCACTTTGGAAGGCTGAGGTGGGCAGATCACTTGAGTCCAGGAGATTGAGACAAGTCTGGGTAATATGGTGAAACTCTGTCTCTACAAAAAATACAAAAAAAAAAAAAAAAAAAATCCCCAAACAGTAGCCAGGCATGGTGGCACACACCTGTGGTCCCAGCTACTTGGGAAGCTGAGGTGGGAGAATTACTTGAGCCTGGGAGGTGGAAGCTGCAGTGAGCTGAGATCATGCCATTGCAGATCCCATGAAAGAAAGAAAGGAGAAAGAAATAAGGAAAGATGGAAAGGAAGGAAGGGAGGGAGGGAGGGAGGGAGGGAGCGAGGGAGGGAGGGAGGGAGGAAGGAAGGAAGGAAGGAAGGAAGGAAGGAAGGAAGGAAGGAAGGAAGGAAGGAAAAAGAGAAAGAAAAGAGAGAGAGAAAGAAAAGAAAGAGAGAGAGAAAGAGAGAGAGAAAGAAAGAAAGGAAAGAAAGAAAGAAACAAAGAAAGAAAGAAAGAGAGAGAGACAAGGAGGGAGGGAAGGAGGGAGGGAAGGAGGAAGGAAGGAAGGAAGGAAGGAAGGAAGGAAGGAAGGAAGGAAGGAAGGAAATTAGTAATTAAGATGAGTCATGTGCACACATTTTCGTCTAGTGCCCAACAACTTTTTATATTATCAGTTCTTTATAATTAAATATTTGACTTTATCAGTGTATTAGTTGGTTTGGGCTGCCATAACAAAACACCATGGACTATGCAGCGTAAAGAGTTGTATTTCTCATAGTTCTGGGTGCTGGAAAAGTCTAAAATCAAGGTGGTAGCCAATACAGTTTCTGATAAGGGCTCTCTTCTTGGCTTGCAAACAGCCACCTTCTGACTGTGTACTCACTTGGCTTTACCACAGCAGGTGTGAGGACAGAAAGAAAGAAGATGCTCTCTGGTGTCTCCTCTTACAAGAACATTAGTCTTCTCAGATAAGGACCCCACACTTATGACCTCATTTAACTTTAATTGCCTTATAAAGGCTCTGTCTCCAAATACAGGCACGTTTGAGTTAGAGCTTCAACATGTAAACTGGTGGAGTAAAGGGAAACAATTCAAAATAATCAATGAATAAACTCATGAATAAAGTAACCATGATGACAGATATGGAAGGCATTTATCAACTCAGAAATTTAGACTTTAACTCACCTAGGCCAACCTATGTATGGTCAATGCTGAGTGCCCAATCTGCCAGCAGCAGAGACCAACACTGAGTCCCATATATAGCACCATGCCCCAGGGTGAGCAGCCCACTATTTGGTGGCAGGTTGACTCCAATGGACTATTTCCATCATGAAAGGGACAATGTTTTCTTCTTATTGGAATAGACACTCTGCATACAGATTTTCCTTCCATGCATGCAATACTTTTGCCAAAATACCATCCATGGGCTTATAGAATGCTTTATCCATTGTCATGGTATTCCCTACATCATTGCTTATTGATCAAGAAACTCATTTCACAGGAAAAGAAGTGTGGCAATGGGTTCATGCTTACAGATTTCAATGATCTTACTATGTTCCCTACCATTCTGAAGCAGCTGGTTTGACAGAAGGGTGGAACAGTCTTTTCAACAGCCCTACTTAGGTGGCAATACCTTGCAGGGCTGGAGCGAGTTCCAGAAGGTTGTATACGATCTCAGTTAGCTTCCAATATCTGGTGTTGTTTCTCCAGGATTCTCAGGTCCAGTAATCAAGGGGTAGCAACGGAAGTGGTACCACTCACAATTTTCCTGAGTGTCCCATTAGCAAAATTTTGCTTCCCGTTTCTATCTGAAGGCAGACCTTATGCTCTGCTATTGGTTTCAAGATCTTAGTTTCAAAGGGAGGAATGTCCCCATCAGGAAAGACAACAGTGATTCCAGTGAACTGGAAGTTAACACCTTCCCCAGCCACTTTGGGTTCCTTGTGCCTCTGAGCCAAGTAGCAAAGAAGAGAGTTACAGTGCTGGATGGGGTAAATGATGCTGACAAACAAGGGAAAATTCCACAATGGACTCCTATTCCACAATGGAAGGAAGGAAGGGAATGTCTGGAATGCAGGACATCCATAAGAGTATCTCTTAGTATGAGCATGCATTGTGATTAATGTCAATGAAAAACTATGGCAACCCAATCCAGGCATTAGTACTAATGACCCACATCCTTCAGATGTGGTTTGTGTCACACCCCCAGAAAAAGAACCATGACTAAATCAAGTGCTTTCTGAAGTCAAAGGTCATACAGAATGGGTCATGGAATGAAAGGTTGATATAAATATCATGTGACCAGTTCCAGCAATGAGGGCAATAATTATCAGTAATATTTCCTCTTTACTTTGTTATAAACATGTAGGTGTGTGTATGTAATGTTTTTGTTTTCTTTCCAATCATATTTCTTTATCATATAACATAGCATGTATTGAGTTTATATCATAGCATTTAAGTACTGTGAACTTTATGCAGTAGTATTTAAGTTAACGTTAGCAAGATAAAGAGTAAACATCACGCAAGTGTTTTGCCTTTTCTTCTGGGAGAAGGGTTAGTGAGTTTGGGGATGTGTGCAGAAAGGTTTTGTGCTGTGAAGTAGAATTATAACCTTGTGTTTTCTTCAGTTGGATATTAAGTATGGTTTTAAAAATGCATACGAATGTCATGTTGATGAGTAGCAAACTTGTGATGGTTAATTTTTTGTGTCAAATTGACTAGGCCACAGGTTGACTAGTTTGATGAAAATATTTCATCAAACATTTTTCTGGATATTTCTGTGAAGACATTTTGATGAATTTAATATTTAAATCAATAGGCTGAGTAAAGCAGGTGGCCCTCCCTAATGGAGGTGAGCCTCATCTGATGAACTGAAGGTCTGAAAGGAACAAAAAACTTGACTCTGCCTTGAAAAAAAAAGAGGCAGGGAAGTGGTTTTATCTCTAAACTTTTAGCTGAAACATCCGCTCTTTCTCGCTCTGGTTCACGAGGTTGTTAGCCTTTGGGCTGGAAGTACACCTTCAGGTGTCCTGGGCTTCCAGCTTGCCGACTGCCAATCCAGGGACTTGACAGCTTACATAATGTTGTAGGCCAATATCTTCTTCTCTGTGTGTGTGTGTATTTGTGTGAGAGTGTGTGTGTGTGTGTGTGTGTGTGTGTGTATCCATGTGTAGCCCACTGATTCTGTTTCTCTGGAGAACCCTAACGCAATCAGTAATTGGGCTTAATTACTAATTCACTTTTTATATGGCAGATAATACCATAGGCCAGATACCTAGAGATCTAAAGCTACATGTAACATCACATATAAGGAAAAGTGGTTTCTGGATCCCCCAAAACAATGCTCAGAAACCATTTCCAGAAATGAGACTCTGCAGAGACTTTGGAAGAGCAAGGGTCAGAACAGAAAATAGATACCATATATTTAATACTTGACTATGTGTATAGAACTTACAAGGAATGCTCAGTATTTAGGTGAATCTTCTGCTTCCTATCAAATCTAACCCTTCATCTATGTTCATCTATTTCATTTTTCTACTTTATGTTCTCTCATCTGACACTGGGTACTTTTGAGTCACTCTATATTTATTAACATTAGAATTTAAAAACTTCATGAAGGATACGGAGGTATTTTTGCCAAGAGAGGTCATTGAAGAGCCCCAGCGACTTTACTGAATTTGTGGTGCAAAAGTTTCAGCAGTAAGAAGATCTTTGTACTTTTAACTTGATATGTGTTCTTTGGGACGGTTTCTGATATCACTCAGGGTACATTTTGGCCTATGCTTTCCTCCTTATGGGAAAATAAAGTCACTGGAAAAATTGATTCAAAAAAGGAAAAAAACTAGACCTAATTTTGATACACACACTTAACCTTTCAAGGAGGTTTTCAGATGATGCTCCACTTTTTAAAAATCACTTGATACTATAAGAGTCATAGAAAATCGAGACAATCCTAGCTAGCAGGGAAGTTAGACCACAATGTGAGTAAGGCCATAGAAATACCATCTGAGAAGTTAATGAGATTTTATAGGTATTTGTTCAAAGTAGAGGATTCCTAGACACTTATCAAGGAATCACTCTTCATTTTTAATGGGAAAATGTGTATTTACAATGTTAGTAATTTTTTCAAGATATTTAATATTCTTAGAAAGATCAAGAAAATAAATTTAAAAATTATAAAATTAGTATATTACTCCTACATTTGTTTCTTTGAGCTTTTTGAATTGGGGATGGAATCTTCTTTTGTTTGTTTGCCCATTTCTTTAATTTGAAAACTCCAGGCCTATAAATAGGAAGTGGAAGAAAGCTCTGATTATCGTTTCCTTTTTGTATCTGTTGATGTTACCATATCTATGTGTGATATCCAGATTCTTAAATACTGTTGCACATCCACAGATTGATGAAGTAAGTGAAAAAATGATTACTCAACAAAAACAACAGGAAAATCTAGTGTTGATATCAGTTGAAACGACCACCACCAGAAACCAGACATACCATAATGGTTTTCCAAACAAAAGTGCTGTCTGTTAGGGCTGCCATAACAAAATACCAAGGATTTGGTGTCTCAAACAACAGAAAACTATTTTCTTACTATTGTGGAGCCTGACATAAGCAAGGTGCCATGATGGTTGGTCACCGGGGAGGCCTCTTTTCCGGTTTTTTGATGGCTGACCTCTTACTGTATCCTTTGTGCCTCCTCTCTGTGCATGTTGGAAAAGGGAGACAGAGATCCCTGGTGGTTCCCCCTTCTCTATTGGACCTATTGGATTAGAGTCCCATCCTTGTGACTTCCCTTAGCTTTTATTACCTCCTGAAAGGTCCCATCTCCCACTACAGGCATACTGGAAGTTGAAGCTTCAACATAGGCATGTGGAGGGCACAATTCCATTCATAACAAGTATGGATATGAATTGATCAGGTCTCCAGAGACAACGATTCATAAATCAACGTAAGTTGAAAAATGACTAAAAGGGAGCATTGAGAACTGAGACCATCTGTGTCAACAGGACTGAGTTCTAGGAATAGTAAGACTTATATCAACAATTTTTTTTCCAGGAAGCATATGTTTATGAAAGAAAAGGATAAACAAATAAGTAACTTTATTATTTGTTTCAGAAATTTTCTGTAGATAAATTGGACAAAACAATTTACCCGCCTGAGAAAACCATTTACATATCAAACAACAGTCTGCTTCATAAACTTGTTTCAAGTCTCTCTCAATTCATTACTGAAACACCAGGGGTTTGGTCTCTGTCCTACTCCTCACTCCACAGAAAGCCAGTCACTGAGACAAGTATTGCCAAGGAAGAGGCTTTAATTGGGTGTTAGAGCCAAGGACATGGGAGCTCAGCCTCAAATCCATCTCCCTGATTGACTAAAACCAGGGGTTTGTATAGTAGGGAAGAAACGTAACAAAGTATAAGAAAATAGGAACTAGGAAGGGGCAAGGAAGTAGTTATGATGAATGAGGGGTCCCCATATCTGGTGAGTTTTAGTTCTTTGATAGTTTTTTGTGAGTCCTGAAGGTTGCTCCTGATGAAGGAACTCAGATAAAACAAATACGAGTTTCAAGCCTTAAGACAAGAAGTGTCCATTTCTATGTTTATATACATATATATATATAATAACTATCTATAGGACTATCAAATTCAGTGTGCCCAACAATCCTAAACTACTGTATTGTGAAATTGCTCCAGTTCTAGTTATTAATTCTCTGCACCTAAATACCTGTCTTAAACCACTTTAGCCCAGATGACCAAAGCCTTACAAATTCTCTATGATTGACTTTCCATTCCTAAGATCCAGGTAACACTCTGTTTACGTTTTATCAACCCTTATTGTTTTACTAATGGATTGCCTGGAACTATTGGGATTGGGGGGAATTCTAATCCTTTAAGAGTATTTTGACCGGGTGCGATGGCTCACCCCTGTAATCCCAGCACTTTGGAGACCGAGGTGGGTGGATCACGAGGTCAGGAGATTGAGACCATCCTGGATAACACGGTGAAACCCTGTCTCTACTAAAAAACACAAAAAATTAGCTGGGTGTGGTGGCAGGCTCCTGTAGTCCCAGCTACTCGGGAGGCTGAGGCAGGAGAACGGCATGAACCCGGGAGGGAGGCAGAGGTTGCAGTGAGCCGAGATCACGCCACTGCACTCCAGCCTGGGCGACAGAGTGAGACTCTGTCTCAAAAAAAAAATAATAAAAAAAAAAAGTATTTTGAAATTTTTCAAGATATAGTTTAGCATCCAGTTCAATTAAAATTTCCAAATCATGAGATTTTCTTCACAGCATATGACAAAAGCATGTCATGCAACAACATATCTATCACTATCCATTAGTAGCTTTCAACTCTCTTTTTAGGACCCACAATCCAGAGGATTATGGATACTGTCTGAGATTACTGCACACCAGACAAGAGCAAGTTTTTCACTTCTCCTCAAACCTCAGTTCGAAATACTTATAATTCAATCCTGAAATGCTGAACTTGGGAAGTACATATTGCCATACTATAATTGAAAAATTCATAACTTACTTTGAAGCTCAAAGTCATATATAATGACCTAAATTACAGTTTATTTATACAGTTTAAAAAGTAATTAACTTACCAATAGGAGCTGGGCCTCCATCTTCATGCAAAATTAATGAAGAGAAAGTGGGTGGTGGGAGGCTGGATTAGTCAAAATTCTAATGTTACCCTCACCCGCCCTGATGGGGCCTTATCTAATAACATCTCCACTCAGAGGCAAAGAGGTGGTGAAAGTTCGGGGTCCCACATTTACCATAAAGGTATCAGTGCAAACAAGGGGGGGGGCTAAACCTCCACCCCACTCATCCGCTGAAAGCTGCCATTAATTAAAGCCCCATTTTTGTCTGGGTGGCATCATTGGAGCCCAGTAGAAGACTAGCATAAAGTACCACCTGCAAGGTCTTGGGCAACACCTCAGTAGAGGACTATTTGTCAAAAAATTTTAAGAAAAATGTTTAAAAGATTCAACAGAATATAAAGTTTTATAATTTGTACAAAAAGTTGAGGATAAAATTGACTAAAATTTCTCACCACACCAAGAATCAGGAAAATCACAACTTTAGTGAGAGAAGATAGCCAACAGATGTCAAGAATAAGATGACATATTGGAACCATGTCAAAAGTATTTCGAAGAAGCCATCATGCAAATGGTTAAGCAATCAATTACAAATCTTCTTGAAACAAATAAAACACGAGGAAATGTCAGCAAAGAAATAGGTTATAAAAATTACTAAATATAATGGAATTATATACTAGCCAAAATTAAACTTAAATAATGAAACAACCTCACCGATGGGTATAATTGTAGAGTGGAAATAACAAAAAAAAGAGAGTCATTAAATTTGAATACAGATCAACACAATTTACTCAAATTGAACAACACAAAGAAATAAAGGGGAAAGCCGGGCTCGGTGGCTCACACCTGTAATCCCAGCACTTTGGGAGGCCGAGGCAGGCGGATCACGAGGTCAGGAGATCCAGACCATCCTGGCTAACACAGTGAAAATCCATCTCTACTAAAAATACAAAAAAATTAGCCTGGCATTGTGGCGGGCGAGTGTAATCCCAGCTACACGGGAGGCTGAGGCAGGAGAATGGCGTGAACCCTGGAGGTGGAGCTTGCAGTGAGCCGAGACAGCGCCACCGCACTCCAGTCTGGGCGACTGAGCGAAACTCTGTCTCAAAAAGAAAAAGAAAGAAAGAGAGAGAGAGAGAAAGAAAGAGAAAATAGAGGGGAAAAAAGTCTCAGGAGTCTGTATAGAAAAGAATTAATATTCATATCATGAGAATTCAATGAGGAGAGAGATGATGAGACTTTTTTTTTTTTTTTTTCCTGAGAGGGAGTCTCGCTCTGTCACCCAGGCTAGAGTACCTTGGCACGATCTTGGCTCACTGCAAGCTCCGCCTCCTGGGTTCACACCATTCTCCTGCCTCCGCTGCCGGAGTAGCCGGGACTACAGGCAACCGCCGCCACTCCCGGCTAATTTTTTTTTTTTTTTTTTTTTTTTTTTTTTTGTATTTTTATTAGAGACGGGGTTTCACCGTGTTAGCCAGGATGGTTGAGAATGAGATTTTTAAAAAACTACATGAAGAAATTTTGCAAACATCCCCGATTTGGCAGATGACAAAAATCTGTAGGTTCAAGAGGTTGGCTATACCCTGAATGGGATTAACCTAAATAAGTCCGTACTAAAAAATCACAATTGATATGCAGAAAGTAGACAAATGAAACTCATGAAAATATTCAGAGAGAAATGAGGCATTACTTACAGGGGAGTATTAATTTGTATGACAACTGATTTCTCATCTAAACAATTGAAGCCAAAAGGGAGCAGCACAGTACTTTTCAAATGCTGAAACAAAATTGTGAAGCACAAAGTCAGTATTCAGTTGCAGTACCTACCAGGCATCAAGAGGAAATAAATACATTCTCGGACAAAGGAAACTTAGGAGAATTTATAGTTAGCAAACTTACCCTAAATGAAAGGCTAAAGCAAGTTTTTAAACAAAAATGGAATGATAACAATAGAATTATTGGATCTTCAGAAATGGAAGAAGAATATGAGAATGTGTAAAAATTGGTGCAAAAATATAAAAATGTATCTTTCTCATGAATTTATAAAGTTGTATTTGATGGTCGAAGCAAAAACTATATTACTATTTGATGTGGTTCTCAATATATGTAAAGAAACAATGCAAGAGAGTTATGTTTTAAGAATACAGATGATAAAGAGAACTAAATGGAAGTAAATTTTCTACATTTCACATGAAATGGTAAACGTAGGTACAATAGGCTATGCTAAATTACACAGATACAATAAAATACCTGTCTAAATTGCAGTTCATTTATAGAGTTTAAAGCTACTACTAAGAAAATAATACAAAGCAATAGACTTAAAAAACATTCTTCATAAGTCAACCAGGGAGGCTAAAATGTATTTATGCAACTATTGGAAAGTAAAAGAACTTTTTAAAATGTGAAACAGATAATAAAAGAAAACCAACATAATAAGCAATAAAGTGACACATCAATGCCATAATATTTTAAGAACTGCCCTAAATTTAAATGGTCTAAGTATGCAAGTTAAAAAATATATATGAGCAGACTAGGTTAAAAAAAAAGTAGACTGACTTTATGTTGCTTACAAGAAATTCACCTAAAGCACAATGACAGGCCTGGAGCGGTGGCTCACGCCTGTAATCCCAACACTTTGGGAGGCCGAGACGGGTGGATCACGAGGGTAGGGGATCGAGACCATCCTGGCTAACACGGTGAAACCCCGTCTCTACTAAAAATACAAAAAAAAAAAAAAAAATTAGCTGGGTGTGTTGGTGGGCACCTGTAGTCCCAACTACTTAGGAGGCTGAGGCAGGAGATGGGCGTGAACCCGGGAGGCGGAGCTTGCAGTGAGCCGAGATCGCGCCCCTGCACTCCAGCCTGGGTGACAGAGCAAGACTGTCTCAAAAAATAAAATAAAATAAAATAAGAAAAATCACAATGACATAGATAAGTTGAAAGTAAAAAGACAAAGTATACTGTGCAAAAATTAACTTAAAAATACACAGAAGTGGCTATACATTTTTTAAAAATTCACAAGAGTGGCCATACTAATATCAGGTACCATAGACTCTGAAGCAAAGAAAAGGACTATAGAAAAAAATTACATGTAATTATAAAAAGATGAACCCAACAAGAAGGCATAATGAAATCATTATACTATAAAAGTCTTTGCGATGAACTATAAAACTTCAAAATACTTAAGACAAACCCTGATGCAGATGAAAATAGAAATAGATAAATCCTTAGTTATTGCTGAGGATGTCAACATCTCACTGTCAGCATTTAAAAGCACCAGTATTCAGAAAATCAGCAAGGATACAGAAGTGAACAGCACAATCAACCAATAGATTTAAACACACTTATAAATCTTCCACACAACCACACCAGAATGCACATTTTTCTCAACATACGTAACATTCTCAAAGCATGTAACAAGCTGGACCATATCCTGGGCTGTAAAATGAACCTCAATAAGTTGTGGAAAACTAAAATTGTACTAAGAATGTTCTTTGACCATTATGTAATCAAACTAGAAATCAAACATAACCAAAAAATAAACACTTGAAAATTAACAAAAATATAGATCAAAGAGGCAGTCTCAAATACATTTTGAAATATACAAAACTGAATGAAAATAAATATATAGCATATTAAAATATTTATGATACAGATAAAGCATTGTTGAGAAGAAAAGTTACACACCAAATGCTTACATTGCAAAAGAGGTTCTCAATAATCTAATTTCCTGCCTCAATAACTCTGAAAAGTAGAGAAAAAATATGCACTAAGCAAAAGAGAAAAATGGAAATAATAAAGAACAGAAATCGGTGAAATTAAGAAAAGGAAAATAATAAAGAAAACAAATGTACCAAAAATATCGTTTTTTAAAAAAACGAATAAAATAGATAAAGCTCTAGTAACACTGGCAAAGATGAAAGGAAGACAGAAATAGTTATTTTCAGGGATGAAATGGAGGCTATCACTACATCCTGCAGCTACTGAAAGAATACTATAAACAACCATATGCTTATAAATTTGACATCTTCAAAAATTTGACCAATTTGTCAAAACTCATGAAGTACCAAAACTCAATGAAGATGAAAGAGGCAATCGGCTAAATCAGCTCAGTAATTGGTCAAGCAATAAAACCACAACCAGTAGAGCCACTGCAATTGGGTCACCACCTGGTTAACCTCACGATAATACACTGTCATTCTCCAAGACCTATCCGTCTTCTACACAAGCCAGAAAGAAACATTGAGTGGGAATGCAGGGGGAATTACCACCCCTGTGTCTTTCAAGTCCTTGGTATGGCACTAATTTCTATCATCCCTCCGAGAAGGCAAACTGCTCTTGATTTACTATGTATATTCCTAGGTAGAGGCAGTTCTAGAGGTTTCTACTTGGCCTCTCCCACCATAGTAGCCTTCACTGTAGAGGTCAAGAGACACATGCAGGGGTTCTGCCAGCTGCTGAGTATGTCTACTCCAGTTGTTCATCTAGAACTGGAGAAATGACCACAGGATGAGAATGGGGATCCCCTGGACTGGACCCACTGTGAGGTGCACTGGAGCTGAAATTGTACTGATTACCTGCCCCCCTTTCTTTTCCAAAGAGTCACCTCACATTAACAGTAGACATCCTGCAAGGCTGGGAATTTAACTTGCAAGTCTGGAAATTTAATTCATCCCATCACAAGCTGTGGTACTCTGTTTGATTTTTCAGCAATTTTAATCCTGTAGCTACAGAAGATAAGACTCTCAATCAAAACACCTAGACGATCTTAGGTTATTTATGTGGCACTTGAGCTGAGAATCTGATTCCTTGAGCTCATCCTTTTCTTTCACCACCTTGTCCCGTAACACTAGGAGCAAACAAGCAATGTCATCATCATTATATTTCTCAGTTTTGAAAAAAAATTCAAAAGTATTACAGTCAGAGTCACTTAGCTCTTTCTTTTAATAGCTGATTATTAGAGGGTTCAGTGTGGATATTTTAATATCTCTATAAACTTTTTTTTTTTTTTTTGAGACAGAGTCTTTCTGTCGCCCAGGCTGGAGTGCAGTGTCGTGATCTCGGCTCACTACAAGCTCTGCCTCCCAGGTTCACACCATTCTCCTGCCTCAACCTCCCGAATAGCTGGGACTACAGGCGCTTGCCACCACGCCATCACGCCTGCCTAATTTTTTTTTTTTTTTTTTTTTTTTGTATTTTTAGTAGAGACAGGGTTTCAGTGTGTTAGCCAGGATGGTCTCGATCTCCTGACCTCCTGATCCACCCACCTTGGCCTCCCAAAGTGCTGGGATTACAGGCGTGAGCCACTGGGCCTGGCCTAATATCTCCATAAACATTTTACACCACGGACTATTAGTGTTCTCTTTACTATGAGAAATAGAGTTATTGATGTATTTAAATCTAATTAGATTGGAGAGTCAATTCCAGAAAGCCCAGAGACAACTAAGAAGATACATTTTTAAAAATCTGTTCCTTTATAACCACTTTTGGTACCAATATCTATGTTAGTAAGGTTTCTGCAGAGAAACATAAACCATACTAGATATATATGTTTGCTTTTTAATTTATAATAGGAATTGGTTCATATGGGGATGCAGGCTGAGAAGTCCCATGATCTGTGTTTGTAACCTGGAGAGCCAGGGGAGTCAGTGGTGGACTGGGACTCATGAAAGCTGGTGGTATAATTCAATCTGAATCCGGAGGCCAGAGTCTGAGTGCCAGTGTGTGAGGCTAGGAGAAGACAGATGTTTCAGCTCAAACAGAGAGAGTGAATTCATCCTTCCTCCCTGCCTTTTACCTCTATTTGAGTCCCTAGCACATTGGATGATGCCTGTCCTCATTGGTGAGGGCAATCTTCTTTACTTGTTCTATTGCTAGTCAAATGCTAATCTCTTCTGAAAACGTCCTCACAAATACACCCAGAAAAAATGTTCTACCAACTATCTGGGCATTCCTTAACCCAGTCAGGTTGACACTCAGAAATCTCCATCACAACAGGTTTAAGACATGAAGGGACAATTCGCTGAACAGTGTATACAGATGACTCATGATGAGAAGTTCAACATCATTAGTCACCAAAGAAATGCAAATCAAAACAAAATAAAGTACCACTGCACATCTATCAGAATGGTAAAATATAAAATAAAGATTAACACTACATGCCAGTTGTAGAGAAACTGGGTCACTTACACATTGCTGCTGGGAATACAACCACTGTAAAAAAAAAAAAATTGGGTAGTTTTTGTTTGTTTGTTTGAGACAGAGTTTTGCTTGTTGCCCAGGCTGGAGTGCAGTGGAGCGATCTCAGCTCACTGCAAGCTCTGCCTCCCAGGTTCACGCCATTCTCCTGCCTCAGTCTCCTGAGTAGCTGGGACTATAGGCACCTACTACCACACCCGGGCTAATTCTTTGTTTGTTTTTGTATTTTCAGTAGAGATGAGGTTTCACTGTGTTAACCAGGATGGTCTCAATCTCCTGACCTCCACCCGTCTCAGCCTCCCAAAGTGCTGGGATGACAGGCGTAAGCCACCGCACCCAGCCAAATGAGGGTAGTTTTTAAACAAAACTAACCGTATGCTTACTATATGTCCCATAAATTTTGGCATCATCTCAGATAAATGAAAGTTTGTTTTAAAAAATATGCTTATCAATACATATAGCACCTTTTTAAAAAATGGTCAAAACCTGGAAATGCAAATGTTTATCAATGGGTGAATGGTTAAACAAACTGTGGTCCATTCATTGCAAGAAATACTACTCAGAAATAAAATAAACTTGACTTTATATAAATAACAACTTGGATGCATCTGAAAGGAATTATTCTGAGTGAAAAGACTGAATATCAAAATGTGACTCATTGTGTGATCGTAGTTATATTGAGTTCCCAAAATGACAAAATTATAGAGTAGGAGAACAATTTAGCAGTGAACACAGGCTGGGGAGGAAGGTAGGGAGGGAGATGGATGGGAGAAGACAGGGAGGCAGAAGGGAGCTGTGACTATAAAGTGGTGGCATTAGGAATCTGTGTGATGAAACTCTGGTGTGTCTTGACTATGTTTGTGGTTACATGAATCTACACACAAACAAATGAGTACATGTAAAGGTGGCAAAATTTAAAGGTAAATGGATTTTATTAGCATCAATTTCCTGGTTATGATATACCATATTTTTGCAAGATGTTGCCATTTGGGGAAATTGAGTGAAAGGCACATAGGGTCTTTCTTTCTATATTATTTCCTACAAATGCATGTGAATCTACAATTATTTTTTTCTAAAAAAAACCTCTGCATTAAATATCAAATCAAGGATTACACTGGCATCCAGTGTTAAATTGTCAGAATGAGTAAAGCTGTTGCAGAAAGAACAACTAATTAGATTGTGGCTTTTTTTTTTTTTTTTGAGACAGAGTCTCACTCTATTGCTCAGGCAGTGATGTGATTTTGGCTCACAGCAACCTCTGCCTCCTGGGTTCAAGTGATTCTCCTGACTCAGCATCCTGAGTAGCTGGAATTACAGGTGCCCACCACCATGCCCGGCTAATTTTTGTATTTTTTAGTAGAGAAGGGGTTTCACCATTTTGGTTAGGCTGGTCTCAAACTCTTGACCTCAGGTGATCCATCCGCCTTGGCCTCCCAAAGTGCTGGGATAACAGGCATGAGCCACTGCATCTGGCCAGATTGTGGCATCCTTTAGACTTTTATTTCACCAGTCATCAATGATATCCACAGTTATCCCTAACTCCTGGGGAATCTAGGGAGTAGATATCTACCTAGGCATAGTGATACTCTCAACAATAACAACAAAAACTGAGGAGAAAATCAACTCCATAATTCTCATTAGAAACACTACATTTGACAAACCCTATCGGTTATTCATAAATAAAGCCTATCAAAGCAACATTAATAATAATAATAATAAACTAGAGCTCATGAAAGAAAGCAATAGCATTCTAACTACAGTTTTCAGTGATTGTGTGCTACTGATTAGTATGAGCTGTGGTAACATAAAACGGTACCTCCCAATGCACCTGGTACATTTATTTTATATATATATAGCATACACATCATATATATAGACATTTGTGTATATATATGTATATAGATATATAAACATTTGCTTGCAATCATTCAAAGTTTATAGAAAAAAAGCCTACCAGATGGTGGAGTTTAATTTTTAAAAATGTATTTTTATCTTGATAAATTAGATATTTAAAATGCATTTCACAAACTCCCGTATAAATTTTAGAAATTATATACCTTAGGTAAATACTAGTAAATACTCTCGCAACAGTAAGCAAACATACAAACAATAAAATTAGAAAATGTTCAGAAAACCTGATGAGATATTTCACCAAAGAGGATATACATAAGTAAACATGAAAATATGTTCACAATCATTTGCTATTTTGAAAAATCAAAATAAAAACAGTTTGATGGATTTAAAACACTAAAATTGTGTTCGATATCACAACATACCTAATCAGAATGCTAACATATAAAGTACTTTGATGAAAATACCATAATTCTGTCAAGGATGCTGAGAAACTGGATAACCCATATGTTTACAGCCACTCTGAAAGAGTGTAAGGTACCTTCTCACAAAGTAAATGAACAACCAGAAATTGCCCGCTCGGACATTTATCTCAGTGAAATGAAAAATTATATTTATACAAAACCTGTACATAATGCTCATAATACCTTTACATTTAATAGCTAAAAGTGGTAACAACTCACATATCCTACAAGATATGATTACTTGTTGAACAGTGGTACATTCATACAGTGAAAACCCACTTAGCAATAAAAGGAAGTAACAATTGATAGACACAAAAACTTTGATGTATCTCAAGGTAATTATGCCAAGTTAAAAATAAGTGCCAATTTCTAAAAGGTTACATACTATGTGATTCTATCTACATAACATTCTAGAAATGACAAAATTATAGACATAGAGAAAAGATTATGGGTTGCCAGGGTTGACGGAAGCACAGGAGGCTGTTGATGATGGAAATATTCTGTGTCTTAACTGTGGTTATCCAAGGAATCTACACATTTGATAAAATTGCACAGAACACAAGTACACCAAAACACAAAATACACACACAGGAGTGTCTGAAAGATTGGTACGATCTAAAAAACGCAAGAAAGGTGTTTCAGTATCAATTTCCTGTCAGCACTATTGAATTATGGTTTGTGAAATATTACATTAGGAGAAACTGGGTAAAGACTACATGCGATCTCTCAATGTTATTTCTTGTGACTGCCTGAATCTACAATTATCTCAAAGTGAAAACCGAGAAGTGAAAATCAATCTTAAAAACTATTTTTAAAAAATCCTCGGCCAGGCGCAGTGGCTCATGCATGTAATCCCAGCACTTTGGGAGGCTGGA
Organism: Macaca mulatta; assembly: GCF_049350105.2. NCBI lineage: Eukaryota > Metazoa > Chordata > Mammalia > Primates > Cercopithecidae > Macaca > Macaca mulatta. The sequence goes on from NC_133408.1 coordinate 76,238,639, forward strand.
GGGTGGATCACCTGAGGTCAGGAGTTCGAGACAAGCCTGGCCAACATAGTGACTAAGATACCAAGTATCTTCAAACTCTCAGACTGCAGCTAAAGCCACATTCTTTTCATTAAAGGCCAGGATTTGATCTAACAATAGCATGACATCTTTCCAAGCGAGATCGAAGGTTTGTCCTAGACCCTGTAGGACATCTATGTGCCTATCAGGAGCATCTGAAAACTTCCCCAGGTCTGCCTTGATCTGCTTTAATTCAGAGAGGGAGAAGGGGACACCTACCCGGGTTGGGTCAAATTCCCCTCCCCCTACAGTTTGAAGGGGACATAACTGAGAGCCTGGAGGTTTTTGTGGTCCTTTGGAGATTTCTTTGCTTATTTCCTTCTGGGTAGGGGAGACTACAGGATTATCATTAATAGGAAGGGGAGCTATAGGGAGGCTAGGATATAGGGGTAAGCTGAGAAGTCCTCTTGTGGGATGTAAATTGCAAGCTTTGCATAGTTGTGTATTCTCCTTCAGTGAAAAGAAAGTGTGGACATAAGGCATTTCACTCCATTTGCCTTTGCTCTTACAGAAAAGGTCAAGCTGTAGGACAGTATTATAATTTGTTCTTCCCTCAGGTGACCATTTTTCCCCATCAGAGAGAGAATATTGGGGCCAAGACGTAGTGCAGAAAAAAAATGAGCTGCCTGTTTTTCAGGGTTTACGGGTCAAATTGCTCCTAATGGCTTAGGATGCATTTCAAGCGTGAGCCTGTTGATGCCTGAGTACTTCCCATCGGAAAGACAAAACCGCCCACAGTTTTGGTTTGTTTCTCCCCCTGACCAAGAACCCGCAACAGTCCCTGTAACCTGCTGATTGGAATAGTTGCGCTCACCGATGCAGCAGCAGCAGAAACACTAGCTTTCCTCCCAGACCACAAGAAGGACCAAGGAAGGTCGGATTTAGTGGCCCTTACTGATGCATTCTCGAAACCCCGCACCCTTGCCTGTCCTCTTAGACCACAAAGAGGACCGAGAAGAATCAGATTTAGTGGCCCTTACTGACGCATTCTAGAAAACCTCTTAGAATCCTAAGCATTCTCCTCTTAGTTCTGGGACCTTACCCATCTCCTACAAAGATGTTATGCCCCAAAAATGAAGTGGAGGGCCACACCCTGATGGAAGGGAGTGATCTCCACAGTTGGAAGAGTGACACCTTTTGTCCTTACTTATATGAATAGGAAGGATAAAATTTCTGAGGCTCCCCATATCCTAGCTTCAGGAACAGCTTTTGTTAGGCCTGCTTGTCTGGGAAGGGATCCTAAAATTCCAGATAGTCACCCCTACAGTGGGGCTTTGGGCAAAAATTATGTCTTTCTGATTGGTGAGCCCAGGTGCCTAAAGAAGGTAATGGAGTCCTGAAGTTTATACTAGGAATCATTCTTGTAGGAGAAACTAGAAAAGTACCAGGGACAGGGAGAGGTTTTTAGAAGCGGGGCTAGCCTCAGAGAAGAGAGGTGAGAGGAAGTTTGTCTGGCAGGCATTAGGACCCAGGGGGCAAGGGTCAGGGTAGATAGAATAGATGGGTCAGTCTTACTTGGGTGACATGCCTTTGAGAGTTCCGCTCATGGCTGCAGGGTCAACCAACTTGTCGGACAAGCAACTTGTTGTCGGAACCTTGGAGCAGAATGGCTTTCCTCTCTGTCAACCCTGGGCTCAGCCCAGAAGTACAGGAAAAGCGGAAGCTGGTTCCAGGCAAACGAAGGCTCCCAACTCTGAAGAGTTCGGGGTTGTTAGAGATCCCTTTGCCAGAAAGCCTTGGCACTTGTATCTTTAGTCTGACGGCTGTGCTAGTTGCTTTTAACTGGCCAACAAGTGCCCGGTATTTAGCCCCCGAATTCTAAGTAAAAATAGGACAGAATAGCAAGTGAAATGGGCCCGATGTTACTCACTGCTTGGTGATAGGCAATGGTCCCATCTGGGTCGCCAAAATGCTTCTGGAATTGGTGGATTCTTGGTCTCACCGACTTCAAGAATGAAGCCGGAGACCCTCACAGTGAGTGTTATAGCTCTTAAAGGAGGCGCAGACCCAAAGAGTGAGCACCGGCAAGATTTATTACAAAGAACTAAACAACAAAGATCCCTAATCCCTTATTTGACCCCATCCACATCCTGTTGATTGGTCCATTTTACAGAGTGCTGATTGGTCCGTTTTGACAGAGTGCTGGTGGGTCCCTTTACAAACCTTTAGCTAGACACAGCACTAATTGGTGCATTTATAATCCTTTAGCTAGACGGAAAAGTTCTCCAAGTCCCCAGCTGACTCAGAAGCCCAGGGGGGTTCTCAACATCCTGCAAAAACATTCCTATGGACTCTCCACACACATGATTCCTTGAATTGTTTTTTTTGTTTGTTTGGTTTTTTTTTTGAGATGGAGTTTTGCTCTGTTGTCCCGGCTGGAGTGCAGGGGTGAGATCTCAGCTCACTGCAAGCTCCACTACCTACCGGGTTCACACCATTTTCCTGTCTCAGCCTGCCAAGTAGCTGGGAACATGGGCGTCTGCCACCAGGCCTGGGTAATTTTTCGTATTTTTAGTAGAGACAGGCTTTCACCCTGTTGCCCAGGATGGTCTTGATCTCCTGAACTTGTGATTCGCCGGCCTTGGCCTCCCAAAGTGCTGGGATTACAGGCGTGAGCCACCACACCCAGCCAATTCCTTGGATTTTATGGTTTGACTTCCCAGATTTGACTGCATTTATACACTCTCCTGCAAAATATGAAGCGCCAGTACTAATCTAAGTTACGATTTTTTTTTAACTACATAGAAGGATTCTGAACAACACTAAGAGTCACTTGTTAATTACATAATATGTAGGTATATCGTCTGACTTCCATTAACTCATAAACTACAAATTAAAATTTCTTTACTAAAAAGGGTCGTGTCTCCTTGGATTGGAAACAAATATAATAAAAGGTTGCAAATACTAAATGATACCTGTGTTTGGGAAAGACAAGGTGATATTATTCTAATATCTGCTTAGCCATTTTTAATACCAAAATATAATAACTACACATTAGCGATGATAATTATTTGTTGATTTACTTGAAAAATATACTACATCCATAAGCAGATATTGGAAAGAATGATGAAAAGCAGTGATTCTCCAAGTTTACTGCATATTGAAAACCCTTGTTTCCCTCTCAAAAATCCTCAGGCCTTTTCACATCCCATACTAATTACATTTGATTTTCTTCGGGTGAGATCCAGCCATTGGTATTTTTCAAACCGCAATGTGACTCTAAAGTTCAGCAATGTTTTAGAACTACTGAAACAGAGCATGCTTGTTTAAAACAGAGTGATTTTAATTTCAGAGTAACCAGAAATCAGCTTCTTATTCAAATTAATGAGAAAAGAAAAACAGGTGCCAATTTCTCCTCATTTAAAAAACAAAAGAGTGATATCACACTAGAAATGCAAGAGAAAAGTCTTGGCCAGGAATGACCAGTAATTGAAAAACTCAATAAAGCATTAAATGTAATTAATTTCAAAGTTGAGGAGATTGAGACTCTAGATTGTAAAGTGTTACATATGCCAGAGGCCGATATAATTCAATGTTAGTGCCTTTGGGCTTCTGAACTTACAAGAAGCGGGCTTGTCCAGGCTACTTCTGTAGGAATACTGAGCTCTTTTAATTATTGAAAATCACTCTCTTCTTTGCCTTCTTATTACTGCAATACTATGTCATGAAAGGTTCTGCAAATTTAGATCTTCCTTACCTGAAAGACTCATGGAATAAGTGGAAAAAAAACTGTTCTACCGAAAGAAAGGACCAATGCATGTTTTCAGATGCTGATTACAAAAGACAAAGAAACAAAAACAATTCTACAAAATTTATTTTCATACCAACTTTAAATGTGATTATATGGTTTTGTTCACTTCTGTCACTAAATTTTTCCTCAGGCTTTTTGTGATTATACGGTTTTGTTCACTTCTGTCATTAAATTTTTCCTTCGATGTGTTTTTGTTGAAAAAAATCTTGTTTATGATGATAGGTAGCCAGACACAAAGAGAAAAACACACAGCCACCTAGTTTGAGATACAGATTAGGAGCCATGTCTTAATTGACTCCTGTATGACATTCTGCTATTACTACTTCATGTCCCCAGCAATAGTTTTCTGAAATCAGAGATAATCATTTTATTTTATTGAGAGTGTTTTTGTAGCTGTAAATATATTGCTCAGTTTTGCCTGCCCTAGAACTTTAAAAATGAAACTGTAACGTATATATTATTCTGTGACTGATTTCTTCTGCTCAGGGCTGTATTTATGATGTGTATCCATTGATTCTTTTAGAAATAGTTCATCAATTTGCACTTTTGTACAGTATTTCATTGTACAAACAGCAAAATTTATTTCTAAATTTTACCATTAATAAATGTATTGCCATTGTTTTTGTCATTATGAAAAATCCCACTTTATACCACACACACACACACACACACACACACACACACAATTAGACATGGATTATAGACTTAATGGTGAAAGGTAAAAATATAATTATTTTCGGAGACTACAGAGGATGATATCCTCATGACTAGGAGTTAGAAAAATGTTTATTAAATAGTACATAAAAGTCATAAACTATAAGATATATTAAATATAAATATTAAGACTTAACCAACCATTATAAAATTAAAGAAAAAATTGATAAATTAGACTTCATTTAAACTAATAATTTTTAAATTCTTTTCTTTCTCATTACAATCCACAGGGCTAATAAACTAATAATTTTTACTCATCAAAGGACACCATAAAGACTTTAGCTTTTGGCCAAGAGGGAGTAACTGATGACCCTCTTTCCTGACAAATAACTACAAAACTGGGAAAAATATTCCATACCTTGATCTGGGTGGAGATAGGTAGATCATAGATGGATAGGTAGGTGGGTAGGTAGGTGGATAGATAGATAGATAGGGGGCTGGGCACAGTGACTCATGCCTGTAATCCCAGCACTTTGGGAGGCCAAGGCGGGCGGGTGGATCACAAGGTCAGGAGATCGAGACCATCCTGGTCAATATGGTGAAACCCCGTCTCTACTTAAAATACAAAAAAATTAGCTAGGCGTGGTGGTGGGCACCTGTAGTCCCAGCTACTCGGGAGGCTGAGGCAGGAGAATGGCATGAACCTGGGAGGCGGAGTTTGCAGTGAGCCGAGATTGCCCCACTGCACTCCAGCCTGGGTGACAGAGTGAGACTCACTCTCCAAAATAATAATAATAATAATAATAATAGATAGATAGATAGATAGATAGAGACATTCCCACCCAATAATGCTAACTTATTCATTTTACTCTTTGTAAATAACTAAATAAAATCTTTTTAAAAACACAAAAAAATGCTTTTCACTTTTCACCATAAAATGTCATTTTGTTACGGTAACTTTTATGGAGAGAGATATTCTTTATCAAATTTTAAAAGGTGTCTTCCCTTACTATTTAGCTGCCTTTTTTATCATTAAGATATGTTGCACCTCATTCAATGTTTCTTCTGCCTGTGTTCATATCATCATTCCTGCTAATGAGGTAAATTATATACATTTAGTTTCAAGTGTTAAGCCAACCTTGCAATCTTGAGGTAAATCTAATTTTGTCTTTATGTTTGATCTTTCTTAATACACTATGGAACTTGTTGTGATACTATTTTATTCAAGATTTTCTTCTCCATGTTCATAAGTGTGATCAGATTGTTTTCTTCCTTATGCCTTTGCGAGTTACAATATCAAGAGTATGCCAGTCTCACAAAATGACTGAGAAAATGTTACCCTATTTTTCTCAAATATGAAATAATTTTGGTAATTTTAATTTACTTATATCTTGAAAGTTTCATAGAGTTGCCCAGAAAATTATTTCAGTTTGAAATAAATTTTTGTGGGAAAATTTTAACAAATTTATTTTTTGAACAAACTACTCTTCAAATTTCTCTTCTTTTTGAGATAATTTTAGTAAGTTTTGAACTTTATTTATTTATTTATTTACTTATTTATTTTGAGATGGAGTCTCGCTCTGTCACCCACGCTGGAGTGTAGTGGTGCCTTGGCTCACTGCAACCTCCACTTCCCTGGTTCAAACAATTCCCCTGCCTCAGCCTCCTAAGTAGCTGGGATTACAGGTGCATGCCACCACGCCCAGCTAATTTTTTTATATTTTTAGTAGAGATGGAGTTTCACCATGTTGGCCAGACTGGTCTCAAACGCCTACAGACTTAGTGTAGCTAAGTTGGTAGCTGTTTCTGTGGAATCTTGAGAAGATGGAAAAAGTGTAGCAGTTAGAAATTTACTAACTTAACACCTGCTAAGCAAGACACACCACAGTTGCACATAAACAAAGAGATAGCAGAAGTCGATTGAAACATGGACCTTGGAGACAAATGGACAAGTGTGTGCGTTAGGATCCTTCTACTTACTGTTAGAATGTAGCTATGCATAAGTTAATTACAGGCTCTGGTTCCAGTTTCCTCATATATTAAATGTGAATAATAATCATAATATTTATTGTTAAGTCTAGCCTATGTCTGCCCAAGTCTTATCAGTATTGGTGTGCAAAAAGTCTTACATTAGCAATAGCTTCCTAAATTCCATAAATTGTTACCACTTGATTTCAAACTATAGTGCTTCTAAAGGTCCTCAACTTTTACTCTGCCATTTCTTGGAATGTACAGGATTGTATGATATGAGTCAGGAAACAGACTTCTCAAATTCTCTTCTTGCCCTGTCTTTGGTATTTTTTGCCTTTCAGACAGATAAGGTTAGTGTCTTACAACTCCTACTTAGTGACTGATGTGTCAATTTTAAAATTTGCAACAAGTGCTTATTTTTCAGAGCTGCTGAGGATACAAAAAACCTCCAGGGTTCAAACAGGGCACTGTGTCCCTGGAGATTCTCATTGTGCTGAAACCATATGAATTTTCATAGAGAAATGGGAAGAATATGTCTTTTTTATTCACATCAGTGCAGCCATAACATACCTCTGGGTCTCCCAGAGGCTTTAGTTAAACAGATTATTCAATTATTCTCATAAGCACCCTCTTTATAGGGTTAGCTTTAGGATCAGGCCCCTGGAAGGGCACACACTGCTTCCCCTCTCCTTTCGTGTATCTCTTAAGATACTAATTAACAGAAAGCCAAACATGACAAAAGCAAACATCTTATAGTCAATAAACCCTAAACAAAATGAATTTCCAACTGGGACTCATGCATGCACTAAAATAAGCCTAAATCCCACCTCAGGCTACAACTTGTACTCTACTGCATAGTAGGAGTCTTGCAAAACGAGCACATCAAATGGCTGACCTAATAAGGGACCCCAATCAATGTTTACTATTAAGGACTTTGGCACGAAATTCAAAATAGGAAAGTCAATTAATGCCTTTTTTTCCATTTAAGAATTATAGTTGAGGTAGTTTGGAAGAAGACAAGATAGATGGAAATCTGTCAAAATAGGCCACCCCAAATGATGTTTGCAATTTTTATTCAATCATGCCCATCCTTCAGGGCATCAATTAAAACCATTTTAATCTATTTTAATTTCAGGTCTGCTTTAATCTACTGTTTATTTACAGAAGTTCAAATGTCACAAGCTCATTGGAAAGCAATCATTTTGTCAAAAATTCAGTCAGATTGAGAACATGGAATGATGCTAAATCATTAGTAATAATGTCGTTGGACGTTGTTGGAATATAACTCTACTGGGACCAGTGTAGTGAGTTTTCTCTCCAAAATAACTCATTAGCTTCACACAGAGAGAGCTCTAGTCCTCAGGTTGCAGACTGGACCATTGACCTCATTTGGCCGCCTGACAAACATCTGTCACCAGGCTTGAGGGCTCAGGCTGGGAGAGGTCAGCCCCATCCAAACCACTATATGAAAAGTAATTTGCTGCATCTGATTTACAGGTGGCATTGAAGCTTGTTATTTATTATTTTTTGTATTAAAAACATAGAATTTCAGTTTTCTATTTTACTTAATTCGTAGAGGGAAAACACTATACATGTTTTGCTGATTTTGATGAAGATTAAAACTTAAATTTTGGAATAAAATTTTTGCCTCTAATGACGAATCCGTAGACTGTTCTAGACAATATAGGGTGTTGGAACTGATTAGAGATCTAACCCTAAAATAAGAAAAAGCAATTTGATACTAGGTAAACAGAGAATACAAATAGCCCCAATGAAGCAGCTGAGCACATGCAGTGGCTGACATTTAATTGATAGCCCACCCCTTGTGCTCCACAGACAGGGACACAGCTCTGTGTACTTCCCCACCATCTGCAATGCCCTAGGGGTCCCTGGCTTCAACTCTTAGCTGTGAGGAGTGTCTGAAATTTGAAAGGGCTAGCCAGGGTTCCCGTGGAGAGCACATGTATGGTATGAAGGGCAGTTGTCCAAACGTGCAAATATTTAAATAGAATTAAAGGCATACAGTCAACGTTGGGCTGCTGTTCTGCCCATATTAATTGTGACAAATCTGCTTTCTGTTAATTTTGTAAAATGGAATACACTGGAGAAAGATTAGTTACATCACGGTCTTTGTGACTTATTGCAAATATTCAAGAAAACCTAATATATAATGCCCACCAAGTACAGCAATAGAATAGCAATTTTCATATATTTTTAAGAATACAACTTTGTAGATGGCCGGGCATGATGGCTCCCACCTGTAATCCTAGCACTTTGGGAGGCCGAGGTGGATGGATCACGAGGTCAGGAGATTGAGATCATCCTGGCTCATATGGTGAAACCCTGTCTCTACTAAAAATACAAAAAAAATTAGCCGGGCATCGTGGCAGGCACCTGTAGTCCCAGCTGCTCAGGAGGCTGAGACTGGAGAATGGTATGAACCTGGGAGGTGGAGCTTGCAGTGAGCTGAGATCCTGCCTGGATCTGCCAGGCTGCACTACAGCCTGGGTGACAGAGCAAGCCAGAGTTGTATTCCTGTGGCATAAAACAAGAAGAAAAAAGTAAGTAGAACACAGAAAATTCCAACATTCTTAAGTAGGTATAATTACTAAATACTTAGGTAGAATTTATATGTAATTCTTTCATAATGAAAATGGAATATTTATGAAAATAAGACACCTAATAAACCGAAAAAATTTTAAGTTATATCACCAAAAAGTATGCTAAAAATCTCAAAAAATAATTATTATTAACCCCTCATAATTATTAGTCAATTTTATGTTGTAAAGTTAGCATGTAAATTAAATTGCATTTAATCATAATATCAAATAACTAGCATTAGCAATTAATTAATCAATCTTCAATTAATACTTAATGACAGGAACTTTTTATCAACTCTTGTGAACCACAATGTTCCGTGGTCATTGGTGAAGTCAAGAACCAAGAATGTAATCATAATCGCAATAATAACACATTAGACAATAATAGTAATCACTACTACTATTAGTAATCATTTTAGAATAAGCATCACTACTTAGTCTAAAGACCAAAACCTAAACAATTGTGGGAAAAAGTCAAAGACTTAAATATTTTTCCTTAAGAAGGAAGAAAACATGGCCAGGCGAGGTGGTTCACGCCTGTAATCCCAGCACTTTGGGAGGCTGAGGCGGGTGGATCACTTAAACCACTATATAATATGGTGGCTTAAGGGTTAGGTTCAGTAGTCACATAGATTTTTGTTTGCTTGTTTGTTTTAATTCTAGTTCCTTTATTAATTTTGGCAAAAATCTTAATCTTTCTGGGCCTTAAATTTCTACAACATAATGGTGACAATAATATATACCTTACTGTGTTATTGCTTTAATTAAATTATATGTTACATAATGTTCATAACCCAATACTAACAAATAGACTAATAAATTAAAAACCCAATACCAAGAAATAGGCCATGTGTGGTGACTCATGCCTGTAATCCCAGCACTTTGGCAGATCAAGGAAGGCAGAGCACTTGAGGTCAGGAGTTCAAGACCAGCCAGGTCAACATGGTGAAACCCCCTCTCTACTAAAAATAAAAAAAAAAAAAAAAACTAGCCAGTGGGATGGTGGGCGACTATGAGGCTGAGACAGGGGAATCTCTTGAACCTGGGAGTCAGAGGTTGCAGTGAGCCATGATGACACAACTACAAGCCAGCCTGGGCGATAGAGTGAGACTTCCCTCACAGTAAAGAAAAAAAAGAACGTAAAAGTGAATAGCTTAGCATTTTTTCTTTTTCTTTTTTCTTTTCTTTTCTTTTTTTTGAGACAGAGTCTCGCTCTGTTTCCCAGGCTAAAGTGCAGTGGCACGATCTCCGCTCACTGCAAGCTCCACCTCCCAGATTCACACCATTCTCCTGCCTCACCCTCCCGAGTAACTGGGAGTACAGGCGCCCGCCACCATGCCCGGCTAATTTTTTGTATTTTTAGTAGAGACGGAGTTTCACCATATTAGCCGGGATGGTCTGGATCTCCTGACCTCGTGATCTGCCCACCTCAGCCTCCCAAAGTGCTGGGATTACAGGCATGAGCCACCATGCCAGGCCATGAATAGCTTAGTACTTCTAAGCAAAGGAACAACATATTTTAATAGAATATTAAGATTGAAGAAGTTAGAAAATAAGAAATAAATTAGAAAAATGGGCACAGTGGAATTTATAAAGAAAAGTAAGAAATAGATCCCTTAAAATTTTATCAAATAGATAAGACATAATGAACTTGATTTAAAAAAACCATAAACAAATAGATATAAGAAATGTGAAACTGTTCCTTGAAAAGTTAAAATATGAAATAAACTGAAGATTAAATATGAGAAGTGTTATTTATATGGTGAGATATTAAAAAGCCTCAATCTAAAAATATATTTTAAAATTTTATTAGTTTTCAAATAATTATGAAGATGTAGTTTTACATTGATAAGTAAGCTATTTCAAACTTCAAATTAAGAAACAAAGACCTTGAACATACAGAAAGCAAAGCTTCCTATGACATTCTACAAATTAAATATAGCAGTGATTCTAAAATCTGATAAACGTGCCACAGAAAGAAAACTACTTATCAGCAAAATAGCAGAAGAAAATATCAACAACCAATAGAAAGCACTTAATTGAATAAATAATGCATTGTGACCAAATAGGTCCAAGTTCAGAGATGCAATGATAGTATTCAAAGGCATTCAGGGGCCACCCTGCACAGGATGAGTAGGGTGGGATGGTGGGACAGTGAACAAAATGAGCCAGTACACTCCCATGACATGAGTAGACAAGGTAGAGAGAAAGAAAGGTGTACTGCAGTTGATGCATTTTACATACCAGTACAGGAAATGGGGTTAGGAGACAAAGACCAGTTTCGTGTGAGCACGGGACACTGTTCTGCAGTGTCAGCACCTGATTTTAGGCAAACATGGGTCAACACTTTCCTCAGAATGGTGTGAGACTAGGCACAGAATTTAAAATGTATTCCAGACTCTAACTTGCCATGAATTAGAACATTTAAATTTAGCTATGCTGAGATGTTCAAAACTTCCTGTGCTTGCTATTTATTTTGAAACTCCAAGTTTTTACAAGCTTTCGTGAAGTAAGCTTTTATTTTTACTCAAATATCTTTTCTGCCACCTCTCCACAAGCTGTCCCTTCCGTGGACTCCCACTGTGTTTTGTTATCTGAAAAAACATTTCATTAAAAACAAAGGAACAACGACAAAATCACATTCTGTTGTTATGAAGCATGATCTAGGTATGCATCTTACTGGAAGATTAGGACATGCATTTTGGATGTTCTCACCGTAAAGAGATGATACATGTTTGAAGTGGTAATACACTAATTACTCTGATTTGATCATTTCACAATGTGTATGTATATCAAAACGTCACATTATATCCCACAAATATGTACAACTATTATGTGTGAATTAAAAATGAAATAAAACTTTAAAGGACTCAGGCATTAAATAGAAAATTCTTTATTGTCTCTTGTAAGCAGAAAAATCCATGATTATCTAATTGTAACTTGAAAGAATACAAGAAGATATGACAACTCTTCCCAAGTTATAGATTTAGCACATTTCCAATTAATAGCCTAATGAGATACTTTATGAAAGCTGACAAAATGATTCTAAGACTCATTAAAAAATAAATGAGTAAGACTGCTTAATAGATTCTGGAATAAAAAGAATAGTAACAAAGGAATGAAGATCTTATCAGATATTAGAACCCATCATATATCAAAAATATTAAACTTGTGGTGAAGGAACATAAAACTCACAGAAAAAAAATCACTGAAACAATGTAAAATATAAACCAAGGATGATACATGAAGGAAATAGTTTGAATAATTCTTAAACTGAGCCAATAGTTCAAAAAGGAGACAATTAACAGTGTTTGTTCTTCATATAACTGAGTAGCAATACACTTCCAGACTATACAGTACAATACAGAATGTAAAGCTTCATTTTCCCTTTATGAAGCTATAGAGTTTGATGTAGTTCATTATTTTACAAGGACGAGCTACAGATTGTGGTCCAGGTAAGACAGTCAGAAAAATGTGAATTGTGACCAGTACTGAGACATCTATCTATTATCTGAAAAAGTAATTGTGATCTACAAAGACTGATAACGAGTATTTGCATTAATTTCCTACTTAATGGAAATAAGGAAATGCAATCAGTTTTCTTGGAGCATTTTAATACCATTTCAGTGACATTAGTCTTTTTGTATATACATTATACCCAGAAAGCAATGGATGTGTGGCAAAAATAATATATGCAGATTTAATCATAGCTTCAAGGCCAATAGTACTCTTTGTTATAAATATGTTTTCACTGGACTTTACATATACTGCATCATTCTTAATATTTACTTTTTTTCCCTCAGGCAATAGCCAAATGGGAAAATATACACAAATACATACATAATCATCATGCTATAATTCCTGGCATTAAAATTTTTCTGTGTGCAACCAAAGTGAAAAAATGGTGGTGAAAGTTTGTGAATATGACCACCCCCCCCCAAAAAAAAAACAGTCAAAAAAATTACTGAGGCTGGGCGCAGTGGCTCACGCCTATAACCCTAGCACTTTGGGAGGCCGAGGCAGGTGGATCACAAGGTCAGGAGTTTGAGATCAGCCTGGCCAATATGGTGAAACCCCGTCTCTACTAAAAATACAAAAATTAGCTGGGCGTGGTGGAGGGCGCCTGTAGTCCCAGCTGAGGCAGGAGAATTGCTTGAACCTGGGAGGCGGAGGTTGCAGTGAGACAAGATCATGCCACTGCACTCTAGCCAGGGTGACAGTGTGAAACTCTATCTAGAAAAAATAAAATAAAATTACTGAGTGCTACAGAATAGTGAGACAATGGGATGAGAGGCCAACAGATGCATGTCTGCTGCCATAAACAAATAGCACAGAGACCTCCTAGTTCTACTTCCCACGCATTCACTCACAGGTCCTGTAGGTCCGGGTCCTACCTCTCCTCCCACTCTTTGGAGCCTCGCTAATCAGAGAGGATCTAAGGAACACCCAGTCCTATCTTTCTTCCCACTCATTGGAGCCTCTCTAATCAGCTAGAAAGGATCTATGCTCCTGAATAAACTTGAGGCAAGAGCCACTCAGGCCTGTTTTATGCTCCAAGTCAAACCACAATACCCACAACTGAGTCCATCCAGGAAGGCTAAGGTCTTCACATGTTAAGAACACTGAATAACTGTAATTACTGAATATAAAATGCATGCCTCTTGGGTCGTGGCATTATTCTAAAGTCGTGCATTTGCCTTATATCATCTCTATGACATTTCAGTGTAATTTATATCAACCCTCACATAAATTGCATGTGAATCATGGAGGCATGAACTCAAGAAACATGGAAGTGCTGGGCCAGTTGAATACATATAAGAGGAAAATAGTTTGTAAGAAAGAATGAAAATAGTCAAGGAGTGTTAAGGCAGACAAGATCGTTGCATTTTATCACACAAGAATTTGTTTTGGCAACTCAGTCAGTGAAAAGTATCTGGGGTATTAGTGTACATGTGAAAAGAGAATGTAAAAAGTTCTGCTAGCTACCAATTAGATGATACAGGTAGAAATGTTAAACAAAACCACAGGGAGGGAATCAACAACATCTAGACTGTAAAAAATTCTACAGCAATGCTGCCTACTGTGCGAAGGACCAGTTTGTTTGGGTAGTTAGTTGTAATTTCCAATCCACTTTAAATTTCCAGTAATTTAAAATATAAACACACACACACACACAAACACACATATACACACAGACACATATAATCACATACTTAAATTGTAAATAGCTAAAAAAAAGATTTTTAAATCCTAATTCATTTTACTGTTTTTTATTTTTGAAATTTTATACACAGCAAGTTCTAAATATTGCATGGGGATAATGGAACAATATTTTCAACTTATACAAAGTTTGAATTGTGCTGTACCATCTAAAAAACAAAAAACAAACACATTTTCTAAAAAGTATCAAAAATACCTTGTCTAAAACATATAATATTAACATTGCTTCCCAAAGAAATAATACTTATTATTTCTAATATACATTAATTATATTGATAAAATATTTTAAAGTGTATATAAAAATATATATATATATATTCAGTTAGTATTTTTCCAAGGAAAATGTACTGTTTTTTACAGCATTCCTACCTTTTCACTGAAATAGATTAAACATTAATCAGAAGTCAAACTATCCCTATTTGCAGACAATATGATTCTCTACCTAGAAAACCTCATATTCTGAGATCTGATAAACAACTTCAGCAAAGTCTCAGGACACAAAATAAATGTACAAAAGTCAATAGCATTCCTATACACCAACAATAGCTAAGCTGAGAGCCAAATGAAGAACACAGTCCCATTCACAATAGCCACAAAAAGAATAAAATACCTAGGAGTACAGCTAACCAGGGAGGTCAAAGATCTTACAATGAGAATTACAAAATACTGCTCAAAAAATCAGAGATGACACAAACAAATGGAAAAACATTCCACGCTCATAGGTAGGAAGAATCAATATTAGTCAAATAGCCATGCTTCCCAAAGCAATTTACAGATTCAATGCTATTCCCATTAAACTACCAATGATATTGTGCACAGAATTAGAGAAAATTATTTTAAAATTCACATGCAACAGAAAAAGAGCTCAAATAGCCAAGACGATCCTAAGTAAAAGCACAAAGATAGAGGCATCATGCTACCTGACTTCAAACTATATGACAAGGCTACAGTAATTAAAACAGCATGATACTGGTGCAAAAACAGACATATAGACCAATGGTACAGAATAGAGAGCCCAGAAATAATGTGGCACCCCTACAACTATCTGATCTTTGACAAACCTGACAGAAAGAACCAACGGGGTGAAAAGGACTCCCTACATAATAGACAGTGCTGGGATAACTGGCTAGCCATATGCAGAAACTTGAAACTGGACCCCTTTCTTTCACCATATACAACAATCAACTCAAGACAGATTAAATATTTAAATTTTAAAACCTACCACTATAAAAACCCTGGAAGATAACCTAGGGTATACCATTCAGGGCATAGGAACATGCAAAGATTTCATAATGAAGATGCCAAAAGCAACTGCAAAATAACCCCACAAAAATTGACAAGTGTGACCTAATTAAACTTAGGAGCTTCTACATAGCAAAAGAAACTATCAACAGAGTAAACAGACAACCTACAGAATGCAAGAAAATATTTGCAAACTATGTATCCAACAATGGTCTAATGTCCAGCATCTATAAGGAACCTAAACAAATCTACAAGCAAAAAACAAACAACCCCATTAAAAAGTGGGCAAATGACGTGAACAAACACTTTTCAAAGGAAAACATACATGGCCAAGAGCTTATGAAAAAATACATGACATCACTGATCATTAAAGAAATGCAAATCAAAACCACAGTGAGAAACCCATCTCTGGCTTTAATAATAAGCCAGTATGGTTATTATTAAACAGTCAAAAAATAACAGATACTGTCAAGATTGTGAAGGAAAGATAATGCTCACACACTGCTAGAGGGAATGTAAATTAATTCACCCACTGTGGAAAGTATTTTGGCAATTCCTCAAAGAACTTAAAACAGAAATGCCATTTGACACGGCAATCCCTTTATTGGTTATCCGTCCAAAGGAATATAAATTATTTTGTCATAAAGACACATGCACATATATGTTAATTGCAGTGCTATTCACAATAGCAATGACATGGAAACAACCTGAATGTCCATCAGTGGTGCACTGAATAAAAAAATGTGGTACATATACACTGAGGAATACTATGCAACCATAAAAATGAATGAGATCATGTCCTTTGCAGCAACATGGATGGATCTGGAGGCCATTATCTTAAGCAAACTAACACAAGAATGGAAAACCAAATACACATGTTGCCACTTGTAAGTGGGAGCAAAACGATGAAAACACATGGACACAAAGAAGGGAACCAAAGACACTGAGTCCTACTTGAAGGTGGAGGGTTGGAGGAGGGAGAAGATCAAAAATCTACCTATTGGGTACTAGGCTTATTACTCAGATGATGAAATAATGTGTACACCAAAACCCTGTAACACACACTTTACCTACATAACAAACTTGCGCATGTACCTGTGAACCTAAAATGAAAGCTAAACAAGAATTTTTTAAAATTGAAAATAAACATTAATCAAAAAACAACTCTAAATTTATGCAGCTGTGTCTATGATATTGTAAATTGGTCTCTTTATTTTTAATCTGCTGAATAAATATCTTGAGATAAATTCCTTTGAGTAGGATTACTAAAAAAAAAAAAAGAAGCAATTTTTTTTACTGGAATTTGGGAAATATTTCTATTCAGTTCTCTGAAAGAATGGGAAAATTTTATAATGACGGTAAAGATTTGTCCATTTACCTAGAGTTTCACCAACAGTCAGTGGAGTTTATAACACTTTTGAAAACTTAACTAATTAAAAATTTAATTTAACAAACATTTATTTTGTAATGTTATGTACAAATTAATAAGTTAGGTATTGAGGAAGTGCTGTATCTCCACATAGGTACATCATCCACCATGCCTATTGACCTCTACTAAATCATTAAATTTGGAAATTCTTAAGGATCAATCCTGGTCTCTCTTCTTTGATCAATGTATAATCTCCTCCAATGCAAATTTATCTGTACACGTGGATTATTTGGCATATACACATACATGGTTGATTCTCTTTTTTTTTTTTTTTTTTGCAGTAGTTATGTTCTATAAACTTGCTGCAAACACTGAATTAGTGAATGCACTGAATTAGTGATACATGGCTTTGAAGGGAAACATGGGGTTAAGTACTTGTGAACCTCTGATCACATTTCCATCAACTAATCAATACAAAACCTTGTTTTACATGTGTATCTGTTTATGGACAACATATTTATTATATACTGTTGACTAATTAACATGGAACCCCCAGCCAACAGCACTGTAAATCATGCCTTCACTAAGTTTCTCTAAGACTTGTATTTTCTTCGTAAGACATATCATAGTCACACTCTGCAGGTATTCTAAACATCTAAATCACCAACTAAAGCAGAAGATGCAAAAATATGCCACTAAATAGACTGTGACAAGGCCCCTTGCTAACATTATGAGAGCTGAGACAAGAAAGCGGAGCATGGCCTGGTTGCCCTCAGCACAGAAAATCTGTACCAGGGGACACAAGAGCTTTTGCTGCTCTGGGCATGTCCATACATGAGCACAAAAGCACCATGTGTATTGACTTGAGGGGTTACAAGCAAATTTTAGCGAATAGGTAAATTGAAAAATGTGAAATCTGATAATAATGAAGATTGATTATGTTGAAAAAAATAAAAATTTTATCTCTAATTCAGATTATCATTTACGGAGTATTTTATGAGTGTAGAATACTCTGTTGTCTAAAATTAGAATCATGACTTTCCACCATACACATTTCCACTGTAAGTGACAGGTAACATCCTCCACCCCTCATGGCAAGCAGGAACCTGGCAGTCACCTTTGGTAACTCCCGTGGCTGACCCCCACACCTTTGATCACTCCCCAAGGCCAGCTGATTATACCTCATAACTACTGCCAGAGATTGTCTGCTCTCCATCACCACTGATGAAACTGATATTTACGCCAAGATGATCTCACCTAGTTACTTGCAATGGCCATATTGACCTTTTCAATTTGTTATCTACCCTGGTAACAGAGTAACCTTTTAAAGCCCAAATCAGACATATCACCTACTTTAAACTCTTCACAGTTTTCCACTGCTTTTCACTGTAAAAAAAAAAATCAAGGCAATAGCATGGATTTTAAAATCATGTACATTTTAAAAAGCACGCAAGTACTTTAGATACAATTGGGTGATGATGAGATGCTTGGAGCTGCTATAATTATTATGCAAGAAATGAAAAACTGAAAAGTACAGCCAAAATCTGAGGATGAGAAAGCAAAAAGATGGATAATTAGGTGTGAATGTGTGTATGTATGTTGTGTATGCTGTAGAGATTAACTGATTTATTCACATGCTACAAAAAGGCACCTAGATTTCCCTTTCCAAGGGTGATAGCTGCTTCCTGTTTCTTGATTTGTTTCCAGGAATATTCTGGGTGGCTATATAAACACATCTTCCTTTTCAGTTGCGGATATGAACATTGTCATACATCTTGCTTTGTTCACTTCATATTCAACTTTTGGAGTTATTCCACCTCAGAATAGTTAGGTCTATTTAATTTTTTTTAAATTGGACACCAGCATTACACAGAATGGTTGACACCATTTATCTTATTAGTTCTTTTTTTTTTTTTTTTTTGAGACAGAGTCTCACTCTGTCACCAGGCTGGAGTGCAGTGGTGTGACCTCAGCTCACTGTAACCTCTGCCTCCCAGGTTCAAACGATTCTCCTGCCTCAGTCTCCTGAGTAGCTGGGACTACAGGCGTCCGCCACCATGCCCAGGTAATTTTTGTATTTTTGGTAGAGACGGGGTTTCACCATGTTGGTCAGGCTGGTCTTGATTTCTTGACCTCGTCATCCTCCTGTCTCGGCCTGCCAAAGGGCTGGGATTACAGGAGTGACCCACCATGTCCTGCCACTAGTCCTTTACTGAAAGACATTTGAATAGTTTACATAATTTTGTAATTACAAACAGCAACGCAGGGAGCATCTTGTACATATGCTCTTGTTTAGCAGAGCAAATATATCTATGGCAATGCTGGATCAATATAGGTATGTGGTTGTTGATTTTGACGAGTGAACTAAGAATCCTTCTGGAGAAGTCCTGTTAGTGAGCAGCACGGGCTTGTGGTACTGAGTAAGAGTGCCTGTTTCTCACATTTCCCTCAATGCCATGCATTATATGGCCCACCCCTACCAAGACTGGCCAACCACAGAAAAAGCATGGCAGCCACGCTGAAAGAGTCAACGCAGGCATTATCAGGAGTCACAACCTCACACCCTGTGAAATTTACAACCTGTCAGCCTCTCATGGATCAACTCAGCAATGTTCCGATGGGTCCGTGTTTCTAACCTCTCCAGTTTCTTGGACTTGTCCCTCCTGAAGACCCATCCTGGCTTCCAGGGGGCAAATGGACAGGGTCACTTCCATGATGAAGGCTCCACCTAGCTGGCATCCGTTGGGCAGGGTTTGGCTGAAGCCCCATCTCTTCCAGGACTTCGTTCTGTAGTCAGGCCGCCTATGTGTCTGTTTCTACACTTCTCTTAGATGCTTGATCTTTGGCTTTTTATTTTCCTTGTCCTTGCTTTCTGTCCTTTTCTAGAAAATTGTCATCCACAGATCCACTTCCTCCGGCTTTGAGTTTGCTGAGCTAGCAGGCTCTAAAACTGTTTTGTCTATATCTCCTTGTTCTATGAAAGAATAACACTTCATTATTCAAGCCAATGTTAATACGGTTTTCTGATATTTAAAGTGGCAGCCATCCTGAAACCTAGTATCAAGAGTTGGAAAGAGGGTTTTGAAGTTAGTTATCAGCAGACTGAGGCCATGGCACCAGGATGATGTTAACCTAAATGAAGCTCTGGGAGAAAGTGGATCCTGATTGAGCCAGTAATGGTGAGGGCTCACATTAAATTCCCTTCCTGTGACAAGGGGCTGGTTCTAGAGCAGTGTGCAAGACACAGGGCTGTGCCCAGTGCTGTGCATTCAAACTTCCTGAGAAAAACCAGATTTGAAGAGCAGTTTTCAAAACAACAGCAACAAAGTTATCTCCAGCGGGGCTGAAAGATTTCCTTCTGTGGAAGGAGTCATGAGATAGAAAAGCTTCCCAGCTTTGTGGCTGCAAGAGAAGCACTCACTGAAGGCAGGGATGTTAGGAGTGAGCAGAATGGAGATCAGAAGAAAGACAGGATTGGTCCGGGGAATCTGGCACCTGAGACCCTGACTGCCCTCATGAGTGGCGACGCCCCCTAACTCTCTGAAAGCAAGGAAGATCTAATAGAATGAATATCTCAAGGAAAAGAAAATTGACAGCTGCCACAGGTCTGGAGATGCAACGTTTCTTGGGTAATGTTCAGGCATTCTTATGGTGTTGAATTAGAGAATAGTTCTCATAAGAAAAGACTTCAGTTATTTGTATTATGATTACTAAATGTTATTCATTTATTTTCTGAGGAATAGATGCTTATAAAAATCCACAGCAGGTCTGGCGCGGTGGCTCACGCCTGTAATCCCAGCACTTTGGGAGGCCGAGGTGGGCGGATCACGAGGTCAAGAGATTGAGACCATCCTGGCCAACATGGTGAAAGCCTGTCTCTACTAAAAATACAAAAATTAGCTGGGCGTGGTGGTGCATGCCTGTAATCCCAGCTACTCAGGAGGCTGAGGTAGGAGAATCACTTGAACCCCAGAGGCAGAGGTTGCTGTGAGCCGAGATCGTGCCACTGCTCCCCAACCTGGTGACAGGACAAGAGTCCATCTCAAAAAAAAAAAAAAAGAAAAGAAAAAAAAATCCACAGCAACACTTATTCTGAAGTATAACTTTAAAAACTGTGTGATAATAACCTAAGGCTTTATATCAAAGGAAACTGTCATTTGACCCTAAATTATGGATCATAATTTTATATTTATTATGGGAAGAAACTATAATAAGAATATTTGCAAAATTTTCTCTAAGTTCCTCACCTTTATACACAGTTTCTTTCTTTCCCTGTTAATATCAATTCGCCACTAACATGCAATTTACAGACCTGTAGTCACATTATATGATCAAGGTCGTTAGTGCTTTTTTTTCAACTAGTCTTGCAATAAATTACATATTGACAACTGTCCATGATTTCCACACTTACATCAGGTAACAGGTACAAGATATTAAATAATTTCTTACTCCTCACTCTTCCAAAAATGTGCTTTGAAAATTTCTCTTTCTACAGTGTTTGCCTCTGAGGAACGAATTCTTCATGGAAATTCCAAGATGGAAGTCATTAACTTATCTAATGTGATATAATCTTTCCCAATTAAGTATTCTAACCCTGGCATGAGAAATGTGGTCAATTATTTCAAAACTTTTCCAGCAACAGATGTTACATTTTGAAATACTGGATAATTAAATTTATGTGAAGGTTTAAGCTAACAGGATATGGAAGAAATGATACCTCTCTGTAGTTTCAATGTGTAGCTCTTTATGAATGAGGCTGAGTAGTTCACATTTGCACTCCATATTTGTATTTCTGTGTCTGTGAAATGTTTGGTCCTATCATTTGTATATATTTTTGATATTGAGTGACAGTGACTTTTACAATTAATTTATAAGACTTCTTAGTATATTAAAGGATTTAAACTTTTGGCTGTGTTATGACTTGGAAAAATGAATAATTTTTTCATTTTTGCATTTATCTTTTGAATCTGTGTATACATCTATAAGTTAGACAGAGTCAAATTTATCAACCTTTATTCTTCTAATTAGGGCTTGAAGTTTTCTTAATATATTTGGAAAGGTAATTTTTTTTATGTAATGTGTTTCATTTTACAAGTCAAAAAAAAAAAATAAGCAAAGTTAAAAAACAAACTGGGAAAAATACTTGTATCTCGTATTACAAACAAAGGACTAATTCCCCCATAGAAATTGCTGAAAACATCAACATCCCAGGAGAAAAATGAAGCAAGTTCACAGAACAGGAAACACAAGTGGCCCTTCAACAAATGAAGAGGGACTCGGCCTGTCCTGGTGAGATGACAACCTGGAAGGTCTAGTCCTAGAGTTTCCTTAAAAATCTAGGCCAGGGCTGGGAGCGGTGGCTCACACCTGTAATCCCAGCACTTTGGGAGGCTGAGGTGGGAGGCTCACTTGAGGTCAAGAGTTGGAGACTAGCATGGAAAACATGGGGTAACGGCTCTCTACTAAAAATACAAAAATTAGCCGAGCGTGGTGGCGCATTCCCGTAGAGTCCCAGTTACTTAGTAGGCTGACAAGAGAATCACTTGAACCTAGTAGGCGGAGGTTGCAGTGAGCCGAGATCCTGCCACTGCACTCCAGCCTGGGCGACAGAGCGAGACTCCACCTCAAAAAATATATATATATACACATATATATACACACACACACACACACACACACACACATATATATATATATATAAAAATCTAGGCCAGATTGTTCTCACTTCCCGGTTTAGCCCTTGCCAGGGGCCGCTCATGGACTCGGGTGTTTGTGTTTTTGTTGACTATAATTTTGGTGTCCTGACCTGTGGACCAACACGGTTTTCCCCTGGCGCAAAGTGAGGATATGCACTCTTACCAGTCGTCGTCCTTCCCTGTGGTCCGCAGGCCCCGCCGCCCGCATGTAGCCCCGTGGTGCCAGAGGAGGCGCTGCAGCTAAGCACGCGCACTCGCTGTGCGGCCGCGGCCTAAGCAGCAGTTTCCAGGCGGTGGCTGGCAACACTCCTCAGTCCACCTCCGCAAACTTCGCACCTAACTACGGCGGACGCTCCAGCCCTGGGACGCGGAGGGGGACCTAGGCTGGGATGGAGCAGGGGCCAGGGCTGTGTGTGAAGGAGAAGGCAGGGATGAAGCAGCCGCGTCCCAGACCTGCTGTGTCCCGTCCCGCCTCTGCACGCCTGCCAGCAGCCCGGGCGCCACGTGCCTCAGTTTCTCCCGGAGCCCGGGAGCTGGCTTGGACTGCAGCTCCTGCAGTTATGGAGGCTGGAGACGCTTGCGGACGCTGCGGGCCATCCCGGGAGCCGGCGGGGAGCTGCCGTAGACCGTCGGGGGCCAAGATTCCCCCGCCAGGTCAGGGAGTGCCGGGGCCTCGCAGGGAGCTGGCTCTGAGGTCCTTGTGGAGTCCTTGGGGGGTCCTTGTGGGGTCCTCGTGGGGGTCCTCGTGGGGTCCTTGCAGAGTCCTAGTGCCTTGCAGGGCGCCAGCTCCGCTGAGTACTGGGCGCCTGCGCTCAGCGCACTGAGGCTCTGGAGTCCGTCCTGGCCTCACCGGTGTGGAGCTGACGTTGGCGCTACAGCAGGGCACCAGCACCATCCGCAGCCTGCCGGGCTAGCGCCTCCTTCCCAGAGTGACAGAGCGCTGCCCCAGGTCCACGAGTCCGCTCCGCCCGCAGGGCCCAAGCACCAGGTGCATCCTGTGCCTTATGAGTTCTTACTACATCAAGGGCTCTTTATGGAATTCCATGTAAACAAAAACTTTCCTGCCAAATTTCACAAAAAAGTGTATTTTCTAACAAGAATAATTTGTGGTTAACTGTGATTTATGACATTCTAAAATAGTAACAATAAAAATTAATAAAATTAGTTTTAATTTGTTTATCATTTTATTTATTTTTGAGACACAGTCTTATTCCATCACCCAGGCTGGAGTACAGTTGTTCCCAGACCAAACTGAGAATAGGGCTGCTATTTTTCCTGGCCCAATAAGGAGAAGCATGCCGGGCGTGGTGGCTCACACCTGTAATCCCAGCACTTTGGGAGACCGAAGTGTGCGAATCACAAGGTCAGGAGATCGAGACCATCCTGGCTAACACGGTGAAACCCCGTCTCTACTAAAAATACAAAAAATTAGTCAGGCGTGGTGGCGGGAGCCTGTAATTCCAGCTACTGGGGAGGCTGAGGCAGGGGAATGGCGTGAACCCGGGAGGCGGAGCTTGCAGTGAGCCGAGATGGTGCCTGGATCTGCCAGGCTGCACTACAGCCTGGGCAACAAAGCGAGACTCCGTCTAAAAAAAAAACAAAAAAAAAAAAAAAAAAAAAAAGGAGAAGCAGATGAGCTGAGGAGGAAGAGAGCTTTTATTTCTGCAACTGGTTACAGGGAGAAGGCCTGGAAATTATTGCCAGACCAACTCAAAATTACAAAATTTTCCAGAGCCAATATACCTTCTAAGCTATATGTCTCTCTGTAAGTGTGTATTCATCTGAAGACATAAGTAATTAACTTCTTCTAATCTATAACTAAGGTCTGAGTCCTGAGGACCTTCCCCTGGAGCCAAAGTAAATTTACTTAATCTAAATGGGTCCAGGTGCTGGGGTGATTACCTTCATCTTGTCTCCTACTAAATCACGGAGGTTTGGGGAGTTCCTTCAGACCCCCAATAAACTTGTTTGTGGAGGCCTGGGGAGTTTCTTCAGACCCACAGTAAAACTCATTTAATCCTAAATGGGTCCTGTGAAGAATTCCTTGTTATTTTGTCATGGTTTGAGGCCCAGAAAAGGCCTAGGAAAAACTCTTAGCGGGCTTTTGTTACATCCCAGACTTTGTATAAGGGGACTGGCTTTTAATATTTAACTTAACCACTCAGTCAGTAGCGAAACCGTTGTTATGGAGGCCTGTGTCAGTGAGACCTGGCCTGCCACACAACAGCACTATCTCTGCTCACTGAAACCTCTGCCTCCCACATTCAAGCCACTCCCCTGCCTCAACCTCCCGAGTAGCTGGGATTACAGGCGCCTGCCACCACGCCTGGTTAATTTTTGTATTATTAGTAGAGACTGGGTTTTGCCATGTTGGCCAGGCTGGTCTCGAACTCCTGACCTCAAGTGATCTGCCTGCCTCAGCCTCCCAAAGTGCTGGGATTAAGGCATGAGCCACCGCACCTTGGCTGTTTCGTTTATTTATTAATATTGGGCTAAGAACATTATGTAACATATAATTTAACTCAAACAATAGCATAGGTATATATTATTGTCACCATTACACACTTACAGAAATTTAAGGCCCAGAAAAATTAAGACTTTTGCCAAAATTAATAAAGGAACTGGGATTAAAAACAAGCAAACAGAAAACTACTCTACTGCTAAACCTAACCCTTAAACTGACATTATATAGCACAGCTCTTATTGTGTAGTTAAATTTTGTAATATGCTTATGCTTATTATAGATGTCTAAGGGAAGACACACATTCCAAGCTGGTTCAATCTTATTTGGTAAACACTTTGTTAACAGTATTGAGGAATTTCCGTGGAACACACACAGCCAAGTGCCATTGTCATCAGGCACAAAGTGTAGCCAAACATTAATTCACTTAGTACATATTTATTGAAGGCCAAGAACTGGGATACGGTGATGGCAAAAAGAAATATATTTTTTAATAAAATGGCTTAAGGGATAAAAAAAATAAGTGCCATGTTGGCTCAGGAAACAGTTCTTCCATTTGTAGGAGGTGTTGAATAATGTATGAGCTGGAGAAATAAAACCTTGTGAGTTAAGGGGAAATTCATCTGTGACTCTGAAGCAGGATCTCCATCTAGTCATTACTGGGATTCCTGCTGTCTACCTCTTGTTTCCACCCAGCACACTGAATACTGAACACCTGCCCTTGTGGCTGGGTAGGGCAGTGTGACCAGTCCTGGTCAGAGGATTGTGAACACAGAGGAACATATTTTCACGAAACTAAAGCATGTAGTTGCTGCTCTGACACTCTGCATAATTCTGGCCCCACTGCCTAGCCTATGTCCTTAAGTGATTAGGGGCAGAGACTCCTGCTGACCTAGAATGAACCTGTATAAGGATTGTAAAGTAAATTTCTGTTATATTAATCAGCTGACAAGCGGGAGTTGTGACTACAGCAAAACCTGTATCTTTACTATTCTGACTGATAAAATCTACCAGCCTCTAGGAACTCGGGGTTATTGTCAGTTTCATCACTATGCCCTTGTCCTTTTGTAACTCATCTCACTGGCCATGACTGGCCTTTGTCACAAGTTTTGGAATACCATGAAAGCAGGGATCATAGAAGAGTATTGTGTTGCTGCGTCCCGAGCATATATATTACATGAAGCTTAGCACTATGTAAGTGTAAAGTATACACTTATGGATGAATTAATGAATATATAATCGAAAGTGTTACATACTTTCTTTACTGAATGAAATCATACATCATATAAGGAAATAACTCCTCAGACATTACCAGGACTTAAATTTTAACATAAAATATATACATAATGGTGTTAAATAATCTTACAATTGTAAATTACACATGCCTTTTGTTATACCAGACTTTCTGGGAATAAACCACGAGGCAAGCTCTTCTTTGGATATGACACGGGAGCAGTAAATGCCTTGTGTTGAGGATGTGTTTGAGCACACTGGTCTGGTAGCTCTGTTGCTGTTGAAATACCATCAGGAACATCAAAATTATCATCTAAATGCCCATGTTCACAACCATAACATTAAACAGTGTTTTTCATTATGTATCCCTCCATCTCCATCACACCTTCTTCTCTACTAAACATCAATTTCCCAAACTAAATGTAAACTGCCTCATCCCTGATCCAGATTGAAGGCTGAGGCTGTAGAGCTGTCTGCAGCACATCGGGAGACCTCTGGAATACTAATGGCGGCAGCTCCACCTGAGCAGCACGGAGCTCTGGGTTCTGCGGACGCCGCTTCCCCTAATGTTCTGGGAGAGAGGTCGTGCATGCACCTCACCACAGGTGGGAAAGCAAGGGCATAACGACACCGACTGAAAGCTTTCCCAGCTGACACAACACTGGGACATTTTCAGAGTTATGTTACCTCTGTATTAAAAGTCTAGCCTCCTCCTATTATTTGGGACAAGCAGGGCAACTTGCCAGTAACTTTGGGCCCGTGGCATGGGCTTTGTAAGGAAAAGGAAAAGCAAGATTGATTGCCTAATGGAAGCTCAGGCGGATGCCACAATTCTGCCTGCCAGTTGGTCAATTACTTTCCATGGTGAACACTTCTTTTGGATAAGTAACCCTGCACCTTGTAGATAGGAAAAAAGAAAGATCATATGCTCTTAAACTAGACTCATATCCGAGTTACTCATAGCATATGTTAGCATCATGATTTTGGCTAATCTGTACTGTTTCCTGTGAAGCAAAATAAATAGCTCTAGCCCTAGCTTAGAAAAGGTTAACATTTCCTGTCAAGGGTTTTGAAAACATATTTGTTTTAATATCTATAATTCAATATATCTTGTAAGACTTTCTCTTTTAAACATACAAAAAGATGATTTAAGAAATAACTTTTGCAAGGTTAAAATGGTTCTGATTTTGACCAAGGTAAAGTCTGGTTATTTTGAGCCTAAACTAGTAAACACTGTAGATGTGTGTTTCATTAAGTAATAATTGGCCAATTATGGTTTTAGAAAGGTTATCTCAGACACTTCCTTTTCACTCAGTGGAGGGTATGCATGGTCCACCATAAGATACATATGTTACATTGTATTTTACTAGAATAGTAAATAAAGAGAAAACTAACAGTCTGGTAATTTATCCCCCATTGTCCAGATATTTGTGGTAATTCAAAATTTCTCTAAAGTCTGAATAAATAATGACACATTAGAGGAAGCTAAAGGAGTAATAGGTCATACTGAGTGATCTGATGTCTTCTAGGAAATATCTAAAGCAAGCTGCTCTGAGAGTAATATTTTGATTGGGAGAAAAGTTCTCATTAATTTATTTATTCAGCAAATATTTGTGTATGTTCTGTGCTCATATTTTGCTGGGCCTAGAAGGGAAACACACAGTAGGCCCCTTGCTTACTGTAAGTTTGCGATATCCACAGACACTTTATATTCTCTTCATACCATAGGATTCGGTGACAAAAGATATGTAGCATAAAAACAAACAAACAAACAAACAGGATGCAATAAGTTGGAGAGTAAATCCATCTGTTTGGCAGACCTGGAGCAGTTAGTGTCTGCTGCTAAGGATTCCATTACAGATGTGAGAAAAAAAAGTGTTCTTCTGTTTTCTGTCTGTCTCAGTGGCAACGAATGGGGGATATGACAGAAGAATGTGGTAATACAGGAAAATACATGGACAGAGAATTTTCACAACTCAGAAATAGCCTTGTAAACAGAAAAAGCCCAACTACCGTAACTTACTGTTGAAAAAAAGTTATCATATATCTTTAGTAATGGTTGCATTTTGAAAAGACATTTATCTCTGCAATCTCATTCGTTGAGAAAAACATTTATCATATACATACATATGTATATATTTTACATATATATAATTTTGTTGCAGGCATAATAAAAAATGCTACAAGGAAACTTTCAGAATCTTACAATCTAATTAGTAGTTGGATGCAACAGTTAAGATTTTTAAAATGGCAAAATATAACTTTCGGAAGCTTTTTTAGTAAGGGTTTCTATGTGATCTTGTTTCTAAAGTATATAGATTTTTATTATTTAGATTATAAAGACAAAGTAAAACTTAGCTTATTTGCCCAGATTTGTTTCTTTTCTTAGGGAGAATTTATGATGCTTGAAAGGATCAATAGTTCTTGCAACAAAAATCCTATATTTATCCAGAGAACATAACAGAATGTCACAATAAATAAGTGCTACTTTAAGGCTCAACCTCTTTCTGCTACAGAGAGCTGCAGGCAGTGCTTGCCTATGACAAGATTAAGGAGGAGCCGCGTTCTGCGCCTGGTGTCCATGCTTCTCCAGCTAAGGCTTTAGCCCTTGTAGCTTACTTTCCTATGGCACGGCCTGCCCTTACCCTACCCACACGTAGATCGGACTCTCAGAGAGGCTCTACAATGCAGTACGTGATACTCGAGATAGTCCTCCCTTTACTGTACACTGTGAGCGATGCCCAGCTCCCTATATGATGACACCTTGGAAAACCTCTGACAAGGGCCTACCTACCTACTCTTCCCAGGAGAGTTTGCATTTGGCAGAAAAATCCTCACACTTTGTCAGTACTTTCTAAAGTACTGAGAAATGGATATCAATTGGTGATTTTCAGTGAGCTGAATAAAGGAAGTATGCAAAAGAATTGCTGTGAGCCAAACTGGACCTCCAGCTGAACGCTGAGGGAGATAAGGTGGGTGGACACCTCCGTGCCTCCTTGCAGGAAAAAGCACATCCTTCTCTTTTTGTCCTCTGAGATATTCCTTTATTCAGTGTGACATTTCTGGTAATATGCTGTACTTCCTTTCATCTCATAACTCCATAGCTATGCACAGAGATTTTAAAATTTGCTTCCTCATCAGTGCTCAAGTAAGTTTTGGAAACTAAATTAGATAAACCAGTTTCTTCACTGCAGGAATGTTCAGAAGACTCAAAAGAATAAAGCACTATGCAAAGGAATCACATTACGAGACAGTTTTCAAAACCGTGTTTGCCATGGTACTCGTGTGTGTGTGTGTGTGTGTGTGTGTGTGTGTGTGTGTGTGTGTGTGTGTGTGTAGATGGAGGTGTGCATGACTGTTTTGTATCAATTAATCTCTCAGAAATGATGTTCCATGAAATATGAAGCAGTGAGCCAAGATCCAGATAGATACAGGTAGATGTTAAAATATTCTTTTCTGGCTGGGAATGGTGGCTTACACCTGTAATCCCAGCACTTTGGGAGGCCAAGGCAGGAGGATCACTTGAGATCAGGAGTTCGAGACTAGCCTGGCCAACATGGAGAAACCCCGTCTCCACTGAAAATACAAAAATTAGCCGGGCGTGGTGGCACGTGCCTGTAATCCCAGCTACTCAGGGGGGCTGAGGCAGGAGAACGGCTAGAACCTGGGAGGCGGAGGTTGCAGTGAGCCAATATCGCATCATTGCACTCCAGCCTGGGCGACAGAATGAGACTCCATCGCAAATAAATAAATAAATGTGTGTGTGTGTGTGTGTGTGTGTATATATATATATATATTCATCTTCATATTTATTTTTTATGATCTGTGCTGTCTTTGTATTTGCTCACTCACTGATGATGAAAGAGGCAGAAAACACATGGCTCTAAGCAATACCTCTGCCAGCAGGACCTCAGGAGAACCCTGATCCAAATGCAGATTTTCAAGGGAGGATTCCACGGAATTAACAAGTACAGAAAACTGAGAGCTTCCAAGAGAATCACATAGGAATCCTGAAAACAAACCTCCCTGAATCGTGGGTAACATTCATCTTTGTAGAGGTGCGGCTGCTGCCTTTCTTGATGATGGCATCTCTGTTTATTGCAGACCATGGGTTGTTATGGTGATGGACTCTGGAGTAGGGAGGATAGATTAATATGGATAGGGATCTGGGGCTGTGAATACTCACATTTTCGGGTTGGGCTTACGGCAGCACAATTCATAACCAATTCACTGATGTGGGAACTATAAACCAAAGAACTTCCGGCCGGGCGTGGTGGCTCATGCCTGTAATCCCAACACTTTGGGAGGCCAAGGCAGGTAGATCTCCTGAGGTCAGGAGTTTGAGACCAGCCTGCCCAACATGGTGAAACCCGGTCTCTACCAAAAATAAAACAAAGTAGCCAGGCATGGTGGCAGGCGCCTGTAATCCCAGCTACTCAGGAGACTGAGCCAGGAGAATCACTTGAACCCGGGAGGCAAAGGTTGCAATGAGCTGAGATGGCACCACTTCACTCTAGACTGGGTGACAAGAGTGAGACTCCTCTTTCCAAAAATAAAAAGAACTTCCTAGAATGATGTGCGCTAGACGACTAGACTGGCTTCTGTCTTCAATGTATCACCTTGTATCCCTACAGAGGTCATGATTAGAAAGTCAATCATCCTTCTACTACGGGTAGAACACTGAACTTCAGGAAATGCAAAACAGGGCCAGAGATTTAGTTTGGCAGCTGGGACAGTTTTGCATTTTTCAAATCACATGAACAACATCACCAGTATGACTCTACTTCCATTCTTTTTTACCTTGACTTGGGTTATGCTGTGTGGTGATTATGTAAATTAAGGACAAGGTAAATTAACATTTGTTGGTGGGAAGGCATTACATAGGAATAGGCCGAAAAGGCTAATTAATTTCTTGAAATGTTAGAGATGATGATATCTTTGAACTTCAAAAAATTCAATTAAGTTTGATTTTGTTATACTTGGCCGTGGACAGGAAAAACCTTTAGGTACAGTAATCAGAAATAACATCGACTTAACATTTAAATATATACTAGTTTTTATTAGAGGCAATTGAATGTCCTCCAAAAAAAGACCATGAGTATTCATAGGTTCTATAGAGGTTAAACCCACCTAGATACAGAACATCATAAATGTAATGTGAATAATTTGTTGCCGCTCCGACAAGAAAAAATAAAATCAAAGCACAATATCACAATTTAATCACCTATATATGCAGAATAAGTACATATAAATAGAAAGTATTGAAATTTGTTTCATTCCCATACTAACAAAACTTTTACTAAGCCAAGAATAGGAGCATAATGTAAACTTAAACTATAACTCTGAAAACATCTGTCTAGTTGAATAGCAAGCATGAATTTTATATCATGACAACTGTTCCATGCACGTTAACTAGAAAACAATGTAAATTAACAAGATGAGTCCTTTTTACAACAAATTCTGTCTGTGAAGTGAATAATACATATTCAACTAATTACAGTACTGTAAGACCTATATGTAGCATGCTTTGTTGGAAAAAATGAAAATGGGCTCTACCACTTGCTAGTTGGATAGCCTCTCTTATGTGTTTCCTTTGTTCATCAGCACAATGGAACAGTTTACTTGTTTTAGGTTATCGAGAAGATATAGGTCTTTTTTTTTTTTTTCTCTCTGAGACAGGATCTCACTCTGTCGCCAAGCTGGAGTGCGGTGTCACAATCTCAGCTCAGTGCAACCTCGACCTCCTGGGCTCAAGCACTCCTCCAACCTCAGCTTCCCCAGTAGCTGGGACTATAGGCACACACCACCACACACACCTAATTTTTGTTTTTGTTTTGGTTTGTAGAGACGGGATTTTGCTTTGTTGCCCAGGCTGATCTTGAGCTCTTGAACTCAAGTAATGGACCAGGCTTGGCCTCCCAAAGTGCTGGGATTACAGGCATGACCATGCCTTGCCAACAATGTATTTTAAAGTGTTGATATATAAACGTAGTTTCTAATACCAATCGCCACTACTTTTACTCGAATAAATGTCAATATGCAAGGATGCTATTGTGTCCAGAATTGGTTCCTTCCGATGGGCTCTCGGTCTCACTCACTTCAACAATAAAGCCACAGACCCTCATGGTGAGTGTTACAGCTCTTAAAGATGGTGTGCCCAGAGTTTATTCCTTCAGATGTTTAGATGTGTCCAGAGTTCTTTCCTTTTGGTGGGTTCACGGTCTCCCTGACTTCAGGAGTGAAGTTGCAGACTTTGCCATGAGTGTTATAGCTCTTAAAAATAGCACATACAGAGTCATCTGCTCCTTCCAGTGGGTTCCTGGTCTCGCTGACTCTAAAGAGTGAAGCCATAGACTTTCCCAGTGAGTGTTACAGGTCATACAGGTAATGCAGACACAAAAAGTCAGCAGCAGCAAGATTTATTGTGAAGAGCAAAAAGCGAACCCTCCTAAGCCTGGAATCGCATTGCTATGCGTTGCCTGCTGCTTGAGCTGGTGGTCAGCTTTTATTCCCTTATTTGGCCCCACCCACATCCTGCTGATTGGTCCATTTTACAGAGCACTGATTGGTCCATTTACAGAGTGTTGATTGGTCTGCTTTTACAGAGTGCTGATTGGTGCATTTACAAACCTTTAGCTAGACACAGAGTGCTGATGGGTGTGTTTTTACAGAGTGCTGATTGGTGCGTTTACAAACCTTTAGCTAGACACAGAGCACTGATTGGTGTGTTTATAATCCTTTCGCTAGACAGAAAAGTTCTCCAAGTCCCCACTAGACCCAGGAAGTCCGGCTGGCTTCACCTCTCACTATAGGAGTACCAATAACAGAATTCCTTATTAGGCAAACAATTTTGAGGAACTATCTCAAAGAAAGCTTCACAGAGGAGAGGACGTTTAAGCTAAATCAACAAAGATAAAATTAGAAGGAGTTTGCAACATAGGTAAGGATTTGGAGCAGAAAATCTCTTGTATACAAATGAAGAGTCACAATTCCTCGATATTTTCCTATTTTGCTAATTCAAGTTAAGTAAACACATGTGGAAAACCTTTGCTAAGCTCTCTAAAGAGGAGTGCGGTGAAGAAATGCCTGGCAGCAGTCTGCTTGGCCACGGCTACAGCTGGGCCTAGTAATATCCTGGGAAAAGGAGATGAGCAGGGAGCTGCTCCACATGAGATGCAGCCATGAGGCCCATCTCAGACAAGGAGTAGGAGCCCAGCGGAAGGGTGACTGGAGTAAGGAAAGCCTGTGTGCTGAGAAAATCTTTACCCTAGCTCAGAGCTGCAGTTGGCCTTGAACTATAAAGCTATACGGGGGACTCATTCTCCAGTAGGGGACCACATGCTTAGGATCAACTTGGTTGAACTGGTGTGTTATAAAGGCAGGAGACAGCTCTAGCTGTATTTCTGCCTGTACAAGAGCTGCTAGTGGTGGGAAGGGGGTTGGGGGAACACGTGTAGATGTCACTTATTTATTCTGCAAGCTCTGCAAACCTCTCATCTCCAGGTTGTAAGTAAGTTACAATATTTAGCTGGTAAGAACCATGTCAAAGAACTACTTTCTTCTGGAATGTTCCAAGTATGAGCCTATCAATTTTTTAAGAATTACTTCCAACAAAGGGAAGGATCCTTCAATAGTAATTCCTGCCTCCATAGCCATTACCCTTGTGTTGCATTTTCTAATCAAGTTATATAAGACACCATCACACATTTCCTATAGAGAAATTGCTTGAAACAGTTCATTTATATTTTTAAGAAATTCATTGTTTCCTAACCATCCTCCACTTACTACCTGGCCACAACTACAATGTCACATGTTTTTTTAAAACTGCATGGTATCCAATTCTAGGGTCAGATTTCTGTTTCAGTTATCTATTGCCTAAAGAAAATCTCCAAAACTAGTGACTTAAAACAACAGTGATTTACAATTTCTCAATTTGGTTGGATGACTCATGGTACCTCACCTGAGCTTGAAGATTCAAGACGGAGATGCTGACTCAGTTCTTCTTGAGCAGGCCTCTTATCCTAGAAATCCAGTAGCATAGACCTGCCACCATGCAGGACTCCAGGGTTCCCTGGCTTGCAAATTGACCAAGGAGAAAATCCTACAGCAGTGGGTAACTGTGTAATGGGTCACAACAGGAAATCTATGGGACAGATTCTTAAAATGCTGTGGCAGAAAGTCACCTCACACACAGCCCATACAGATACAAGAGTGATTTCCAGTAACTGAAGTAAGGCTAAGTACCTGAAACATAGAAGTTGGACCAAGAAGAGAGAAAAATAAACAAAACAGAAACAACCACTTCCCCAGCTTTTGTCTCTCTGTAGGTAGAGAAGCACTCTACAGTGATTAAAAGGCTGGAGAAATGATCCATGAACCAAAGTTATTTAAACAAATAATTTTCCTCAACATTTATTCTAAGACCAAGTTTCACCACAGTGTGACAGTGCTAGGGAAGGAGGAGGACAGATAATGGAGCCTGCAGCAGAATGGGGCTGTGACCAAGAATGTGGTTGAGAACAGGAGCCCCAGGTGCTCACACCTCACATTTCTGGGCTTATGTTTCTCCTTCCTAGATGGAATAGTGCGAGAAAGGAATGATGGCTGAGGTCAGGAGTTCGAGGCCAACCTGACCAACATGGCAAAACCCCGTCTCTACTAAAAATACAAAAATTAGCCGGGCATGGTGGCAAGCCTGTAATCCCAGCTACTCAGGAGGCTGAGAGAGGAGGATTACTTGAACCTGGGAGGCGGAGGTTACAGTGAGCTGAGATTGTGCCATTGCACTCCAGCCTGGGCAACAGAGGGAGACTCTGTCTCCAACAAAAAAAGAAAAGAAAACAAAAGAAAGTAATGGTGGCGAACAAGTGCCAAAAGGAAGTCAGTGGAAAAACCACAATCTTGCAAATTACTTCATTAGTTAATAATTAAATAAAATAATAATGAAGTAATTTTTTGTTTTGTTTTGTTTTGAGACGGAGTCTCGCTCTGTTGCCCAGACTGGAGTGTGGTGCAATCTCAGTTCACTGCAAGCTCCGCCTCCCAGGTTCACGCCATTCTCCTGCCTCAGCCTCCCAAGTAACTGGTACTACAGGTGCCTGCCACCACACCTGGCTAATTTTTTTGTATTTGTGGTAGAGACAGGGTTTCATTGTGTTAGCCAGGATGGTCTCAATCTCCTGACCTCATGATCTACCCACCTCGGGCTCCCAAAGTGCTGGGATTACAGGCGCGAGCCACTGCGTGTGACCTGAAGTAAATTTTCAAAGAAACAATTTAGAAAAACTCAAAAACAATAAAGGATACCTGGAGAAATAAAAGAAAAGAGAAGCTTTTCTTTTAGAAAATAGTTAACATAAAACTTTAAACTTAACAGATGTTAATCTTTAAAAATAAGATAAAGTAGGTCAACCTCAACTAAATCTAATCAGAAATATAGGAAAATATACTAAACATTGAATGAGAAAGAAAATCTAAGTAAATATAAAGAAGGCATTAAAATTTAAGAGATTGTTATGCAGAACTGTTTGCCAATAAATTTAAAAATGGACTATTTTTGGAACAATTAATTTAGTTAAATTAGCAACAAAATGAATAGGCTTGATTAGACCAATAACCATGGAAATGTATAAGACATGTTGACAACTTAACTCTAAAAATGCTACATGTACATTCCATAGTTAATGTCCATCAAGCAGAGACACCAAGAATAAAAGTGCTGACCAATTCTTTCCATTAATATAGAAGCAAGAAGACTAAATGCAATCCTGGCATGTGATGCCCAGTATACATTAGCGATTAATGCAGCAGAGCTGGCCGGTGGGCAAAGCAGCTCCAGAGTGGACAGCTGCATGGTTCAAAGATGTCAGTCAAGAGGCTGATAGTTGGCGTTTTCCCCTCTCCTGTGAAAATCAAACTTGGCATAAGTCTGAGCCCTTTTGCTGACGGAAAGTGGATGCCAGGAGGAAGTAGGGGGATGCGTTTCCTTTTGGATATCCAAAAAGAAGAGGAGGGCTGGCTCTATAACTGTCAACTGTGATTAAAGAATGTATTTGGTTTCCAGCAAACCTTTCCTCACTTCCGTTTGGCCAGAATTGGGTCACATGTCCGCTTCTGACCTAATAATTCATGGAATGTGTGGAGCTCTCCTCAGCCCAACTAGAGTCACACCTACATGAGATTATTGTGTTTCAGATGTGAATTAAATAATAAAATAGGGTTTCCTTACAAAGAAAAGCAGCAAGTTTGATGCTCATTGGGCAAGTTACCAACATTGGGCTTGTGTATTTTTTTATTTTTATATTTTTTACCACCTGAATCCTGGTCCCAGCTGTTCTCTCTCTGAGCTTTGATCAACCATTACCTGGAAAAGAGCTCCCAAAAGTACAACAGAAGTTATCAAACAAGGTCACTTTTACAGATTATGTTATATAGTGGAGAGGAATTGGATGAAGCACAGTTCAAACCCAGTGGAACTGTATACTGGAGATGAACTTCCTGAAATGTCTTTGAAAATTCCCTGACAATGGAGATTGCTCATCTAAGACATTTCATGGCACCACATTCCTCTGCTATTTTGATACCTCTCTTTTTTACTCTCAAATCTACTCTAGAAAATTCAGCTACTTCAAGTCCCCTTTGTGACTCCCTCTTCTTTCAGAACATGCACTCGAGGTGTCTCAGGAAGTGTTGCTAAACATCTACCCGTGAAGGCAGATGGTGCTATTCCCCTAAGAGGCTTAGCAGAGATGACTAAGAATTTGTGCTGCTGTTTTGTTTGTTTGTCAACAGGTAAAGTACATACCTCAGAAAAGAAAACTGCAAAGAAGGGCATGAACACGTCAACAGTGGTTCATTTGTGGTGGTGGAATTGACAGTCATATTTATTTTCTTCTTTGAGTGCTTCCACACATAGTAGGTATGAAACTCTGTTGACAACTTGGATGTGGAAAATACGATTTTAATTTTCTAAGATTAAACTTAATTTACATTTTTCTGAGAAAGAGTCTCACTCTGTCACCCAGTCTGGAGTGCAGTGGTACAATCTCTGCTCACGGCAACCTCCACCTCCTGAGTTCAAGCAATCCTCCTGCCTCAGCCTCCCAAGTGGCTGGGATTACAGGCACAGGCCACCAATCCCAGCTAATTTTTATATTTGTCATAGAGATAGAGTTTCACCATGTTTGGCCAAGCTGATCTCAAACTCCTGACCTCAAGTGATCCATCCACCTGAGTCTCCCAAAGTGCTGGGATTACAGGCGTGAGACACTGCACCCAGACTTAATTTACATTTTAAATTCCCACTTCTTCAGAGTAGTTACAAACCTGTTCTTTAGTAAAGAAGCGTCCCTCCAACCACTCCCTATTATACCAGATTTTATCTAATTTTCAGAATATTATGGATGGAGGCCAAAACTCAACATAGATTTCTCAAATGTATACGTCAACACAAGCACCTGACATTTGGTCACGTGCCCATGGTCCTATCTGTTCTTTGACTCTTATTCTGGTCTGCCAGACCCTTCCAGGTGCGGCTTGTGCTCACCTGCTCCTGTGCTTATCTGAAGAGCTAGAATGAGAATTGTGCTGAGAATTCTGGGAGATCCCTGTATAGACTCACGAAGCAGCACTTTTCCCATAACTGGGGTCTCTTACCCTGGATACAGTTTTGCCTGAGGAATGAAGGGTGGGCCCTTTAGCTGTGACACCCACCAGACCCATTCCATTTGCTTGGTTATCTCTTCTCCCTCTTCTGGGCTTGAAGTGTTAATTTATTAATTTTTTTTTACACTAGTAAGTGAAGCGTATTCTCAAATACTCAGTTTGTGCTATTTAATCTGTAAGGATGGACATATTATGGAAAATAAAAGCTGGGCCGAGATCTCAAGATGATGTGCCTCCTATCTGCTGTATGTCACACCTCCCTTGACAAAGTGAGGAAATGGGAACCTGTCCCCGAGAAGCTACAAGTTATTTACAGAAGTGGTTATATTTGTAATGCAGTTTGTAGAAAGTCATATGTAAGTAGAGTGTGAAATATGTGACCCAATGAGGAACTGTGAGAGTCTGTAAGGCATATCAGTGTTCCCTCAGAACTAAGCTTCCTGGGCCCTGGGATAGGAAGAAGAGATATTTTGCGCATTTTTTTGAAGCAAATAGGTTATGCAAATTATCTGCTTTTTCTGTCTGTATGCATTAGGTCCATTCCTATGGGCCAGTTACTGTCCCGTACTTTTCTAGTCATTAGTACTTCTTTGTTTTTAATTAAGTGTATTCTCTTAAGAAATATACTACGTGTCCCTTCACAATGCAACTTCAACTTAATGTAGTCTGTCCCTGAAATCCAGTGCTCATTTCCTGCCAGATTAATGACCCTGAAACAGTTAACCATTTTTAATATCACTGACAGTTTCCATGACCCTAAGAAAGAGTTCTATTAAATAGATGATTAAACTTAAATATTATCACCCTGATTTTAATGCCTTCTACACAACCCTGTCTATGTCAAAATACCTCTTGCTTCAAGGCACTCAAATTTATTTGAGTGACATTAGGAAGATTTGCCAGAAGGAAAAAAAAAAAGAAAATGTTCACCCTTGGGTGGATTAGAAAAGATACATGAAGGAGAAGGAATTTTAGTTCCAGCCTGAAGGTGGGTCCGTGACATGTCGAGGTGAAGGAGATCACAGGCTGTGAACTACCTTAGTAAAGGCATGGAGCGGGAAAGGAGTCGGATAGGAGTGGGGATCTGCTTGCCATCGGCTACTGGGAAGGCTCTAGCAGAGGAAGGTTTAGCGGATAGCTTCAATCCTGATTCTGGCAAGTGCCCACTCCCAGCATGTTTTCTGAAATTCCATTCTCAAGAGCAGCAGAGACTCATAAAGCCCTAACTGACTTGCTTTTGGAGAGGCATTTTACTACAGTGGCTAAGATCCAGAGCTCAGGATTTAGAACTGTGAGGCTCTTATCCCAGTCTGTCAACTGCTAGCCATTACCTCGGATAAAATTTACCTCGGCTTCCACACCTGGAGAAGAGGATACTAATAGTCCCTGCTTCCTAAGATTGTTATGATGAGTAAAGAAGTTCCTATACCAAAGCACTCAAAACAGTACCCAGCCTGTTATTCAGTAAGTGTATTAATATGTTCTTTCACTGCTATAAAGAAATACCTGAGACTGAATAATTTATAAAGAAAAGAGGTTTAATTGGCTCACAGTTCCATAGGTTGTGGCTTGCAGTTCCACAGGCTGTACAGGAAGCATGGCTGGAGGCCTCAGGAAATTTACAATCATGGCAAAAGGCAAAGAGGAAGGAAAAATGTCTTCACATGGCCGGAGCA
This sequence comes from Macaca mulatta, assembly GCF_049350105.2. Taxonomy (NCBI): domain Eukaryota; kingdom Metazoa; phylum Chordata; class Mammalia; order Primates; family Cercopithecidae; genus Macaca; species Macaca mulatta. The sequence goes on from NC_133408.1 coordinate 76,278,233, forward strand.
GGAGGAAGAGAGTGAAGGGGGAAGTGCCACACACTTTTAAACAACCATATCTCATGAGAACTCACTATTCCGAGAACAGCCAGAGGGACATCTGCCCCTGTGATTCAATCACCTACCACCACACCCTTTCTACAACATTGGGGATTACAATTTGACATGAGATTTGGGTAGGGACACAAGTCCAAATCATATCAATAGGTGTTAGCTATGATGATGGAATTTTCATCTCCCCAACAGACTATCATGACCCTTAGGATAGAGCCTATGTATATATGTTTTCTTCAACCTAATGCATTACATAAGTGAGGCATAGAATACATGTACCAGAAATGCATCCTTGTCTTATTTATAACATAGTGATGCAAATCAAAGCAAAATGCATCATAGAGGAGAATATGGCATTTGTCCAAGTTGGCTCTGATTATTTTTTAAGATCCAGATAAAAAACACAATTAAGACTCATGAGAAATGAAAAGAAAGATTTGGGAAAAGAAATAGCACCTAGATGATGTTACAACTCGATGAGATAGGCACTTCAATTGTATTTGGCTCCTGCTGAACTACTTTCCCTTAAGAAGATACTTAAGAAGCTAAATTTAAGCACAAGTTAAATGAGAAACTGGAGAGCCACCTACTGAAGTATTTTCATACCACTTGACTTCCCTAAAGATATTCAGAAATTTTATGGCTATGGATACCCAGACTAGGAATTCAAAGCTGACCTCTAACTTGAGGTGAATAAAGGTAAGGAGGTCATTCTCCCTGTTTAGGGAATGGTGGGGATTCCAATCTGAGGGTCGATATTACTAACTTTGATTTTCTCCTGATATAGATGCCTTAGAGATAGCTGTGATGTTAGGAGGTAAAATAAATGGGACATTCAAGAAAGAAATGTTATCTGTTAGTTATGTGAGGCTAAGAAATATTTATGTTCCATAAATGGAATGAGCAAAGGCTACAGTATGTTCTGTAAATCAAAATCAGCAAAGCAGTCTGAAGGGACCAGACAGGCTCTCACTGTCTTTGTCTCTATGTTCATGAGTGCATGTGTGTGTAGACTCCACGGGCTTGGGCTGGGGAGGAATTGTATGCCTACACTTCGGGGCAAGGGTATGGGGAAGGCAGAGTTCTTAAGAATGCCCCAGAAGGGGTGAAGACCCTAGCTCACCTTTCTCACTAACTCCAGTGGGAAACAGACACACATCAAAATCAAAAAAGGTCACTTGCAATTGGAGAAACCTTTGAATTTCAATGCTGCTATTAATTCCTTTCTGGTGTTTCAGGCGGCCTGCTGAGTAAGTGAGGTCCTTAGCAATGCAGCAAGCTGGATTTTTTTCAGTCCAAAAAAGCTATTTGCCTGCTGCAGAGAACCTAAAGTTCTTTTCTTTTCACTATACTATGACTTAAAACTGAGTAAAATTCCTGACATGCTATAGGATTTCAGCCCATCAGCTTCAAAACAAATGGTGCAACTTTAGCATAAAGTTCTGGACATTTTCTAGAAAGAATTGACTTTTTCACACTTAATCCTCAAACCCTACTGTTGCTTGTTCTGGTGACAATTTAAATCAGTTATTCCCAGTTTTTTACAAGAAGAATGAAGGACCTTTTGAGGATAGAGAGTATTTACAGATTTAGTTAGTGGATATACTCATGAAAGCATTTCTGGTCATAACACTGCCAGAAATTCCCATGGAGAGCCTCTGGGGGCAAAAGTATGAATATATTAGTTATCTACCACTGTGCAACAAACTACCCGCAAAATACTCAATCAGTTTCTGTGGGTCAGGAATTTGGGAGCAGATTGCCTGGGTGGCTCTGACTTACTATCTCTCATGAGGTTGCAATGAAGATGTTCTCTGGAGCCAGCAGTCATTGAAGGTTTGACTGGGGCTGGAGGATCCACTCCTAAGGTAGTTTTTTCATAGGCCTGGCAAGTTAATGTTAGTGCTTTGCAGGAAGCCTTAGTTCCTGCTAATGAGCATCTCCAAACGGCCACTTTGGGGTTCCCAGAGGAAAAACTGGAAGCTGTGATATCTTTCATTACGTAACCTTGTATGGCTGTCAGCTTTTCAAATGGCTCCTAATTATCATCACCTGCTGGTATTTACCTCTGATGTGATCCCTTCTCCTTGTGTGTGGGCTGGACCTTGTGACTTGCTTTAGTGGGTAGACCAGAGTGATGGGATGCCACTTCTTAGGTTAGATTATAAAATAGTCTTGTGTCCTGCTTACATATTACATACGTTCTCTCTCTCCCTCGCTTCCTTCTCCTTTTTCTCCTCTTTCTCTTTTGCTCTTTTTCTCCCTCTTCCTTCTCCCTTTTTCTACCCCTCCATCTCCTTCTCACTTGCTTGTTTTGATAAAACACGCTGCCATGTTGTTAGCTGCCCCATGGAGAGGACAACAGGACATGGAACTGCGAGACGCCTTAGACCTACAGAGAGAAACTAAGGCCCCAGGCAAACAGCTTGTGAGATCATGAATACTAACAGCAAAGCCTGGGTGAGCTTAGAAATGAACCCTCCCAGCTCAGTCAAGTCTTAACTCGACTTCAGCCTTTTGAGGGACGCAGCCACAAGACCCAGTTAAGATACTCTTGATTCCTGACCCACAAAAATAGAGAGATAATGTGTATGTGTTATGCAAAAATGGACAACAATACAACTTGAACAGTCATTTTTGCTATATTCTATAACTTACACAGGCCAGCTCTATTCACTGTGGGAGAGGAACACACAGGCATGAATGGCAGGCAGTGAGAGTCTGGGAGCAGGGTAGTGCCTGCCTACCGCAATACACATCATGTCTTTTCACTGATCCGCTCTGAGGGAAAACCATGAAAATAAGAGGTGACTGTGGTTTACTTCTGTCCAAAGACGACATGGCAAGACACTACAGGACCTGGCTCCCTCTTCAGTTAGCTAGAGAGAAAAACACGCCATAATTCTGAGCAGGATTGTAACCCACTTGCATGGCAAGGAAGGAAGGAACAACTTCAGTGAGGCTCTGGGGCTCAGTCTTTAGGGGTCAACAAACAGCAAGACTAAGGCAGATGTTTCCAGAGCTCTCTCGGAGAACACATTTCACGTACTCCAGAGAAGTGATGGTGGACAAACGTTAGCAGTTTCTTGAGAGGTAAGTGCACCCCATGAGCTCGTCACTAAGTGGCAGTCAGAACGGGCCTTTGGAGAGATTGTGAAGGCAAAGGACCATGCATACTGATGCCAGGAGCAACTTGGAGTTATGCAGGCTTTCCTACATAAGGTTCCTGTTAAGTAATTGCTTTGTCATGAAATATAAAGCTTTAATAATTGTTCACTTTTCATATGAGCTTCACAATATTTATTATTTGTAGTTTTGGGTTTTGTTTTACTGTGTTTTGTTTGATTGGTTGGTTTTTAGTATTATCAATTAGATGTGTCAATGTTCTCCAAACCAAAAGTGGTCTTAGCAGGATCCCCAGTGGCCTCGACATGTGAACCTTGGTGACCAGAAACTGATCCTCATCTCCCTTGATTGCCTGTCAACACTGTTGCTCATTATACCAACCTTCTAGAAACGCCTTTGCTATCTTTCTTCCAAGACAACACATTCTGCTGGTTTAAATTTTAGCTTGTTGAATGTTCCTTTTCTTTTCTTTTTTATTGAGACAGAATCTCGCTCTGTCGCCAGGCTGGAGTGCAGTGGCACAATCTTGGCTCACGGCAACCTCCGCCTCCCGGGTTCAAGTGATTCTCCTGCCTCAGCCTCCCGAGTAGCTGGGCCTACAGGTGTGCACCACCTACTTTTTTTGTTTTTGTATTTTTAGTAGAAATGGAGTCTCACCATGTTAGCCAGGATGGTCTTGATCTCGTGACCTTGCGATCTGCTTGCCTCGGCCTCCCAAAGTGCTGGGATTACAGGCATGAGCCACTGTGCCTGGCCTGAATGTTCCTTTTCAATTTTCTTCTCTGCATCTGCACATCTCCCAGCCTCTAAAACTTGGAATACCCAGCGGCTCAATCCTTGGACTACACTCTGGCTTCACATACATCCTCTGGCTTCATTCGTATACATCCATCTATATGCTGATGAATCCATATGCATATCTAAAGCACGGACGTTACCCTGAAGTCTAGTCTTGTTTACCTACCTGCTTCTTTAATACACTCATTTAGATAGTCACAAGTGTCATGAACTCTACAGTGCTAAATTCAATTCCTGATCTCCCTCTCCCAGCTTAACCCTGAATCCTTTTTCCTTCCATTGTTCCTATCTCACTGCAACGCCATATCCCCATCGCTCAGTTTCTGCCTTTGGCAGCGATCTATAGTTCTCTGTCTGTCATCCATTCCATTAATAAAACACCTTCCATTCTACCTACAGAGTAGATTCAGATGCTGACCAGGTATCACCACCTCTTCTCCCACTGCCCTACATAGCCACCCTCTACATTCCCCTGGACTATTGTGATCAACCTCTGAACTGGTTTCTCTAAGTCTACCCCAATGGCCCTACAGTGTGTCCTCAAAAGTGCAGTGAGTGATCCTTGTAAAATATTCTGTATCATATCAGTTTGCAGACCACACCTCTATGGCTCCCATCATACTCAGGGTAATCCTGAAAGCCTTTCAATGACTGTAAGACCTCACAGTCCAGTCCTCCAATACCTCCCCAAGTTCGATCACTTAGATTTGCCTCCTTGCTTTTCCTCCAGAACACTAATTATGCTCTCATCTCAAGGCCTTGATCTCACACTTGTATCTCTTCTGGCAGACATACTTCTGGCCATTACATAAATGTTTCTGTGAAATTTTACCTTCCGACCCTTCATTCCCTTTACCAATTTTATCTATACCATGTGATTTATGATATATTTTTTCTTATTTATTTGCTCCTTTTCTCTTCCACTCACTACAATGTAAACTACATAAAAACAGTTTTGTCTGTTTTGCCTGATTGATATATATATATTATTTGCATAGAATAGACTTGATTTCAGGTGTCTGAATGTAAGCATCACCTTAGCTGTGTTGATGAAACAACCAATTTATACATACATATATGTCTATGTATACATTTAGACATACATTTTATATATGCATATGTATAAAATTTATACATATGCGTATATATAAAATATGTAAAATAGATAAAAATATAAAAATATTTAAGTATAAAATGTTCATAAAATATGTATGTGCAATTTTATATGTATATGTATAAATTGGTTAAATCTCAACAGTGATAAATATGTGTGTATATGTGTATATGTGAGTCTATACATATATATATCCACAAAATGTTTTTCAAGTGTCTACTGCTGATCACCAATATTTCGTTGGGCAAATAACCATGAGTTCCCTCACAGGCAGGCAGCAAAGACTCCAGCTAAGAAGAGTTTATTATTTTACATCACTCTCTTTGGGTCAAGAGTTATCACACTTGTAGGGTCTGGTCCATAAAAAGTCACTCATCTGGAATTATAGGAGGCAGAAGAAAGGTAAAGGAGGCCTTTTTTCTTCCACTTCTGCTAGTATTACTTGTGCTTTTGTTTTAAAAGCCTAGATATCAAGTTTGGTTAATTTAGGTGGCCTCTTGCAGTTTGGGAAATAGAAGAAAGCTCAGTGTGCTGGGGAGAATCAGAGGAGACGCCTCTAGCATCAGGTGATCACCAAAGAACCCAGAACATTTCCCGCTGGTATTCTACTGCAAGAGACGGGCTGTTAACCCATGCCCATGTTCAGGCTTCCTATGCCTTTGGGCACATGTGGGGACAGGGACAGCTAATGAAAATGGCATCAAGCCGGTTGGTGGGTCAGCAAGTTGGCTGGCAGGGTGGAGGCCATCCAAGCAGCTCCCAGCCACACCCAGCTGGGGTTTACCAGAATTGAGTCAGCCAGGACAGCAGGGAGAACGAGGGCCTGGGCAGCACCTGTTTAGTGATTGCAATAACTATAGCTAGTCTGGGTGTATTTCAACAGCTGGTTCAGATGATTATTAGCCTAGGTCATAGGGATCATAGTAGATAACAGTATGGACAGTATGCATCCTGGGCCTTCTCTCCTGCAACAGCTCACAAATAGTGACAAGAGGACTGCATTGGTAGGCATGAGAGCTAGTGCACATCCAGCCTGGCATCCTGAATCTCAAGGCCCAAGACATGCTAGCACTCATTAAAATCCATGTGGCTGAAAGGAATGAAACAGAGAATGAGTGAGATTTGTGTGGGGCTTGGACTCTCCTTCCAATGAGATTCCTGGTAGAAGTCTAATGAGCCACACTCCTGCTTTACTCTCTTCTGTCTTGGTTGCTCCAAGCGGCACAGCCTGCATCAATATAAGTCCCCTGGAGGGCTCATCCTGGGTAGAAATCTGACTTTAGACAAGAAACAGGTCCTGTGTAGACTGAATGAAACGTGGACTCACACCATTTCCTGCTGGTTTAGGAATTAATGAGCTAAAATGGAATTCTGAAGGCTCATCCTATATTTTTCTTCTGAATCACAGCATGCTCCCTTTGATGCTTATGAGAGATTCCCAGATAAGATATTTATGATGGGGTCTGAATATTGGTGATTTTTAAAAATAATTGAAGAATAGAAGATAGTAAACAACAACAACAAAAAAATCACGACTTGGATAGTGCTCCTTGTCATTGACTTGCTTCAGGCACACGCCATACCCTTACAGTTATTTGGAAAATACCTGGTCTCAGAGGATTTTGTTCCATTTTCAAAGGAGGCTGCACGATCTTTCCTATCCTTAAAAAATAAATGAATACAAACAACAGAGTTTGACTTTCCAAAACACTACCTTAACTGATAAATGCCCACTTTTCTAATGGTGTTGACTTTACCACTCATAACTCTAAACCTATCTCCCTATAGCTTACTGTCTTTCACCTAGAATCTTAAAAAATAGTAAAGTGAAATAAATTTTAAAAACATTTATTATTTATCAGCTCTGTGTCTAGAGGAAAATAATATATGCATATATCTTCCTGAACATGAGTTTTTCAGATGGGAAAATAACTTACCTATTATCTTTCAAGGTCATTTTAAGAGTTAAATAAAACATTAAATGTTAAATTACTTGTGACCTCCAACATATTGAGCAAGAAAACATATTGGACTTTCATCCCCAAGGTGATAGGAAATGCGCATAGTTACAAGTAAAGGTGGGAAAATTATGAACTTCAGTGTGGCGGTAAAGCTAATAGATAGGCAGCAATTGTAGGAGTATGGGCAAGAAATGGTAAACTGTGAGCTGGTCACCAGCAATACGAATGCAGTGTACGTGTCTGAGATGATAGCTGCCCTTGACTGTCAGCAAGTCTCAATTACCCAAATCCCCAGCCTTTCTCTTCAGGGTGATGTTTCTTTTAGGGTGATGTTCTCCAGCATGCAAGGGGAGAGAGGTGCAGCAGTGTGACATGTGACATTTCACTCTCATAAGGTGTTCCTCGTAAATGCATCACAACAGCTGCAATGCCCTGTAATGACATTAAAATGACTCCAAATCCTAAATTGTTTCCTTCCACATTTAGGAATCTTCTCCTAGACATTTTCTGGAGATCCCACAGGGTTTTCTAATATTGCATTTGCTTGTCTCCACTGTCAGACACTGGTTGAGAAGAGCCAGAGGGCTTTTCACACTAAATATAGTCTTTTAAAAAATCCATGACACTTGACAAATTGGTTAAAATTAAAGTCCTTTCTATATTTTAGGGGAGAATATTTAGTCGGTTACATATTGTAGCCTAAACAAATGCTTCAAGACCTTGAGTTGGGCGTAGGGAAAGAAATCATTCTCGTCTCTTCTACATTTAATAACAGGTTACAGAGCTGGCAAGTAAAAGATGGCAAATCTGAGAGAAACCACATAATGAGAATGAACTAACCCATGCGACATAATGAATTGTGCTGAGAGCTTCCTCCAGGAAGGACACATGGCAAAGCAATGGCAATCATTGCTATGAACAACTTGGTTTCTGACTTTGCTTCCCCAGACAAGAGGAGAGGCTGTTAGCAAGGCTGCCGTCGATGCCATTTATAATCTCAGTACTCAGGCCTGCTGCCACTTCCCCACTTTTTCCATAATCCCAGCATGTTCCATTTGTCATTCTTCACAATTATTATTTGATGTCATGAATTTTGGCACATTACAGAGAAAACCTCTATTCCTGCTCTGCATTGTCTTATGAGTGAAGGTTGCAGCTCTCTTACTTTTTGTTGTCAGATTTAGTTGATTAAACGTAACATTATTTTAACAACCTGTGACAGGTGACATGGAGAGGATTTATAGAACATATCCTGGGAATCCATCCTCCATCCTTAAAAATGGTGCCTGGTATGAGGCTATTAGTCAACAACATGGTGGAAGTACTAGCAGCAGCACTTACAATGTAGTAACTTAATTTATGATATTCTTAATGCAGCAGAATTATTTTAGAAGATAGATTATCATGTTATTTTTATCAATATTGCTAATGTTCTGATGTGCATTGTTCATCTTTGGATGCCAGTATTCTAGAAAATAGCTGCAAGCAAGTGAGTCCAGAAAAAGAGATAACTATCTTGGGTTATAAAAATCTCACCTTCCCAATCCTGAGAGTAACCAGTGACATGTCCTCTAGAAGATGGTACAAAGCTTTAAAGTGTAACCCCTGCTTTTTTGCCAATGTTCTAATTAAAATGAAGGAAGATTTATGACCTTAAGGTATTTAAAATGACTCAAGTGGCATTTTTCATAAGGTAAAGCAATAATGACAAGAAAATCAAACAATGGATGTTTAAATACACAGTGAGCCCTGTGCCTGGAGGAAAGGCTGGACCATGCCTCATACATTCTCGTCAGTTACACGTCCACCTCTGCAGCCGAATGCATAAACCCTGGGATTACCAAGATTAACCTTTCTCTTCATCCCAGTTACCAGCAGTTAGGTTGACAAGAAAATTGAGAAACCCATCCTTTCGAAAGGCCTTTGCATTTTGCTCTTCTATTCTCTCCTCAAGTTTCTTCATTTATGAAGAAGGCAGTCAGTTCTGTCAATCCTTACAATTGGGGGTGGTGAATGTAATTCATTAATCAAAATTGTTTCCATTGCAACTTTAAAGACTCCTTTTGAGGGAGTTTACTTGGTATGTTCAACAGCAGATCGATTAATCAATTTTCGTCTCCTGCTATTCTATGATTTATGATTTGTTTTTCTAATGCATTTTGAATTCTAGGTCTCATCAGCTAAATTATATTTTTGGATCCCAACAAAGCATTAAATTACATGTTAAGAATAAAACTGCTTTCTCCTTTAATCATATTATGACTCATGGTTCTTTTATTTTGTTTTGTTTTTGAGGAGTGGGTGGTGGGAACAAAATGAAAAGAGCCAAAATGTTCACCTTCCTGAGAATCCCTTACATTGGAAGCATACCATTTTCTTTGTATCTGAAACAGAGCAGATATCAGGGCTTTATGTGCACACCAGGTGGAGAGGTTTGTAATCGACAGGAGAGGGGCTCAGACACTGTTCTCCTACCTTGTTATGGTCTCATAGCAAGCTCTCAGAGGAAGCCTATGTATTTGGCTGGCTCTGCCTCCTTACATGGAGGCTATGTGGGCAAATTACAGGCAGAGGTGTTCTCTTGCAAACCCTCAACATCTACACAGATCTACTGTAAAGCAGATGCCTGAGTTAATTAAGAATAAAAGGTATCCATGACTCTATAGAATGGAACTCGCCCTGTTTCTGACAGGTTTGTTCCAGTAGATTTGTTTGGTAATTTTGCCTTGCATGGCTCTGATGGCTCATTGTGGCCCCTTTAGTGCATTTTTTCTTTTATTCAGGTATGTTTAAATCTGTTTAAATTAATTTTCTAAAATTTGGAATAAATTTTTTGAGGAAAGGTAAAAACAGATCCTTACGATCAGCTCCTGGTTTGTTCCTCAGATGTATCTGCCTGAGCAACATTAGAGATGAGAGGCTGCAGTGCATATTCAGAGTTTTCCATTTTGCTTTTTCTCCATGTATTGCTCACTGGTTTGTCCTCAGCAGTTAAATATCTCAGCCATTGGAACTATCACCTTGACCTCCACCTGACCTGCTTCCCATGCCATCAGCATGATAATTAAACTGAAGCCATCACATAACATCATTTACCCATTTTCCATCTTCCCTCAAGAAGATTCCCCATATAGGACCATATAATATGTTATTTGATTATATATGATTACATATGATCTCAGAATTTCATTTTGAGCATCCATACCGTGGGATACTCTCTTATAGCAATTATTATACTAGCGAGAGGCTCAAGATAAAACATACGGTACATGAAAAATATAATACTTTGAGGTGTGTTTGCACATAGAGAGACTCCCTACCAAGCCTGGAGTACAGAGTACACAATGATAGTGCAACAACCTGGAACTCATAGTGGCCGAGCTGTAGTCACACCTGAGACCAGAGAGATGATGGAATGGAGCAGCTGCTGGAACCCAGCAGGAGAGCCACTGCCGTGATTAATTTTATGTGTCAACTGGGCTGGGCCGTGGTACCCAGTTTTTTATCACACACCAATCCAAATGTCACTATGAAGCAGTTGTTCCAATGAAATTAACATTTAAAGCAGTAGCTTTGGGTAAAGCAGATGACCCTTCATAATGTGGGTGCTCCTCCAATCAGCTGAAGGCCTTAAAAGTAAAGACTGAGGCTCCCCAAGGCAAAGAAATTCTGCCTCCACATAGCCTTCAGATGTGAGACTGCAAGATCAAGTTTCCCTAGGCCGCCAGCCTGCCAGCCTGCCCTGCAGATTTCAGACCTGAACACCCCCACATTCACGTACACCAATTCCTTACAATGAATTAGTCTCTCTCTTCCTCTTCTCTCTCTGCTTATATAATATATACTATATTATCTATATCATTATATAAGTATGTTATATATTAATGTATTATATATAATAAGATAATATATTAATAACATTAAATTACATATAAACACAATGATATATAAAACATTAATATATTACATATTATCAATTATAAAATATGCAATTTATATAATATAGCACATACTTTTATATTTTATTACATTTTACATTATATATAACAACAATATGTACATTGTACATACCCTATTATATATGGTAAATATATATATATATATATTTGTGTGTATGTGTGTGTACCTATTTCTTCTGTCTTTCTGGAGACCCTGACTGATACAGTCCTGATAATGAATCTCTTCCTTAAGAAGAGCAGTGACCTTCAGTCTCAGATAGCCCTGGTAGCGCAGGTGAAGGGACTCAGGTAACCTCCTCAGGAGGAAGCCAGGCTTGTGAATACTCTGGCCTCTCTCTACTCCCTCCTTAAATTCCTGGTAGAGCTTGCCATTGACTAAACTCAATGAGGAAGAGAGGCAGCCTTCAGTTCATACATCTCAGCTTCCCAGGGTGACCAGGGGAGAAATGGGTAAAAAGAATCTAGGGGGAAGTCTATGGTCGGGGCAACACTATCACTTGTTCTCTACCCTTCACTTGGTCAGCTCTGAACCTCACTGGTAGACTTGAGAAGAAAAACCTGGACACATTTGGTCTCCCTTTATTCCCTAGGGAAGGCAGCATTTGGGGAGCAAGTGCCCTCTGCTCCTTATGCCAGAATCTGCCATATGCACTGAATTGGCACATCCTTAATAATATTAACACAACCTTAACAATACCAGTGGGGGTATGTTCATTTCCCTTGCCACTCACTTGGCTTATTTCTCTATTTATTTACAACTTGTATAGGAAAAAGGAGTCCTGTTAGTAATGATAATAATAATGGCAATAATGAGATATTGGTCATTTTGTTCTGCTAATTATTATTCAAATGTTGTTTATGTAATTATTCTACAGCTATATGTGGTCACCTTATTTCCATTTGACTAATGACAGCTTGAAACTTGCACTGTGGTGGTGATTTCCCTTGAATATCAATTAAAACCCATCACTTTCTAATTTCAAAGTCAAGCTTTTCCCAATAATACAGCATTCCCTCAACTTATAACACAAAAGCAAAGTCAAGGAAATAAAATAAGTTATATTTAGAAACTGTAGCCTTGACTAGGGATTCCTAAATTGAATCAAGTACATTCTACTATTGATATAGTTTGGTCCTGTGTCCCCACCCAAATCTCATCTTATAGCTCCCATAATTCCCACATGTCGTTGGAGTGACCTGGTGGGAAATAATTGAATTATAGGGGTAGGTCTTTCCCATGCTGTTCTCTTGCTGGTAAATCCCATGAGATCTGATAGTTTTAAAAATGGGAGATTCCCTGCACACACTCTTTTCTCTTGTTTGCCCCCATGTGAGATGTGCCTTTCACCTTCTGCCATGATTATGAGGTCTCCCCAACCACATGGAACTGTAAGTCCAGTAAACCTGTTTCTTTTGCAAATTGCCCAGTCTCAGGTATGATTTGTCAGCAGCATGAAAACAAATAATACAAATATGTTCCTTTACATACAAATTATACAAAAAATGTAACCTAAATTTTCCATGGAGACTACAGTGACAGCATCTGATGAGCTGAGTACTGAAGACAGAACTAGGTCTATACTGTGTTCACATTTTATCTAAATTCCAGTGAAATAATAATGAGTCATTTATTACCTTCACATGCAGTTTTTCAGAAGGAAAATAGTGGCATCTCAGAAACATGTGAAAACTGAGGGGACATGCTGAACTCAGTGCAAACTGACCACACAAGATTGATTTTTACATGGGGCCTGTCTGTACATTCCTCTCCAACTCCTATTTTCTTCACCTGGGGTAAAGCATGCCTCACAATCATGGCAGAAGGTGAAAGGCACATCTCACATGGTGGCAAACAAGAGAAGAGAGAGCTTGTGCAGGGAAACTCTTGTTTTTAAAACTATTAGATCTCATGAGACCCATTCACTACCACAAAAACAGCATGGGAAAGACCCACTGCCATGATTCAATGATCTCTGTGGTAAGGTAACTATAGAGGACTATGCCACGCCCTGGATGAATTTCTGATGATGTGTTTAAACTGATTTCCATGAATGTTTTGACCAAATCCCCAAAAGGATGGGTGGCACTGTTCAGATGGAAATGCTGTGATATAAGGGACACAGGAAGGACATCTTTGGAAGAAGCCCAGCCCTCTGCAGAATTGCCAGATTTAGGAGGAGTAGGCACAAAATGCCCAGAAAAATCTGAATTTTAGGTCAACAACAAATAGCGTTTTGATGTCAGTATGTTTAATGCTATATGCAACTGAAAATCATTTGTTATTCATCTAAAATCCAAATGTAACAAGCATCTTGTATTTTCTCTGGAGACTCCAGTTCTGTGACAATGGCAAAATAATGATGATCTCTCTTTAAATGAAAATAATCATCAGCCTGTTAGAGGGCAGCTTCACATGAGCTTATGGCTTCCGGAGATCTGCAATGCAACGATGACTCACTAGTCAGAATAAGACCTTGGCCCCAGTCTGTTTAACTATGGGTCCCAGTTGGAGCATGGGTTCATACTGTGGTTTTTTTCTCAGTCCCAGATTGCAAAATTCCCATATCAGCTCTCTGGCCGTGGGGATGAAGGTTGTTGTGATAAGGAGAGCCAAATGGAAGCCCTCTGCCACATCACAATAAGAAAGCAAAAGCAAAAGCAAAACTGCATCCCTGGAGAATGTCCAGAAATTAGTGTTGCCTTAAAGACTCATTCCCACCACATCCTCATTTACTGGATTAGCCACTATAAACCCTACGTGTGTGGTGAAGGATGACTGTGGATGATCTTAAACTGAACCAGGGACTGATGATCATGAAGGCTGTCTTATTGGATATGTCTACAGGAGAAACCAACAATCCGCCCCCATCATGCACACACACACTTGGCAGGGCTATTGGCCTAGAAAGTCTTGTCAGGAAGGGAATTCAAAAGCAAGTTTCAATTACGTAGCAGGGACAAAAAAGTGGCTTCATTGTTTTGCTTCAAGACTGTGACCACCATCCTGCTGGTTCCTAAAATATAGCTCAGAGCGACTTTGGTTAGCTTCACATCCCATATCATTTATTTCTAGCTTACTATATTCTAGACATTATTCTACCTTGATCCAGTGAATAGGGAGCAATAAACTCTGGACACTGTAATAAGCTTGCTGGAGGTGTGAGATTAACCCTACAAAATTTTAGGGTTTGTCATACTGTTACATTTCTAGAGGGACAGTGTATTAGGATATCTATTCCAACCAAATGGGAGGCGGGTGACTTTACCTTGTATCCTCCACAAAATACAAAGTTGCAGCAAACTTGGGGAGGGTTTGAGGTGTGTTTCTTCCACTCACTTGCCCTGGGAAGCAGTAGCCTAGTGGTTTTGAATGAGAAAAGGAACAACATCAAAGAACTTCTGGGCGACTGGGCCTGGTGGCTCATGTCTGTAATCCCAGCACTCTGGGAGGCTGAGGTGGGTGGATCACCTGAGGTCAGGAGTTCAAGACCAGCCTGACCAATATGGTGAAACCCCACCTCTACTAAAAATACAAAAATTAGCCGGGTGCACCATAATCCCAGTTACTCTGGAGGCTGAGGCAGGAGAATTGCTTGAACTCAGTAGGCGGAGGTTGCAGTGAGCCGAAATCAGGCCGCTGCACTCCAGCCTGGGCTACCGAGCAAGACTCCGTCTCAAAAAAAAAAAAAAAAAAAAAAAAAAAAAGAACTTCTGGGCAAGTCTAGGCAGCTGCACAATGTGCCCCAGGACTTAGGCCTTGGGACCTGGCAGGACTGTTAGTGTTAGCAGTGTCTGGAGCAGACACAAATGCTGTTTGGAGTCTGAAAAATGGCAACAGGAGAAAGTGCAGAGCACAAGGATTATGGAGTCAGGCTCTGATGTCCTAATTCTCTAATTGAAAACCAGCTCCTGACTTCTAACTGGACCTTGGTAGAGACTGACCGTGGACCCCAAAATACCGCAGGACCCAAACTGTCCACCATACAATGGGTGTGGCTGAAGTGACAAACTGTACAAGTGGATGTTCAGAGCAGCATGCCCTATGACGTCACATTTAAAAGGCGTGTATCTGAGAGCAGTCCAAGGCAGGTCCTGAAGAAGGAATAATCTGCATGAGGAGGCAGGAGGCACCCAAGCGTCCTGCTTCTCTGCTTTGCCGCTCCATGGGGCACCCACTCTGTGTCCTCAAAGGAGTTCCCTACAGCAGGCACAAGTAGGGGAAAAGGCACAGAGCTGTTTCCCCATGCTGGAAGGCAGCCAGGCCAGCAGCCATGCTTTCAACCCCACCCCGTGGTAGAAGGAAGTCTACTCAGTGGACAGGATTTGGGGCTGCAAATTCAGTGGTTCACTTTTTGTGGAAGGATATGTTAATTGATATTAATTACCAGAGGAAGATTGAATTGCTGTTAAGCTAAGTTTTAAATCTAGTAGAACGCCTTCTAATACTTCCTTACCTAATCATAATTTTGATAGAAAACTACAGCCATCTAAGAATTAATGCAGCAGGGACTCAGCAAGTGGTTAACTTTGGACCCAGAACTTACCTTTGTCTGAGAGGAAATTTCCACTACATGCTATCTCCGTTCTACAGGAAAAACACTGGACTCTTTGCTGCTTTCTTTTAACATTGATAAGTATGCAAAGTGGCAGCAGGTTTAGTTGGAATGGCCTCTTTCCCTAACATATTCAAGACCAGTTAGTTTCTGTCTCTTCAAGGCATGTATTTCTGGCATCCAAGTTCTCAGCTATTAACAAAGCATGATGACTTCCTTGGGGGACAGAGTGCTGTGTCACAGGACTCTTGCTATAGATTTGTCTAGGGAATCTAGGGAATTGCCATGCAACAGTCTAGGGCAAAGACATCTACATACTAAGGAATGCTTCTCAACACTACAAGATTAAGCAACCCAGAAATAAGTAGAAACCCTCCCCTGTCATGTGGACAGGCCCTGGGAATCCCAAGTTAGTATTTCTTTCCTTGCTGTAACCACATGATGGAGTTTGAGTTGGCTGTACAGTCAACACCAGCCTATTTAGCCTGGGCAGAAGAGAACTTTAGTTGGTGCTCTGCAGTTTAAAAAGAGTAAATATTCTCTTCTGGATATATATCCAAAGGAAATGACATCAGTTTTTTGAAATGATATTTCCACCCCGATGTTTCTTGCGGCATTATTCACAAAAGCCAAGACATGGAATCAACCTAAGTGTCCATCAATGGATGAATGGATCAAAAAATGTGGTCCAATGGAATACGATTCCACCTTATAAAAGAAGGAAACCCTGTCATTTGAGACAACGTGGATGGACATGGAGGACATTAGGTTAAGTGAAATAAACCAGGAACAGAAAGACACATCCTGCATGATCTCATGCATATGTGGAATCTAAACAGTTGAATTCATAGGATCAGAAAGTAGAATGGTGGTTGTGAGGAACAGGGGGTTACCAAGGGTAGGGGTTAGGGAAATGTTAGCCAAGATACACAGTTTCAGTTAGATAGGAAGAGGAAGCTCTGGAGATCTATTGTACAGCATGGTAACTACAGTTAACAATAGTGTACCGTTTACTGGAAAATTGCTAAAAGAGTAGGTCATAAATGTTTGCACCACACCAAAATGATAAGTAAGTGAGGTGATGTATATGTTTATTAGTTATATTTAGTCATTTTGCATATACTTATATGAAGATATCCTGTTGTATATCATAAATATATACAATTTTAATTTGTGAATTGGACCTTAATAAAGCTGAGGAAAAACAGTAAATATTCTGTTCCTTGATATGCATGAGGCTAGTATAAGACAGTATCTTCAGTCTATAACTGAGACATCACTTCTGATGTGCCTGCTTAGGTAAGACTCCATCTGCACCGGAAGTCTTACTTCTGAGGCTGCCCGCATCTGCAGAACCCAACCCAGTAAGGGCTCTGACTGGAAGCCACAGCACAAAGACGTCCAAGAGCTTGCAGAGCCAAGATGGCTGCGAAGCCAGAATGTTGTAGGCACTCACACAGCCTGCATTAAATAAGAAAAATGCTTCCGATCTACACCTTTGCAGAAGCCCCTAAAACTAGGCTTGTTTGCTGAGGTCTGAAGCTTATCTCTTATACACATTTGATTCAACAGAGGATTTGCAACCACATCACTAAAGAACAGCCACGTGTCTTTGAGCAAAGCTGTAGTCTGGTATCAGGGTCATTTGACTATGTCTTTGGGCTTGAGATCTTGTACCTAAACTAAAATGGAGAAATGTTAGCCAAGTCCAATATTAGCCTCCCCAATCCCCCAGTGTGAAAATATCCTGCCCATACACTAAGTCAAAGACACAATCCCCTGAGATCAGCAGAAATCTCAGTAATTCCATGTATTATTTTGACTCCTCTACACTCTATTGTATTCCTTGATTCTCCTGGTGCATATAACAGGTATACACCAGGGGTTTTTGAGGGGCTAAATAAGTAACACATCTCATTTGCATCTGTATTCTGAAAAAATTCAGTAATAAAACTGTTGACTGCCTGATGGGCAAAATAAAACTGTTCTCATATTCTTTGCCTCCTTTCGCTTTCCCTAGTTATTTTCTGAAATTAGATACTCCACCAGTGAAATGGTTCTCAATTTCTCTTGATATTTGATGATTCCAAAACTTGTATCCTCTCTCTCCTGAACATATCCACTGTCTTAGTCTGCTTTGTGTTGCTGTAACAGAATACCTGAGACTGGGTAATTTATAAAGAAGAAGGTGACTGGACATGGTGGATCACGCCTGCAATCCCAACACTTCGGGAGCAGAGGCAGGTGGAGCACCTGAGGTCAGAAGTTCCAGACCAGCCTGGCCAACATGGTGAAACCCCGTCTCTACTAAAAATACAAGAATTATCCAGGCCTAGTGGCGGGCACCTGCAATCCCAGCTACTCAGGAGCCTGAGGCAGGAGAATTGCTTGAACCTGGGAGGCAGAGGTTTCAGTGAGTGGAGATTGCACCATCGCACTCCAGACTGGGCAACAGAGCAAGACTCCATCTCAAAAAAAAAAAAAGTTATTTAGTTAGAAATTCTGCAGGTTGGCCACCAGCATTGGCTCAGCCTTTTGTGAGGACCTCAGACTGCTTTCACTCACTGCAAAAAGCAGAAGAAGAGCAGACACCTGAAAAACAACAACATCACATAGCAAGAGGGAAAGCGAGAGAGAAAAACTGAGGAAGGGAGATTCTTTTTACAGCCCACTCTTGCGGGAATTAATCCATTCCAGCAAGACTGTGAACCCATACGCCCCTAAGGGAAGGCAATCTATTCATGAAGAATCCATCCCCATGAACCAAACACCTTCTACTGGGCCACACCTCTCAACACTGCCACATTGGGGATCCAATTTCAACATGAGTTTTGATGGGGTCAAACCGGGTATAAACCACAGCATTCGTTCATTGAAAATATTTAAGACAGACCTATATACACGAACAGCTAAGTGTTAGGAATACAGAGTAAGCACAATTAGGAGAAAGCACTACCTTCATGGGACTTGCATTTTAATGGGGAAGATACAGATAAAAAGGAAATAGGTAATTGCATAAAATACTAACAAGACATTTTGTCTAGAGAGATAGACAGTAGAGATTTGGACTGATGAATGCTGAGGAATATTTAACTATAAGTAGAACATCAGTGTAGCCCCACTCAGACTGTGACATCTCATCAGCAACACGATGAACCACGTGTGGCTACTGGAGTTTTTCAATCCCAATATATTGGCTATGAGAATGCTCCTCATAGCTGTCATAGGTAATGACAGTCCTACCTGGTGTGCTTGAGGCAGGATGAGAACACAGGTGTGCCTGGAGGAGGGGTGAGGAGGACAGAGGGAGGACAAGACAGGGACAACAGGGGAAGGTCACATCAGGCCTCCTTGGCTTTTACTCTGAGTGACATGTGGAGCTATTGGATCCTGCTGCAGAGAAGATCGACAAGCTGACACATTTTCAAAAGAACATTTTGGCTCCTAGGTGAAAAAGAAACTGTACGGTCAGGTTGGAAGCCAGGGTTCCAATTAAATGATTCTTGCAATAATCGAGAAAGAAATGATCATGGCTAGTGGCAGTAGAAATGGTGAGATATCATTGGATGGAATTTGTACTCAGAAGCATAGGGAAGATTATAGTGTTGCCTATGCTCACCTGCAGGCATTGACACATAGACAGTGGTGTGTGCAGTCATGGAATGCTCTTGTTCAGGCTCTCAGATGCATAATGCTGGACCATGATGCTACATACACATGCTCCACTAGAGAACCACAGCCCAGCACGGTCTCCAACTCCCTCTATACTCTATATAATTTATGGACACTAAATAACTGTCAGCACTGTGCTAGTCCAAAATTATTGCAGCTTTAAATAACAAATTTATATGTAAATATAGATAAAAACATTAGCTTACATATCTATTGTGGTAGGACCCTCCATATAGTGTGAGTTAGTTCAGTTTTGTCCTTTGATAAATTTAATTGCATACATTTTCCTTTAGCTTGATATGTAAACATATTTCTCAAATAATTGCATCAATTTTTCAAATCCCAATGTATTGGATTTGATTCTTTTCCTAATTTTGCCCATCATAAAAGCAACTATTTCCTTACAGAATCTGCCTAAATTCCCCACTCCATGAAGTCAGTTTGTATTTTTCATCTTTCCTGATGTCAGCATCTCTCATTACCTATCAACAGAAAGCTACATTTACTTGAAGCTTATCCCTCCATCATACAATTAATTAAGAAGTTAATTAATAGCAGTCATATTGTTGGCCTCTGTGACACTTCATTAAACACTTCCTTCCTAAAGACACTGTCATTTATTTCAGTTGTTATTAATGGTCTCCCAACTTCAGTTCTTTTTAATGTCAAAACTCATATTTAACCCATATTGAATTAATTTTGCAGGTGAAACTTCATTGAAAGATTATTGTATTAATTATTGACCTAAAGCATTGTATTACCTTCTGATATGTGGGCTGAGTTTGTTTTTGACTACCTTCAAATTCCAGACACATGAATGACAGTTCAAAATTTGCCAGGCACTTTCTTTCTTAGCTATTATTATATATTTTATAATTTTTTATTTAATGCAATGAGCAAACTCCCCTTCAGTTATGATAGGTTTAGTGGAAATTCCCACTACCTCCTTGACTTTATAGAAACTTGATTGCTAGGTATACCACCTCTATATACTTCTCTTTATACTATACTTGTATATAATATTGTATATACATTTAAATATTGTTTATCTTTCATTGGCTTCCTTTTCCTATCTCTTGAAATTTGGGGCAAAATTTTCCTTGTTCCCTATTGCTTCTTCTAGCAAATACATGTTTCTCCTTATTCGTTAATTCATTACTACACTAAGACTTACACTTGCCTACTACTCCATTTCCCCTGCTGTAGATCAACGGCCCTAAATGAATCACCTCCTGTATTAGTCTGTTTGCACATTGCTATAATGAACTACTTGTGACTAGATAATTTATAAATAAAAGAGGTTTAATTGGTTCATGGTTCCATAGGCTGTACAGAAAGCATAGCTGGGGAGGCCTCAGGAAACATTCAATCAAGGTGGAAAGCAAAAAGGAAGCAGACACATTTTCATGTGGTGGATGAGAAGAGAGAGAGAGAAGGGGGAAGTTCTGCACACTTTTAAAAAACCAGATCTCATAGGAACTCACTATCATGAGAACAGAAAAGAGGAAATGTGCCTCTGTGATCCAATCACTTCCCACCAGGCCCCACCTTTAACACTGGGTACTATAATTCAACATGAGATTTGAGTGGGAACACAAATCCAAACTATATTATTCTGCCTCTGGCCCTTCCTAAATCTCATGTTCTTCTTACATTGCAAAATACAATCCTCCCTTTTCAACAGTCCCCCAAGTCTTATTTCAACATTAACTCAAATGTCCAGAGCCCAAAGTCTCATCTGAGACAAGACAAGGCAAGTCGCTTCTGCCTATGAGCCTGTAAAATCAAAAGCAAGTTAGTTACTTCCTAGATACAATGGAGCACAGGTATTGAATCAATACATCCATTCCAAGAGGGAGAAATCAGTCAAAACAAAGGGCTACAGACTCCATGCAAGTCCAAACTCCATCAGAGCAGTTATTAAGAAAGCTCCCAAAGAATCTTTTTTTACTTCTTGTCTTACATCCAGGTCACATTGATGCAAGAGGTGGGCTCCCAAGGCTTGGCCATTTCCACCCCTGTGGTTTGGCAGAATACAGTTCCCTCAGCTACTTTCATGTGCTGGTGTTGAGTGCTTGTGACTTTTCCAGGTACTTGTGGCTTTTAAGCTGTTGGTGATCGACCATTCTGGGGTCTGGAGAGTGGTGGCCCTCTTTGCCCTCTTCTCAGAACTCTACTAGGTAGTGCCCCAATGGGGACACTGTATTGGGGCTCTGATCCCACATTTCCCTTTTCGCACTGCCCTGGCAGAGGATCTGCATGAAGGCTTCAGCCCTGCAACAAACTTCTGTCTGGACATCTAGGTGTTTCCACACATCCTCTGAAATCTAGGCAGATCTATCATTCTGAGGTCTGAAGGATAGTGGCCCTCTTCACAGATCCACTAGGCAGTGCCCCAGTGTGGACTCTGTGTGGGAGCTCCAATCCCACATTTTCCTTCTGCACTCCCCTAGTAGAGGTGCCCATGAGGGCTCTGCCCCTGCAGCAGATTTCTGCCTGGATATCCATGTATTTCCATAGAACCTCCAAAATATAGGTGGAGGCTCCCAAACCTCAACTCTTGCCCTCCGCACACATACAGGCTTAACACCACATGGAAGCCACCAAGGCTTACAGCTTGCATCCTGTGGAGCAGCAGTCTGAGATGTATCTCAGGCCCTTTTAGTCATGGTTGGAGCTGGAGCAGCTGGGACAGAGAGAACAGTGACCTGAGGTTGTGCAGGGCAGCAGGGCAGCAGGGCCCTTGGTCCAGCCCACAAAATCATTCTTCCCTCCTATGCCTCTGGGACTGCAATGGGAGGGGCTGCTATGAAGGTCTCTGAAACCCCTTTTGTTGTGGCTGTTAACATTTGATTCTGTTCTCAAAGTGCTGTAAAGAACTACTCAAGACTGGGGAATTTTTAGAGGACTGCCCAAGACTGGGTAATTATAGAGGAAAGAGGTTTAATTGATTCACAGTTCTACATGGGTGGGGAGGCCTCAGGAAACATACAAAAATGATAGAAGGTGAAGTAAACACATCCTTCTTCACATGGTGACTGGAGACAGAAGTTCAGCGCAAAAGGGGGAAAAGCCCCTTATAAAACCATCAGATCTCATGAGAACTCACTCACTATCATGAGAACAGTATAGGGGGAGCATGCCTATGATTTAATTACCTCCCATGAGGTTCCTTCAGCAACACAAGGAGATATTTGGATTGCAATTCAAGATAAGATTTGGGTGGTGACACAGAGCCAGACCATATCAGGCTCCTCTTTACTTATGCGAATTTCTTCAGCCAGCTTGAATTCCTTGTAAGAAAATGAGTTTTTCTTTTCCACCACACAGTAAGGCTGTAAATTTTCTAAACTTTTATGTGCTGCTTTCCTTTTAAATATAAGTCCCACTTTCAGATCATCTCTTTGCTTACACATATGATCATATGCTGTTAGAAGCAGTCAGGCCACATCTTGACTGCTTTGCTGCCCTAGGAATTTTTCTGCAAGATAACCAAAATCATCACTCTCAAGTTCAAAGATCCACAGATCTCTAACTGTGAGATCTGTGATGTTGAAGGATGATGCCTCCAACTTCTTTGTTAACACATAACAAAAGTGACCTTTGCTGCAGTTCCCAATAGGTTCCTCTTCTCCATCTGAGACCACTTCAGCCTGTACCTCATTGTCCATATCACTATGACCATTTGCTCACAACAATTTAACAAGTCGCCATGAAGTTCCAAACTTTCCCTCATTTTCCTGTCTTCTTCTGAGCCCTCCAAACTGTTCCAACCTCTGCCTGTTACCCAGTTCCAAAGCTGCTTCCACATTTTCAGGTATCTTTACAGGAATGCCCCACTCCCAATACCTATTTTCTGTTCTCACATTGCTCTAAAGAACTACCTAAGACTGGGTAATTTACAAAGAAAAGAGGTTTAATTAACTTATGGTTCCCCAGGCTGTACAGGAAACACTGCTAGAGTGGCCTCCAGAAACTTTCACTTTTGGTGGAAGGTGAAGGGAAAGCAGGTACATCTTCACATGGCACAGCAGGAGAGAAAGAGAGAAGGGAGAGGTGCTGCACACTTTAAGCAACTAGATCTCATGAGAACTCACTATCAGTAGAACAGCAAGGGGGATATCCAACCCCATAAGCACTTGCTCATGGGGGCTTGTTCTGTCTCCTGCTGCTCTTAGAATCAGGTTGCCATATGAAAAAAATAGCCCTAGCCTGCTGGAGGTATGTGGCCCCCAGCATAGTTGTAACAGCTTATTACACAGTCAAACATGTAAGTAGGGCTACTACCTCTTTCACCCCAATTAATTGACTTTCCAGACAGTTGTATGTGCACATTGACTCCAGGTAAGACTAACAGAAGAACAGCCTAGAGAAGCCCAGCCCAATTTACTTACCCACCGAATTATGAACTAATAAAATAGTTGGTAGTTGTTCTGAGCACCAAGTTTTCCCACTCATCTGCTAATGGCCAGGTTTCATATTTTAATGGAAAACAGAGGCAACAAATGAAAACTACCTTTTCTCCCTAGATCAAAATAAGTACAATCCCTGGGGTCTGTAGCACCCTCTTCTGTGTGTCAAAATGGAGATAAGCATAATTGCTCATCTAAAAATTTGCTTCTCTGTGAATTCTATGCATCCTTTCCTCTATTGCCTCCTCTCAATCTTCACATTTTTGGTTAAACGAAACCTTTCTTCTATATCACCATGGTCTCATCTTCTACTTGACACATTCTGGAATCTTATACATGCATAGTTAGTACCCACTTCCTTAAATAACATTCCTGCCTTTATCCTTCTTGCCCTTGTACCTACTACCCATTTTTTGTTAATCTTTAGAGTAACCTCCTTTAAAGTGCTGTCCCAAGTAATCTTGGAACTTTCTGATTCACTGATTTCTTAAAGCACCACAACTGGCTTCTTTTCCACCACATAACCAAAACTGCTTGTTTTTATATCACCAACAACTGTGCTGGCAGGTCTACAGCACAGTCCATTGTGTTCATTTACCAAAACTGCAGCTTCAGTGTAGTGGACACGTGCTCTTTTCCACAACAGCAACTCTGTTGGTTTCTCCTGGATTCACTCTAAGCTCCCTGCATCTTGATCAATCTCTTCTTCTGGCTACTGCGTCCCACTGCTAAATGTTGCACATTCTGAAGCCCAACCCAGTGCCTCCATCCGCTTTCTCTTTTTACTCTCTCCGTAGGTTTTCTTGTCCATTTTCTTGACTTGATTAGCAGCTTGTGTTGGTGTCCTGATTTCTCTCTCTCATGTATGTTCAACTTCTACTTAACACATCCTCTTGGATGTCCATGGGCATATAAAAATAGCATGTCCAAAACATAATTCCTCCATCCTACTCTCAATCCTAACCCATTCTCATCACTGCCTTCTCTAATTCAGTTCTCAGAAAATCAAAGTCCGATCTGCTAAGCCAGTGAAGCACAAAACAGAGACATAATCCTTCATGTCTTTTTTCTCTTACTTCACAGTCAATTCTTCAAGTTCAGTCATTTCATAAGATTAAGAATATTTCATTTTGTTAGTTATGTAAATCCATCTACTATCAAATTTTCCAAATGCACCACCATCTCTCAGTGAATTGCCACAATAACCTTACTGGACTGAGTTTCCTCTGTGTCTTTCTCAAATCTACTCTCCACATAGACAACACAGCAAGTGCAATTGTTTTAATTAATAAATTGAACAGTTATGCTTCTACTTAAATTCTTCAAGGGACATCATTATATTAATAAAACCCAAAGTGATTATTGAGACTTAGAGATATTTCTTTGTTATCTGACTCTTGATGAAACCCACAACTTCATCTCATATCAGTTCTCACCTGGCGGTCTTCTCCTATGTGGCCTGGTTTCAGATGCATCTCCTCTCCCGTTTCTTCTTCATCCATTTCTTTATCTTTGGAAGATTCCTTCTCGTCCTTTAGTCTTCAGCTTGCAGGCCATGTTATCAGAGAGCTCTTTAGCCACTTTAGACCCTTCATTACCTCTTATAGACACTCTTTTTGGAGGGAATATATATTCCATAGGTTATCATTAAATATTTGTGCTTTGTTTTGGTATGCTTTTTGTTGCCGATCACTCTCACAGGGTGCAAACTTCATAAGACCACTTACTGTGTTTCTATAATCTACCATTGCATTTTCAGTGCAGAGTGCAGTGCCTGGCATATCACAGGTAGTCATAAAATAACTGTTCAATGAGTGAAGAAAACTATTGTAATTATAGCTTTAGAGATGTGAAGGCTAAAATTTAGAAAACATAAGAAATACCATGTGCTAGCAACATTCTTTACATTTATCTTATTTAATTTTCATAGTAATTTTAGGGAGTTGTGTGGTTAATCCCTTCTAAAGATGTAGGCCTATTATTCAATGCTTGCCTTGGGGAGAGCCGGCATAGTCCCCACCACTTTACATATGTTCTCTCAGTTTTTTATGACCTGGGCTTGGCTATTCTCATTTTACAGAAATAGCCTCAAGGAGGTCACGTTAATTATTGAAGTATATCCTCAGTGACAAAATGGCACAATCAAACTTGAAATATACTCAAGCTCTTATCCACGACTTACGCAGCCTCCCATTCATAGAAACCTCCTGAGACCCTACATCTGTTTCCTAGAATTGTTGTAACAAATTACCATAATCTGAGTGGCTTAAAAGAACAAAAAGGTTTTCTTTTACAGTTCTGGAGGCTAGAGGTCCAAAATCAAGGTGCTGGCAGGGTCATGCTCCCTCTGTAGACTTCTAGGAAGAATCCTTACTTGCTTCTTCCAGCTTCTGGTGGCTTCACGAGTTTCCTGGTTTGCAGCAGTGTCACTTTGTTCTCTGCCTCCATCCCCCCTTGGCTGTCTTCTGCCTGTATTCTCCAAAACATTTCTCTCTTTACAAGGACACCAGTCATTGGATTTAGAGTCTAATCTAAAATGACCTCATATTAACTTGATTGCATCTGCAAATAACCTATTTCTAAATGAAGTCATAATCACAGATGCCAGAGGTTAGGAATTCAACATATCTTTTTAGAGGGACACAATTCAACTTAGAACAGAACCCTCAACAACAGAAAGGATCCAGGAATGCAGACAGTGCTCTAACCTGAAAACTTCTTTCAGCAGGAGTTTCTTTGACCTCTGTAGATCCCTGTCAGACCAGGCAGGACTCAGGACTCACAGGCAAGTCCCAAATGCCATTAATTCCTAACATTCTCAACATCCAGACCAAAGGCAGCCCTGGTACAAATGTGGAAAATGTTTACTTAATGACAGAAACACAAGATTCAAGCAGGATCATCCCCACTTCTCCAGTTGCTATTCTTGGGATAGTACTTGAAATATCAATACTTATGAATTCTCACTGATACACCCTAATACAGGAGTCCCCAACCCCGGGGCCGCACAGCAGGAGGTGAGAAGCCGGCAAGTGAGATATACTGCCTGAGCTCCGCCTCCTGGCAGATCAACAGAGGCATTAGATGCTCATAGGAGTGTGAACCCTATTGTAAACTGCTCATGTAAGGGATCTAGGTTGTGTGCTCCTTATGAGAATCTAATGCCTGATGATATGAGATGGAGTAGTTTCATCTGGAAACCATCTTTCCATCCCCACTAGTCCGTGGAATAATTGGCTTCCATGAAACTGGTCCCTGGTTCCAAAATGGTTGGGGACCATTGCTCTAATAGCAAGATAAGCAGATTGAGATAAAGGCATGCAGATCAGGAAAAATTTAGCATAGAATTCTTCAAAATCAGAGCACAGAAAAACCCTGGAAACACTCAGGACCTCAGAAGGGGAAAAATGGCCAAGCTCCACTCCTATCATGTGAGTGAAAGAATCCCAAACCTACATCACCCTTTCACAGGAAAAGGATATCCAACAAGGAGATGGAGTCACCTGAGGCAAACACTTCTCTAAATTGCCAAAAGGAAGTTCAAACACTATTTTTCTTTTCTTTTCTTTTTTGAAATGGCATACCACTCTTGTCGCCCAGGCTAGAGTGCAGAGGCCTTATGCCGGCTCACTGCAACCTCCGCCTCCTGGGTTCAAGCAACTCTCCTGCCTCAGCCTCCTGAGTAGCTGGGACTACAGGCACCCGCCACCACACCTGGCTAATTTTTGTACTTTTTAGCAGAGGCAGGGTTTTACCATGTTGGCCAGGCTGGTCTCAAACTCCTGACCTCAGGGGATCAGCCCACCTCGGCCTCCCAGAGTGCTGCGATTACAGGCGTGAGCCACCGCGCCCGGCTTCAAACACTATTTTTCTAACAAATTATGAAGGCAGGGGAGCCCTCACCCATCTGCCCATTTGTGACAAATATTAGGCCATTAAGATGGTGCGTAGCTGTCATACTGCAGTTGGGAGAAGAACAGGCCTGAGCAAAATGAGAAGAGAACAAATTAAAGTACGTAAAATGTCTAAAAGGAGCTGCCAACATGAAGCATGAACAAGATGAAAAGAAACAGCTTTGTAATTATGCACATATATTACGGCCAAAAGGAAAGCAGCTTAGCAGGCACACAACAATTAAACAATCCATTCTGTACTCCCTCTATATATACTCTGAGTGAAAGAAAAAGATGCGTAATAAGTCCTTTTTAATTTAGGAATCCTGAAGAAGACATGACTTCAATAAGAACAAAGACAAAAAGGTGAAATAGTTTAAGAAAATTAAAAGGGAGACCAAAAGGGATTTCTTAAGAAAATAATTTGAGGACCAAGGCAAATCATGAGTTAGAAAAAACTCAGAAACATTAAACAATACACTAGACAAAGCTTAAAATTGAAATGCTCTCGTAGCTTGAATTAATTCCATTAAATAAAATACATAAAGCAAAAAAAAAGAAAAAAGAAAATATAGGGAGAGGGTATTTTAAGTGGAGGGATATTCAACATAAGTTTAATGACATTATATGGATTCAATTCAATATCAGTTTAAACCCTGAAGCAAAGAAACCAGTAAATGGAAGGTAAAATATTTTTTAAAGTATAAAAAGATATTTTTTTCTAAAACAAAGAAATTACGAAATCTAAAAATCAAACAAGTCTCATCTATCCCCAGAACGAAAACAATTCAATACTCAATATTGTGAATTGGTGACCAAACTTCAAGAATAAGCACAGAGTTGTTCAGGTTTACAGAAATAACTTTCACAGGAAGAAGATACTCAGACCGAGCTGAGACTTTCCAAGGCAGTTTTGGATCCATTGAAAACATACCTCCCTTCATAATGTGTGGTGTGTGAGTGCTACTAGAGGAGATCACAGAGTATGTGGACTGTTGCCATTATCAATCTTCCATCGGCAACATCAACTGAGCCTGGCTCCTCTTTCTTTTTTTTTTTTTTTTTAATTTATTTATTATTATTATACTTTAAGTTGTAGGGTACATGTGCATAACGTGCAGGTTTGTTACATATGTATACTTGTGCCATGTTGCTGTGCTGCACCCATCAACTCGTCATTTACATCAGGTATAACTCCCAATGCAATCCCTCCCCGCTCCCCACTCCCCATGATAGGTCCCGGAGTGTGATGTTCCCCTTCCTGAGTCCGAGTGATCTCATTGTTCAGTTCCCACCTATGAGTGAGAACATGCGGTGTTTGGTTTTCTGTTCTTGTGATAGTTTGCTAAGAATGATGGATTCCAGCTGCATCCAAGTCCCTACAAAGGACTCAAACTCATCCTTTTTTATGGCTGCATAGTATTCCATGGTGTATATGTGCCACATTTTCTTAATCCAATCTGTCACTATGGCTCCTCTTTCTTTATCTCGATGCCTTAACATGCAATTTCTTTGCTAACCCTGCTTTCTCTTCTTGGAAGTCTACCTCATATTTATTTTCGTAATTTAATTCAAGGGTCATAACTCTATAAAAACTCTTTTCATCCTTTTGGTTGGTATCACTTTTATTCATTGTATCCTACTGAACTGATACATAATTGTATCATCTAGCATTAGTTTTTACTACGAAGGGCACATTTTTGTTTGAAAATCTAGCCTGTCCTACTGTCATCTGCAGACCTAAGGGTAGGGGCTGTTTGGTGTTCTTTGATTCCCCAGGCCTGTCATTGTGGAGGCCACCTGCAGGAAGTCTTTAGGTATTTGTTGAATTGAGTGAATTGACTGAGATAAAGGTAAGCTAAGTAGCCAGATCACAAATCTAATGTGTGAAAAATCCCACGTTCCAAGTTAGGCTTCTCAGACTGTAAAGTAAGGGTTCCTTACACTGTGCTGTGATCTCACTGAAAGAAACGTATTTCTTAATATTTGTGGTTTCTTGTCCAAATACAGTTCAAATACAAGCGTTAGGGAAAAATTGAAACCAAAAGGCATGAGGAGGCATGAATCTTACTCTAGTGCAGAGTGGTTCAAGACCTTCCCTGGGCAACAGCGTCTGTGCCAGGCACAATCCACTCTACGTACAAAGGTGATTTTCATTTTCCTTTCTGAAGACGATAGATTCAGGGGGGCAAAAAGGTATATGTTCACACACTTTTCAATGTCTTTTTGTTTAGGGAACTCACAGATGTTTTATTGCTCATAACTGGCAAAAAAAAACCCAAAAAAGCAATTCAAGGAAAGCTTATATCAATATCCTTTGAGTTATAAGCCATGAGATTTAAATCTCTGATGAAAACAAAAATAAGCTCTGAGGGATAGACACTAGAATGTTAGGAATATTTGTTCAACAAAGATTTACTGTTTGAGGAGGTAAAACATGAACTCAAAATAAAAAGGGAGAAAATTCAAGAAATATTGAGTATCTAATCACAATGCAGGAAGAAAGAACTATGGATTATTTGATAATTGTTTCTGATTTATAAAAATTAGGTGATAGTTCATCTTTGCCTTTTCTAATGTTTTATTTTAAAAATATTTGGTGAATATCTTACATCTTTCATTTGTTTCCTTTTATTTTTTCTCCTCCCACAAAGTCTTTCTATTATCAAATATTCTGGCCAGCTACACAATAATCAAATTGATCTTTGCTCTGTTGCACAGAGTAGAAAAGCCTGATGCTACTATTGAAACAATTGTTTTTAAACAATTCTTGTTTATTATCCAATTTACCCTGATATTGGATGCATAATGGGATTGTGAGGCATAGAGATTTATCCAAAAATGTATTTTTTCACTCCAGACATTGATAGTCTCATGCCTTAGGAGACAGTGTTTTAAAGAGGGTTTCAGCAAACCTAGGTTCAAAGCTTGATTTCACCAGATGCTTTTTCTATGATATCACAAGTGTTTCTAAACACGTGAGCTCTGATTTCTACAACGTTTTTAAAGCGTTATCTCCCACACAGCGTTGTCGTGCAGATTAAGTGAGATGCAGACAGGTGGATGAATAGTCAAAACAAGACACACACTGGACTTCTAGGTTAAGTTTGAGTGCAAGTGTATAAGGTAAACGTGTGAGTAATTAGAGGCAGCAAGCTGTTAACTCGTTCTTCACCCAGCCCCTTATGGACTGTGTCTTAGTAAATTTATATATGTATTCAATATATTACAGATTCATTCATCTTTAAAATACAGCTATCATTAGTACTCTCAGGATCAAATCAGAAGCACAAAAGTTTGAATACAATAGATGTTCCCCAATCACTGCTTGTATCTCTATTCATTCAAAATCTTTAATTCCCTTACAGTTGACATGTGAGCAATGCATTATTTAGGCCTTTCAGAAAGATTTAATTTTTATTGCATCTGATTAATGATATGTACCTTTCATAGTCCTGTGCATATTTATAAAATAAAGACTTCTTTATATCAAAATTCAAGATAGGAATTTTTTGAAGACAAAAATAATGACTTTGAGGAAACAAATGAGATTTTTGAGGCTGAATTTATTAATAATGGTGGAATATCTCTCACAAAATACATGCTCCATAAATAGTTGTTGAAAAAATGAATACTAAATAAATATATGCATTCAAATTTTACATTTAAATTTTTTGGGGGGAAAGGGTCAGAAAACTGGTGAATAATCATTTTATTCCTCAATTATTAGTAAGTCATCTAAGCTGAACCTAAGCTTCCAGCTGCCGACGTCGGAAGGTAGCTTCACATAAAGAGAAGGAGACCAAGGTCATTCTGATGAGACAAATTTCTATGCTCACCATTAACTGAGCTAACAGAATATGGTCTTACAAGTACTTGACCGTCAGCCCCATTACTTGTTTCTGAATTCCTCAACAACAGGAAATATGATCATGTCCATGACCTGTGAGATATCTGGAACATACTCAAGTGATGTTGTTGTAGCAATTGGTGAAATAATGCAACATAAGGAAGTGCATGAACTGTTAATTAAATACATATTATGATCCTGTGCAGGTTGGTCTTAGCTGCTCAAGCAAGGCCAAGAAGTGTTTCTGTATGCATTGAATACACTCTTCTGCCTAGAGAGTGGCTTTTTAATGACCACTCTCATTGTAAAGACATGTATAACTAACAGCATGGTACTGGTACCAAAACAGAGATATAGACCAATGGAACAGCACAACCCTCAGAAATAATACCACATATCTACAGCTATCTGATCTTTGACAAACCTGACATAAACAAGAAATGGAGAAAGGATTCCCTATTTAATAATTGGTGCTGGGAAAATTGGCTAGCCATAAGCAGAAAGCTGAAACTGGATCCTTTCCTTACTCCTTATACGAAAATTAATTCAAGATGGATTACAGACTTAAATGTTAGACCTAATACCATAAAAACCCTAGAAGAAAACCTAGGTGATACCATTCAGGACATAGGCATGGGTAAGGACTTCATGTCTAAAACACCAAAAGCAACGTCAACAAAAGCCAAAGTTGACAAATGAGATCTAATTAAACTAAAGAGCTTCTACACAGCAAAAGAAACTACCATCAGAGTGAACAGGCAACCTACAGAATGGGAGAAAATTTTTGCAATCTACTCATCTGACAAATGGCTAATATCCAGAACCTACAAAGAACTCAAACAAATTTTCAAGAAAAAAACAAACAACCCCATCAAAAAAAGGGCAAAGGATATGAACAGACATTTCTCAAAAGAAGACATTCATACAGCCAACAGACACATGAAAAAAATGCTCATCATCACTGGCCATTAGAGAAATGCAAATCAAAACCACAATGAGATAACATCTCACACCAGTTAGAATGGCAATCATTAAAAAGTCAGGAAATAACAGGCCCTGGAGAGGATGTGGAGAAATAGGAACACTTTTACACTGTTGGTGGGATTGTAAACTGGTTCAACCATTGTGCAAAACAGTATGGCGATTCCTCAAGGATCTAGAACTAGAAATACCATATGATCCAGCCATCCCATTACTGGGTATATACCCAAAGGATTATAAATCATGCTGCTATAAAGACACATGCACACGTATGTTTATTGCGACACTATTCACAATAGCAAAGACTTGGAATCAACCCAAATGTCCATCAGTGACAGACTGGATTAAGAAAATGTGGCACATATACATCATGGAATACTATGCAGCCATAAAAAAGGATGAGTTCGTGTCCTTTGTAGGGACATGGGTGCAGCTGGAAACCATCATTCTCAGCAAACTTTTGCAAGAACAGAAAACCAAACACCGCATGTTCTCACTCATAGGTGGTAATTGAACAATGAGATCACTTGAACATGGGAAGGGGAACATCACGGGGGCCTATTATGGGGAGGGGGGAGGGGGGGAGGGATGGCATTGGGAATTATAACTGATGTAAATGACGAGTTGATGGGTGCTGATGAGTTGATGGGTGCAGCACACCAACATGGCACATGTATACATATGTAACAAACTGGCACATTGTACACATGTACCCTAAAACTTAAAGTATAATAAATAAATAAATAAATAAGTAAATAAAAAGACATGTGTAACTTATATTCTACATTTACTTTTAAATAAAAAGAAGGTAGCCTTTTATGCTTGACCATTTAGAAAAGGTAAAGGAAAAGACACTTGTGATTGTATCCCTGTTTTCCTAGGGGATAGTTATTTTACTTAATTCCAAGGTAGTAATATTTCAGTTAATTACAAATTTCTGAAGTTTATTGAAGTGAGATTTTTACAAAGTAGATTTTAAGCATCTAACTTAAGTAAAAAAAAAAAAATTGTCTTTTAAATTCCATCATAGATAGCCCTTTCTCCATACTTTCATTTCTCTGATTGAAATTTAAAGTCTAGATCTTTTATACATGTTGATTATGAATATATCAAAGAACTTGAAAAGGACTACGTTTTTATGTGACAAAAATCTGGGCTTGATTGGTATCACACAACCATTGAAAATTAAATTTAGTTAGAGTGCTACTGCTTTCTTTAATGAGCTCTATGTTTTATTAATTTTGTTTTGATATGCTTTATTCATGAAATAACCTATAGGGTTGATTGACCAAATTAAGTGTTTCTAATGAGGACTGTGATATAAATTTCTACCTTATTCATTTAAAAACAATTCTTTGAAGACCAGTAATATGCCCAGATAAAAATATCCTCTTACCACGCTTCTCTAGTAGTTAAGGATGGCTATGGATACTGTTGCTGACTAATAAAGTAAAATAGAAGCTGAAGGGATGCCACAACTTCAGTTTTGGTCTTGAAATTACTTTACTGATTTAGAGGATTTTACAGTGGATATCAGTGAGAACCTCAAATTAATTCCTAATGTAAATTTTAATTTTAAAGAGGTTTTGTGATGATTGTAGAGTCAAATGCAGTAGTGAGAAGTAATAAACAGAGACTGTGTGTACTCTGAGGCAGCTTATCCCAGTAGCAACATCTTGCATCCCTATAATAAAATATCACAGTCAGAAAATTAACAGTGATACAGTCCACCTACCTTCTTCTGGTTTCACCAGTTTTACATGTATTTATTTGTGTATCTTTGTGTGTATGTGTGTGTATTTCATTCTATGCAAATTTATCACTTGTAGATGTGTGACCAACCAACACAGTCAAGATACAAAATAATTACATTTCGGATATTTCCCATGCTGTGATTGTATAGTCTCAGCCACTTCCCTCCCTTTCTACCTGCCTAGCCACTGACCATCATTAAACTGTCTTCCAACCCTATAATTGTTTTGCTTTAAGAATGCAATGTAAATGGAGTGATATAGCATATAAACTTCTGATTTCTGATATTGTCTTTTTTTCATTTTTTTTTTTTTTTTTTTTTTTTTTTTTTTTTTGAGTAGTCTCACTCTGTTGCCAGGCAGGAGTGATGTAGTGCAATCTAGGCTCACTGCAACCTCCACCTCCTGGGTTCAAGCGATTCTCCTGCCTCAGCCTCCCGAGCAGCTGGGACTACAGGGGCACACCACAATGCCCGGCTAATTTTTTGTATTTTTTAGTAGAGATGACGTTTCACCACGTTGGCCAGGGTGGTCTCGGTCTCTTGATCTCATGATCAGCCAACCTCGGCCTCACAAAGTGCTGGGATTACAGGCGTGAGCGACCGCACCCAGTCGATATTGTCTGTTTTTGCTCAGAGTAATGCCTTTGAGTTGCTGTATATATCAATAGCCCACCCTTATCATTGCTGAGCAGCATTCCATGGTATAGGTGTACCACAGTTTAACTGTTCACTACTTGAAGGGGATTTTGTTTGTGTCCAGTATGGCTATTAAAAATAAATCTGCCACAAGCATTTGCATATATGTTTCCTGTGGGAAGATAAGTTTTCATTTCTCTGGTATAAATGTTTAACTGTGCAATCACTAGGTGAGAGGGTCAGTGCATGTTTAGGTTTGTAAAAAAAAAAAAGAAGGCAAAATATTTTCCAGAGGAATTGTACCATGTTATATCCCAACAAGCAATGTATGAGTGACCCTGTCTCTCCACCTCCTGAACAGCATGTGGTGTTAGACTATTAGTCATTCTGATGGGTATATAATCATTTCTCAATGTGGTTTGAACTTGCATTTCTCTAATAGCTAATGATAATAAACGTGCTTTCCTGCGCTTATTTGCCATCTGCATATCCTTTTGGTGAAATGTTACCATGTTCCTTGCCCATTTCCTAACTGAATTGTTTTTGATGCAGAATGATGAGTGTTCTTAATGTATTCTAGATACTATTTCTTTGTTATTTATGTGGTTTTCAAATACTTTCTCACAATCTGTATTGTGTCTTTGTATCCTTATATGCTTTCTCAGAACAAGCATTTTTTTTTAATGAAGCCAAATTGACCATTTATTCCTCTTATGGATAATGCTTTGGTGTCAAGTCTAAAAACTTCTCATCTAAGACTAGAAAAATTCCCAAATATTTTCTCTATTATCTTCTAAAAGTTTTATAGTTTTATTTTTCTCATTGAAGTCCATAATCTCTTTTGAGTTAAGGGTTTTTTGTTTTGTTTTGTTTTTTATGTTGTTAGGTTTAAGTCATGGTTCATTGTTTTGCCTGTGGGTATCCAAACCCTCCAGCATCATTTGTAGATAGGGCAATCCTGCATCTTTGTCAAAAATCAATTTGACCCATTTGTGGGAGCCTATCTGAGTTCACTGCTTTGTTACATTGATTTATATGCTTTTTTCTACACAAATAATACATTTTCTTGATTACTGTAACTTTATGTTCACCCTTAACATGCAGTAGAATGATTTGTCCTACTGTCCCATGTAATCTTTTTTCTTTCTTTTTTTTTTGTAAGACAGGGTCTCCCTTTTATCACGCAGGTTGGAGTGCAGTGGCACAGTCTCAGCTCACTGCAACCTCCACCTCCTGGGCTCAAGCAATTCTCTCATATCAGCCTCCCAAGTAGCTGAGACACCAACATGTTCCACCATGCCCAGCTAATTTTTGTATTTTTTGTAGAGATGGGGTTTTATCATGTTGCCTAGGCTGGTCTTGAACCTGCAGACTCAAGTAATCCACCCATGTTGGCCTCCCAAAGTGTTGGGACTACAGGTGTGAGCCACCATGCCTGGCCTCACTTCACTCTTCCATGTCAGCATTTTTTATAGCTATAGAGAATGTGTGTATCTCCAAGTAAATTTTAGAATAAGTGTGTCTATAAAATTCTTACTAAGATTTTGATAGTAATTGTATTAAACTTAAAGAGCAATTTGGAGAGAATTGGCACTTGTACTATGCTGAGTTATCCACTCCATGAAAATGGTATCCCTTATCACTTATTTATGTATTCTCTAATTTGTGTCATTGGTGTTTTATAATTTGTAGTATATAGATAGTGCAAATGGCATCACAGATTTAAACCTATTTATTTTGTTTTCTTAGGAGCTATTATAAAATGGTATTGTCTTCTGATTTCAGTCAACACATGTTTACTATTAATATATAATACTGTGATTACTTTGCATGTGTTGTTTGTAGCCAGTAATGACCAATTCTTTTATTAGTTCTAGAATTTTTTTGCTAGAGCTTTTGAAGTTTTTTATGTAGCAATCTTGTTATCTACAAATGACAACAATTTTATTTCTTCCTTTCCAATCTACATGACTTTTATTTAATTTTTGTTCTTGCTTTAACATGCTGGCAAGAATTTCAGTACTATGTGGAAAGACTGATAACAGCATATATCCTTTTCTTATTCCCAATATTAGGGGAAAACATTCAGTCTTTCATTATTAAATCATATTATTACAGATTTTTTAGATGTTCTTTATTTTGTTAATGAAATCCATTTTTTCTAGTGTATTTTAAGTTTTTATTTTACTTTATTTCATTATAGTCGGGTTTGGATTTTGCAAAAACTTTTGACCTTAATAGATATGTTTATGTAATCTTTCTTTTTTAGCCTATTGACAAAAATATTCAGATTATCATTTTTATCTTGGGCAATTTTTGATAGTTTGCAGTTTTAAGGAGTTGGTCAATTTTTACTAAGCTGACAAATTTATGATAAAAAGGTATTTATAGTATCCTCATTTTTTATGAAAGTGGGATCTGTAGTGATGTCTCATAATCCTGATAATGGTGCTTTGTGTGTTTACCTTTATATTTGCTAGTCTTGCTAGAGTTGTATCAATTTTATTGCAAAAATAGTTTTTATACTACTTTCTCAATTGTTTTCCTGTATTTTAAAGAATTTTGTTGATTCTCTAACCTTTAGTGTTTCTTTTCTCCTTTGTGCTTTACAATGGTTTATTTTACTTTTTTTTTTTTTTCTGTTTCCTCACCATAAAAATTTAGATGATTGCTTTGAGACCTTTCCTCTTTTTAATATAAGCACTTAGTGCTATAAAAAATCCCTCTCACTACTGCTTTGGCCGCTTCTCTTATATTTGATATAATTTATTTTCATTTTCATTAAGTTCTATATTGCTTTAAAATCCCTTGATTTTTTTTTTTAACCCATGGATTATTTGGATGTCTGTCAGTTAATTCCAAGTCATTGGGTCTTATTGTTTATTTTCTTTTATTATTGATTCCTACATTGTTGATTCCATTGTAGTCAGATAATATATTCTGTGTGATTTCTAGTCTTTTGAATTCTGTTTTGTGGAGAAAGGTATGGTCTTGCTTGGTAAATGTTCCATGGGCTTTTGAAAAAAACATGTGTACTTGCTGTGATGGTCTGTTCTATATGTGTATTAATATCATGTTGACTGACTATATTGCTAAAGGGTTCTATATCCCTGCTGATTTTCTGTTCATTAGTTCCTCTAAATGCTGTGAAGCCCCTAACTCTTACTGCAGATGTGTTTACTTCTCCTTTTATCTTTTAGTTTATGTCCATCTTTCTATTGGGCACTCCAGATACTACTATGTGAGAGTGTTGTGTGCCCACTATTCTATGGGACCAGGGCCTGGGGTGAAAAATCAGCTTTCCATTTGGTCACACAAAAACTTTGGCAGGGGCAGTTTTTATTCCATTGGTACTTGGTTTGAGTTAATCAGATATTGCCAAAACAAACAAAATCTGTATTTTAGTCTACTATTCCCGTCCTTTTGCTAGAGGGACAGGCTTTTGTGGAACAGTTTTTGTATACGCCTTCTGGCTGTTTCAGTTTGGAGGCTTTTGTTGCACCTACCTGGGATATAGGAGAAGCAATGAGGAAACCCAGGAACTCAATGCCAGGACATTTTCTCAAGTCCCAAGACCTTCAGGTAGCTTACCTTCTTCTTCCTGCTTTTCTGTCTTCCTGTGGCAGCTTACTGCATTGTGTTCAGGGCTTTTTATTCATTAGAGGGAAGACTGGGGAGGAATAGAGCTACTCCATCTTGGCCTGAAAAATTATGTTTTTAATCTGTCTGGCTTAATTTTGTTTTTTATAGGTTAGGAGATAAGATGTAACTGGCATATGAAACTCTGTAATTCTGCACCTGTTTGACTTGCTCTATCCCAAGCTTGTCCAACCCATGGCCTGCAGGCCACATGCAGCCCAGGAGGGCTTTGAATGCAGCCCAACACAAATTCGTCAACGTTCTTAAAACATTATGAGATTTTTTTGTGATTTTTTAAAACCTCATCAGCTATTGTTAGTGTTAGTGTATTTTATGTGTGACCCAAAACAATTCTTCTTCTAATGTGACCCAGGGAAGCCAAAAGATTGAACCACCCCTGCTGTATCCCTTCTCAGTCCTTCCTATAAACCAGTCACCCCTTCTTTGAGCTTGTGTATTACAATTTCTTTTCAATTGCAGTTTGTTGTAATCAACTCTTACCACGTATGTTCTGTTTGTTCAACCTCTATTTAACATTACAGATTAATTGAATACATTATTAGCCTTCCAAGATATCCCAGGCAAGAGTTTTAGCAAATGTTTCCCACTGAAGAAAAGGGTCACCATCCAAAGCCAACTTCTAAATTAATCGGATAACAAATAATTCCCAAAAGTCTGTGTCTGAGAACCACACAAACTATATCTTTCTGTTATCATATAGCCAGCACCACCATCAGGGAACTCTGCTTCATGTCACCTTCCTTTTAGACCCAGGCTGATGCACTAACCACCCTCTTGAAAGTCCCCTTTCTTATAAATGAAAACATGCAGTGTTTGGTTTTCTGTTCCTGATTTAGTTTGCTGAGAATGTTGGCTTCCAGCTTCATCCATGTACCTGCAAAGGACAAGAACTCATTCTTTTTATGGCTGCATAGTATTCCATGGAGTATATGTGCCACATTGAACAATGAGAATACATGGATACAGAGAGGGGAACATCACAAACTGGGGCCTGTCGAGGGGTGGGGGACAAGGGGAGGGAGAGCATTCAGACAAATACCTAATGCATATGGGGCTTAAAACCTAGACGACAGGCTGATGGGTGCAGCAAACCACCATGGCGTGTATATACCTATGTAACAAACCTGCACGCTCTGCACATGTATCCCAGAACTTAAAGTAAAAAAAAAAAAAAAAGGTCCCCTTTCTTATTGTGACGGAGGGAAAAGGAGTACATGGTGAAACACGTACTGACTTTTATGGCTTTAATCCAGAAGAAACACATGTTACATCTCCTCATATTTCCTCGGTCACACGAAGTTTGAGTGGAGAAGTTCAATCCTACCACATGTTTGTCAGTGGAAAAAAAAGTTACTATGAAAAGGCTTAGTGATTTGACTTCCACAGTAATGTTTCAGAAAAGGTTTCCACGATCCAGAAATGTATTTTAAGCTATATGCAGTATGCAAATGAGATTGGAGGGTTGTTATCTTTGGGGCCAGAATGACTTTGTACTGTGGATGGGAAGAATAGTAGTTGTAGGCATTGGCTGATCCAAGGGTTGAGGTAGGCTTAACACTGCTTGTTTGAAAATAAGTATTTTTCTCTGGTTTCTTATTACACAAAATTTTAATTTGGGTTAGAGACCTAATGTCCTAGTTAATAATAATGGGGAGATTATGTATGCTGGTATTAGATGGTGCTGCTTTCAGAATCATCATTGTTATATTGATGAAAAGGGTCTAATAAGCCTATCAAGCAACCATTGATTTTCCCATATGCTTCTTTTGACTGGCAATGTAACAATCATATGTGACTATGAAGATAAAAATAATAATCTGCAATGCATAGTAGATCAGAAACATAGAAGATCCTAGGTACATAATAGTGTTGCAGAGGCATACATTTAATCCTGTACTGCCAAAATTGAGACTTTTATTGACATATGAAAGAAATAAAAATCTAAATGATTAAGCCATCTTCTCTTAATTTCAGTAGCATGCACCTAATACAATGTAAGTTTAACTGATACAACAATTCAGAGGCATCTCTATCTAATATTTAGTCAATCCAACAATATATATAAATAGATAGACTCTATTTATCTATCTATCTATGTATCCATCTATCTACCTATCTATTGAAAGACACAAAGAGACAGAGACAGAGATTATGTAACTTGTCCGAAATCAACATCTAGGACATGGCATATCTAAGAAACAGATATTTCAGTTCAAGTCTATAAAGCTATAAGTTATGTTATTCTATAAGTTAAATGCTTTCTGTGGTTTTATTTTCAAATATTTGCTTTCTATTTTCCTGTGAAAAATTTTCCTAAAGTACTTGAAATGTTATAGAAATACATGAAGTACAGACAAGCTCTTCATTATCTCTAACCCCTCAATGTTTCCTCATAGTTTCTAACAGCTAAATATTAAATTTTAAAGAGTATGTGAATGCAACATCTAAAATGGGAACTATTCCCCAAATAAATGCCATTAAACATTAGAATCAATGAGAATGTTTAAGCCTCTTATTTATGCCTACTACTGTGCTAGATGGAGGGTAAATTGTCATGAAAGAATACAGACATAATAACTCATTTTAAACAGCAACAATTTATCTAATCTTATAAATTTTCTACATAAACAGTCATATCATTGGCAAATAATGGCAGTTGTTTTTAAATTATTTTATCTCTCATTTCTTTTCTTTGCCTTGCTGAATAAAAGAAATGGGAAAGATAGGTTTTTTATATGATTGACCATTTAAAAGAACATTTTAAATGTTTTTCCATTAAATATTGTGATTATTACAGGTATTTTTTGCACACTGTTTATTCACTAAAGAAGTGTCTAGCTATTTCTATGTTGCTAAGTGTATGTGCTTTTTTCTTTAATTTATAAAATTTATTTCATAGTAGTTTTAGGTTCACAGCAAAATTGAATGGAAAGTGCATGTTCATAGCTTCCTCTATTATTATTTCAATTATTTCTTCTGCCTACTTTGGATTTAACTTGCTCTTCTTTTACTAGTTTTAGATCTTTCTTCTTTATGCATGCATTTCATGTTATAAATTTTCCTCTAAGAACTGCTTTTGCTACATTCTACAAAGTTTGTCAAGTTCTACTTTCATTTTGACTTATTTCAAAATATTTCTTCTTTAACCCATGTGTTACTTAGATGTGTACTCTTTAATAATCAAGTATTTGGGGATTTTCCCACTATCTTTCTGTTAGAACTTCTAGCTTAATTTCACTGTGGTCTGAGAGCAGACACTTTATGTTGAGCCATCTTCTGTGGCCAGGAACATGGCAGTCTATTTGTGAATGTTCTGTGTGAGCTTAAAGAAGAGATGTGTAATCTACGGTTGTTGGACGAAATCATTTATAGATGTCAATCATAACCAGTTGATTGACGGCGATGTGGAATTTAAATATTTCTTTATTGATTTTCTGCCTCTGGATCTGTACATTTCTGAGAGAAGGATGTTGAAGTCTCCAGCTATGACAGTTGATTCATCCATTTCGCATTGCAATTCTATTACCTTTTGTCTCTTGTATTTGGATGCTGTTGTTAGGCATATACACATTAAGAATTTTATGTCGTCTTGGAGTATTTACCCCTTTATTATTTTATAATGTCCCTGTTTATACTTAATAGGTAATATTCCTTGCTGTGAAATCTTCTATGTTTGAAATTAATATAGCTACTTTCACTTTCTTTTGATAAGTATTACCATGATACATTTTGTCTTCATTCACTTTTGATCCATATGTTTTCTTATATTTAAAGTAGGTTCCCTATAGACAACATATAATTGAATCTTGTTTTTCAATCCACTCTGACAATCTGTCTTAAAATTAGCATATTTGGACTACTGATGTTTGAAATGATTATTGATATAGTTAGAGTTTTATCCAGCATAATTGCTGTTGTTTTTATTTCTTGCCCTTTTTGGTGGTTGCCCTAGTGTTTGCAAGATACTTTTACAACTGATCCAGTCCACTTTCAAATAATACTAGATCATATCACACAGAGTGCAAGTACCTTATTATAAAACAAAATATTCCTAATTTCTCCCTCTGGCCCCTTGTGTCATTGTTGTTGTTCATTTTATTTATATATAAAATATGTATGTTCATTTTATTTTATTATATAAATATATATAATTTTTATATATGCAATCAAATAAATTGTGGTTATTACTATTTTTAATACACAGTTATCTGTTAGATAAATTACAAATAAGAGGAATAAAAGTTACTTTGCATTCTTTTGTTCATTTTCTGATGCTCTTCCTTTCCTTATGTAGATCTGAGTTTGACCCGTATCATTTTCCTCCAGTCTGAAGGACTTTTAAAATATTTCTTGCAAGACAAGTCTAATGTCCACAAATTTCCTCAATTTTTTATTTTCTTAGTATTTCTCCTTCAGTATTGAAGAAAAATTTTGCAAGGCAAAGAATTCTAGGTTAGTGGAATTTTTTTACTCTCAATGATTAAAATATTTCACTCCACCCTCTTCTTGCTTACATTATTCCTGGGGAGAAGCCAGATTGCTCCTCAAGATAAAGTGTTCATTTTCCTCTGGCTTCTTTCAAGATTGTTTTCTTTATCTTTGTTTTCTGAAATTCGGATATGATACCTGTATGTGTAGATTTTATGATGTTTATTCTGTTTGGTGTTCTCTGAGCTCCCTGGATCTATGGTCTGGTGTCAGAAATTAAACTGGGGAAGTTATTAGTCATTGTTTCTTCTACTGTCACTCCTCTTTTTTTCTTTCTTTTTCTGATATTCCAATTGTGTGTATGTTACATGTTTGGTAGCTGTGCCACAGTTTTTGGATATTTTGTGGTTTTTTATTTCACTTTTTTTCTCTTTGCTTTTTAGTTTCAAAATATCCTCAAGATTATTGGGATAACCTCGAGCTCAAGGATTCATGCTTCAGCGGTGTCCAGTCTACTAGTGCACCTCTTACAGGCAATCTTCATTTCTGTACAGTGATTTGATCTCAAGCAGTTTTCAAATTCCTTTTTAAAATTTTCACCTCTCTGCTTCCACTGTCCATCTGTTTTTAGATGGTGTCTAATTTTTGCATTAAAGCCCTTAGCATATTGATTACAGCCTTTAAAAATCTGTGGTCTCATAACGTCAACGTTCTTGCCATATTTGACTTTGTTTTGGATGCTTGATCAGTCTGTTAAACTGGCTAGTTTGTTTGTCCAGTTGGCTGGTTATTTTTACCTTACAGTTTACCTTATGCCTTATGGCTTTTCCTTGATAGCAAGGAATGATGAAATGGGTGAAAGAAACTGTATATATAGGGCTCTAGTTTTGTGGTAATAAGGTATGGAGCAGGAGAAGCATTCTATAGTCCTACAGGCAGGTCTCATCCTGTGGCGAGCCTGTGCACCTGCATTGTGAACTTCAAACATGTGTCTAATGTTTGCTTCCCATTAAGGTAGGAAAGAATGGCTAGAGGAGGCTGGTTTGGGGTATTTTCCTTCCCCCAGCAGGTTAAGCTCTGAGTTTCTCCTGAGGTAGGCCTTGTTAAGAACAGAATGTTCTGGGGGATTTAAAAATTATCGACCGGGTGTGGTGGTTCACATGTGTAATCCCAGCACTTTGGGAGGACAAGGCATTTAGATCATTTGAGATCAGAAATTTGAGACAAGCCTGGCCAACATGGTGAAATCCTGTTTCTACTAAAAATACAAAAATTAGCCAGGCCTGGTGGCAGGCCCCTGTAATCCCAGCTACTTGGGAAGCTGAGGCAGGAGAATTGCTTGAGCCTGGAAGGCAGAGGCTGTGGTGAGCCGAAATTGTGTCACTGCACTCCAGCCTGGGCGACAGAATAAGACCATGTCTTAAATAAATAAACACGTTTTTTGTTTTTGTTTTTTTTCTCTTTATCAGAAGCAAAGAAAGAATTTTTCTTAGATTATTTACTATGTGGTC
The DNA here is from genome assembly GCF_049350105.2 of Macaca mulatta. Taxonomy (NCBI): domain Eukaryota; kingdom Metazoa; phylum Chordata; class Mammalia; order Primates; family Cercopithecidae; genus Macaca; species Macaca mulatta. Next base: position 76,322,585 of record NC_133408.1, read on the forward strand.
CTGGTAGGCCTCCTATGGGTAAAACTCAAGTAGGGATACTCTTATGACTGGGCCCCTTAGAATTTTAAATCTGAGACTTGCCCAACCTATGTCTGCAGCAATTCATCAACTGCAGGTGAGGATTTTCTGCCCCAGCACTGATGCCCATGGAGGTTTGTGCTCATGGGTTCCTGCTCCAATAAGCTAATTCCCTGTATCTGCCTGCATCTCGAGTCTTTGGGACAGGGTTTTATGTTGTATTCTTACTTGTTTGATGGCTCTATGAAGAGTTGTTGACTTTTTTTTGACTTGTTCAATCTGTGTCCTTTAATGTTACATGCATCTTTTTGTCATTTTGTTGATATTTTATTGACAATATGTACATATTACTGTATTTTATAATATACTCTCTTGACCTTACATTAGAAAAGATTCAATATAAAATATCATAATCTTTGTTAAGCACAATGCTTAGATACTTGAACTTGAAAAGTCACTTATCTATTGTCTTTCATTGTTCTCCATTCTTTTCTGTACATCTGTATTAGTCACAGCTTTCCAGAACCAATAAGGGATGGGATAGATAGATAGATAGATTGATAGATAGATAGATAGATAGATAGATAGATAAGAAATTGGCTATGTCATTTTAGAGGCTGAGAAGTATCAAGATCTGCAGTCAGGTAGTGAAGACCCAGGAGAGCAGATGATATGGTTCTAGTCCAACAGCATGCAGGCTTGAGGCCTAAGAAAAGCCAGTGTTTCTGTTGGAATTCACAACCAAAGAGAGACTTATATCCCAGCTCAAGACATCAGACAAGGGGAATTTCCTTTTATTTGTGGAAGTGTCAGTCTTTTTGTTCTATTCAAGCCTTCAACTGATTAGATAAGGGCCACTTGCATTAGGGAAGGCAATCTTCTTTACTCAGTCCACCAATTCAAATGGTTATCTCATCTAAGAAAAGCCTCACAGACACATAATAATGTTTGACCAAATAGCTGGGCAGTCCATGGCTCAGCCAAGTTGACACATAAAATTAACCATCACAATATCCACGATTCTCTCTGAGATACTTCTTGCTTCAAAATTACCTTTTAGTCATTCTTGTAGTGTAAGTTTTGCAAGTCATAAATTTTCTTTTAAGCACTTGAAAATATCATTTTATTGCCTTCCTGCTTCTTATGTTATTATGTTATATTTATGTTAAGTAGTCAGTTCTCGACGTAGCTTGGAAAAATTCTGTGATTTTCTTCAAAATTTACTTCTTCCTCTATTTAGAGGCTACTCAATCTTATAATTACTACCTCTTCATTATATAGTGTTTCTATCTCTACATTTTAAAGTAATTTTTAAATTATTGTATTTTTATTTGCTTTAAGAGAATTCATAATTGCTTGTTAAAGCATTTTAATCATGGCTGCTTTAAAATCTTTGAATGTTCTATCATCTGATTCATCTCAGTGTTGACATCTTATTTTTAATAATTTCAACTTTTATTTTAGATTCAGGGAGTACATGAGCAGGCTTGTTACATGGGTATGTCATGCAATGCTGAGGTGTGGGGTACAGTTGATCCTGTCACCCAGGTAATGAGCATGGTATGCAATAAGTAGTTTTTCAACCCTTGCTCGCTTCCTCCCTTTTCTCTCTAGAAGTGCCTAGTGTCTGTTGTTGCCGTCTTTATGCCCATGAGTACCCAAAGCTTACACTCATGAGTACCAAAGCTTAGCTCCCACTTATAAGTGAGAACATGCGATATTGGCTTTCTCTTCCTGTGTTAATTCACTTAGGATAATGGCCTCCAGCTGCATTCACGTGACCTCACAGGACATAATTTTACTCTTTTTTAGGGCCACATAGTATTCAATGGTGTACAGATACCACATGTACTTCATCCAGACCACCACTGATGGGAACCTAGGTTTGCTCCATGTCTTTGCTATTGTGAATAGTGCTACGATAAACATGTGAGTGCATGTGTCTTTTTGGTAGAATGATTTATTTTCTTATGGATATATAGCCAATAATGGGATTGTTGGGTCAAATAGTTCCATTTTTAGTTCTTTGAGAAATCTCAAAATTGTTTTCCACAGTGGCCAAAGTAATTTACATTCCCACCAGTAATATATAAACAGTCTCTTTTCTCCACAGCCTCACCAGTATCTGTTGTTTTTTGACTTTTTAGTAGTAGCCGTTCTGACTACTGTGAAATGGTATCTCATTGTGGTCTCGGTTTGCATTTCTCCAAAGATTAGTGACGTTAAGCATTTTTTTCAGATGTTTGTTGCCCACTTGTATGTTTTCTTTTGAGAAGTATCTGTTCATGTGTTGGCATCTTTTGATGTTATTTTTTCTGTTTAGAATTGTGATTTATCTTTTTAGTATAGCAAGAAAACTCTTTTAGTACAACAAGAGGTGTGTGTTTTTTAAATTTTATCCCGGGTATTTTGGATATTATAAAAACCTTGATATTATTTAATCTTCATTCTTGGCAGACACTCTCCCTGTTAAGTTCTAGTATGAAAGTCAGGTGATTGCATGTGTGTAGCTTTCTGCTGGCCCTGCCAAAACTACCTAAACAAAAGTGGGACACTGAGTCCCACTGCCTCATTGCTGATGAGAATGGTGGACCTTGATCTTCCTCCTGTGTCCCATTAGTGCCAAGGAGGGGGGACACTGAGGGCTGACTCACACTTTCTTGTTGCTACAGGATGAGGACATAAGCCCAGCTCCCTACTGACTCTATAAAAAAGGAGAAGTGGAAGTGGTTCGCATACCAGTCCCAAATCCCATGACCTTTATTGGTTTTTTTTGTTGTTGTTGATGTTTTTTAACTCATTGATTGCTGAGTGAGGCTGGAAGCTCAGCTTCTCAGTGAGCCCTGCTGACATCAGGCAGTTGAGGGGAAATAGTCTTGCTGAACCCAGCCGCACACTGTTCCATTCAGTCTTATTGCTGCCTGAGGGTGTGGAGGCTCAGCTCTCACTGGCCCCCTAGCACTGGAGAGTTGGGGAGTCCGTGTGCTCTGAGTGGTGACTGTAGTTCCTTGAGCTGCTTTGTTACTGTTGTTGCCATCAGGTGGGTGTGGAAGCTGAGATTCTAACAAGATTCTGTTAACCCTATCCTGGTAGGAGAATCAGAGAACCATGTGCTTCTGCCAAGCATGAGTGGACTATAACCTTCCTACTCAGCGCCACTGACACTACTTCAGCAGCTGAATGAACCCGTTGTCTGCTTCCACTGGGCAGAGGAGGAAGATCAGCTCTCTGCTCTGCCCTTCTGATACTACTCTTCCAGAAAAGTTGGAGCACTGCTCATGTCTGCTGAGTGAGGATGAAAGAATACAAAATGCTGATTCCTGGTGACGGCACTGGAGGGAGAACTCTGAGGGGCTTCCCACTCCCATGGCTCAGGGATTGGATTTAAAAAAAAAAAAAAAAAATTGCTTCTCCTTTCAGCCCTGTTGGAACCACATTGGTGGGAGAGGGTAGTTTTCCATTAGTGCTTGTACACAATAGAGTGGATACTGGCAAAAAGCCTTTGCGTTCTGTGATAGACACTACCCTTTTCCGGGTTCTTTGGCTAGAAAAGGGAGACTTTTATTGGATCGTTTTTGTCCGTGCCTGTTTGTGGTTCCAATTTGGAGGCTTCTGGTGTGTCCGAGAGGCACAAAGAAAGCCCAGTGAACATGCTTTCATGTCGTTCCTCAAGTCCTGAGCCCCCTAAACAGCTATCTTCTCCTTGTCACCTTTCAGAGTCTTTCTATGTTTGTTGTTATGTCCAGGGACTTTTACTTGTAAGAGAGAGACCTGGGAGAAATAAGATAATTTCACATTGGCTGGAACCGGAAGTCCTCATTTTCCCTTAAAACAGAGAGAGAGAGAGGGGGAGAGAGAAACAGAGAGAGAGAGAGAGAGAGAGAGAGAGAGAGATCTGTCTCCTCTATAATTGTAGTTTTTATTGCATACATCTTTGGCATGGAGACATTGTAGTGTTTTGGAACCTCTGCAACATTCACTTTTGCATGTTCTATATGGCTTCCACATTGTGAAAATTTAGTAAATAAGTTTGATTGAATTTACAATGTCATCCTAATGTTATCTGAATTTGGTGAAATGTACAAAGCTTCTTTTACATGGTAACTTTACGATGATATTTTTAACATGCACACACACACATTTGGGCAACAGGCTTAAAACTATAGATGCTTATTGATAATTAGATTCTCATACAGAATCACAAAATAATTCACTTGTAAGATGAAGGTTTGTAGTTAGTAACATTCATAACTCAAAGTTAAATTGGAAATATTAAAAATATACACACTCTTGGAAGGAGGACAGCAGGGAACCAGGGGCAGGGTGTGCAGAGAGGTGGAGATACCTGTGGAGCTAGAAAGCAAGGTGCATATAGGCCAATGCCGGAAATACGGACTTCAGAATCAGGAGGGTCTGGGTTTGAATCCATCTTTACTGCACTTAGTCAAGTGCAGTAAAGGCATTTAGGCATTCCATATAGGCATTTTATTAGACCCTTCAGTTCGTTTTCTTCATTTGTAGAATGAGAATAATAATTTGAAACACTTTGCATATAGCAATGTTTTCTTTCCCAAATCCATTCTCTCCTCATGAATTCACTGTTGCATTATGGAGAAAGATGGGTTACCTCTGATTTAAGGTCCTGCTCTCATTCCATCTACTCTTCCACCTCCACTCAATCCTACACTCAGACAAAAGATACTGGCAGCAGCATTACTTGGAAATCAGCACTCACAAAGAAGAGAGAACATAAATATGTAAAGCATCTTCCTACAATATGCAAATTGCACCTAACATAAGTTCCTCCCTTTCCAAGATTCTCCCTTCAACCAGTTTGGGAGTGAAAAACATCTTGTGTTTTACAACTACATTCGTTATTACAAAAACATGCGACTCTATAAAAAATGAGTGCCACACAACCCTTTCTTTAACAGTTCTTTCCTGTAGTCCAAGAGGCTTTATCACAGCACTGATAATAAAGGCAGAGCTAGGCTCATTTCCAGTAACTTAATGAGTTTTCCCAGCTGCTATGACTAGCAAAATACCCTTAAATAGGAAGATAGAGTTACTTTGAAAGCCTATGCTGATTTTTATCTTCTGACTACTCTTCTATAGTGCACACTAACACATTTTCTCAGATGGCTCCTTTATAGCATGTAAATTATGACCATTGAAAATAAACGCTCACTTATAGTGCTATTGGCTTTCCTATGTTTAAATAAGGCCTCTTGCATCTAATACTGTGATGGTTTTGAATAACCACCTACAGGTCATCTGACAAAGTTACACTTGCTACATTATTACCAGTCGCAGGGGTCATTTTTCAAATGCTTTTCTGGTTTAACATTCTTTCCTCTTCCCTTAAAAATGCCCAAACATAAAAGGGAACAATAAGGACTGCAGGCTATAATAAAAACTTATTTTACTCATTCTAAATGTAAATGTACATAGATTACTGAGATAAAATTGACATTTTAATTATAGATTGCCAAGGAAAAAGGCCATATTTCATGGAATATTTTGAAGCTATTGCATTTAAATGGCATTGCACATAGAGTAACCCAATCAGTCATTGCTGGAGGCTTGATGATCTTGGATAAATGTGGAAATTTGCACTTCTAAATAATTAGTTTAAGTATCATTAAGCCTTTTAAAACTCATTTCTGCTTATTATAGTTTACATATTTAAATGTATTTACTGAGGTTTTGGATTATTTCACGTGTGAGAGGCGATAGACTAAAAATATATTAAACTACCACTCTCTCAACTGATGTATGCTTCCAACTGCCCGCCTGTGTGATTGTGCTGCGTTTCCCCTGGGCCCTGTGGCCACTCTTCCATTGTACTATGGTATCAAGATAGCAGTTAGTATATGTGATATATAATACAGAGTCTATATAATTTCTGGGCATGTGGTCATGTTCCTGTCCAACACTTGAGACATGAAGAAACAAACTCTGTGAAGAGATTCCGTAGGTCAGTATGTGTTCAAGAATGCTGACTGTAGGCCGGGCACAGTGGCTCACGCCTGTAATCCCAGCACCTTGGGAGGCCGAGGTGGGAGGTTCACAAGATCAGGAGTTCAAGACCAGCCTGGACAATATGGTGAATTCCTGTCTCTACTAAAAATCCAAAAAAAAAAAAAAAAAATTTAGCCAGCCATGATGGTGCGTGCCTGTAATCCCAGCTACTCAGGAGGCTGAGGCAGGAGAATCACTTGAACCCGGGAGGTGGAGTTTGCAGTGAGCCTAGATTGAGCCATTGCACTCCAGTCTGGGTGACAGAGCAAGACTCTGACTCAAAAAAAAAAAAAAAAAGAATGCTGACTGTAGTTGAGACTCCTCCACTGGCTGAGGTTTATTTGGATATCATCATGTATATTCCAATTTGCTGAGTACTGAACCAATACTGTTCCCCAAAATTTAATCACTTCTAACTCAAAATAGTATCTGGTTAAAAATTTCAATTCCAGTTCTCTACATTTTCACTAAAATAGCCAGGAAAATAATCAAAAATGTAAAAACTCACTTGAAAATATGGACTGGAGCTATCTGGCATGAATAAACATTCATAAGACAGATGAAAATAATGTAATCAAACTTCAAATTTTAAATTATAAAAATTATACTTCTACAATACTATGAAATGATACTATAAAATGATTTGTATATCTCTATCATCAGTGCCGTAATTATGAAATTTGAAACCAATATCAGCAGTACTCAACATGTTACTCTCAGACACTCTCAAGTGAGTCCACGGGTCAAAATTATTTCGATGTCAATACTAAGTGTTTGCCATTTTCCTGTGTTGACATTTTCTCTGATGTTACCAAAGTAATAGTGTGTGATTTGTACACCTTAGCATAAATCACGGCAGTAGCAACAAGCTCTACAAATAGTCATTATTTTCTTAACTGCTATCTACTTGGAATTAAAAAAAAAAAAATGCCAATTTCATTTAGGAATGTTTTCACTCTTGATGAAGCAGTGAAAGTTATTATTTTTAAAAAACATCCCCGAGTATATATCTTTTTATATATTTGGCTTGACAAAATGGGACTACAGATAAAACACTTCTGCTGCTCAATATTTATCTCCACAAAAACACATGTAGACTGAGTTGTTAACTAGACTGGTTGCTTTTTTCATGGAATACTATTTTTAATTGAAAGAAAAAATGGCAGACAAAATAAGGCCATTCAGACTTGAATATTTAGAAATATATATATTTTTTGAGAATAAAAGAAGAGGTTGTCACTTCCAGGAAAACAACTGACAGTATTTTTTATTATTATTTTTTGCAAATGATAAAATTCCTTCAAGATAAAATTGTAGAGTTTTTCAAAATTTGAATTGACCACCTTGAACTCGGCAGCTTTCTAAAACTTATACCTTTCTGAGGATGTTGGTAATGATATTAATAACCATAATATTTTATACACATATTTTTATATGTGTCAAAATTTCAGAGACGAATACATCAGTAAATGGGTATTTTCCAAATCACTAATGAATGAAATTACCTAGTTGTACATGAGTAAACGAATCCATTCAAAATGCAAAATATACACTGAATTTCAATGTAACTGAGTGTGGAAAAGTTATTGATATGGATTTAGATTCCACAACACATCTTTTAAAAAACTACTACCTACTGTATTTTGGTATAATCTCAAAGAATAGCTGAAATATTAGACAAAGCCAATAAAATATTCTTCCCCCTTTCAACTATACATCTGTGTGAAGCCAGCATTTCTTCCTATACATCAATGAAAACAATACATAGAAAAATCTGAATGCAGGAAAATTATCTGAATCCAGCTCTACTATTTAGCCAGACATTAAAGAGACTTGCAAAAATGTAACAACAACAACAAAAAAGACAGTAAAAACTCTATTACTTTTCTTCAGGATATTATTGAAAATATGGACTGGAGCTATCTGGCATGAATAAACATTCATAAGACAGATGAAAATAATATAATCAGACTTCAGATTTTAAATAATAACAATTATACTTCTATGATACTATAAAATGATTTGTGTATGTATCATCAGTTTATTTTCATTTAAAATATGCTAACATTAACATATAATCAGTTAATTATAATTTTTAGTGAATTAAAACATATTTTAAAATTTCTATCTTAATTTTATATACAGTCAATATCAGAACTATAATGCATGGAAACAAAATCTCTATAGGTCCTTAATAATTTTAGGAATGTAAAGTTTGAGGACTACTAGCTTATAACAGGGCTGGCCATAAAACTGAGTGAATTTACTTAACATTCAATGGAGATGAGAAGAATTATGTTTGCCATATTAGCGTACATGCTACCATTTGGTCATATTCTTACATATTGGTAGAGACTCTACACGATGACACTGTCACAAAATGATCAAATCAGAATAAAGTTATTTTTAGAAATAGGCTTCAAAATTTTGTTTGTATTTCACAAGGATAGCAGAAATGATGTTCAGCCAAAATGAGACAGTGTGCAAGTCTGAAGAGAATCTTGTCCTGTTGGGAGGAGTTCGAGAAAGCACCAGAATAAATTTTATCAAGTGGAGAGAAATGACAGAATGTCTGGTATATTTGAATACATCTGTAGAGAACATTAGTAATTGGGAGGAGATTTGATAATCCATAAGTTATTTAAAAAGTGAAACAAATTCTCAAAAATGATTACTAAACACTAGAGAAAATAAAAAGAGCAGGAATGAAAATCGTTAAATCCTAAAATACGCCTCTTTTACTATTAATATTTCATAGTCCTGATGAAATAGAGAGAACATGAAATTCCTCTTGGTTTCTCTCTCTCTTTTTATCTCTCTCTCTCTGCTCCCATCATCTCTTTCTCTCTCCCCCACTCTCTCTCTCACTCTTCTATATGGGTGGTCAAAGGAAAACACCAAAAATAAAAATAAAAAATTAAAATTTGTACCGGTTTCAGCATATCATTTAGAAATGTAGTAATAAATAATTTTTTTTAATTTATGACAGCTAAAAGAATAGAGCAGATTTGCTCTGTGGAATGTAGAATACAGGACAGTGTCAAGATATCTCTTTTTTTATTGTTTTGCTTATTTTGTTTTTTAATCTTGTGAAAACTCTTTAATTCTAAATTATAGGTAGGTATGGCTTAAAATAAAAATTTTAATTAAAGTTGAGTAAATGAAGATAAAAATGGAAACTCCTTTATTTCATGGAAAGAACTCACTTGATCATGACAACGAGAGAAAGAAAATAACTGTCAAAAATGATTTTGGAAAAAAAATACATGTAGCCATCAGTATCTATAAAAATATACTCTTTATATCTTCTCCAACTCTGGGAAAAAGTGAAGGCAAAGAAAACAATCAACAGTGCCTTAAAAATGGGAAATTTAAAAATGCTGATTATTGAATTGTCTGTTGTAAAAATAAATTTTAAATAAATTATATTTAAAAACTAAAGAATCTTTTGAGTTTTTAAAAGATAACAAAATTCAAGCACATGATATTTGTAAGACTTTCTTCTAAAGTTATATAAAATATTTTCTCAAATATACAAAATTAAAACTCTATCTTAGACTTACACTTGTAATCCCAGCATTTGGGAGGCTGAGGTGAGTGGACAGCTTGAGCTCAGGAGATAGAGACCAGCCTGGCCAACATGGTGAAATCCAGTCTCTACTAAAAACACAAAATTAGCCAGGTGTGGTGGCGGGTGCCTGTAATCACAACTACTCAAGGGAAGATGGCTAAAGCCCTGGAAGCAGAGGTTGCAGTGAGCAAAGATTGCACACTGAACTCCGGCCTAGGCGAAAGAGTCAGACTCTGCTTTAAACAAACAAAGAAAACAAACCACAAAGAAAACAAACCACAAACAAACAACAAAAACCAACTCTATCTTCCATATTGTAAGAAAAATAAGGCATTATGATTATAATACCCTTCAAACAAAATAAAACTTTAGAAATAAACCAAAAAGTGTTGTTTTATGTTGGTGGAGAAGTCTTGAAGTGAAATCAAAGGAACTAATAGAAAATATCATGGCAATGCATGTGTATTTCGAAATTGTTAAATGAGGAAGATCAGGGCACAGTGGCTCATGCCTGTAATCTCAGCAATTTGGGAGGCCGAGATGGGTAGATCACCTAAGCTCAGGAGTTCAAGACCAGCCTGGTCAATATGGTGAAACCCCATCTCTACTAAAAATACAAAAATTAGCCCAACATAGGCCAGGCACGTTGGCTCACGCCTGTAATCCAGCACTTTGGAAGACCAAGATGGGCGGATCACTTGAGGTCAGGAGTTCGAGACCAGCCTCACCATGGAGAAACCCCGTCTCTACTAAAAATACAAAATTAGCTGGGCGTGGTGGTGCATGCCTGTAATCCCAGCTACTTGGGAAGCTGAGGCAGGAGAATTGCTAGAACCTGGGAGGTGGAGGTTGTGGTGAGCCGAGATCACGCCATTACACTCCAGCCTGGGCAACAAGAGCGAAACTCTGTCTCAAAAATAAGAAAAAAAAAAAATTAGCCCAATGTGATGGCGGGCACCTGTAATCCCAGCTTCTAGGGAGGCTGAGGCGGGAGAATCGTCTGAGCCCCGGAGGCTGCAGTGAGCCGAGATCACACCACTGCACTCCAGCACGGGCGACAATGCGAGACTCTGTCTCAAAAAAAAAAAGAAGATGTAATGCAAGACTGTAATATACATCACTTAAGCAAGTATTAAACTGGTAGATAGAATATCTGAGCAATGTAGAAAATAATTATGTAAATCTACTACACTTATGTCTTTTATTATGCATAATATAAGCAAATAGTACATTTCTTTTACAAAACCCACAGCACATTTACAAATTGATAATATATAGGCTTCATAGTTGCACAAAGTAGATAACCATTACTTATATTAAGAATATTTGGCATTTGAGATAACTAAATAAATGTTATACCTTGGAATTGACCACAGGATCTGGCCAGAGAAATACCTTTATTTCTAATGTCAAAGTCTAGGTAAGGAAGGTAAAATGGTCAAGACAACAATGACTAACTACCCACTTTTCTTCCGGAACCTTAGAAAGAAAAGGGCTAAAGAAACATGTTTCTTTTTCGAATAGATGAGTTTGAGGGCTATGAACCAGTCAGCTATGGAGCTGTTTCTAGTGGACAGTGGTATGCATGTATGTTGGGGGCAGGTGCCTGATGGTGGAAGACAAGAGAACACTGTCAAGAAGTGGATCTGTAGTAGTCACATTTTTTGGTTTCCACTACAATACAGATTCTTTCCCCCTACTAAAAGAATCTAGGAACCAAGAGTGCAGAGGCCAGCACGGTCAGGTGGTATGAGAGACCTCACCCACACTATGTCCACATGGAAACAAAACGCTCAGATCAGTGCAACGTGAAAGGAGTTTGCAGAGGAAGAAAAGCAGATGAGCAACTGTTACAGTTTCTCCTTTCTTTTCCTTTATTTTTCTCCTACAAAATAAAGATGACTATCCTTCTTTTTCTATTTCTGTTTTGCCTGTAAAAGTTGATGCCTTGTATTAGCATGGTACATTTCTAGCAATTGATGAGACCATTGAATACATTATTCTTAATTGAAATCCATAGTTTACATAAATGTAACTCTTGGTGTACAATCTGTGAGATATGACGAATGTGTAATGACTGGTATCCAACGTTATAGTGTTGGGCAGAAATAGTTCCACTGCCTTAAAAATGCCCTATTTACCTCTTCCTTCAACTCGTGGAACTCCTGGAAAGTACTGACGATTTTATTGTCTCCATAGATTTTTCTCTTCCAGAGAGTCAAATAGTTGAAATCATACAGTATGCAGTCTTTTTTCAAATTGGGGTTTTCACTAAGCCATATGCATTTAAAATTCCTGCATGGTTTTTTGTGCCCCTTTATTTTGTAATCACTAAATAGCATTATATATTATGAATATACTAGTTATTTTATCCATTCACCTGTTGAGGAACATTTTTGTTGCTTTAAAGTTTTGCCAATTGTGAATAAAACTGCTATAAATATCCAAGTTCAGATTTTTGTGAGGACATAACTTTTCAACTCCTCTGGGTAAATACCGGAGTATGACTACTGCATCATATGGTAAGAGTATGTTAGTTTTGAAAGAAACTGCAAACTATCTCACAAAGCAGCTGTGCCATTTTGCATTCACATCAGACGTAAATGGAAAGTTCTTGGTTAACTGTATCCTCACCAGCCTTTCATAGTGTTAGTGTTTTGTTTTAAGCCATACTAAGAGGTATGTAGTGGTATATATCTATCCTAATTCGCAATTCCCAAATCTTATATGATGTTGAACACTTTTTCATATGCTTACTTGTCATCTGTATATCTTCTTTGACGCAGTGTATATTCAAATCTTGTGCCCATTCTTACAGCTAGATTTTTGTTTGTTTATTGTTTAATTTTAAAGGCTTCTGTATATTTTTGATAGTCCTTTATCAGATATGTTTTTTGCAACAATTTTCTCTCAGTGTTTGGCTCAATCTTTTTTTCTTTTAAGGAATGCTTTTGCAAAGCAGAAGTTTTTAATTTTAATAAAGTTCAACTTATATATTTTTTCTTTCGTGGACTATGTTTTTGATATTGTATCCAAAATGTCGTCACCAAAACCAAGGCCACGTAGATTTTCTTCTGTTATCGTCTAGTAAGCTTTATGGTTTTGCAATTTCACTTTTAGGTTGAAAATCCATTTCAAGTTAGTTTTTTTGAAAGGTATAAGGTCTGTGTCTAGATTTTTTCTTTTTTCAGTTTTGGCATGTGTATGCCCAGTTTATTCAGAAACACCACCATTTATTAAAAGTATTGGCTGAGTGTGGTGGCTGACACGGCACTTTGGTAGACCAAGGTGGGAGGATAACTTGAGCCTAGCAGTTTGAGACTAGTCTGAGCAACATAAGTCTATCCCACTCCCTATAAAAAATAAAAAAATTAAAGAAGATTAGCTGGTCTTGGAGGTGAATGCCAGTAGTCTCATATACTCACCTTGGCTGAGGTGGGTGGATTGCGTAAGCCTGGGAGATGGAGGTTGCAGTGAGTTGTGATCATGCCACAGCACTCCAACCTTGGCAACAGAGCAAGATACTGTCTCAAAAAAGGAAAAAAAATTTTTTATTGAATTCTCATTGCCCTTTGTCAAAGATTGATTGATTGTAATCGCATAGATCAACTTCTGGGTTCTCTATTCTGTTCCATTGATCTATTTTTCTTTTTTAAAAAACTAATACTGGCCAGGCATTGTGGCTCACGTGTGTAATCCCAGCACTTTGGGAGGCTGAGGCAGGTGGATCACGAGGTTAGGAGATCAAGACCATCCTGGTTAACATGATGAAACCTCGTCTCTACTAAAAGGTACAAAAAATTAGCCAGGTGTGGTGGCAGGCGCGGTAGTCCCAGCTACTCAGGAGGCTGAGGCAGGAGAATGGCGTGAACCCGGAGGCGGAGCTTGCCCTGAGCCGAGATCGCGCCACTGCACTCCAACCTGGGTGACAGAGCAAGACTCTTTCTCAAAAACAAAACAAAACACAATCTAATACTATACTGTCTTGATGTCAGATAGTCTCAGCTTTCTGAGTTTGTTTTTCCTCCTTCCATGTTGTTGACTATTCTTTTACTTTCCTAAATAAACTTCAGAATAAGTTTATCAATATCCACAAAATAATGTGCTGGAACTTTTATTGGGATTGCATTGACTTTATAGATGAATTTGGAAAAAAATAGATGATTGACAATATAAAGTCTTCTTTTGCATGTGCATGGAATGTGTTTCCACTTATTAAATCTTTTAAATTCATTTCATTCGATTCTTGTAGCTTTTTCCATATAAATGTTGTGTACATTTTCTTAGGTTGCCAGTATATTTTTATGTAAGAATGAAAAGATAAAACACATTTAAACTGCAGTAATTATAACTGCTAACTGCTAATATGAAGACAGGCTGGAGTGCAGCGGCACAATCTTGGCTCACCGCAAGCTCCGCCTACCAGTTTCACTCCATTCTTTTGTCTCAGCCTCCCATAGTATGGATAGTTTTTTAATCCTCACCCTACCCCTACCCTCCACCCTCAAGTAGGCCCTGGTGTCTATTGCTCCCTTCTCTCTGTCCATCTGTACTGAATGTTTAGCTCCCACTTATAAGTGAGAACATGCAGGAAAAAATGGTATTGTTAAAGGTGGAAAATTGTGTAGAAAGATTTTTACCCCAAACTCTGTAACATAAAATATGTGAGTTAAGTTTTTTAATTAAATGTTTTAAGTAAAAACAAATATATGGACAACAACAAAATACACAGCCTTCCCAAAAGCACTTGAAACATTTTCCAGGATAGACAATATATAATGACGAATAAAATCTCAATCAATTTTTAAAAGATATATATGATTAAATTATCTTCTCCAGCCACAATAAGATAAAGTTATAAGTTAATAACAGAAAGAAAACCGGAAAATTCAAAAATTTGTGAAAATTAAATAACAGACACTTTTTTTTTTTTTTTGAAGGAATCTTGCTGTGTCGCCCAGGCTAGAGTGCAGTGGTGTGAGCTCAGCTTACTGCAACCTCTGCCTCCCAGGTTTAAGCATTTCTCCAGCCTCAGCCTCCTGAGCAGCTGCGATTACAGACATGCACCACCACTCCTGGCTAATTTTTGGATTTTTTAGTAGAGAGGGTGTTTCACCATGTTGACCAGGCTAGTCTCAAACTCCTGACCTCATGATCTGCCTGCCACCAAACCCGGCCAACAACAGACACTTAAACAATCAATGCATCAAAGGAGAAATCACAATGAAAAATAGAAAATACTTAGAGATGAATGAAAATGAAAGCACAACATATTAAAACCTATGGCATACAGTAAAAGGAGTGCTAAATAGTAATTTATAGTAATACATGCTTAAACTAAAAAAAGAAAAAAAGAAAGATCTCAAATCAACAACATACTTAAGTTTACAGCTAAAGAAAAAAGAAAAAAATAAAAAATAAAACTAAACCCAAACCTAGCAGAAGAAGGAAATAGCAAAGGTAAGAGCAGCAGTAAATGAAAGGATAATAGATAAATAATTTAAAAAATTATTAAAACCAAAGTTTGTTCCTTGAAAGATCAAAAACATTGACAAACATTTAGTTATACTGACTACAACAAAATAAACAGTAAAGACATTTTTGATTACTAAATCCAAAATGAAACTGAGGATTATCACTGAGTCTATAGATATAAAAAAAGATTCTGAGACAGTACTGAGAAGAATTATACACCAAGAAACAAAATAACCTAGATAAAATGGACAAATCCCTAGAAATACAAAACCCATTTAGACTGAATAATAAATAAATAGAAATTCTTAATAGACCTATAACTAGTTAGGAGACTAAATCAGTTATCAACATTATCCTGACAATAAAAGGCCCCGGACCTGATAGCTGCACTGCTAAATGCTATCAAACATTTAAAGAACTAATACCATTCTTCTCAATACTTCCTAACTCAATCTATGGAGCCAGCATTATGCTAATACCAATGCCAAACAAGGACATTGTAAGAATAGAAAACTACAGACCAATTTTCCTTATGAATATCAATGTAAAAATCTTCAGCAAAATACTAGTAAACAGAATTCAATGTCATCTTAAAAATGATCCTACAGCATGGCCAATTGAGATTTATTCCTGGAATGCAAGCATGATGCAACATATGGAAATTGATTGGTGTAATACATCACATTTAACAGAATGAAAGGAAAAAACCCCATGATCATCTCAATTAATACAGAAAGAGCATTTGATAATATTGAAAACGCTTTTGTGACAAAAACACTCAACAAGCTGAGAGTAGGAGGAAGCTGCCTCAACATAATAAAAGCCATATATGAAAAACCCACCGTGAACATCATACTCAATGATAAAAGACATGAAACATTTCCTCTCAGGTCAGGAACAAGGTAAAGATGTGTATTTTCACCGCTTCTATTCAACACAGTACTGGAAGTCCTAGCTGGAACAATTAAGCATGAAAAAGAAATAAAAAGCATAAAGATGGAAAAGGAATAATTAAAATCACCTACATTCATAGATGACATAATCTTATATGTAGAAAACTCTAAAGATCACACACACACACACACACACACACACACACACACGGGGTGGGGGAGTGAAGAGAAACTGTTAGAACTGATGACTGAATTTAGCAAAGTAGCAGGAAACAAAGTCACATGCAAAAATCAGGTGCTTTTCTACACACTAGCAATGAACAATCTAAAAAAGAAATAAAGAAAACAGCTTCATTTGCATAACATCAAAAAGAATAAAATTCTGTGAAATTAACCTTGGAAATAAAAGTCTTGTACAACGAAAACTACTAAATATTGCCAACAGAAATTAAAGAAGAGATAAATAAATGGAAACACATCTTATTTTCATGGTTTGGAAGACTTGATATTGTTAAAATGCCAATATTGCCCAAAGAATTATACAGATTCAATGTAATCCCTATCAAAATCCCAATGATGATTGTCAAAGGTTTAGAAAAATCTATCATAATATTTGTATGAAGTATCAAGGGACCCTGAATAGCCAAACAAGTATTAAAGTAAGGAAAACTTGGAAGAGTTACATTTCCTGATTACTTATTGCAAATCTCGAGTAATTAAACAGTGTAAGACCCGTACAAAGGCAGACCTATAGACTAACAGAGCAGACCAGAGAGCCAAGAAATATGTGATTAAATAATTTTCAACAAGAATGTCAAGACCATTCAGCAAAGAAAGGTCAATATTTTCAATAAATTGTGCAGGAAAACTGGATATGCACTTACTAGAAAATGAAGTTGAACATTTACCTAACAAACCATACACAAAAATTAAGTCAAAATGAATCAAAGACCTAAACATATGAGCTAAACTATGAAAGTCTTAGAACAGGGGTGTCCAAACTTTTGGCTTCCCTGTGCCACATTGGAAGGAAAACTATTGTCTTGGGCCAGCATAAAATACACTAACGCTAACAATAGCTGATAAGAAAAAAAAAAAAAAAAAACTGCAAAAAAAATCTCGTAATGTTTTAAGAAAGTTTACGAATTTGTGTTGGGTCACATTCAAAGCCATCCTGGGCTGCATGTGGTCCTTAGGCCCAAGATGGAGAAGCTTGTCTTAGAATAAAACATAGGGAGAAAATTTCACTACATTGGATTTGGCAATGATTTGTTAGATATGGCACTAAAGGCACAGGCAACAAAAGAAAAAGTATTTGATTTCATGAAAATAAAAACCCTCTGTGCATTATAGGACATTATCAGCAGAATAAAAATGAAACCTTTGAAACTGCAAAATATATTTTCAAATCATATATCTGACGAGGGATTAATGTTTAGGATACAGAAACAACTCCTCAAATTCAAAAACAACAACAATCACAAAAATCCTGATTCAAAAATTGGCAAATTACTGAATAGACATTTCTTAAAAAGAAGGTATATAAATAGCCAATAAGCACATGAAAAGATGTTCAATATCACTAATCATTAGGAAAATGCAAATCAAAATCACAATGAGGTATCATTCCATACCTATTAGTATGGCTACTATCAAAAAATAGAAAATGACAAATATTGGTGAAGATGTGAAGGAATTGGAAACCCTGTGCACCGTCGATGAGTATGTAAATTGTTATAGCCACTGTGGAAAACGGTATGGCCATTTCTCAAAAAACTGAAAATTTAATTGCTATATGATCCAGCAATTTCACTTCTGGGTATGTACTCTGTGTTAGTCCTTTTTCATACTTCTATGAAGAACTGCCCAAGACTGAGTAATTTATAAAGGAAAGAGGATTAATTGACTCATAGTTCTGCATTGCAGGGGAGGCCTCAGGAAACTTACAATCATGGCAGAAGGCAAAGGAGACGCAGGCACCTTCTTCATAATGTGGCAGGGCAAAGTGAGTGCCAGCAGGAGAAATGCCAGATGCTTACAAAACCATCAGATCCCTTGAGACTCACTCACTATCACAAGGACAGCATGGGGAAAACCATTCCCATGATCCGATTCCCTCCATCTGGTCCCACCCTTGACACGTGGAGATTATGGAGATTACAATTCAAGATGAGATTTGGGCTGGAGACATAGCCAAACCAATATTACACTCCAAAGAGCTTTAAGCAAAGTCTCCAGAAGATATTTGCATACTAGGGTATGTTAAATCCATTCATTTTAAAAGATGAATACCATTCCATTGTATGCATACAACACATTTTGCTTATTCTTCATCTGTCATGGACACTTGCGTTGCTCCCACGCTTTAGCTATTGTGAATAATGTTGCTTTGCATTAGGCTGTAGAAAGGACCCAAGAAGAGATTTAGGGTGGGGACGCAGCCAAACCATATCATACTCTAAAGAGTGGAGTTTCTTCACATCTTCACCAATATTTGGTGAATGAGATGGTATCTCATTGTGATTTTGATTTGCATTTCCCTAACGATTAGTGATATTGAATGTCTTTTCATGTGCTAATTGGCTATTTATATACTTTTTGAAGAAATGTCTATTCAGTAAATTGCCAGTTTTTGAATCAGGTTTTTTATGGTTGTTGTTGTTATTGAATTTGAGGAGTCCTTTCTATATCCTAATGCATAGCAGGATTATTCACAATAGCTAAAGCATGGGAGCAACTCAAGTGTCCATGACAGATGAAGAATAAACAAAATGTGTTGCATGCATACAATGAAATGTTATTCATCCTTTAAAATGAGTGGATTTAACATATCCTACAACAAGCTTGTCCAACCCGTGGCTCAAAATACCTTTGAATGTGACCCAGCAAAAATTCATAAACTTTCTTAAAATATTATGAGATTTTTTTGTGTATGATTTTTTTTTTTTCTTTTTAGCACATCAGCTATTGTTAGTGTTAGTTCTTGCAATGTGACCCAGGGAAGCCAAAAGATTGGATGCCCCTGCCCTACAACATGGATGAACTTTGAGGACATTACGTTAAGTGAAATAAGTCATTTACAAAAAACAAATATTGAATGCTTCAATTTATATGAGATATTTAGAGTAGCCGAAGTCATAGAGAAAGTAGAATGGTGATTGTCAGGGACTCGGGGAGGGTGAAGGAGGGGTTATTGCTTAATGCCTGCAGTTTCATTTGTGCAAAATGAAAAGAGTTCTGGAGATGGATGTGTGTTGGTTGCACAACAATGTGAATGAACGCAATGTCACTGAACTATATACTTTAAAATGGTTAAGGTTGCAAATGTTATATTGTGTTTATTTTATCACAATAAAAAGTAGAAAAATACCAAAGCTATGGTATTCATATAAAATTTCACATAAACATCTATTTGATTCTGGGGATGGAATAAATGTTAACTGATAATATAATGAAGTAAAATGAGAAAAAATATTGATATATTAACTACGAAAAATATTTTGTTCTGCATATGAAAGTATACATATTTTTTGTATAAAAACAGATTTTATAAATAAGTAAGAAACAATACATACTCCTACAAAATAATTAGCAAAGAAAACTGATAATTCATAGAAAATAAAGATTATTAATTGAACAAGCAGAATATGCTAGATATGTAAATTCTCTAGGCAATAACAGAAATACAAATTATAATCAAGCATTGCTATTTTAGCTGAAAACAGTAAATTGGAAACCAATGAAAATATACAAGGTTATTAAAGGCTTAGACAATCTGGTAGTAATTGTGAATATAGATTCACAAAACCTTTATCAGAGCAGTTGCATTTTATGTCAAGAGTCTTTAAATTTTACTTGCCCTTGACCATTCAATTATACTCCAAAGATTATAAGCCAAATAAATATTTAAAGATTTGTCTGCCACTTACATGCAAAAATGTTTAGTTCAACCCTTTTACAACAGCAAATACTTGAAAAGTCCTGAATGTTGATTGATCAGGATTGAAAAACAAATCATGCTACTGCTTTGTAATATATCATCTATACTTTACAAATAATGTTTCTAACAATAGTGTTTATACAGCCTGAAATTCAGAACTAAGCAAAAAATGCTATTTTGAAGCAATAGTTGTATAGATCCCATTTTAAAGTGGTATATAGAAGCACACCAAGTATGAAGATATTTGTTGACATTAGTATTCTCCAAATATTGAGATTGTGTTATTCATCTTTCTTGCTTTTGCTCATCTTTACCTTGATATTACATTTATCATACAAAATTGTCATTTCATAATAAGAAAATAATAACAAAACTTTTTATAATGGAAAAGAAATTAAGGTAGATACAATTTACCTTCCCAAAATGTCATATGAAAATTTAACTGTATTATGATTGCTTTATATTGCTGCTGGTATTACTCTTAGAAGCAGTGCTGTTTCACAGTGTATATTCTAATTGTTGTTTTTATGTTAACTAATGTTTGAAGATATAATTGTTTTTAATATATTGTTTCTCTAAATGATTTTTTGAAAATAATTCTGAAAGTGGAAGGAAATTTCAACCTTCTTGTGAAGGTATCAAGATTCATTTTATATTGTAGAGAATTTAATGCAAGTGTCTGCATTCTGACAAGACTTATCATATTTGTCTCTCACTGTTCTAATCAAGAAGCTTGTTTGGTAGCTGTCTCATAATTCATTAGATTGCTTCAGGTGAAGGTAAAGGAAAGCCTTAAAATTTAATATTGACTCTCAGCTCTTACTAATACGTTTTAACTAGTGTGAAATAAAGGATCTGGATATCTTAAAAATGCCATTTTTATATTCAATGTTATAAATGTAATTGGAAGTATAAGGTTATATAATGTAATATAAAAAATGAAATAGAGACAGAAAATATTTTCAAGGGTGTAATGTTTCCTAAACTTTCTTCTATGGAACACTAATTTTGAGGAAGGCTAATAAGTTATATTGGAGATGGAAGAGATGAGTGTTTTGGTTATGTATTCTCTGAAAACAAACTATCCAAAATCTTAGTGGCTGAAAACAGCAACCATTTTATGGTGTTTCTTGATTTCATGGGTCAGGCATTTGGGCAGGGTTCCGCAGGCTTACTTCTTTGTTCCATGCGGTGTCAACTGAAGTCACTCAGTACTGTCAATGATAGAACAATGCTAGGATTTCTTCAGTCACACGCTCAGCACCTTAGCTTGAAGAACCTGAAGTTTGGGTTCAGTAGGGGCCATCCCTCAGAACACCTACATGTGGCTTCTCTAGCATGGAGCCTCAGACTTCTGTATCTCAGGGATCCCAGGAAGATGATTCTATGAGTGGAAGTTGTAAGCCCTTCCTATGAGATGGTTTCAGATTCTGTTCTTTTGTGACATTGCATTAATCAACAAGTCATCAAGTTCAACTCAGACTCAAAGACAGAGGAATTCTATTCCACCTCTTAGTGAGAGAAGTAGCAAGGAATTTGTGGCCGTCTTTAATCTATTACACGGATTTCTAAGTCAAAATGTTTTGACCAAAGGTAATTGTGATTTTCATGTTTGCGGATTTTTTAGATATATTAATTCATGTGTAAGACATTGTAGATAAGTGGTCATTGGGGTATGCAACTAACCTAGACTTCTTTGAGAAAAATGTATTTTCCTGAAAATCTTTTCTGAAATGTTTCCTGCTCGCTCTTTCTTTCTTTCCTTCCTTCCTTCCTTCCTTCCTTCCTTCCTTCCTTCCTTCCTTCCTTCCTTCCTTCCTTCCTTCCTTCCTTCCTTCCTTCTTTCTCTTTCTTTCTTTCGAGTCTCACTCTGTCACCCAGGCTGGAGTGCAGTGGAACAATCTCAGCTCACTACAAGCTACACCTCCTGGGTTCACACCATCCTCCTGCCTCAGCCTCCTGAGTAGCTGGGACTACAGGCGCACACCACCACACCTTGCTAATTTTCTGTATTTTTAGTACAGACAGGATTTCACCATGTTAGCCAGGAAGGTCTTGATCTCCTGACCTCGGGATCTGCCCGCCTCGGCCTCCCAAAGTGCTGAGATTACAAGCGTGAGCTGCCATGCCTGGTCTGGAATGTTTTCTGCTTTCTTAGGCGTACATTTGTAAGTATTACTTTTATTACCATTAGTCACCGACATTCTTTCTTACCCAGATGGCCATTTAGTCTCTATTAACAGGTTATTTGTTCATTAATTTATACTCATTTAAAAATGTAATAAATTAGTTTTCCCTTTGTGCATTGCTTTTTAAATCAGATTTAAATATAATTTACATATTGTAAATTCAACCATTTAAAATGTCATTCACCCATTTAAACAAATTCCATGGATTTTAATATATTCACAAATATTTACAAACATGACCACAATTTTAGAACAGTTTGTCATCTCAAGAAGAAACATTATACTCTTTAGCCATCACACTCCTGTCACCCCTCCCACCCAACCCTAAGAAAACAGTAATCTATGTTCTGTAATAATTCCCTATGAATTTCCCTGTTGTGGATATTTTCTGTGAATTGATTCATATACCATATGGCTTTTCTTATTTAGCATAATGTTTTCAAGGTTTGTCCATTTGGTTGCATATATCAGTATTTCATTCATTTTAATGAACAAATAACAATGCATTGTATAAATGTAGCACATTTTTCATTCATTTTTTCATTGATGGAAAATTGCATTGTTTCCAGTTTTCAGTCATTATAAATAATGCTGCTATAAACAATCACATACTCCAGGGGTGTCCAATCTTTTGGTTTCCCTGTGCTACACTGGAAGAAGAATTGTCTTAGGCCACACATAACATACACTAACACTAACAATAGCTGATGAGCTAAAAACCAAAATTGCACGAAAATATCATAACATTTTAAGAAAGTTACAAATTTCTGTTGGGCTGCATTCAAAGCCCATTGGGCCACGTGTAGCCCATGGGCTGTGGGTTTGGCTAGCTTGACACAGACATTTTCAGTGGATATATATTATCATTTCTCTTGGGTATGTACCTAAGAGTGAATTTGCTGGTTCATATGGTGGCCATATATTTAATTGCTTAAGAGACTGCCAAACTGTTTTTCAAAGTGGTTGGACCATCTTACATACCCATCAGCAGTATATGAGTATCCTGATTTCTCTAAATTCTCACCAACACTCGTTACTATCTGACCTTGTGATTCCAGCCATCTTAATGGGTATAAAGTGGTATTTTATTATTGTTTAGATTTGCATTTTTATAACTCATGATATCAAACATTGTTTCATGTGTATATCTTCATTTATATATTTCCTGGAAAAAATACATTCAGCTGTTTCACCTATTTCTTGAATTGAGTAACCTTTTTATTATTAAATGGTAAGAATTCTTTATACACTCTAGATGGAAAACCCTTATAAAATACATGTTTTATAAATATTTTCTATTTAGTGAGTTGTCTTCTCACTTTCTTGATGTCCTTTGAGGCACAAAATTTGTAATTCTGATGAAGTCCAATTTACCTATTTTATTCTATTGTTACTTATGATTTTGGCATCATATCTAATAATCCTTTGTGAAATCCAAAGTCTTAAAGATTGATTATGTTTTCTTCGAAAAGTTTTATACTTTTAGCTCCCACGTTTAGGTCTTTAACACATTTTTACTTAACTTTTGTATATGGTGCAATACAAGGGCCCAAATTTATTATTTTGTCAGTTGTCTATCCAGTTGGCACAGTACCACCTATTGAAAGCGTTCCTCCTTCCTTTACTGAGTGGTTTTGGCCCCCTTATAGAAAATCAGTTGCCCACGGATGGATGAATTTACATCTAGACTCTCCATTCTATTCCATTTATCTACATGTATCCTTGTGCCAGTATCACACTGTCTTGATTACTGCTGCTTTGTAGTAAGATTTGAGATCAGGAAGTATGAGTGTGAGTCTCTTATTTTGTTCTTCGTTTTTAGAATTGTTTTGGCTGTTCTGAGTTCCTTCAATTCCATATGAATTATGGAATCAGTTTGTCAATGTTTACAAACGAGTCAGCTAGTTTTCTGATAGGGACTGTGTTGAATTTGAAGATCATTTGAGGGAGAATTGCACTGACGCTTTCCATGCTCTATTCAAATGAAGTCCCTTCCGTTGTGAAGTAATTTATGGCTGGCTTCTCCTCTTGGGTAACATCTCTGAGCCAGTGCCCTGGAGCTGGGGAATCTCTCTGAGTGACACCTTGCTCTGGGAGCTCAGCACTTGGTGAAGCAGGTAGGAGAGATATCAAGCAGCATGAGATCATCTCAGCTTGCATAGAACTACTCCCTTATGAGACAAGAAAGGGCTGCAAGGGCCCCAGGATTCTCAGCAGTGTGGACTGGGCAGAAAAATGGTGTCCCCCTCTCCATGCACTCCCCCAGTGCTTGCCTCAGTAACTAAGGGCAGGATGAGAAACACTGAAATTCTGCTATTTCTGGGAGAAAATATCTGAAACTGTGAGGTGGTACGGGAAGCCCTGTGTGCTTGGCTGCAGCAGTCCAGAACAGAGTCTCCCGTTCAGGAACTGGGAGGGGTGAGGAAAGGAGTGCTTTTGTTCAGATACCACTGATTCTACCTTTCTTACTGAATTTTATAGATTTTCTTGAACAAATGTTTCTTATTTGCTGTCTGTTCTTAGGATTGTTTAAAGATGCTTTAAATTTTCCCCTCCCCTCCCCTCTTCTGCCCTCCCCTTCCCTTCCCTTCCCTACTCTCTTCCCCTCTCCCTTCCCTTCCCTTCCCCTCTCCCTTCCCTTTCCCTTTCTCTTCACCTCCCCTCTCCCTTCCCTTCCCCTCTCCCTTGCCTTTCCCTTTCTCTTCCCCTGCCCTCTCCCTTCCCTTCCCTTCCCCTCTCCTTTCCCTTTCCCTTTCTCTTCACTTCCCCTCTCCCTTCCCTTCCCCTCTCCCTTCCCTTTCCCTTTCTCTTCTCCTGCCCTCTCCCTTCCCTTCCCTTCCCCTCTCCTTTCCCTTTCCCTTTCTCTTCACTTCCCCTCTCCCTTCCCTTCCCCTCTCCCTTCCCTTTCCCTTTCTCTTCTCCTGCCCTCTCCCTTCCCTTCCCTTCCCTTCCCGTCTCCTTTCCCCTCTCCTCTCCCTTCCCTTCCCCTCTCCCTTCCCTTCCCTTCTCCCTTCCCCTCTCCTTTCCCTTCTTCCCTTCCTCCCTTCCCTTCCCTCCCTTCCTTTCCCTTTCCTTCCTCCTTTCTTTCCTTCCCTCCTTCTCTCTCTCTTTCCTTCTTTCCTTCTCTCTCCCTTTCCTTTCCTTTTTTCTTTTCTTTTCTTTTCTCTTTTCTTTTCTCTTTCTTTCTTTCTTTCTTTCTTTCTTTCTTTCTTTCTTTCTTTCTTTCTTTCTTTCTTTCTTTCTTTCTTTCTTTCTTTCTTTCTTTCTTTCTTTTTCCTTCTTCTCTCTCTCTCTCTTCTCTTTCTCTTTTTACCAGATTCACTGGGGAGTGGGTCAAAAAAGCTCCTCACACTGTAATGCCAGAAGAAAATCTAAGAACTTGAGTGATTTCATTTTACAAGTGCACTCCACACTCCTGACAATGAAAAGTCTTGAACATGGAGGAGACACTGAGGCAGTGGAATCTCAGGCCTTCTCACCTTTAGGGGGTGAAGAAGCTGGGGTGGGATGGAACCAGGCCCTCCCCACAGTCCCTGAACTGCCCAGCTGGGTGTGACCACACCCACTCCAGCTAGTGTCAGTTCCAGTTTTTCCACCAGTGTAATTAGTTAGATTTTTGACTTGAACTTGTTTTTTTAAAAAATAGATGAACAGTCCGTTAAATGAAAAAACATGTTCATTTACAGGGAAGGGTTATAAATGCATGACATGCCCAGACATAAGAAAGTTTCCAAATCTAAGTTTTATAAAGCTACTTTGCAGTAGTTCATGATTCTCATAACAAGATGCTCTTGAGTCTATCATAAGTTATTTTGTCTTTCCATTTATTCATTTTCACCTGCAAAGTACTCTCAGCTTCCCCACATTATTATTGTATCATGATACCAAACTGTATATATCATGAAGAAAAAGGAAAACTCTCTAATGAATTCCTCAATGAATTTGATTATGAACTGTGATTTCTTAATATATTCTTTTCTGCAGAAGGACTTGTCAAGTTAAAAATAACTGAGCCTTACATTATGTTCTTATCTTCTACTCATATGAACTCAAAAATAAGTTCTATCATTTTACAGCCAAGCTAAAGAAAAAATGAGCCTGTCACCAAATATGTGGAAAAAACATTGATCTTTTAAATGACACCACTTGTGTTTCAGAAAGTGGCCAAAGATTTGAAATCTAATATTAAACTACTTGTGGAAAATCTTCAGGCAATCAGGAAATAAATACAGAAATTACATAAAAATTACAGGAGGTAAATAATATTTTTATTAGTAGTTGCAAAATAGACTATATTTGTTATATAAAACCTGACAATACAAAATGTTAAACTTCTACCTCTAGAATCAGAAAGATAGCAGTTTAACCTGGTTGTTTATGCAACGATTTTATGCATTTACATAAAGGTTTATGTGAAGCCTCTTAGTCAACCACAAAGGTATATAACAATTTAAAATATGCACTCAACCAATAAACTATGTTTCAGATTCCAAAGATCTAAAGCAATCCAGAGAATGAAAGAAAATATTTGCAAATCAAATATCTGATTAGAGATTAATATTCTGAATATATAGAGGATTCCTAAAACTCAACAACAAAAGACCCAAAGTCGCTCAAAACTGGGAAAAGGACTTAAATGGACATTTCATCAAAGACAGTAGACAAAAAAGCACATAAAAATATGATTAACACCACTAATCATTAGGGAAATACAAATAAAAGCCACAACGAGATACCATTTCACACCCATTAGGAGGGCTACTATCAAAAAAATGCATGAACAAAGAGAAAATACATGTTGGGTGAGAACTTGAAGAAATTGAACCCTTGTGCATTGCTAGTGGACATGCCAAATGGTACAGCTATGATGAAAAATAGTATGATGGTTCCATAAAAAGTTAAAAATGTGGTCCAACAATTGCACTTTTGGGTATGTACCCAAACAAATGAAAGCAGAGGTTCAAAGACATATTGTACATTATGTTCATAGCAGCATTATTCACAATAGCCAAAAAATAAAAGCAGCCCAATTGTCCATCAGTGGAGGAATAAATAAGCAAAATTACGTGTGTGTGTGTCTGTGTGTGTGTGTGTATATGTATATACACAGACATGTGGATATGTATGTGTATATATGCATAAATATATGTATATACACAGACATATGGATATGTCTGTGTTTATATAGATAAATATATGTCTACACACATGGATATATGTGTATATACATATATACATATATGTCTATGTGTATACATGCATATATGTATATATGTTTGCATGTATGCATACACATGTTTACATAGACATATGTAAACATACATACATGTGTATATGTGTACATATGTATACATACATATGCGTTTATGTCTATATTTTATTAAAATTTTGCTTAGAATAAGCAAATATGTATATACATAATATCCTAATTTTTCTTAGTATAAATGAGCAAAATTATTTATTTGTACATTTATCATGCATATATATACATAAATTATACATGTATAAATATACATATATATTTATTATAATTTTGCTTAGAATAAGCAACATTAGGTGTATATATACACATACATATATGCATACATATATACATATATGTATACATACATACGTATATATGTGAGGCAGGAGAAAAGGGTCTGGAGGCAGGGAACTTAAGGCCAATTCGGGCTGAATCAAGGTAAAACACCAAGGTCTGGGTCCAGGGAATATAAGGCCAATTACCGCAAACTTCCTAAAGTTAATCCAAAAGGAAAAACTTCGTCTCCCCACACTGAGTAACAAAGGATCAAAGGCTACTCTCCATACAGCCTTCCCCTGCCCTCACATCTCAGAGGGAGAGGGAAAGTGCCTTGGATTGGCTGTGGGCCAAACAGGGACCATCCCTTCATCTACACAGGGCACTAATTCACCTCAGCCTTAAATTAGCCACAGACCAAATCCTCCATCCACATAAGAGGTAGCTCACAATAACTTCAAAGGGAGTACTTAAGACCCAGAAAACTCTAACTTGGCCCTTGAGCTGCTTGCAGTGGTCCACTCACAGCCTGTGGAGTGCTTTCTCACTTTTATAAATCCCTGCTTTTGCTGGTTTGTTCCTGTGTTTCATTCCTCTGCTACTTTGTGCATTTTGCTCAATTCTTTCTTCAAAACACCAAGGACCAGGACAACTCATGGTCAAGACCTGGTAACATAATTATGCATATATACATATATATATATGTGTATATATATTTTGCTTATGCACATATATGTATGTATACATATATATGTATATATGTGTCTATATATATATATATACCTAATTTTACTGATTGATTGTAAGCAAAATTATAATAAATACGTGTGTGGGGGGGTGTGTGTGTGTGTATATACACACATATATAGCCAAAGGAAGGAAATTCTGACATATCCTATATCATGGCCAAGGCATGAAGACATTATATTAAGCTGTATCAGTCAGGGTTCTCTAGAGGGACAGAACAAATAGGATAGATAGATATGTATAAAGGAGGGTTTACTAAGTATTAACTCACACAGTCACAAGATCCCACAACAGGCCATCTGCAAGCTGAGGAGCAAGGAGAGCCAGTCCGAGTCCCAAAACTAAAGAACTTGGAGTCCGTTGTTTGAGGACAGGAAGCATCCAGCAGGAGAGAAAGATGTAGGCTGGGAGACTAGGCCAGTCTAATTTGTCACATTTTTCTGCCTGTTTTATATTCACTGGCAGTTGATTAGATGGTGCTCATGCAGATTAAGGGTTGGTCTGGTCTGCCTTCCCGAGTCCACTGACTCAAATGTTAATCTCCTTTGCCAACATCCTCACAGACATGCCCAGGATCAATACTTTCCATCCTTCAATCAAGTTGACACTGAGTATTAACCATCACATAAGTGAAACAAGCCAATCACAGAAGGACTTGCACTGTGTGTTTTCACTCATACAAGGTACTGAGAATAGTCAAATTCATACACACAGGCTGGTCGCCAGGGGCTGGCATGAGGGGAGAATGGGGAGTTATTGTTTAGTGAATACAGAACTTCAATATTGCAAAGATGAAAAAGTTCTGTGGATAGATGGTGGTAATAGTTGCTCAACAAAGTGAACATACTTAATGCCACTGAACTGTACATTTTAAAATAGTTAAAATGCTTAATTATGTGTTATAAATATTTTACCACAATTTCAAAAATAAATTTAAACTCATTGTATTGGAGATTTTAGCACATATATGTAAGGGATAAAGTAGCAGACAAAACATTAAGATGTGAACAACCCAATTAAAAAATGAGACCTACTTGACACAACGTACATTGTGCCTAACAATGACTTAATATACATTTTTCTCTGGTGCATACAAATATGAAATTTGGCTCACATATTATATGGTGACATAATCTGGGTCACAAAGTATCAACACACTTAAAAGAATTGAAAACAAATATACAGTATGTTCTCTAACACAATAGTATAAAGATAAAATCAGTAACATATAAATAAAAAAGCACTTTAAATCTTTTATTTGGAAGCTAAGTGATATCTTTTAAAATAATCCATGGATCATAAAGGAAATCACAAAGGAAGTTTGAAAACATTTTAAAGTTAATGATAAGGAAGTAACAACTTATCAGTTCCATAAACTAAAGGTTTTCTCAGAGGGAATTTCATAGAGTAAAAAAATCTATGATCTAACTATTGTGAGGGACGAGAATATGCCACCCCAACATGTGTTTTATTGGTTTGAGGACTGTTGAGCTTAAGGCAATAAGAGGAAATAAATGCAGGAAAGTTCTCTGCACTCTCTCTACTTGCCCAAAATCAGGACATAAAGTAAAGACAACGATCCTCTCCCTCCCCTCACTACCAGTGTGAACCAAGGGTCACCACTGTTACAAATAAATTTCTGGTGCTGCAAAGGAAATAGCAATCGAATATGAATTTTCTCAGCAAGACAGTTTTACTTTTTGCAGAAAAGGTGCTTCTCGGAAGCTTGATTGTCATGAAAGCACCATGAGCAAAGAAAGGCAGAGGTTTTTATCCCTGACGCATTGAGTCCTTATTGCTGTGTTCTGTCTCCACTGGCTAGAGCTGGACCGCACAATCTAGACTGATCCTGATTGGCTAAAAACTTAAAACTTTGCTAAATAGGTAAACACGTGACAGAGAACAAAGAAAGAATGAGGGTTGTTTACAGAAAACTATGAGAATAATAGGCCGGGCACGGTGACTCCAGCCTGTAATCCCAGCACTTTGGGAGGCCGAGGTGGGCGAATCATGAGGTCACAAGATCAAGAACATCCTGGCTAACATGGTTAAGCCCTATCTCTACTAAAAATACAAAAAATTAGCCGGGTGTGGTGGTGGGCACCTGTGGTCCCAAGCTACTCAGGAGACTAAGGCAGGAGAATGGTCCGAAACTGGGAGGCAGAGTTTGCAGTGAGCCGAGATTGTGCCACTGCACTCTAGCCTGGGTGACAGAGCAAGACTCTATCTCAAAAAAAAAAAGAAAAGAAAAGAAAATAATAACATTTCCAAATAAGGAAGAGGTATAGGCTGTAAGCTGGAAAATGCCTGGGCATGTTTGGACATGTCTGAGCAGGCTGTAGGCCAGAACAAATAACTTGGTTAAAGTACAAGGACATAGAATGTACTTATTCCCTTACTATATTTAACTACATTGGGCTTAAAAAAGGGTTACTAGCAAAAAGCAAGGAAACCTGAAAGAAGTTAGTTTTTGGAAGAAACTATTATTTCTAACACTTATTATTTATTCTTTAACAACAAGAGAAACTTTGAAGAGGAACTTTTTACTCTTCACACCACTAAACAACCTTAGGCCTTTCTGGGTCCAGCCTTTATCTGCCACTTACTTCCCTTGTCCCAAGTTGCCACCCCTAGACTTCAAAGTCCTTTCCCTTGTTCTTATCCCTTCTCTAAACATGTCCTGTTCTTTGATAAAGATGCTACATCAGCTGTAATTAAATGCCACCTTTTTGAGCACTACTCGTTCCCTGAGTTTGTCCCAAACTTCTTTTTGTTTTTCTTTTATGAATGTCTTTTGTTACATGGGTCCACTTCAACTAAGAACTCAAGAGGGCTGACGAAAAACATATTTTTCTTCCCCTTTAGTAACCATTTTTAAAAATTAGGAAAACATATCATGAAATTGACTCCAAAAATCACTAATGAATGAAACTACCGATTGATAGGCATAAATCTGAGAAAAATGCTAAAATCTATTAAAGATAATAAATGTGAAAACAGGCAAATACGTTCAAAAGTTTCTTGGAATAAAAAGATAATTCCATATTTATATTTGTGCAAATAATATAAAAAATAGCTGTCCTAAATAAATAATACAATTAATCAGACATAAAAGAAAATAACTCATTTACTATAAAGCTGATAAAATCAATTTGTAAATCTTTTATGAGGAACACTTAAAGATATCAACAAGCTTGTAGAAAAAAACTTGAAAATCAAAAGAAACACTATCTTTGTTATATATAAAGCTTCCATAGACCATAGAAAAATATTGTTGCTGAATAATCTATTAATTTAATATGATCTTGAAAAACCTTCTAGTCCTAGACAGGCTGATTTAAATGTCATATAGAATATTTACAAAAATTCTGAAAAGAATAAAGAGAGTAGCTCTACTAAATATAAATATATATATATAAAGTATATATATAATCACTATATATGTGTAGGGATTGGAACAGTATGCTTTGTATAGTACTACAACTGGATTAGACAAATCTATCAAAGGAATCATATTTTACATTTAGTAAATGTATTAGACGAACTATGTGTCCGTATTTTTTAAAAACAAGCATCTGACTTTTGTAATACTTTTCATACAGAGTGAATTCCAGAAAGCTCAAGACTCTAATTTATGTAATATATAATTAACTTCATGAGAAAAGAAAACTCGATAGAAAATATGAACAAAGAGTAAGAACATATATTCACAGAATGAGAACTATGAATGACGTTTAAACATTACTCAGATGTGACTCATTATAATGAGGTCTCATTATAATTATGAGACACATAAAATAAACTCAGCGGACTGTTCTCTCACCCACCGTATTGGGAAATGTCAAAAAGTCTAGGAACACCCTCTGTTGATCGCTGCATAGGCAGTCAATTTTACATCTTTACTTTGGGAGTACAATTTGGAACACAACCTATGAAGGGTGATTTTATAATAAAAGAACTCACTTACTATAGCTAAGAGACAATTTGCAAATTTTATCTGAAAAATGCTTAAATATACCAATAGGCACAGTGATGTCAGGAAAGAAAATTAAGGTCTACTTTTGGGTATCAAAATTTCAAATGTACACATCATTTGCCTGCCACATAATTCCAATTGTAAGCGTTCATTTACAAACAAAAATCAAGATCACATGCATAAAGCTTATGTTTAGTCATTATGTATCATTGAAAAGTTTGGAAATATAAGTATCTGTCAAATCATTGAATTAAATTATGATATATGCAAATGAAATAACATGCAGCCAAAGGAAAAAAATGAACTTTACGTAGTCATATAAAGTGATCTCAAAGATATTTATGCAGATGAATAAGCAAAGTATAGAATAGTGTGTGGGGTGATTATATGTACCTATTAGTTTAAATATTTTAAAAAATTGTCTGCACAAACACAACGCTCTGTACCCACTGGCTCCCTCTTGGGAAGGGGAAAATGGAGGACAAATTATCTTGTGTTATTCTGCAGTAACAAAGAACTCCAAAAGCTCACTGATTCAACATGCAAAAACACTGCTCCTTGCACAAAGTCCACAGTGGCTATCAGGGCAGTTTCCTCCATGGAGGCCAATTTAATCTTGTTGTTTTTCTGGCTAACTAGGAGGCCTTCTCCACAATCATGCCAGCAGAAGAAAGGCTGGAAAACTTGACAAGAGTGTTTTGCTCCCTCAGCTTGGAAGGGATCCGCACCACATTTCATTGTCCCGAAACGGTTCCATCTGCTACTCATGTGGAGAAGGCTAGGTCACCTGACCTCTGCATCTGCGAGGGGAAGAACAGACATCGGGCAGCACCAGCAATGTCTGCCAAGATCCTTTTGCTAATTTTTAGGTTTGGCCAAGAGAATTTATTACTCTTTCAAAAGACAAGTATGTAAACATTCAGTGAAGATACAAATGAGCAGAAATGAACAAAGACTTCGATTGTACTCACATGCAGCTCTACACCTATCTATTCATAGCACTACTCATCATAATAGCAGACAACAGGATTGGGCAAT
This sequence comes from Macaca mulatta, assembly GCF_049350105.2. Classification (NCBI taxonomy): domain Eukaryota; kingdom Metazoa; phylum Chordata; class Mammalia; order Primates; family Cercopithecidae; genus Macaca; species Macaca mulatta. The sequence goes on from NC_133408.1 coordinate 76,355,974, forward strand.
CTATTCTGTCACAACTCAGGGAAGATTCCCAAAGTATTTAGAATTAAAAATAATTACATTGAATACTGACATTTTTATCAACATAATGGTTTCTATCCCCAAAAGACTGCCTCAATTCCAAATATTATTTTATAATATGATTAACATCATAAAAGTGATATTTAAAATAATACACACAATTTAAAATAATAATATTTAAAAATAGTACCTATGTGTATTCTACTTCAAAGGGTAAACAAGAGATTAGTAATTACCAAAGAAAGATGAATTCAAAGAAGATGAAGAAGAAGTAACGCTGCTCTCTACTGTCCACATTTTGTACATTTTAAACTTTTTATTGCAAACTTACCTTAATTATTTTTAAATAAATCAATTAATTAGTAATGAAAATGTGAACTAGTCCCATTATCAGTTGGAAAAAAACCACAATCAGAAGAAAAAAAAGAAAGAAAACATAACCTAGTAAAATATGAAAATTAACACATAGAACATCTTATAATTTTTATTGCATGAAATTACATATGAGGTAAAGGATATTTGGGGAAGAAACATAAATTATATTTATTGCAATACTTCTGATAAAAATAGAAAGTGGAGACATACTTTTTCCTGTCTAGTTAATTATTTTGAATCATTTTAATATTAAGCTTTTACCAACTGTCAAACACATTCACCTGTAAAGTATCAGTGACCATCGCTAAAGCAATTCAAATTCTAGAGACATTTTAAAATATGTTTTCAAGCCATGTAAAATGTGGTTATCATATTCCATATTGGCTTTTCTTTTAAAAGCACTTAAAATATTTTAAATCACTTTTTAAAGCATCAACTAAGAACATATTTCAAACATTTTATATATGATCACATTAAGGGATTTTTGTTAATAAAGATAGATGTATTTCATTCTTAAAAGCTTGCATATAAGTATCTGGATATGAATCCCATTTAATATCTTCACCTAGATTACATGTTCTTTTTTATCTACATGTTACTCGGGGAAGAAGAGGGCAATAATTAACTCTGGAATAATTATTTCTTTGTTTTTTGCTCCCATATCCAAAGAAGCAGATTTGCTCAACTGTGATTTTTAAAATAAAATTTTACCAAAGTGTCATAGACTTAAAGTACACAAATCATAAGTGTACATTGTGACATATTTTACAAAGTGAGCCCAGCTCCAGAATATCAGTATCCAGATCATGAGACAGATCTGCGACTCCCTATCCCCTAAACCCTCCCTGGCATTCACCCTTCATCTGCACTATGAGACTCTAGATGCCCTGGGTGCAGCCGCCGCCCTCCACTTACTGCTCCAGTCATGCCCCTGGTTGCTGTCAGCACTGCCCTCTCTGTGTGTCCGCCACATCGCTGGCGGGGTTTTGCCAAGGGTGGTATGGACATCACAATCCCAATGTGGATTTTTAATTCCTTTATTTCATTACTAGTTCCTCGGAAATCTGGCTGAAATCATAATTATATCTTTCTGCCTCATATTTCACTTCACCTGTGTCTTCGTATTATGACTCTATGCTTCTATTTCTTATAGTTAAAATCTCCTTGCATTTTCTTAAGGATGACAGCTTCCTAAAATTTTCATCTCATGCCTATAAAATTTAGATATCCTTCTAACCTGAGTCTTTAGAATAAAGTTGCTTTTGGGTTTCTACAGTGTCTTCTTTTTGGCTCCCATCTGGAGGCTGTTGCACCACTCCCTGGAAAGAGTCTATCCAGACCAGGTGATTTCCAACAGGCACACTGCTGGCTGTGCACACGTTAGTGTTTTTCTCCTCTTGCCAGACAGAGGCCTTCATGCAAATCTGGCATGCACAGCCTTAAATCCGTTCTCCAGATCTAACAGGCTTTCATTTACCAGAACTCTGCGGGGCTGATTCCTCCCGTCTTGACTGCCTGTTTCTCTAACACTGTAGATTGATGTCATACACGAAAACCTGCAAGCCCTCCTGTGGGATGCTGCCAGACTTCCTCTTTCTTCTGCCGTCATTTTATTTCTAGCAAATTTACCTCCCAGTGTATAATACTATCGCTGTTCTACTTCTCATCTCTCTACTTTCTGGTTTCAGGTATTCAGAGATTTGAAGTTTCTCAGCAGGAGAAATGCACTATATATATGTGTATATATAGTAATACTTATATAGTATATATTTATATACTGTATATGTGTATATATACATGTATGTCTATATAGTATAAAGTATAGTATATACAGTATATAATAAATACTATATTTACTATATATGTATATAGTATCTATGGTGTATTTCTACATATATACATACTGTACATGTATATATACAGTGTATTCCTATACATTTACACACATATGTACAGCTATGTGTACGTATATATACACATATATGTCTATATAATGTATAGGCATATGTAATATATATACACATATACGTGTAGGTGTGTGTGTATATATACACACCTACATTTCATCTAAGAAGAAATCCTCCTAGATTCTTCAATTTCTTTGTCAATCCCAGTAATAACTAGACATGAAATAATTCATGTCTATGAGTTAGGTTTTATATTTCCTTACTTTATAGGTATTTGTTACCTATGAAAATGATAACTAGGTAACTTGGCCAACTGTGTGAATCTGACTAGATCTGTTTTTCCTCCTCATGTTCAGCCACATTTGCCAGATACTGGGAGATGCCACTGCTCTCACTCCGAAGCCTGAATCTCAAGGGGTCCAAGATGTCAGTGCTGCTGGAATTTTGGACAGGTCATTCAACTCACTCCTTTGCCGTCTCTAGAATGGGAATAGTATTTGCCACATTTACCTCAAGGCCTGTGGTCAAAATTAAAATTAATAACTCAAAAAAATACTTACGAGACTAGATAGCAATGTCAATATCCACTAAAGTTTCTTATTTTTGTTTGCTTTGGTGAAAATTGCCTGACGTCTTCTAACACAATGTTCTTCACTTCTCTCAGCCCTTGAATCCCTGAATGCTCTCTTTGCATGAGTCAACCCAGAAAAACAAAAATGTTGGCCAACCTCTTCGGAACTGGCTATACACTGTGGTCACAATGTCTATGTTCCCCAATGGCATGCATTGAAACCTGATCCCCAGCATGATGATATTAGACGTGATCAGGCCATCAGGGCTCTGCTCTTATGAATGGGTCTCAGTGTTCTCATAAATGAGACCCTGTATTACTGGCTAGCCCCTTCCACTATGTGAAGATGTAGAGAGACAGCACCATCTGTGAACTGTAGAATGAGCCCCCACAAGAGACTGAATCTGCCAGAGCCTTGATTCTGAACTTTCCAGCATCCGGAACCGTGAATGAGAAAGGTTTGCTGTTTATAAGCCATTCCGTTTATGATAAATTTGTTGTAGTAACCCAAATGGACTAAGAGAGTATGTGACTACATTCTGGCCAATAATATCCATGTGCATGGAAATAGTACATGAGAGTTTTTGGAACTGGCCTTAATTAGAGGAAGGTTACACTTATCTCCGTTCTTCCACCTGCTGGTTGGAATGCGAACTTAATGGCTGGAGTTCCAGTAGCCATCTTGGACCATACTTGGAGCTTTCGGATGCAGTGAAGCAGTGAGATTAAAGAGGCCTGAGACTGCTGCACCTGCATTGCACTTCAGGTCTGACAGCATATTTTCCATGAAAGAATGCAATCTTCTGTGTTTAAGCAACGTGTTATGTTGGTTTTTGGTCACATGCAGTAGCTAACCTAACAAGATATAATACTTTGCTTTAGGCTCTCTGGTCTTTGTACTTATGCCATAATTTTCATCTAAAGGCTGATGACTCAGTATTTTTTTAACCCCAATTCAGGCCCAGTTTGAAACCTATGCAACCTCAACAAACTTGGCATGTTCATGTACATAAACATATACAACACTGAACTTATGATTTCCTTTTGTGTTCCCAAATCTAGTGTTGTTCCAGGTCCCCTGTCTTAGTTTATGGCATTCCATCATCTTCAAGAAGCTAGAAATCTAGGAATCCACATGAACACCACCCCTTAATTCTCTATATTCAAGCCTTTATGAAGTCTTGTTGATTTGGTATACAAAATATCCTCAACTTCTCCACAATTATTCACAAATTACCATGAATTACAACTATCATGAATTGCCCTTTAGATCTCTGATCCTTCCTGTTCATAATCCTATTCTCCACAGTGTAGTTAGTTGACATTTGTAATAATGAAATGCCTTTCCAAGGTTCACAAGGTAGACAAGTACCATTGTCCTAGGCTAACCTACCCTGCATTCTCTGGTGCCCCACTCTTGGTCTGGCTCAGCAGGTGCCCTGCGTTGCCTCACCCTCATAGACCTGAACCTACTGGCCTCTTTATTCCCAGAAAATGTCATGCTTCTTGTAGTTATGGTTGTATTGCAACTGTTCGCTTTCCCTATGGGGAATCTTTCCAGCCTATTACTATGGAAATGTGTTGAAACACAATATAAATTAGCAACGAACATACGGGAATGAGGGGACAGGAGATTGGGAGCCATCTGCCCAGTAGTACAGAAGAGAGTTCTGAGGTTCCCGTGCTGAAGAAATTGGACCAATTTATTCAGGTAGGAGTATAAATGCTGGAGGGTAAATGGGATCCCTGGAGCAAAACCCTTGTGCTATTTGGGGAGGTCACACTGAAATCCATAAACAAGCCATGCCCATATTCACAGGGGTCTCAGGGAGATTTCTCAATCAAGACCCAGCACAAAACAAATCTATGTACCCAGCAGCAAGAGGACCGATAACTGTGACCTGTATAAATACATAAACAAAGACCAGCAACCACATGAGCAAATTTAGCAGGTGAGAGAGAAAGACCAAATCAACAGATGATAGTGGAGATCAATAGAAAATTCAGAGAGCAGAGAGGCACTTCATGGGAGACTCGATATTATTCACCTCTGGGGCCCACAAGGCACCTGGGGAGTCAGACAGTTGTGAGCCCAGGCTTGGATAGAATTTTGCCAGGAATGAGTAGGATTTTTTTCACAATGATATACTAAAAGTATAGTTTTTTCTTTAGAGTTTATGAAAAATTAACATTCAAGCAGGATTTCCTATCATGGTCCATTGAATCTCAAGCCCAGCCTTTTGGTTTCAGTTATTGAGCAAAATACACACCAACACTGTTGATTCTCCTAGCCCTCAGCCATACCATTTTGTTTTGATTCTTCTACTGGAAAAAGAGATTGTGGTAAAGGGCGGGACTGACAAGACCACTTCCCTCCAAGAAGATGCAATTGGGGGACTTATAATAGGAGTTAATTGTTATCTGGTCAACCAGGGTGTACTTAGCAGTCATTGGGAAGGCAGTGCTGCTGGTGAGAGTTCACTAATTACTCCCAGGGCCATGGCTAACCACCGTGCTCCATTCTACTCGCCTACATCTCTGCATTGGCTTATACTAACTTTAGCTAAAGGCCAACACTTCGCTTCCTATAATAACCAAAGTCTTATTTTAGATGCCCTGCTCCTTGCGGAGGTAGTCAATATGAGTTACACTTTATGTTGTTTTATTTCTGCTGTCACTATGTTCCAGTTTTCCTTAAAACTTGCCTCTGTCTTATGGAATATAATTTATATCCTCGGCAAATAGGCACCTTAGTCTAGCAACCTGATGTTTTTCCTACCGTATCCCTGAAGCTTCAGCTACGGTAGACCCCAGTTGGAGGCCCAAGTCACAAACAAGTTAAACAAATTAAACAACTAATCTCCTTCAAGAATCCTCTCTGCCTTGTCCTACTGCAATTAAGTCACTTCCATGTGAATTTTGCCACTTGCAAATACACAATAGTGGTTCCAATTTCTGCTTAGCCAGGAGTTGTTCAGTTGCAAGTAAGAGAAATCCATTACAAGCTAGCTTATGCAAAATGAGAGTGTTGGGCTCATATAACTGAAAAGACCAAAAATGTCTAGTTTTCTGTCCCAGTGGTCCTGAGTGCTCCCCAGATGTCATCACGGGCGTAGGAGAACTGAGATCCCATCACTTGACCTTCTGCTCCTCTGTTACCCTGCCGACTTGTACTCACTCTGTGCTGGGAACAATAGCCCTAAGCAGATTCAGGTAAGGGGGTCCTTGTAGTTATGAGGCCAGAAGGGCAGAGGCAGGATCCTCCTGCTTCTAGCTGTCATATTAGCCCTTCCAAAAGGACTCTGCTGTAGTTGGAATCACACAAACCAATTCCCCTTTATCAGTCACACTCCTGTGGGTATTGTAGTATTTGGTCCAGCCTGCTCATTTGCACCCCTTCCCAGAGTGGGACCCATCTCCACAGTGATCATATCTACCAAGTGAGAAGCATGCCCCCAAATTGTGAGGCAAAGGACATGCACTGTGAGAATTACAGTACAAGTGGGAAATGTATTTCTAGAGTTATAGGGAGATCTACATAAATAAAAACCACAAAAAAAATTTTTTAAGTGGTTCCTCTGGAGACTGGGAAAAAAATGCAAAAGACAGATGAGGGGCTTTGCTTTACAAGTCCATCTAGTGATAGTTGAGGTATTACTGTGTGCATAGGCTACCTCAAAAACATTTAAAAGTAAAAATAATAAATGGGAGATTTGGGAGATGTGTGTATTTGCAGGATCAAATAGACATTCATATAGTGCCAATTCAAGTAAGGACATACTTTTCTATTTCCCAATGCTAAATTGGATGAATATTGGAGGAATTTAATACCTATGTAATTTAAGGTAAAATGTAAATTTGAATTTTGATTTTGGCTTTTAGCTTTACCAGGAGCAGCACATTAATATAAAGCAAAACTCATTCTAAACCCTGATCAAGAAAGTATGATAGTAGAAAATGATGAATCATCCCAATTAGGATTACAGTTGTAAAAAAAATGACTAAATTAAAATACAAAAAATTAAATTCAATGATATATTAAAAATAATCTGTGGATACTAAGTAGTATTTAGGTCAAAAATGCAAGGTTAATGTTATATTTAGAAATCCTTTTCTATAATACAACAAAATGACAGACATTGTACTATCTCAGAAGTCATTCAATTCTATTAAATGCTTTCCCTGATTTTTAAAAACATGGAAAAATCTTTCAAAGGCAGAACACAATGATACTTCCCTTTCAAAACAAGGCATATATACCTTCAATTATTATTTTATGGCAAGATGTTGGAGATAATAGTACTTTTAAATGTTAGTACCAATAATGATTGCTTACCTCATTATAATTTTAAATGGTTCTGGAATATATAGTCAATTAATAAGATATGAAATTAATATAGGACATGACCATTATGAAAAGAAAGAGAAAATAATAGATTCAGATAATGCAATGTTGTCTGCAAAACCCAGAAAATTAACAAAAATGTGATAAAATTTAAATTTTAAAATATACAAACCACAAAAAAATATTTTAAGTCAGAGCTCAGTGTCCAAAATGGGTCATTTGTTAGAAATTAATTTAGAATTTTAGTACTTTTATTATAGTTCTAATTATTTTTGTTTTCTGTTCTGCATCAAAAAATCCATATAAATGCTGTAATTCAAGGCCGTTCACATACTTAATGAAGCTACCTGGGGTACTTGTTAATGGGATTTTTATTTTCTCAATAGCAGCGGCATTTGGCTACATTTTCTGGACTTTTTTTTCTATAATAGCATAAGTAAAAAAATTATTTGAGGATCTCAAGCTCAAAATCTTACATCTTTTCTAAAAATTTTATGAATATATTTTGAAATGCAAAGTCAAACACCCTATTCCCTCATATTCCTCCTCTCTTTTTCTTGGGTGTAAGATGCTGAAATTTTGCTGTTTAAATATTTCATGCACATTCATGTAATAAACAGTCTGGTTAAAACATGTTCCAGAACTGTAGACAGTCTTTTTTGCTAGTCTAATAGAAGCTAATACAGGGATACAGTTAAGTTATAATATGCCTTCGTAAATGCAGCATTTTCAAATGATAAAATATATTTTTAAAAGTCTCCTTTTTACATGACCTGAATTGTTATATTTAGAAATTTCTAGTGTGGCCTGTATGGCTTGCTCTTTAAACTGGTAAATTTGAGTTGAGCAGTAATAGATATTTTAAAACTCTGACAGAAAACCTATAGGAAGCAGCATTCTGGAAGCTGCAAGTGTGATAAAAAACAGGCATCAAAACAGACTGCTTCAGAAAGCAGGGATTGCCATGCTGCAAAGGTTGGCTGCAGCCACCACTTGTGCAGAAATGCCAGATTGGCTCCAGTGCACCTGCAAAAATGTCAAGGGGCAATTCTAGGGGGATGTTACCATCACATTTAGAACTCAGTGCTGGATTTCATGAGGAGAGAGGGGAAAAGCTATTTCCAACTGGCTGGATAAGAGAGGGGTGTGCCTGCCCTAGTGCATGTCACTCACTTGAAGGTCATGACTTTCGGTTGATGGTCAAAGAAAAAAAGGAGGTTACCCATAAAGAGAAATTATAAACCAGTATTACCCAGGCTTGCTAAAGAAAACGACAACAGACATGATAAAGGCTTAGCAAACCTATGCAAACAGCTTCTCAATATGCACTTTCTCGTTGTGCACTGCAGGGAGAATCTACTGCCACCACCGTATGCCGAAGCTCTTGGAAAACAAACTTGCAGATTTCAGAAGAAGTAAAAGAAAAACTCTGAGCAGCTAAAGGAATATTTGAATATTCAAGTAAGTATCCACCAGCTTGCTTACTATGTGCCTGCTATTGAGCTAGGTACTGAATGTATACCAAAGAATCTGAGGACCCCTCAGCATGGCAGAAACACATTGTTATTTGGAAACACCAGTTATTTCTGAAGCAATGAAGTAAAAATGCAAGATGAGCAATGGGAACAATAATTACATCCAGAGGTGGGAAAATGAATCTGGAGTGTGGGAGGCTCTGGGAGACAGTGCCTAAAAGAGGACTGCTGTGAGGATGTTTTCATGAAAAGTTTATTTGTTCGTGGGTTAACTTCATTGCTTTTAGGAATTTGTTTTAATATATTCTTTTTGCAGTTAAAATTACCAGTTGCCTGTATAAGAAAACACAGAAATGTTTAGTGATAAGATATTATATTTACATATCAAATAATATGTGTTTTGTATATTTTAGTAAACTTTTAGAACTCTTAAGGCTTACAGAAATATTACAAATATAGTACAGAAATTTCCCATGTACTCTAGATCCACTTCCCCTTATTAACATCTCACTTTGGTATGGTTCATTTGTCACACATAGGGAACAGCTATTAACACATTATTATTAACAAAAGTCTACACTTTATTCAGACTTCCCTTGTTTTTTCCTGATATCCTTTTTCAGTTTCAGAACCCCATCCAGGATCCCACATCACATTCACGTCATGTCTCCTTATGCTTCTCTTAGCTGTGACAGTTTTTCAGGCTTGCCTTGTTTTGATGGCCTGGACACTTTTGAGGAGGACTGGTCAGGCATCTTGTAGGATGCCCCTCTATTGGAATTTGTCTGGCGTTTTTCTCATGATTAGAATGTGGTTATGGATTCTGGTGAAAAGACAGCTGAGGTTAAATGCCATTTCCATTACATTACATCAAAGTTATGTACTATCAGACCTCTGTGTGACTGTGATTTCACCCTTTATCACCCAGCTACAGCAGGGTTCCTCAGGATTCTCCACTGTAAAGTTACTCTTTGCTTCTGCCTTTCCATTCTGCACTCTCTGCAAAGACGTCACTATACACAGCCCACACCTAAGGAGTGGTAATGTGCTCCTCTGCTTGTGGGTAGAGTATCTACACACATTGTTTGGACTTCTGTGCAGGAACTTTGTCTATTCTGGCCCATGCCAATTTTTTTTTTTTTTTTTTTTTTTTTGAGATGGAGTCTCACTCTGTTGCCCAGGCTGGAGTGCAGTTGCACAATCTCAGCTCACTGCAAGCTCTGCCTCCCGGGTTCACGCCATTCTCCTGCCTCAGCCTCCCTAGTATCTGGGACTACAGACACCTGCCACCATGCCCGGCTAATTTTTTGTATTTTTAGTGGAGACGGGATTTCACTGTGTTAGCCAGGATGGTCTCGATCTCCTGACCTCCTGATCCGCCTGCCTCGGCCTCCCAAAGTGCTGAGATTACAGGCATGAGCCACTGTACCCGGCCACAATCTTTTGTTTATTTAAGTGCATACCCAATTTTAATACATTGTATTAAACTCATCATGTTGTTTTTTTTTTTTTTTTTTTTTTTTGCTCCGATTGTTTCAGCTTCGGCCATTGGGAATTCTTTCTATTGGATCCCATGTCCATTTAACACGCCCCCATCATTGTGTGGGTTTGTTTTGTTTTGTATAGTATAGATACAGATACATAGAAGAAGGTATAGATACTGCTGTAAAGTTCAATGGATTTTGACAAATTCATGTCTCATATAGCCGTCATTATAATATGATAGAGAATATTTTCTCTTACATAAAAAATTCTGACTGTGTGCTTCAGCTGTTTATTTATCTACCTCCCTGCTCTAGACTTCTGAAAACCACTGATCTGTTTACCATCTATTTTGCCTTTTCCAGAAATTCATATAAATAATATAGTAAATTGCCTTTCTCAGAATGATGTATTTTACTTAGCAATGTGCTTTTACAGTTCATCCATATCTTTGTGTAGCTTGATAACTCATCCCACCTTTGTCGCAGTGTAATATCTCACTGCATTGATGTATCACAACTTGTTTATCCATTCACATCTTAGTTGTTTCCAGTTTTTGGAGATTATGAATAAAGCTGCTAGAAACATTCACATACAGGTTTTCATGGGGACATACATTTTCAAATCAATTAGGTAAGTGCCTAGGAACACAATTGCTGAATTGTATGGTAAGACTGTATGTAGCTTTGTGAAAAGCCATCAAACTTTCTTCCAAAGTGGCTGTACCATTTTGCAGTCAGATGAGCAATGAATAAGAGTTTGTGTTGCTTCCCATCCTTGCTATTATTTGGTATTTTAGAAATCCCTACCCACCTCATTTGGCCATTCCAATAAATGTGTAGTGGTATCTCAGTGTCGTTTAATTTGGATTTTCTAATGGCATGTGATCTCAGGTGTATTTTCATGTCCTTATTTATCTGTACGTCTTCTTTGGTGAGGTATCTGTTCAGATCTATTGCTCACATAATAATTATGTCGTTTTGTTTCTTAACTGTTGAGGCTTGTGAAGTCTGTGCATATGTTGGACACAAACCCTATACTAGGTAGGTGTTTTGCAAATATTTTCTCCTACATATTTATTCTCATATCACTCTGTACAACAGATAGGTTATAATTTAGTGAATGGTTTCCACTAATCAATGCACAAACTTCTACCACTTGATTACCTGTAAGGCAAGCCCAGTTCAAGGTCAAACTATTGATTAAATATTTTGGCAGAAAGGAGAGGAGGAAAGAAAGAGGAAATCAGCAGATATGTTGCATTTTTTAATGCCTTTGGATTATTACCCACATATCTCACCAGGCCTTCTTACAGGAGCCTGTAGGAGCCAGTAGCAGATAAAGTTGAATAGGACTCAAAGGAACCATTCTTAGCATTTAATAAACAATTAATTGAGAATGCCCCAACCCCAAAAGGGAGTGGCTTCACCCAGATGCTGCAAGATGGTGGACATGGCTCCCAAGAAAACTTGACTACATGATCTGAGAACAGAAAGACAACATAGGAAGACCTTTGCCTATGTTCAAATTTGGAGCATAGGCCCCAAGGCTCCAAGCCTGCACCATGTGAGGCCTGGACTGATGGAGAAGCAAGATCTCTGTGTGTATACCTTCTGACTCTAATGGTGTGCCTGTGTCCCCTGGGTCATTCCAATATTCCCTATATATTTATGACCTAAGTTTTCCAATAATCTTTGTGGTTGGTAAGATTCTTTTAAGATGAGTAGCTGCCAGTGGGATATAAGAAAAGGATAACTGGAAAGGCAGAGTGTGTCTTTTCTGGATTTGATTATTATACTGAGTCAATTTCCCCAATTCTGGGTAACCCAAATGTCGCAGTGATGTCCTGTCACTTACTATCTGGAAAATATTGGCTTGATCCCTATTTTATGAAATGTTAAAGCTCAAAGATATCCTCACATTCCAGGAGACTTGTCACTGAGCTCCTGCTTCTACTGAATTGAGGGTTGGATCATTTTGGTGTCCAGCACATTCATTCTTGCTTCGTACCAGCAGAGCTCAGGTGGGAAGTGAAACCCCTTTCCCTGATTTCATACAAGGAAAAAATAAACAAGCAATAAGAAGCATCACAAACACATACAAACTAAGCATTCTGGAGATGAGCCATTTTTGTTGAAGGTGGCGGGACTTGGAGTAAATTTATACAACAGCAAGAAAAACAACTTAAGTATCAGACATCCTTTGCCTTTACAGTCCTTTTAACACCCAAGACCCAGGATATTTTACTGTCATGTCAGCTAACGGGTAACCTCCCCAATCTCTTAATATGGAGCTGGCTTCCCATTCCTGCTCCTCTTTTCTTTGATTTTCTTTCTCCCTCTCTACCCACAACCTCCCATGGGTCCCCACCAACTCTACTAAATTTTTCATGTTCTATTATGCAGCAAAAGCTAGCTAGCATCTCTAAGATCATGCTTTCATCTCTAAATCACTCGAATAAGCTCAGCCCAACAAAAACACCTTTTATTCATTATGTCAGGAACACAAAGAATAGTAGAAACTCAAAGTTACCTCTAACTGGCTACTTCAACAGGATCCTTCCTCCTTGGGAGGCATTTGTGGGTTTGAATATGTTTTCTTCGCAGCACACTCGTGTTGGCAGTGGCAGCTTGTGTTTGAAGTGAGTTCAGGTGCAGCTCCACTTCCTCTGTGTCTCTGTCCTCTGATGGAAGATCCTAAAGGCAATGAGCAAGAACGCTCTTTAGGAAGCTTGGGTGAGGGTGCTGTTCTCTGTTCCTCCCTGAGGGGGCACTAGATCTGTTCTTAGCACCCTATTGATTTTCCATGATCTACTGGGTGTCCAGAAACCCACACACTGATTTCCAAGGCAAAAATATCCTTTTGCTGTGTTCAATCTCAAACTGTTTCTTCTGGTTGTCTTCTCTCACGAATGAAACCATATCCTTTTCTAATAATCCAAGAACGGCTCAAAGATTCAGGTTACTGATGACAATGTTCTGTGATTTCCAAAACACCCATATAATTACACACACACACACACACACACACATATTTCAGTTATTTCAATGAAAGTGCTAACGAAAGTGAGGTAAACCTGTGAGCTGAAATTGCTTTTTATTAAAAGCCAAAGGAAGTTTAAGCAACAGTGTACAGTAACAGTACAATTTTCAATCATGTAAGTTGAAACAACAGTGTACAGTAACAGTACAATTTTCAATCATGTAAGTTGAAGCAATTGTGGACAGTAACAGTATAATTTTTAATCCTATAAATGAAGAAGTCTTCATTTTAGTTTTAAAATATTCATGGATGTATAACTTTAAACAGTGCTATGAATTTAAAATATTTATTAGATTTCTAAATTTAAATTAATACTTGGTTCCAGGATCCAAATTCTTGCACAGAGTAAGGTATAACTGTGTAATATATCACATGACAATTCAAAGAAAAAAAATGTTCTAACATCTGCTGTAGTGCTTGCTCTCAAATTATAATACAAAGAAGCCGTTACTAAAGTATATTTACGGATAGGAAAACAACATAAGGCTTTCAGGATGGCCAACTTTTGCCAGAGACTCTATTTACACATATAAATCTACTATTAACACCAGCTAGGAGCAGCTAGATCCATGCAGATAAAATCTGTATCCTTTCCTGTTTCTCTTGCATAACCAGTGAGTTTGAATGTTCCTTGAGAGGAAGCAATCTGTGAGATATTGTCACCTTTTCCTGTTACTGTGTACCGAAAGTTAGAATATATAGCAAGTAGTTGTAAATATTTCTATGCTTATTATCCTATTAGGTTAGAGATGTGAAAAAGCAAAAATAAATTTCAAAATATATTTAAAAAGGTATAATTGAATGTTATAATCCTGTTAAAATCTTATATTTGACAGAAGGTTCACAATTTTCCAAATATAAATATCAGGAACAACTTAACTATTAACCTAACAAGTAAACTATTGCATTAAAAGAAAATTAGGCTGGACGCGGTGGTTCATGCCTGCAACCCCAGCATTTTGGGAGGCCAAGGAAGGCTGATCACTTGAGATCAGGAGCTTGAGACTAGCCTGGACAATACAGTGAATGCCATCTCTACTGAAACTACAAAAATTAGCTAGGCGTGGTGTCATACGCCTGTAATCCCAGCTACTCAGGAGGCTGAGGTGGGAGAATCTCGTGAACCCAGGAGACGGGGGTTGTAGTGAGCCAAGATCGTGCCACTGCACTCCAGCCTGGGCGACAGAGTAAGATTCGGCCTCAAAATTTAAAAAAGTAAAATAAAAAATAAAGAAAATTAGCACAATTACAGTACATTACAAGTGAAATTCATTGGGGGGATAAAACCGATTATGCCAGAACAAAAATTTAAATTTCTACAGAGGTAGGGAAGAAAATAAAATCATTGAAGGAAGCTGAAAAGAGTTCTCAGTTAGTGGTCTTTATAATGGCCACTTTGCTGACCACCTGTAATAATTATGAAATACTACTGGACATGCAGCCATGTCAGTGGGAGCATCGTATGATTGTTTAGGCACATGTACTAGAGCTTGAGTACTCACTGCAAATCGTGGCTCTGACACTTACTAGCTTTCAACATTGAGCAAGCTGTACATCCTCTTGTATCCTTATTCATGTATAGGAGATAACAGTGCCCCTCACTGGAGGTTGGGGCACAGATGGGATAATGTAATGTATATAAAATAATTATCATAATACCTGGTTCCTGGTAGCATATGCTTAAAACTGTTTTTATGTTTGTGGAAATGCAGTGTTTTATACTTGCAATTGACATAAAATGCCTCAAGCAGTTTAACAAAGGACTTTTTATTAAAAATCTAGTAATCATTTTTTCTTGTTTGGTAGTTCTCATTACCTATGAATGGCTCTTTCATTCATTCCCAGATGTTTACTGAGGGCACTTGCTAGGTTGTGTGAACAGCACCAAACTGGAACACTGAATTTGTCTCAAAACAAGACACATTTTGAGATTGAGTATAAAAAGGAAAAACAGGGCTGGGAGTGGTGGCTCACACCTGTAATCCCAGCACTTTGGGAGGCCAACTCTGGAGGATCACGAGGTCAAGAGTTCAAGACCAGCCTGATCAACATGGTGAAATCCCATCTGTACTAAAAATACAAAAATTAGCCAGGTGTGGTGGCATGCACCTGTAATCCCAGCTACTCAGGAGACTAAGGCAGGAGAATAACTTGAACCTGGGAGGCGGAGGTTGCAGTGAGCTGAGATCACGCCACTGTACTCCAGCCTGGGCAACAGAGAAAGACTTTGTCTCAAAACCATAAAAAAGGAAAAGCAGGTCTAATATAAGAGTTCATCCAATTGATCATGACCTAAAGAAGGTAGTTTACTCTAGCAATCTCAATCTCATTAATAAAACCATTCACATACAGAAATAGCAGTTGATTCCATGACTCAGAAACTACAAATACAATATTCCAGCTACTTCGCCTTTCAAGGATTCTTATTTTAATTTGAACCACAGTAGCACAGTATAATTTGGTTTTGTTTATCTCCTTTATATATAAATGATATTTACTATAAATATAATATATATAATGTAGATATATGTTCTTGGATCACTTTGTTAAACCAAAATTCCCGTCTTAATAGTCTTGTAAGCTTCCTAATGCCCCTTCTCCACAGGAAAGAGCTATGGGTTGGACATTCCTAAGGGAAAACTGCAGGAGAGTGGGACTTTGTGCTAATATGGAAATACTGTATAGAGCTCTCGGGCTGCTGCTGAAGAAGAAAGATTTGCTAAATTTCAATGGATATTCTCACCTTCTTACGAAGTTAATTGTAGAAGGAGGATAATGACATTTTACACCGCAGAGGTTTCAACAGGAAATAGATTCCATGTGCTTGACGGTAGGCATCAGGAGATGGTCAGGACAGAATGGGGGTGAGTAGCAGCAGTGCTGGGTCGCAGGGTGAATGGAGAAAACATGATTCCTTCTTAGTGCATTTTAGATGAAGATACATTAGAAATACTGGTAAAGTGGTCAGGCACGGTGGCTCATGCCTGTAATCCCAACACTTTGGGGGGCCGAGGCAGGCGGATCACGAGGTTAGGAGTTCAAGACCAGCCTGGTCAACATGGTGAAACCCTGTCTCTACTAAAAATACAAAAAAAAAAAAAAAAATTAGCCAGGCATGGTGGCAGGCACCTGTAATCCCAACTACTCGGGAGGTTGAGGCGGGAGAATGGCTTGATCCCGGGAGGTGGAGGTTGCAGTGAGCTGAGATCACGCCACTGCACTCCAGCCTAGGCGACAGAGCGAGACTCCATCTCAAAAAAAAAAGAAGTGTTGGTAAAGTGATACCCAAAAAGACTATCTGCTTTCTGCTTATTAACATATGTACATTTGTGACGATTTCAAAAACAAATTTAAATTCTTTTAGGTGTCAAATGCAGAAAAAGCTAAAATATAAATATTCTCATTCTTCTGGTTATGTCTTTGTATCATAAAGACAAATGATTATTACTTTTAACAAAAATAGAACTACTTAGAGAAATAAGAAGCGAGCTAATAGTGATTCATGATAATTTATTTCATTTTTTAGGATTTTAAAAAATAATTTTATTAGAGAGAGGGTCTTACTACATTGCCCAGGGTGGACTGGAACTTCTGGGCCTAAGTGATCCTCTTGCCTCAGCCTTCTAGGTAGCTGGGACTACAGGTGCATACCACCATGCCCAGATATTAGTTTATTTTATGGATGAAGAAAATAAAATAGAGAAAAAAAAAGAAAAAGTAAACAGAGGTTGTCATAACTTGAATTTCTTTCAAATATTCATTTCATAACAAACCACTGGCACTGTCATGAAATTTGCATATTTGGTATTTTCATTTTGTTGACATTTATTGCTCAATTAATTTATACATTTGCTTATTTCTGTAATACGCACTGTGTCTTATACGCAATTGAGTTATTATATAAAAACGAATTTTTTGGTAACTATATTTGCTTAAATGTCATTGCCATTGTAGGCCCTCTATTAGATTATATCTTATGCCTTTTGCTATTTTTGAAATTCTATTTTTATTTTTACTTAAAAATATAAAGATCAGATAAATCTTGCCTAATTGAGAAATATTTAATTCATAAGTATTTAATAATAGTTATAGCAAAATAGTTAATATTTAATGCATCCCTGGTAACTATAAAGGAGGCCTGACATGATACATGCTATAGAAATTTGTACACTTCAGAATAAATTCAGACTATGTACAGTACTTGAAAACACTAAAGAATTCAAGACATCAGTAAAAGTGCTTACTTTATCATGACAAATAGGTATGTCACATCATGTCATAACCTTAAAGGGTTGATGGCTATAAGGAAATATATCATTTATATCCTCTTTCTATTAGATTTGACATTTGGGAAGTGGCAAATATATCTTTCATGTGAAAACTATGATGGCAAAGATTTTCCATCATAAAACAAGTGTGAGGTTGACATTGTTATTTCTTTGGAGAAGACTAAAGCCATCTATTCATCTGGATCCAGCAAATGTTAAGATATAAACATGAAAAGCACAAAAGCCACTGACCAATTGCTGGGCAGTGATTTCCCTCTCCATTACAAGGAATGGATTTGAGATGAATGTCATTGTAGCTCAGCAAGAATAACTATAAAAGAAATAATAATTAATAAAAAAGTAACAATTATTTTTTTACGAAGACAATTCCAGGGGGAAGAAAAAACCAACTTTGAAAGAATTTTGAAGTGGCCACCAAACCCCTTCAAAGAAGCATCCGAGGAAGTGCAGGACGGGAGGGATGGCTGCTGGCCAGGCACGTTCAACCTTGACCTCTGCCTTAATGGGGCCGTCTTCATTTGTCTGAGGATTTCTAAATCTGGCTTGACTCTGTGTATTGGTAGCTGTCTCTGGCACCTGCCTGACACATCCTATATATGCTTGAGAATTTCATTCAGAGCTTTTCTATAGGACTCTCCATTGACTAGGTCACCAAATTGAAAAGACAAGCAAGTAGAAGAAAAGCCAGGAAACCACAAAGTAAAGCAACAGAAGTCATCCAGAAACAGACCAAATTATGACTTAATAGATTTGATTAAGAAACTCTTTCATGTTCCAGCAAAATTGATCAAGCGTGCTACTTCTGTTGACTTTAATACACCACATTGGGACAGAGTTTTTGTCTAACTTTCATATTTAGCAATTGAATTTCTTTAAAAAGCTAAATGTTACAGAGAGTATACTAAGTGAAGCTACAAATTCCATACATTTACCTTGTGGTTAATTTATATGTCGATGAAGATATCAAATACAAAGTAAAATTTACCTGAAATCTCACCACCAGACAAAAGTGTTAGTAATTTTGTTATGATTACCCACACATACACACAAACAGAGGAGGACTGGAACTCACAATCAGAACCTCAATGTGCAGAAATATACATAATTTTGTAATTATGTTCAACTTTCTTATGAGCTCCTATGACTTCTCAACAGTGAAACTAGCTAATTTTCTTCAAGCTAACTTGGTCACTTCCAAATTAAATATTAGTCTTGTGCAGGTTAATTTGCCTGTTGACTAAACAGTCAATTTTTCTGATTCTCTTCTTTCTCTTTTTCTCCTTTCAGGCTTGTTTCCTGGTGCATTCTAGGGAGGCTCATTGTAAGAGAGCAAAGGGTGCGGAGCTCACACAGCCTCTGTGCGGGAACGCACACATGTTCTCAGAGGTGCTGGTACCATGACTGCAGGGTCTGTCATTCCCGTTGCTATTGTGGCTATAAGAACCAGAGTTGAGGTTGAGAAACTGGCTGATCAGCCGGAAGGTGGCCAGAGCATCACAGACTTGTTCTTTTGCAGAAGCAGGACAAATATAGCTGGCCACAGTTGTGGCTCTCTGTTTAACCTGCTGAGCAGGTACGGATCTCATCTGTATTCACTGGCCCAGAGTCGCATCACCAACGACTGTTCAGTTTAAGACCTTGTGATCACCAAGGCCTCATCAACCTTCAGTGTCTTAAGAATACACTTCCTCTTGGTCCTCCCATCCCTTCCTATGTTCCACACGCTGACGTTCCACTTAACTTACGTACACATCTCATGGATTATTATATAATTTTCCATTTACTGCCTACATTTAACATGTCTTATGAGTTTCATCCATACTATTTATTTTTGCTGGACTTTCTTTGATGGCAGAGGTGAATTTTGTCAACTAGTTCAGCAAACATACATGATGATTAGTTTCTCAGCTAAATGTGTCTCTGATACTAGCCCACTGATATAGTTCTGAAGATTGTAAGGTTTAAAACATGTTCTCACTATTTTTAATCAGTTTTTGGAAAAATATCTGCAATCCTCTTCAAAGTTACAATTTATGATAAATGGTGACACAATGTCAAAATATATTGAAATTGTAAATGTTGACAGCTTTACTGACTCACCTCTGAGGCCACAAGAAAAGTGTTTTCTTTATGAAGGCTGAGACAACTCATGAGCTCAAGAAATAAAAGCTACTAAATGGAGTGCATTGTCAATTCAAATGCTTTTCTTATTGAAATGTCTAAATATTTCAGCTCAAATGTTTTTGAAATGTCTAAATATTTCAGCTCAAATGTTTTTACAGATATATTTGATTATTGCCTTCCAGAAAACCTATGTTTCACATATTCTCCTATTTCACAATAAAATTTACCAGAAATGTTAACTATTTGTTTTCTGTTGGCTGATTCAGCAAATGTTTAGATTTTGTAAAATTATAGACCTCTCAAATTAATTATATTTAGCCACAAAACACAAATGATTATGAGCACTCTATCAGAAGATTTTTCCTACAGATTCCAAAGTGTTCTTTAAAAAAAAAAGTTATGCTTTTCTATCACTTGTGCTATACGATTTAATTTGTTCAGTTCCTCCGGTGTCTTTTTTTTTTTTTTTTTTTTTTTTTTGAGACAGGGTTTTGCTCTGTCACCCAGACTGGGGTGCAGAGCTGTGATCATGGGCTCACTGCAGCCTCAACCTCCTAGGCTCAGGTGATCCTCCCACTTCAGCCTCACAAGTATCTGGGACTACAGTCACACATCACCATGCCTGACTAATTTTTTTTTTTTTTTTTTTTTTTGTAGGGAACTCCTGGACTCAAGTGATCCACTGTCCTCAGCCTCCCAAAGTGCTGAGATTACAGGTGTGGACCACAGCACATGGCCTCCTGCTGCTTTTTTATTTCAGGTAAATTTTAGTGGTTCCTCT
Source organism: Macaca mulatta (assembly GCF_049350105.2). Lineage (NCBI taxonomy): Eukaryota > Metazoa > Chordata > Mammalia > Primates > Cercopithecidae > Macaca > Macaca mulatta. The sequence continues at coordinate 76,376,383 of NC_133408.1, forward strand.
TTCTAGAATTTGTTTTCAATAATTACACATTTCTAAGGCTGAAAGTATGTGGGCTTTTAGTTATTTAATAATGTTACTACAATTTTCCCACAGAATTTAAATAGTATGAAATCAAATTTTGGAAGACTCTCATTAAATACTGTCCAATGCTATTGTAGACACCTATACATGAATAGATAGGTCATATCTATCTATCTATCTATCTATCTATCTATCTATTCACCTATATGACTTAATGTAATTTTCATTATGCATTTGGTAGTTGTATAGTTGAGCTATAATAAATGTGTGTGTGTAACATGTTTATATCAACTGCGGGTTTGATTTTTATTGGTAGAATTGTGTAGTTGGTTTGGACACAGAATGAATTATATCTTTATAACAACCAATTCAAGTGCATTTCTGCTCCAGAGATTTTTTAATATAATAAGAAAAACATTTATTTTAGGATGATTTGGATAACCAAGAAATATTTGTTTTTAAAAATATATATATATTGAACTTTTATCTGAATTTATAATTGCAATACCATTCGCAATAATATTAATTATTTCACTTTAGACAGAATAAACACCAAAAAGCTTTCTTGAATCACCTGAGAAAAAAACGAAAACATTATTAGGTAGTGGACTCTCTATTTGAAGAACTGATGACACTAGTATAAAAGTTATCACTTAACTCTGATTTTTTTATAGCAGTGGAGCCTAGACAATAACAGCAACATTAATGTAGAATAATACTGCACAGGCCCCAGCAAACATGTGTCTTATAAGAAGAACATGCTGGGGCCTTTCTCATGCACCTAAGGGTGTTTAGGCATATGCAGAGGGAATGGCTGGCACCTAACTGCACACAACTACCTCCCCCAGCCACTTGGTAAACAGCCTATAACAACCTACTCGAATTCAACAACAACAACAAAACACAGTATTTTATTTTTTAAAAATTTACAACAAATGCTAATCTGAATAGAACCTGTAATATCAAAGGAAAACCATGATATAGAGTCACTCTAGTTTTAATGAACATGAGCAGATATTGTATCTGGGACCCCACGTAAAGATGCCATTTTGATAAGAACTAAAATACAAGTAATAATAATAAGAGTAGTAGTAATAATCCCACAAAGAGAGGGATCAGGGAAACCTGCCCATCTCAGCCTTGGCCCTGGGTGGAGAAGGGGAAGCAATCTCGACTGGGAAGCCACACCACAACCTTATGAAAGATTGGAGCCAAAATTCACAACATTTGCATTATCTCAACAACCAAACAAAAAACAAGCAAAACAAATAAACAATTTAATGTGAAAACAGTTCCTAATTATTATTTTCCAAATGTAGCTGACAAAAAGAAATTTTCTTAGTCCATTTCTTTTTGTTTGTTTGTTTGTTGCTTTTTGAGACGGAGTCTTGCTCCGTTGCCAAGGCTGGAGTGCCATCTCGCCTCCCTGCGGGCTCCGCCTCCCTGCGGGCTCCGCCTCCCCCCTGGTTCACGCCATTCTCCTGCCTCAGCCTCCAGAGTAGCTGGCACTAGAGGCGCCCGTGAACACACCCAGCTAATTTTTTGTGTGTTTTTTAGTAGAGAACGGGTTTCAGTGTCTTGGCCAGGATGGTCTCTATCTCCTGACCCCATGGTCTGCCTGCATTGGCCTCCCAAAGGGCTGGGATTACAGGCATGAGCCACTGCGCCCGGCCCTTAACCCCACTTCTTAAACATTTCCTACATACAAATGATACAGTTGATGAGTTCACAATTAAAATCACAGAAATTATAAATCAAGTATTGAGAGTCATCATAAACAGCAAAATCCAGCTTTTCTAGTGCCCGCTGATTTTGGAATTATAAAATATAGAATAAAATATATATTCTATATATTTGTATATACACATATAAATATATTTTTGTAAATAAAAAAGAAAATGAAAACTTTAAGTAAGAGATAATAAAAGATGCCCAGGAACAATGAAAAAAAATCACCAAATAAAATGTATAGAAATGGAAAATGTGACAATTGACATTGTATTCTCAGTGGACGTGTTAAACAGCAGAATACATACACATAAGAAAAATCAATGGGCAGGAATATACATCCATTGAGGAAAAATATCCGGGATGTAATACAGAGAGACAGGAAATGAAACAGAAGGCAGAATACAAAAATAAAACATCTGACTTATCAGGTCTCCTGCAAAAAGGGACACAGACATTGAAGGTAGGGGATAAAGAGATAATGACTAAACTTTCTCTAGAAGTAAATATGGAAAGAATCACCTTTGCAGATATTAAATATGTTAAAATTTATATATTTGAAACTTGGAGTAGTTGCAGGAATAGGTAGACAGACCCTTGAAACAGTATTCAAAAATAGCCTCATTCTTGTATGCAAACATGAACTATAACAAAGAAGGCTTTGCAGATCAGTGGGAACAGGATGGACCACTTCAGTAATGATGTGACAATTACTTCTCCATTCAATCAGAAACAGGTCACAAGCATTAGACTGTTCACAATTACTTAACTTCAAAAGAGAAAGTGAATGTAGACCCATCGCTAACAAAATACCTAAAAATATATTCAGAGAAATAAAAGCCAGAAAGGTAATTATACCATTATGTGTTTTACTACTAGTCTGAGAAGTGAGATAGGAAAACATATAAAGGGTTGTGTAAAGCATACCTAGAAATGGGCAAGGTGCAAATGTTCCCTTAAGGTAAGACTTCAAAGCTGACAGGGCATTAGCTTAGAAGAGATGGCAGAGCAAGGTGCAGAGTCTTCCTGGGAGAGGGACGGACACGTGCAAAGCTGTCACTGGGGAGGAGTGAAACACATACATGAACCAGGAAGTGTTTATTTTTTAAATGTTTTGTCAATTTGATAAACTATAAGAACTGAATGATTTTATTTGCACTTCACTGATTCCTAATACTTTTCATATTCCTCTGAGTGATTTACATTTCTTTTTTGATTCTGAAATATCTCCTCCTGATTCTACTCTTTTTCCAATACTTCAAGCAGAAGACAAACCTTTAATATAACAGTCAGATATAAGAAGGGATGCCCTTTGTTGAGAGTTTGGAGTTGACCACTAAAGAGGTCAGGACACTCTGCTGGCATTACTCACATCTCTAAGTGTGAAGGACCAGGAAGAGAAGGTCATTTCCAGAAACTCTAACAAACAAAGGTTTAACAAACAGATGTTTCTCTGGGTTTGAGTTTATGACATAGAAGGTGGTCACCAAACTAGAAAATTCAACTTGAAGCGCCAGCTAGGTATATGAGATTTGAATGGGGCATTGAGAACTAGAAAAAGTTAAAACATGTTTTGAACTTTGATTACTAGTTTCATCAATGTTTTGTTATTGTTGTCTTCCTATTATTCTAGACTTGCTTCATTTCAAAACGTGGTAACATGTTAAAAAAGAACATTGTGTTGGGCAGTCGTATTAGTTGGCTAGGGCTGCAATTTAAAAAATACTATAAGTTGAATGGCTTAAACAACAGAAATTTATTTCTCATAATTCTAGAGGCTGAAAGTCTGAGCTCAAAATATTGGCAGAGTGGGTATTCTCTGGACAGCCAAAATCAACAGAAGCAGTTACAATAGAAATTGGAGTCTAAGCCCCAGATTTCATGTGGGGGGGTACCCCCAAGTATGCTAGTATTTGTACAGTACTTCATGTGTTTTTAGATAAGTTTTATTCTTTTTCAGATTTATCTTTTTATATACTGTCATACTTTTTTTGTGTTGGTCTATGTTCTCTTCAGTAGGTACATTTTGAGTAATTCAATACTAAATTTCTCCACTTCCAAAAACTCATCTGCTGTAGCATTAAAGAAAACACAAGTGTTTATCATGTACTTTTAGAAAAAAATCTTGCTAGGCACCATGGCTCATGCCTGTAATTCTAGCACTTTAGGAGGATGAGGTGGGTGGATTGCTTGCCCACCCTAGGCAAGATGGCAAAACCCCATCTCTTTCAAAAATGCAAACAAATAACCAGGCCTCGTGGTGTATGCCTATGATGCCAGTCCCAGTTATTTGGGAGGCTGAGGTGGGAGGATCAATTGAGCCCAAGAATTCAAGGCTACAGTGAGCCATGATAGCACTACTACATTCCAGTCTGAGTGACAGAGCAAGACACTGTCTCAGGGAAAAGAAAGAAAGAAAGAAGGAAAGAAAGAAAGAAAGAAAGAAAGAAAGAAGGAAAGAAAGAAAGAAAGAAAGAAAGAAAGAAAGAAAGAAAGAAAGAAAGAAAGAAAGAAAGAAAGAAAGAAAGGAAGGAAGGAAGGAAGGAAGGAAGGAAGGAAGGAAGGAAGGAAGGAAGGAAGGAAGGAAGGAAGGAGAAAGAAAGAAAGAAAGAAAGAAAGAAAGAAAGAAAGAAAGAAAGAAAGAAAGAAAAAAAGAAAGAAAGAAAGAAGGAAGGAAGGAAGGAAGGAAGGAAGGAAGGAAGGAAGGAAGGAAGGAAGGAAGGAAGGAAAGGAAGGAAGGAAGGAAGGAAAAGGAGAAAGAAAAAGAAAGAAAGAGGGAGAGGAAGAAAAGGAAAGGAAAGGGAAGGAAGGAAGGAAGAAAGAAAGGAAGAAAGAAAGAAAGGAGGGAGGGAGGGAGGGAGGAGAGAGAAAGAAAGAGAGAGAGAAAGAGGAAAGAAAGAAAAGAAAGAAAAGAAAGAAAGAAAGAAAGAAAGAAAGAAAGAAAGAAAGAAAGAAAGAAAGAAAGAAAGAAAAGAAAGAAAGACTTATTATATTATGAAGTTAGTGGGTACAGTTATTATTATTATATACCTCAGAAGTTCCTGTAGATTATACATCCCTTTCTGATTCAATAGGTAATATAAATGTTTTCCATGAGTTTACTCAACAAATACATATTCAGATTCTAAACTTCATGCTAAATTTGCTTTTGAATAATTCAGCCCCTTAAATTTTTTTATATTGGCAAATGTAGAGCTGCAGAACCAATTCTTAATTATTCAATTCACACTACCTTTTCTTCATTAGTTAGGGAAAAAAAAGTGAAAATAACACAAATACTTCAAAAATATTTCCTTCTGCTAAGTATTATATTAGTGGATGGAAATGTGGCATACATAGCTAATGGGTAAATCTGTAAAAACTCTTTTTGCTAAAGAAACTACAAAATCAGAACAAGCAGAGAGATTAGTAACATTATCACAGGAAAGTGAAAAGCTTCCTGGCTCAAAATCTTTCACCAGCAGGAGCACAATATGGATGACAATAGGGTAACTGTCCTCTCCAGGTCCAGTCCTTTCTGTGTAGGGTTGGAGCTGACCATCATGGCCCATTGTCCAGATACGTGCTAGAACCCCTCACCTGCCCAGGAGCATGCATCCATTATGGACTTAGCCAGTGCGAAGTTCAGTGGTGCGGTAGCATCCACACGATGCTCAAGGCTGAGCATACCTGCTCCACAGCACTCTAACCCCAGGGTGCACACCAGAACAGAGGCTATAACATGGACATTGTTGACATCCCTGGAAGAGACCTTAGACCATCTACAGTTGTTCATCTTTTACTTCCCGGCACAACTCTTGAAGAAAATGTCATGCTATTGGATGTATGTGCCCTAAGGTGTTCGTGTTAAAAATTCTCATTACTTGGTATTTATAGTTTATAATACATTGCCTCTGAAACTGGCTGCACATAAACAAGTTTTACTTCATTACCTTGTTAATTGACTAGAAGACTCATCAATTAAGACATTAAGCCATTCCTTGTTCATAACTTCAGACTGTACCTGGGAAGCATCTGGAAATGCTGAGGTCTCCCAGGCGAACCATTGCCACTTTTAAATCATGTATTTTGTCACATTTCAAGATTCTATTTACAGAATCAGCAGTGCGCCCTGAAAGAGTATTAAAAAAATCATAGTTTACAACATTAATCCAAGTTAATTTATCTAGCCTGTTTTTGGCAATAACCTAATTACTGATTATGGGCTATACAGATTTCCAGTACCAAGACATATTATTTTCTCTCTGGTATTTTCTTTTGTCTACATAAATACATCAATTTCATGGGAGCACACCATTTTTTAAAGCATTTAATCAATTACCCAATCTTCGCTATATCAAAGTACTCCTTATAAAATAAGTATACCAACACTAATAACTCCTGACACAAAACTTATGATGTTGCATTTGAAGAAAAATGTGGTAAACTAGTTGATTAAGGAAGGTGGTATTTTACAAAATATTTTTATAGACCTTATAGATTATATCTAATACCTATGTTTCCCATAATTTACACCTACCACCCTTTGATTGTATGTTAAGTAAGGAAAGCCTGAGTAGTTGTTATTTGTTCTAATGCACCATTCAAATGCCTAAAAACTGGAAATAATAATTTGAGCCTCTTGTATAATCATGCTTTTTTCTAAATTGTAACAGAATTTATGCTCATGCTCAATGTGAACTTACTGCCATTTGTAAATAAGAAATTAATTTAGCAAATATCTTCTTAATAGTATCTAGAGTATTCCCTGTTGCATGTAGACATATGTGCAGTTGTCTTTTCTGTTAGTGGATCAGAAATGAACCCATCCCTCAGTGGATTGAAAGCACACCATGAGTTAGGAGAATGTAGTTCATGGTATAGACCAGCAGGAGGGCAACAGGGTGATCAGCGCAATAATACTTGGAAGTATCAACCACGAAGCAGTCAGCAATGTTGACACAGAGAGAAGAGATATATTCAGGTACTTAATGAAATACACCTTGCCTCCCAAAACAGTAAAAGAGTAACAAAGCCTATATGTCAAGGAAATTGTTCTTGCAAATATCTAAGGTGACTAGGTAAGAGGTAGCAACTCTTCTAAGATGTAGCCTTCATCTTCTCCCCCAGAACCAATGACTATATGGCAAAGATACAGTCCTGATCCCCTTCTTAGCACACTGAGTAAAATAATAGTTTTTAAAGTTTAATGGAAAACATAGTAGTTGCCATTCATTGAAAGTGAAGATTACATAGTTTTTAAAAAATGTACTCTCTAGAGGAACATTTTATTCTTTGGCATAATTTGTCAGGCCATGAAGATAGAAAAGGTGATGACTCTACCATCTTAGATTCCAGGCTTTCTGTAGCATCCACTGCCTAATAATACTTGTGGCTGCAGGGTAATCAGTGAGTGGTTTAAGGTTTGATGATCACACCTTAAAGAACTTTGGTTTGTTCAGATTACAATGCATCATCTAATAGGATGAACAATCCCTGACACTCATTGCAGAAACAACTATATTTCTTTCCCTTTGACATAATTTCCAGATTACTTCCTGTTTTTAAAATTTTTGGCAGTATGTGTTGACAGAAACTTATTTGATCTTGATTCCAACAAAACAACTTTTCTATGTAGAGGGACCCTATCCCTGTCAAAAGCCATTTTTTTAACTTCTCTTTTAAAACAGAACATTGTACTAACTTTCAAAGATAATACCCATGGGATAAATGTATTGCTTCATATGATTTTGCATAATGTGTTATTCATTTATAAATATTACTCTATCAAACTGTTAACAAATTATTCCCTTACACACATTTAGAAAATAACCTAATAAAGTTATATTTAGTGAGTGTTATGTTTTTAAAAGGAGGATTACATTGTTAGTACCATATACCTCCTTAACTTTCTGGAAACAGGGATTATGAACACTGCATATTTGAATCCCAAAATTGTTTTTTTGTTGTTGTTGTTTTTTGTTTTGTTTTGTTTTTGTTTTTGTTTTTTTTGAGACGGAGTCTCTCTCTGTCACCCAGGCTGGAGTGCTGTGGCCGGATCTCAGCTCACTGCAAGCTCCGCCTCCCGGGTTCACGCCATTCTCCTGCCTCAGCCTCCCGAGTAGCTGGGACTACAGGCGCCCACCACCTTGCCCGGCTAGTTTTTTTGTATTTTTTTAGTAGAGACACGGTTTCACCGCGTTAGCCAGGATGGTCTTGATCTCCTGACCTCGTGATCCGCCCGTCTTGGCCTCCCAAAGTGTTGGGATTACAGGCTTGAGCCACCGTGCCCGGCCCCAGTGTTGTTTAGAACAAAGTTTTGCATAAGTGAAAATATCAACCCTTGTCAATAATAAAACTATATTTGTTCATTCCATAAGTATTTTCTGAACATCTGATATAAGGCAGGCACTCTGTTCTGGTGAAATAGCAGTGGGCAAAATAGAAAAGTTCCTTTATCCCGTGGATTTTGCAATATCATGGGAAATAGGTTATACAGTAAGTAATATTTACCGTGTGCATATTTTGTGCCAAGCCCAGTTTTCAAAATTCTATAAGTTACTAACTATTAATTCCCACAAGAGGAATATGACGTGAGTACTACTTTATCACCAGCTTTCGGTCAAGGGAATAGAGAGGAGGTCCATAACTTGGCCAAACTAGTGTGTTATGGAGCGTAGCTTTGTAGCTAGGCAGCTTGATTTCTGAGGTTGACTCCTGATCAACTGCTGTATCGTGTCTCTTCTTTAGAAAAACATTGCTTATTGATATCCACGCCCGCCGGCCTATCTGAAGAATTTCCCTTGGTATGTAGTAAAGAAGGCTTTACGCGCTGAATTGTGATAGGTACAGGAGTAGACAGTGTTGGATTCTGCCTGCTGCTTATTTTAATGGCACTTAAATGGTGACAGGTATAGGCAGAGGGAAGTATTGAAATTGAAAGTACAGGACGGGCGCAGTGGCTTACACCTGTAACCCAACACTTTGGGAGGCCAAGGCGGGTGGATCACAAGGTCAGGAAATTGAGACCATCCTGGCTAACACAGTGAAACTCTGTCTCTACTAAAAATACAAAACATTTAGCTGGGCATGATGGCGGGTACCTGTAGTCCCAGCTACCGGGGAGGCTGAGGCAGGCGAATGGTGTGAACCCAGGAGGCGGAGTTTGCAGTGAGCCAAGATTGCGTCATGCACTCTAGCCTGGGCAACAGAGCGAGACTCCATCTCAAAAAAAAAATACTAAAAATAAAATAAAATAAATCGAAAGTACACTTGCTGAACAAACAGAGTGTGAGTGGTTGATAGATGAATTGGAATGCTGAGGTGAAATCTCATGGCAGGAAGTTAGCAAGGTGTGTGAGGATGTTCCTGAGCGTTGTATGACCATGGGTACCAATCAAGCACCTTGTGCTCAGACTGCCCAGAGAAGAAGACCCTTATTGGTATGGTATTGGCATTTACTGGGGAATATAATAATTTTCTTTGAAGAAAGCATCAGTGATTAGACTAGGTGAAGGTCTTCAAGCAGGGACACTGGACTTACATTTTCTTTCCTAACTCACTCTTGATGGGCATGGATTGCTATTCAATTATAAAGTTTTTAAGCCTTGTTCTTAACTCAATTTTCTTTTATGCAGTGCAATACTGTGCATTTTCATAATTCAGGAAGGCATCTGAGGATTGAAGAAATATAAGTTCTCTTTTCTATCTTTGTGCCCTGGAGCAATATATATACCTTCAAATTCCGTAGTAAATACCAGGCATCCAAAACCATTTGGGGCACCACAAAATTACTATTGCATCAGTATGGTCCTTTATGATACTTTGGGAACAATACCAAGCCAGGAGTAATAAAAATCCCAGCAAGGAATTACTGTTGTGTAGGCATAGTTTTACAGCAGAGTCTTTAACAATGAGGATGCAGTCCCAAGTAGGTGGTAGAGGAGATCCCAGGAGCAATGTGAGGTAGATAAGACAGGGTAGTGAGTTCAGCCCTCAGAACATCAGTTTGGAGCTTAATTCTTCATTGACACAATGTCCTACCTTCAACATCTTTGGCAAATGCAGCTCTCTGCCTAGTCATTAATGAATACTCTCTTCCATTAAAATATCCACATTATTATCAAACTTCCCTATCACCTAGCAATTTATTGTTTGTCTCTGATTTCCACTTAGCTGGACATAAGCTAAGTAATGGTGTGCATTTGTCCAAAATGAAAAAGAAAACAAAATGAAGGTTTTATAATTTCTCTATTGAATTGTTTACTTGGGCTGTTTTGCACAAGAAGTCACAGATGCTTCCCAGTAGGCTGTGGGTGTACCTGCTGGACATCTATCCCAAGGGCACTGAATCCATATTATAAAACTGGAGAGTAAGCAGTTAGTTCACCCCTGATGACTTACAGCCGCCAAGGGAACTAGGAGGTAAGACTGTGTTTGCCAAACAATTTTGCCTCCATGAACTCTTAAGTCTCTGAATAGATGATCATGGTCTGTAACTTCTAATTTTGTCACAGAATTGATTAACACTCACTTTGAGTGCACTGAATTATAATCTTTATAGCATGCTTCACTCAGCACCTGACTTGTTATTAGTCAGATTGTCATGAGACCTCCAAGTTCCAGAGACTAATTGCAAGGGAACATTTAATATATGAATTACCTTGTATTAATTTATTTGAATATATTACAGGTTTTAAAGTATAATTTAACAGAAATTGAATCTCAGAGTTGGCAAATGTGATCATCCTCAAATGTTTAAAGTGAGAAAATAGTGAACTTTATATTCAAGCTGGAAAAATCTTATTTTTAAAATGGCAACTGTTCACATGGGCTCATAAAGTAACTATAAAACAACAAAAAAGAGAATCTGAACTCAAAATATCATGGAAAAGTTGCATGAACTGCCAAGTGGGTGATGCGGAGCTCTTTCTGTGGGACTTAGTGTTTTCAATATTTGCACAAACTCAAAAGAAAGAGATTGCATCTCTTGTTTGCCAATGCTTGACGCATCCAGATGAACTCTCTCTGGAGTCTATATCCAGAATCCAAATATCTGTCACTCCCACTGTTCAAAAGGTCCCAGCTATCCTATCCAAATTGAAACCTGTGCCCTACCCTGTACCACAAAATCTCTTTACCCATCTCTATATTTTATCTGAGCATTTATGGTCTTCCATAGTACTGTATAGTTGATGTATCTATTATAGTTATTTTTTTATCATTTATTCCCCTGCTAAAATGCAAGTTCCATGAAGATAAGGATTTTTGTCTTTCTTGTTAATGCATGTCTTACAGGTGCCTAGCAATGCCTGGCATGTAATGGTGTAGAACACAAATTTATAGAATAAATGAATGACCTAATGCTAGAAAAAAGAATATACCCTTGCTACTCTGACTTTGCCTACTGGCTACCTGCCATGCCCATAGGCCAGTGTCGTCAGCATCACTTGGGGAATTGTCAGAAATGAAGAATGTGGGATCCACACATGTTTTACTAGGTTAGGATCTGCATTTTAACATGCTTTCCAGGTGATCTGTGTATACATTAAAGTTCAAGTCGTATTGTTTGTGTCTCTTATTTCATGGATGCTAGGATGCAGCTTAAGGCAGTAATCGCAGAGGGTAGGAAATTTTATCTCTGCACATATGCCCCTGGCTTGTAGAATGTTCAGAATGGCTTGCTCTAGAAAACGGACAAGACATATGTTCAGGTGGAACATGGTTACCCACCATAAAGACCATAAACTCTGGACAAAACAAACTTTTAAATGCTTTTAGCTGGTTGACAATGGTCTGATCACGCCTAGAAATAAATATCCAACTGACATTCAGACACTTGAAACCCCGAGAGCCTGTGGGCAGAGCCTTGTCTGCCTACTCATTAGTGGTCTCATCTGAGACCAGTACAAAAAAAGACAAAACAACCGTTTCCAATAAATGCCCACAAAGGGTACATGTGGATGTAAGGATGGAGAGAACGGACTCTAGGGACTTCAAAAGGGGGAAGGGAAGGAAGGGAGAGAAGGGTGAGGGTTAAAAAATTATCTATTGTGTACACCATTTAATACTCGGGTGATGGGTATGTCAAGGGCATATGAACCAGAGCAATTCCATCTTAAACAGGAGCTGAGTAAAATGAGGCTAAACCTACTGGGCTGCATTCCCAGATGGTTAAGGCATTCTAAGTCACAGGATGAGATAGGAGGTCAGCACATAAAGACCTTGCTGATAAAACAGGTTGCAGTAAAAGACCCAGCCAAAACCCACCAAAAACAAAATGCCACGAGAGTGATCTCTGGCCGTCCTCACTGCTACACTCCCATCAGTGCCATGACGGTTTACAAATGCCATGGCAACATCAGAAAGTTACTCCATATGGTCTTAAAAGGGGAGACACGAATAATCCACCACTTGTTTAGTATATCATCAAGAACTAACCATAAAAATGGGCAATCAGCAGCTCTCGGGGCTGCTCTGTCTATGGAGTAGCCATTCTTTTATTCCTTTACTTTCTTCATAAACTTACTTTCTTAATAAACTTACTTTCTTAATAAACTTACTTTCACTTTGCACTGTGGACTTGCCCTGAATTATTTCTTGAGAGAGATCCAAGAACCCTCAGTTGGGGTCTGGATCAGGTCCCCTTTCTGGTAACAGGTACACTAGAAGCCAATGATTACAGACATTGCAAAGTGTATGTTATACGCCAGGCTTTGTTCTAAGTATTTTATTGCTCTTCTGTTTCCATGTCAATACTAAGTCATTTGTTTTGTAGATGATCTTGGTCCAGATGGAAGTTCTCAACAAGAATTTGTCAACAAAAAGGGTAAAACTCTGTAAAACATTGGAGAATTATTCTGGGTCAAGTATGAGGACTATGAGACATGACACAGCTTCAGGGGGTCCTGAGAACATGTGCCCAAGGTTGTTGGGCTACAACTTGGTTTCATAAGTTTTAAAGAGACATAAGACATTAATCAATACATGTAAGGTGTACACTGGTTCAGTCTGGAAAGGGGGTACAACTCAAAGTGGGGCCTTCCAGGTCATAGGTGGATTCAAAGATTTTCTGATTGGCAATTGATTGAGATAGTTAAATTATTATCTAAAGACCTGGGATCAGTAGAAAGGAATGTCTGGGTTATGATAAGGCATAGTGAAGACCAAGGTTTTCATCGTGCAGATGAGGCCTCCAGGTGGCAGGCTTCAGGGAGAATAGATTATTAATGTTTCTTATCAGACTTAAAAAGGTGCCAAGCTCTTAATTCATTCTCTCCTGGATCAGGGAAAGGCCCTGGAAGGGAAAGGTGGATCTCCACAGAATGCAGATTTTCCCCACAAGAGAAAACCTTGCAGAGTCATTTCAAAATATGTCAAAAAATATATTTGGGGGTAAAATGCTTTGATTTCTTTCAGGACCTGTTCTCTGTCATGTTGGTATCTTATTGCCATGAAGATGCTGTTTGTCAGTCTTAAGATCTTGGCTGTAACATTAATGTTGGTCAGTGGTGCCTGAATTCTAAAGAGAAGAGGGCATAATACATGTCCTGCTCACCCTAACTATTATGGCCTGAGCTTGATTTACAGGTTAACTTTGGATTGTCTTTGGTAGAAAGGAGAGGCCCATTCAGTTGGGGACCAGTTTAAGATAAGGACTGTTTCTCCCTGGTGGAATTCCACTTGTCAAATCAAGTGCTTAGAATTTTATTTTTGGTTTACAAGTTTCAACTTCTTTAGTAATAACTGGTGTCATTCTGCTCTTAGCTCTTGCCCAAGTAGTTCAACAACATACAGGTGGATTTGTACACCAGAAGAATTGGTAAACAAATAAGGACTGAAAATGAACTCCATAAAGCAAAATAATTACCTTTTTTTTTCTCAGCCAGAAGCTCAAGTTTTACTTTTCCACATTTCCAGAATCACACTGAACAATGAGTTAATGAGAAGTTTTTTCTAATAGAAAGGATCAGACCATCGGTCAGGTGCGGTGGCTCACGCCTGTAATCCCAGCACTTTGGGAGGCCAAGGCAGGTGGATCATGAGATCAGCAGTTCAAGACCAGCCTGGCCAACATGGCGAAACCCCGTCTCTTCTAAAAATGCAAAAATTAGCCGGGCATGGTAGCGGACTTCTGTAATCCCAGCTACTCAGGAGGTTGAGGCAGGAGAATTGCTTGAACCCAGGAGGTGGAGGTTGTAGTGAGCCAAGATCGTGCCACTGCAAAGTGTCAGGTCATCTTGTGATAAGGATTATTGTATATCATTAAACTCTTTACAGCATCTTTCTTTGTAAATTAGTCTTCAAAAATCTGAATATACACTATGGTAGCACTAATGAAAAATATGTTCAAGGAAAAGAAAATGTCAGGAAATACCCAAGCGTTAAAATACAATATATCATCTCTCTGTCAAGAAAAGTAGGCATCCTATATATTTTTTTTTTCATGATTTAAGGCAGGTTCTAAAATTCATTATTTCTGTTGATGAATTCTGTCCATTTCGCTAACTTATCCTGTCAACAGATAGTTCTGATTTCCATGTTACAATTTTAACATCTTCAGCCCAAGGCAAAGTAGGAAAATAGGAAGTAGGGAAATTATTTTTATACTGAGTTTTTCCTCCTTCTCTTCCTTGCTTGCCTGTCCTTAGGCACACACCCATCAAATGTTTGTTTCTTATCAAACTAGCTCAAAGAAAGCATGAAATTCAGCCTGCCAAGGTGCAGTGGTTCTGGCATCACTGATAGGAGTGATTTGCACTTAAGCCAACTTGAAAAGTTTAAGATAAGGACTATTTTTCCCTGGTGGAATTCTAGTAGTCAAATCAAGTTGAGGTCTTTTTAGACATTTGAATACACCCCAAGTCAGGTCACCCTACATCCTAACTGGTGTACTTTGCTTCCCAAGTGTTCATACTCCCTTCAAAGATCTTTGCCTACAGATATTATAAATACCTTGCTCCTCACTAATTTTAACCTCTGAAGTTCACTTAACATTCGTTGAAGTCTAATTTGCTTAAAAGAATCAAGCTTGTTAATTGTGGAATGTAAACGCTGAGGACTATGCCAAGTTTTTCTAGATTCTTGAACTTTGGACATTCAAGAATGGCAATTTAAAAATCAATATGGGTTTAGGAATGTTAACCAAATTAACATTGCATTCCTGTTCACACCCTGCCTTTAATGAGTCTTTTTTATTTTCTACAAGGCTGATCATTATAATTATTTATGCCCCAATTAGTCAGATAAAGCAAATTGCTTTTGTTCTATTAGGCTGTATGCTGGATTCAACTTGCATTAGTAATACATCTTGCACTCGGTGTTCACTTGCAAACTAAAAGGCAGCCACATTTTTTATTCTACAGTTTCCTAAAACCCTATTTACTTTTAAATTTTACTGTTTACTGTTTTTCTCAAGAAGATTTCCTCCTGGCATCAACATCCTGTGAAAAATTCAGTACTTTGAAATTCCAGATTTAGTTTCCTTTCAGGGTCTTTGGCTAATTTCCCGAGGTGGCCATGATAAACTATAAGGCCTGCAAAATGTCTAATGTGCAATCATTGTACTTCACATGCCTGAAACCTATCCATTGTAGTGGAACACTGTAAGACTTAAGGAGACTCTTTCCCTGACTTTAAAATGTTTATAATATTTAAAGAACTCTATTGTTTTCAGTCTAGTATTAAACCCTGTTACTATTAAATTTTACCCAAAATCTATACAGAGCCATGGATTTAATCAATCTTCATTGACTTGATATCTAACATACTCCTGTAATAGCTTCTACTGAAATTTTAATTAGAAGTAAGAAAATGTTCCCATACTTTGATGCTCAAATCTTCTATACAACTGAACAGAAAAAAAGGGGTCCTATTTTATTTTTTAATTGTGAAGTAAATGCAACATTTTCAAGACAGTGACTCTTTTAATATTTAAGTCATGTTGCAGGACTCGTATGGTCACAAGCAAGACGATTTGTGGAAATGAGTAAGTGGAAATGAATCCTAAGCTATTTGACTTACAGCTTTATTAATTAAAACAAGAGTCTAATATTTAAGAATATATTCTTTAGTTAATATTCTCTCTTTAATCAATTATTGATCAAAGATAAATTTCTATTTCCTGACATTACATATAAACCTCTAAGAGCAAAAGTACTGTTACCGGATAAAATGTAATTAAACTAGAGATTGTTTTGACACATTTCAAATTTGAGGAATTTAAATTGTGAAGTTTCAGTCTCATCCCTAGCTAACGCTGAAGTGACTTTCATCATAATCAAGTGCACACGCATGCACACACACAGAAAACATTTGCAACCATAGATTTCAAACACTTGCTATTTATGGCAACACTACTCTAGTTCACAAAAACCTGGCTTTAGTTTTTATTTAACCCATGTGAGCTTTCTGTCTTACAATCATCACAGGAGTTTGAAAAAAGAGTTAAAAGAATCCTCATTGGACGGCACTCTGAGAGATGCTGTTGGTGTAGGGTAATACATTAGTCAAGGTTCTCTAGAGAACCAAAACCAATAGGATATGTGTATCCAAAGAAAGAGATTTATTTTAAGCAATTGGCTTGTGTGAATACAGAGGCTGAAAAGTCCCAAATCTGCAAGCTGTTGCAGTTCTAGTATGAAGACTGACAGTCAATGACCCAGGGCAGCCCATGATATGGTTGACGCCTGAAGGCTATCTGCTAGAGAATTCCCTCTTGCTCGGGAAACTGGTCTTTCTGTTCTATTTAGGTCCTCAACTAATTGGATGAGGGCCTCCCACATTATAGAGGGCAATCTGCTTTAACCCAGAGTTTACTGACTTAAATGTTAATCTTATCCAAAAACACTTTCCAAATTGACACATAAAATTAACCTCACAAATCCACCCGTTGGCAATGTGGCACCCAGATGCATCTACTTAAACCATACTTTATCTCCGAATGAAAACAGTAACCATGTCATACCTGCACCTAAGGTGATACAGCCTTCCTGCATACAACCCAGAGAGTATGCCAAGCCTTTGGGTGATGCTCAGTCTTCTCCTTGGTATCCTGTAATGGATATTGTGACATAAAGTTAACAATGCTTCACCATTATGGTATAAAGTCAGTACCTCTTATGATACATAATAGAGGGATAAAAGAGGGGAAAAGACAAAATGTTGATAGATAGATTAATACACACACAGATATATTTATAACGAAGTGAGGAGGACTCATGATAATCGCAGTCCTCATTTCTGTAACTGGTTACATGGTCAAAGCTGTTGTCTGTAACTACCATCTTCCAGCACCCATTGCTTGTTCCCTGTGCCTTCAGCAAGCTCCTCAGCTGGTCTTCGTGCGTTTTTCTTGGTTGTAGGAGAAACTAGATGCCATAAATCATTCTTTACCTTACTGGGGCTATCTTGACATACTACACACTGACAGACTCCTAGAAATTTCACTGGAGTAGAAGTCCCTTGAAATTTAATCAGATTTATTTCCCATCCACTGACATGCAAATGTCTTACAAATAAATCTAGGGTAGCTGTCATTTCTTGCTCAGTAGGTCTAATCAACTTAATGTCATCAATGTAAACGACTAGTGTGCTATCGTCTGAAAGAGAAAGGCAACCAAGATCTCTGCAAACTAGACTGTGACAGAGTGCTGTAAAGCTGATATACCCCTCAGGTAGGACAGTGAGGTATATTGCTGTCCATGCCAAATGAAAGCAAACTGCTTCTCATGAGCCTTAGAAGCAAGGATGGAGAAAAGGGCTTTTTCTAGATCAATACCTGCATGTAAGATGCCAGGGTAGGTGTTAAATTGTTTAACTAATAAAATCACAGGGTACGTGTTAAATTGTTTCAATAATGAAATACAGCTGCTACAATTAAAGTTCACCTTTTTGTTCAGCTTATGATAGTCCAGTACCATTTTCCAAGATCCATCTGTCTTCTGCACAGGCTAACGAGGAGAGGGGAATGGGGATGAGGTGGAAATCATTATCCCCAACTCTTTCAAGTCCTTGATGGTGGTATTAATCTCTGCAGTCCCTACAAGAAGGCACTGCTTTCGGTTTGGTGGTTTTGGTTTGCTATATTTCAGATTAGAAGTGGTTTTAATGACTTCCACTTGGCTATTTACACCATAATAGTCCCCATTTCAAAGATCACAGAGCAACGTGGAGATTCTGCTTGTTGTTACGTATGTCTCTTCTAATTATGCATTCTGAAACTTCAGAAATAACCACAGTGTGGGTTTGGGGGCACCCTGGGCTCACTGTGAGTTGGACCCTAGCTAATAATCTGTTGGTCACCTGATCTCCGTAAGGCCCTACTGTGACTGGAGGGCCACATGATGTTTTGTATCACCTAGAATAGTGTCAGTTCAGACCCAGTGTTTTAATATAATGTTTTTATAATTAAAAAAAAAATCATGTAAGAAACAAAGATTCTTATCTTTCCTCCCTCATTCCCTAAAAAGAGAAATTATAACTGACGTTGTATACCTCTCAGAGAATAAAGAAAGAAGTTGCTATCAGGTTCAACCTCTCTCAGGAAATGGAGATTACACTTATTTCAGAAAAAAAATTCAAAACCGTAACTTTTCTGGTTGCTAAGCAGCCTACTAAGAATGTTTAGGAATAAGAATGTGAAAAAGCAGAATACATTTATATAGATTTGTGCTTTAAAGTGACAGAGCGGTGAGACAGTAACTGTGAAGGATCTGCAGGTATAGGAGGCACAGAGGGAGCAGACGCTGCTGGGCCCTGCAGCTGCACCACAGCCTGGCAGCACGTTGCTCTTGTGGGGAAGCTCTGGAGGCAAGGATTAAGCTCAGAAATGAGCGATGGAATTCTTTTCCAACAACAAATCTCATGGATAGCACTATGACTTCTAATCCCAAATAACATAAACTTTCTACCAATAGTAAAGTTAAACACTTTGAAATTCAGTGCATTACCTTGATTCATAGTTTTATTTCACAGAGCTGCTTTACATAACTGGTGAATAAGTCTAGTCTTTTCAAGAGACAGGAAACTGACATAGGCTTTAAAAATATTAGTGAAAGGATCTGGGAGAAATTCTATAGCAGAGTGGCTGAGTGGCTGCGGGGACTTAAGCAAACTAAGTTTTGGTGGACCCTCATTTCTCAAAAATGAAATTTTGTTTTTAAAGGGAAAACACTTCTACGGTAACCCCTGGGATTTATAATGCCTAATAGTACTATCACTAAATTATATTCAAGTTATATTTAAACCTTTCAGACTTTTGTTCATATACTTCTAAAACCTCAAAGTTGAAATTGTCACTAAAGATCACGTGGTTCAAAGGCTCAACTTCCTTTGAATTCAGCTAATAGCATCTCTGACAATGGCAAGCTGAGCAGGGAATTTGTGGTTACCAATAACCCCCTTGGGAAGAAACTGTGATCTCTTAGGAGGTAGTTCTCAACCTCTTGGGTAAATCAATTCATCTGTGCAACGCAGTTAATTTACAGAGGGGCTGAATCCCCCGTAAATTGACTGAATACCCAGGAGACGAGACTGGGGCAATTCCTTTTTTGTTGTGTTTTTGTTCCTGGTAATTTTTATTTATTTAAGACATTCTATTTTTTAAAAGTAGTGTTAGGTTCACAGCAAAATTGAGAGGTAGGTATAGAGATTTCTTGGATACTCCCGGGCCCCACATATGCACAGCCCCCTCCCTTAACATCCCCACCAGAATGGTACATTTGTTACAGTCAGGGAACCCACAGTGACACTGCATCATCACCAGAGTCCATAGGTTTCATCAGGGTTCACTGTTGGTGCTGTACATCCTATGGGTTTGGGCAAAAGTGTCATGACACATATCCACCAAGGTGGCATCATACAGAGTGATTCCATTGCCCTGAAAGTCCTCTGTGTTCTGCGTCTCCGTCTCTGCCTCCCTGATAATCCACAAAAGGATGCTGTACAATCTTTTTACTGTCTGCATAGTTTTTATTTTGCAGAATGTCATGCAATCGGAACCATTCAATATGCAACCTTTTCAGATTGGTTTCTTTCGCTTTATAATATGAACTTAAGGTTCCTGCATGTCTTTTCATGGCTAGATGACCAGGTTGATTCCTTTTGATTAAACTCCATCTGTGATTCTGGTGCACACCAAAGACCAAAGACTGTGTACCACTGTGCATTGTCACAGGATTATGGTAGGCTACATAGAGCAGAAGTGTGATTGCTTTTCGTTTGTTTTGAAGAGAGCAAGATTGCACTTGCACAACATAAGCTCCTCAACACTTAGACATTACAAAAGGTGTCAGAAGGACCAGACACAACACTTCCACCACTCCTGGCCTTTCTCGTTCCATTTTCATTATCATAAAGCCAAGGATAGGAATAAAAATAGTTTTGTTTACTTTGGAAATGTGAAATGTTATTTTTCAATAATTCACTGGTGAACTCACTAAAGACTTTAGGAAGAAGGGAAGTCAGAGAAATAATATTTTGTAATTAAAATAAGTTCCTTTGTTCACACAATCACTTCTTATTTAATGTTAGTTATGTGTCTGGCAAAGCTCTGTTTATCGTGGAAACTGAAGAGATGAGAACAAGAAGTTCCCTGCGTATGTAGAGCCTAAGTTCCAGATAGGACGGTGGACAACGTGCAATTAAACAGGTAAATGAGCAAAATAAGTTTAGGTATTGAAAACTGCTATAAGGGATGCAACATTGTGGCAGAACTAGAGAGTGCCTGGGGATAAAGTTAAGAGTCTGTAGAAACTAGGATGGCTGGGAAGGTGTCTAAGGAGAGCTAGTAAGAAGGAGTCGGTGTGCTGTGGGAAGAGCATTTAGCAGAAACTGTAACACAATAGTGACAGCCATGAAGAGGTCGAAGACCAGACTGCAAAGCAGTAAGATGAGGTGTCTATTGGGGTCTTGGGAATTGCAATTTAGTAGACACAGATGTGACTAGAAGCCAAATTGTGTTTCAAAAAGAAGAAGGGGTATAGGGATTTTTAGAAGGATGCTGAGGGTAATTACACAAGTTGTTTTGAAAGAATCATCATTGGTGGAGGTGGCTGACTTAGTACTTGAGTTCACAGTTCATTGATTGTTACTGTTGAGGAGTTGCAGACCTGGAAAGATTTAGCTGTTTTCTAGGATATTGCAGGTGTGGTACTTTCGCCCTGTTCAAAGGTTCAAGGCAAGTTCCTGTGTTGCCAGGTTGCAGGATGTGCAGGGAGTCCTCTTTAGAAGGGGTTCCCACTCTGTTTTAGAGCTCTGACCCAGAGTGGTGCTGTTTAGTAAATCACATTTTACAACAGAAAGAAGATGGAGTAGTTGAGATGAGTATGAAATAGGACTAGTGGTAGAAGAGGTCAGGGGGAGGCAGGGCGCAAATCCTGTGTCTTTTAGGTTATTCTAAGCAAAAAGGGGATTGAATTTTATCTTTAATCATCACTCTTCTCCAAGGTAAAGACTGACTTGAAGATGGGGAAAAAATGAAATAGTACAAGTAGAAAAACCTTTTAAGAGACTGTTTCTCAGTTCACAGGTCTTATTGATGAAGTGGGGAGGCAGCAGAAGCTGATACACCAATTTCAAATTTCAGTTACCTTGAGCTTGTTTATATTGCATATGTGTTTCCCATACTGATCCATTTCCCATTTCATTATGCCACATTTACAAACTATTAAAATTAACTTTTTTGGCATATGTATCCTATCCCATCTTTTTATACTCTATACTTCTCTTACCTAACTCAATATGTATACAAAGCACTATGAGACTTAATAAATTACAGTTCCATAAATGATAAGCAAATTTAATTAAATTTCTAAAATTTACATAATCTTGAGAAAATCTTCCTGTTTTATGTCACTGTTGAGTATATGGAATAATTTATTAATATCATTTATAGTTTAGAAATTAATATGGTTTGACTCTGTGTCCCCATCCAAATCTCACCTTGAATTGTAGCTTTTATAATCCCCACATGTTGTGGGAGAGACCTGGTGGGAGGTAATTGAATCATGGGGGCAGTTTCCCTCATGCTGTTCTCATGATAATGAGTGAGTCTCATGAGATTTGATGGTTTTAAGTATCTGGCATTTCCCCTCCTGGCACTCGTTCTTTCTCCTGCTGCCCTGTGAAGAGGTGCCTTCAGCCATGATTGTAAGTCTCCTGAGAACTCTCCAGCTATGTTTAATTGACTATGAGTCAATTAAATTAACTAGTCTTGGGTATTTCTTTATAAATTACCTCGTATTTGGTATTTCTCCATACCAGCGTGAGAATGGACTAATACAGTAAATTCATACCAGAAGTATTGCTGTGCTGCTATAAAGATACTTGAAAATGTGGAAGCAACTTTGGAACTGGGTAACAGGCACAGGTTGGAACCATTTGGAGGGCTCAGAAAAAGACAGGAAAATGTAGGAATGTTTGGAACTTCCTAGAGACTTGTTGAATGACTTTGACCAAAATGCTCATAGTGATATGGACAATAAAGTCCAGGCTGAGGTGGTCTCAGATGGAGGTGAGAAACTTCTTGGGAACTGGAGCAAAGGTGACTCTTGCTATGTTTTAGCAAAGAGACCAGTGGCATTTTGCCCTGTCTTAGAGATCTGTGGAATTTTGGACTTGAGAGAGATGATTTAGGGTATCTGGTGGAAGCAATTTTTACCTGGTAAAGTGTACAAGAGAAAGAAGAGCATAAAAGTTCGGAAAATATTCAGACTGATAATGAAATAGTAAAGAAAAACCCATTTTCTCCCCTATTTTCTGGAGGGAAATTTAAGCCTGCTGCAGAAATTTGCATAAGCTGAATGTTAATCACCAACACAATGGGGAAAATGTCTCCAGGCCATGTCAGAGACTTTCATGGAAGCCCCTGTCATCATAGGCCTGGAGGCCTAGAAGGAAACAATAGTTTCCTGAGCTGGGCTCAGGGCCCACCTGTTGTGTTCTGCCCAGGGACCTGGCGCCCTGCAATCCAGCCACTCTAGCCATGGCTAAAAGGAACCAAGGTACAGCTTGGGCCATGGCTTCAGAGGGTGCAAGCCCCAAGCCTTGGCAGCTACCACTTGCTGTTGAGCCTGCAGGTGCACAAAAGTCAAGAATTGAGGTTTGGGAGCCTCTTCCTAGATTTCAGAGGATGTATGGAAACATCTGGATGTCCAGGCAAAAGTTTGCTGCAGGAATGGAGTCCTCATGGAGAACCTCTGCTAGGGCAGTGCAGAAGGGAAATGTTGGGTTGGAGGCCCCACACAGAGTCCCCAGTGGGGCACTGCCTAGTGGAGCCATGAAAAGGGGGCCAACGTCCTCCAGACCCCAGAATGGTAGATCCACTGATAGCTTGTACCATGTACCTGGAAAAGCCACAGGCACTCAATGCCAGCTCATGAAAGCAGCTGGGAAAGGGACTGTACCCTGCAAAGGCACAGGGTGGAGCTACCCAAGGCCATGGGAGGACATCTCTTGCATCAGTGTGACCTAGATGTGAGACATGGAGTCAAAGGAGATCATTTTGGAACTTTAAGGTTTAATGAATAACTGCCCAGTTGGATTTCAGCTATGCATGGTGCCTGCAGCCTCTTTCTTTTAACCAATTTCTCCCATTTGGAATGGGTGTATTTACACAATGCCTGTATCTAGGAAGTAACTAACTTGCTTTTGATTTTACAGGCTCATAGGCAGAAGGGACTTGCCTTATCTTAGATAAGACTTCAGACTTCTACTTTTTGGTTAAATTCTGGAATGTGTTAAGACTTTGGGGGGCTGTTGGAAGGGCATGATTGTGCTTTGAAATATGAGGACATGAGATTTGGGAGGGGCTAAGGGTAGAATGATATGGTTTGGTTCTGTGTCCCCACCCAAATCTCATCTTGAATTGTAGTTTCCATAATCCCCATGTGTCATGGGAGGGACATGTGGGTGGTGATTGAATCATGTGAATAGTTTCCCCCATGCTGTTCTTGTGAAAATGAGTAAGTCTCACAAGATGTGATGGTTTTATAAGTGTCTGGCATTTCCCTTGCTGGCACTCATTTTCTCTCCTGCCACCCTGTGAAGACGTGTCTTCTTCCTTGTCTGTAGTTTTTCTGAGGCCTCCTCAGCCATACAGAACTGTGAGTCAATTAAAACTATTTCCTTTATAAATTACCCAATTTTGAGTATTTCTTCACAGCAGCATGAGAATGAACTTATACAGTAAAAAACCCTCAAATTTCAGAAAGCAATTTGGCAAATTATTATTTAACTTAAATTTATTTTGAAATCCAAATTAGCTACTCAAATGAGTTATAAATAAAATTATTTTGATGATGTTTCAAAGTTGGGTCAGGTGATTATAATGTGATACTTCAACCATCTGAATGTGAGTTACGGAGACAGGAAAAAGAAACAGCAAGTAGAGACTGCATATTTTACCCTGTGCAAATGGTTGCTTCTCAGAAAATGAAGTTTCGAGCACTCACAGAAAAGCAGTGCACTGCATAGATTACTCCCATGAGTCAAGGGAACAGCTGGGAGAAGCGATTGTATAGTAGTCTATATGTGACATTGACCACACTACTGCCTAATTTTTTTATTACCTCATTATGTTTTTTTGCTATACAATCACTCAAGCACTTTACAAAGCATGTAAAAGAAAGCCTAAAAGTACAAAGAAGAAAAATACTATTATATTTTAAGCACTGAAAGAAGATATTCATTAATATTTTGAGATACTGTTTTCTGAAAATTAATTTTACCTAGATTGATATTGATTTAGTTATTTTTCATCTTCTCCTTTCTCTCCTCCTCCTCCTCCTCCTTCTTCTTCTCTTCCCTCCTCCTCCTTCCTCCTCCTCCCTCTTCATCTTTCTCCCTGCACCTCCTCCTTCTTCCTCCTCTTCCTCCTTTTTCTCCTCCTCCTCCTCCTTCTTCTCCATCTTCCTCCTCTTTCTCCTCCTCCTTATTCCTCCTCCTCCTGTTTCTCCTCCTCCTCCCTCCTCCTCATTCTTCTTCTTTTTCTTCTTCCTCCTCCTCTTTCTCCCCCTCCTTCTTCTTCCTCCTCCTCCCTCCTCCTCCCTCCTCCTCTCTCCTCCTCCCTTCTCCTCCTTCCTCCTCCCTCCTTCTCCTCCTGCTCTTCCCTCTATCCTCCTCCTCCCTCTACCTCCTCCTTCTTCCTCCTCCTCCTATTCCTCCTCCTCTTACTCCTCCTCCTCCTTCTTCTTCTTCCTCTTCCTTCTCTTTCTCCTCCTCTTCCTTCTTCTTCTTCCTTTTCCTCCTCTTTCTCCTCCTCTTCTTCCTCCTCCTCTTTCTCCTCCTGCTCCCTCCTCCTCCTTCTTCTTTTCTTCTTCCTCCTCCTCCTCTTTCTCCCCCTCCTTCTTCTTCCTCCTTCTCCTCCTTCCTCCTCCCCCTACTTCTCCTTCTTTTACTTCTCCTTCTTCTTCCTCCTCCTCCTCCTCTTCTTCTTCTTCTTCTTCTTCTTCTTCTTCTTCTTCTTCTTCTTCTTCTTCTTCTTCTTCTTCTTCTTCCTCTTCTTCTTCCCCTTCCCCTTCCCCTTCCCCTTCTCCTTCTTCTTCTTCCTCTTCTTCTTCTTCTTCTTCCTCTCCTTCCTCTTTTTGGGGGATTGAGCAGCTTACATCATTTTATCCTTCTATACATAAAGTTGCATCTCACTTATTTTTTGTTTTATTTTGTTTTGTTTTCATCTTTGAGTGGAAAATAACAAACTCAATTTCTCTCACTGTACTGTCACAATACACTTCTGACACCAGATATGGTAGAATTTCTCTCCACTAGCAAGAAAGCAATCAATTCTGCAGCCGACATCAGCTTGGTGCCCTCTAATTCAGTTAAATTTTGACACTATCTACCTAGAGATAGAATCAGATTGCACAGACTGAAGACTCAGTCCCACAAGACAGCCCGATTTCTGCTGCCAGTCAAAAGCCTCAAGTTATTTTGCCTGTGCTTTGGACCAGCTTGTTATAGATTCCCATCATCCCCTCCTTGGGTTCAATTAATTTGCTAGAGTGGCTCACAGGACTTAGGGAAACACTTAACTTTAAAGATTTATTACAAATGATGTATTAAAGGATAAAAAAATCAACAACCAGATGAAGAGATAGATAGGGCAAGGTCTGGAACGGTACGAAGCACAGGAATATCTCCCTCTGTGGAGTTGGGGTGCACCTCCTTCTTGGTATGTTCATGTGCTCTGAACCACCTTCCGGAAAACCTCTTCATGTTCATCTACCTGCAGACTCCTTGAACTCTGCGCCTTTTTGGTTTTTATGGAAGCTTCATTACACAGGCATGACTGATGATATCAGTAGCCATTGAGGATCAACTTAACCTTTACCTTCCCTACCCTCCCTGGAGATTGGGGACAGGAATGAAAGGTCCAACCCTCAAATCTCACTGTTGGTTCCCCTGGCAACCAGTCCCCGAACTGAGGCTACCCAGGGGCCCCTACCCATCAGCCAAATCATTAGCATACAAAAGATCACTTCACTTTGGAGATTTCAAGGATATTAGGAGTTAAAGGACAAGGAACACACCACATGTATATTTCACAATTATAAAAAGGTAATAATTGTTGATATGTTAAATTTCTTTGAAAATGTGATTTGTATGTTTTCTAAAATAGCTCAGCCTATGTAAGCATAGAAAATTACTCAATAATATTTTTCAACATTGGATATGTGAACTATTTCTATTTCTAGTCATTTTATGTGCGTGTATCTGTGTCTATGTGAGAGTGTATGAGAAACCACCTTTGCAAAAATGATGATCGTAAGAGAAGTCTAGTATGGCTGACTCCATCTTGCCTCTAAACTCACAGGCTGGCGGTCCTCGCTTATTCCTGGGCACAGGCCAAGCTTACCAGGGGATGAATTCAGTTTGTAGTTTAACTTTAAAGCAAATATAATAATAGACCCTCCCTAAAACTGACCCCCTCTTTGCTAATGAAAGGCCATGAGAGACCTTATGGGAGCGACCTGAATTCTGCTAAAATGTAGGCATAGTTTAGCCGCTGTTCTGGAGGTCACAAGACCTGTGAATCCTCTAATTCCTACAGTTGATAACAATACTATTGTAGAACCTCAGATTCATCTTTTGAGATGTTTTCCAAACTTTAGCATTCTGATGATGGCCTAACTTCATCGAGACTTGGGACTCATGATTAAACTGGTCCTGTGGCCCCCATCCGGAAGCTCAATGCATGAAAATTGTTTTCCACACCCCTAAGATTTTATCCCCAACCAACCAGTAGCACCCAGTCCTTAGCCCTCTGCCCTCAAAATTATCCTCAAAAAAAAAAAAAAAAAAAACCCTAGCCTTCACATTTTCCTGGTAACTGATTTGAACAAGAATTTCAGTCCTCCGACCTGGCTGCTGTGGGACAATTAAACTCTTTCTCAATACCATGGTCTCAGTGAATTGATTTTGTCTGTGCAGTGGGCAGGAAGAACCTTTCAGGTGATTACATGTGTAATTACTATTTAGTATGACATTCCAAAATTGTATTCCACACTATAGAAGGAGAAAAATCCTCCTGATAATCACATTAATAAATATAACAGGATGTAGATAATAGTTAAAGTAATAAAGTCAATAACTACCAGGAAGCCAAAAGATCTTCTAATAGTATATATATATACTTATTAGTAAAATAGTATGAGAAATATCAAAAATATTAAAATATTAAAAGAAATAATAAATACACATTTCTATTCCTCATCCAATTGAAATATTATCTAATCAAGAAAAAATGAGAGTGTACAAAAAGTGATAGAGTACATACAAATTCTGGTTTTCATTTGGGTCAAGAAATTACCCTAGAAGATCTTTGTGAATTGACACAACGTCAGAGCCTTCCCGTTTGTGAGTTACCACTATAAAAGAGTCTTTCTCCCAATGTCCGTTGTCACCTCAAGACACTTTGTAAGCTCAGACTGCTAACTGTTTTGGATAACCTGGTTCGTTGTATCAGACCCCTTCCTTTTGGACCATCTATGGTTTGCAATTTATTTTGCCTTAGCCATAATTTTACTTGACCTTGGATTGAAGCTTTTCCCTGTCCTACAGCTCTCCTTTCTGGCTCTGGTCAGGCCTTCACACCTCCACTCTAGGCCAGGTCAATATGTTACTCTTCACTACTCTTGTAGTGGAGATTTGGGGAGGATGACACACATAAAACACTGAAAAATTCAATATAGAAACTTCTAAAGAGTTTCACATCCAGCATGGCAACATGAGATGATTTATAGGCCCACTGCCCCGTAGAATGGCTGAAAATTACAAATATATATATATATATATTTGTGTGTGTATATATATATATAAAAATATATAACAGTAACGAATAATTAGAGTCTCTGGAAATAGTCCTAAGGACACGTAGCCAATAAAGAAAACACTTATTTAAGAAAATATAATTAAAACAGTTAAAGTCTGTTTCATTTTATGCATGACCTGCACTTCTACTTTCTCCTCCCAGTGTAGCATGTCTAAAATTTCACTCCAGATGGGAGCATCCAAGAGCACTCCCATAAGCAGGTTGCACTACCTTCCCAGGAGGGCAGTCCATCAGCATATCTCATCCATTTTTCACTTCTCTGTTGCAGAGACTAAGTAGTGGATGTGGTTGGGGCTGAGTGAGAGATGGGAATTCCTTCTCTAATCCACATCCACTCATGGAAAAGAGGCTGGACCACACCCACTCATGATAAGAGGCATGGAAAAGAGTGAGTGTACTGAGAATACTGGGGCCTTGATCACCCACACCCCAGCTTATAAGTCAAAGATTCTACGTTGGGATAGGCAATGACTCTGTCCCTATTCCCAGGCCTAGAGCCTGAGCTTATATTTTGCACAAGGGGAAAATAGGCCGAAAGCATAGCACCTCTCAAAAAACTAACTTTTGAAAAGAAACAAAAATGTTAATTAATAAAGTTAATATAACAACATCTATAAGTACATACTTGCTCTCCCTTCTTTACCCAGCTTCCCCAAAAGATATATAATTATATAAACTAATAATTATAAAAATGTATATTTGGGTTTGTGACATATATAGTTGTAATATGTATCGCAATAATCCCACATGCAAAAAAGAAAAGGTGAATATAGTTGTATAGGAATAATACATCCACATAAGTTGAAATTAAGATATTATCAATTTGAAGCAGATATTGAAAAGTCAAAGTGTATATGCTAAGCTCTAGTGAAACCACTAAATAAACAGCTATATGTAGTTAAAAACAATAATTAAAATCATACATTAGAAAAATACACTTAATGCAAGAGCATGCAGTAACTGAAGAAGAGAGAAACAAAAGTATCATGAGACACATAGCAAACAAAAAGTAAAATGGCAGACATAAATTCAACAATTTATATAACAATAGAAAATGAAAATGAGTAAAGCAACCCATTCAAAAGGCAAAGTCTGTCAGATTGAATAAAAGGAAAACAAAATCAAACTGCAAAAAAACAAAATCCAATTATATATTTCGTCCAGAAGACATTACTTCAGATTCAAAGATACAAAGAGATTGAGAGAAAAAGAGTGGAAGAAAAATACATCACACCAACAACCATAAGAAAGCTGGAGTGGCTATACTAATATCACACAAAATAGACAAGAAAACAACAACAACAAAAAATGTGACAAGATAGAGAGAGGGGCATTTTATAATAATAGAAAGGCTCAATCTATCAGGAAGATATAACTAGGCATATATGCACCCAGAAAAGGATCTCCAAAATGCATAAGGGAAACGGACAGAAACAAAGCAGGAAGGGAGAAACAGACAATGCAACAATAGTTGGAGACTTCAAAACCTCACTCTCAAAAATAATTTGACAAATAGGCAGAATTTCACAAGGTGACAATATAAAGCTACTAGACCTAAATCTACAAAACGCTCCACCCAACAACTGCACGATATATATTCTTCTTAAGTGCACATGGAACTTTTTTTTCTTTCTTTCTCTCTCTCTCTCTTTTTTTTTTTTTTTTTTTTTTTTTTTTTTTGAGACAGTCTTGCTCTGTCTCCCAGGCTGGAGTGCAGTGACACCATCTCAGCTCACTGCAAGCTCCACCTCCCGGGTTCAGGCCCATTCTCCTGCCTCAGCTTCCTGAGTAGCTGGGACTATAGGTGCCCACCACTACGCTGGCTAATTTTTTGTATTTTTAGTAGAGACAAGGTTTCACCGTGTTAGCCAGTCTGGTCTCGATTTTCCGACTTCGTGATCCGCCCACCTCGGCCTCCCAAAGTGCTGGGATTACAGGCCTGAGCCACCGCGCCCCGCCGGAACTTTCTTCATGGTAAGTCATGTGCTAGGCCATAAAAAAAATCTACCAGCACTTTGGGAGGCCGAGACGGGTGGATCACGAGGTCAGAAGATCAAGACCATCCTGGTTAACCCGGTGAAACCCCGTCTCTACGAAAAAATACAAAAGACTAGCCGGGCGAGGTGGCTGGCGCCTGTGGTCCCAGTTACTCGGGAAGCTGAGGAAGGAGAATGGCGTGAACCCGGGAGGCGGAGCTTGCAGTGACCTGAGATCCCACCACTGCACTCCAGCCTGGGCGACAGAGCAAGACTCCATCTCAAAAAAAAAAAAAAAAAAAAAAAAAAATCTAAATAAATGTAAAATAATGATAATAAAACAAAGTTTGTTCTCGACCACAGTGGAATGAAATTATCAACCAAAAACAGAAAAAAATTGCAAAACATAAATATGTAGACATTAAACAGTACACTCTGTATACACTGTAATGAAAAAAGAAAATTAAGAAATACTTTGAGATGAGTGAAAATGAATATACAACATATCATAACTTCAGATGACATGATCTTATATCTTGTATGTGGAAAATCCTAAGGAATGAATTAAAAAAAATTAGACTAATAAATTCAGCAAGTATTCAAGAAACAAGATTAATAACAAAAGTCAATTATATTTCTATATACCTGCAGTGAAAAATTTGAAAAGAAAAATTTTTTAAAAATTGCATTTACAATAGCATAAAAATAAGAAAATAATTAGCAATTTTCACAAAATAATCTCAAATTTATATATTTTTAAAACCATAAAACATTGTTGAAAGAAATTTAAGATCTGAATAAATAGAAATACCTCTTCTATTCATGAATCAGAAGCCTCAATATTGTTAAAATGACAGTACTCCCCAAATTTATCTATAGATTCAATCTAATTTCTTTTAGGATCTGAGCTTGTTTCTTTATAGAAATTGACAAGTTGCTCCCCAAATTCCTATTAACTCAGTTGATCCAGAAATGCCATGAAAAGTCTTGAATCCTACTGAATCTACTTGAAGAAGTAAGACAGAGTTTAAAGATTCTCTCTTTTTTACTTTAAAACAAAGCAACAATAATGAGGCTATTGTGCTGCTGGCATTAAGTATTCCAACAGAGCAAGGGAACAGAATTGAGAGGTCAGAAGTGAACCCCTGATCTATGGTCAATAGACATTTTAAAAAGGTAACAAGACCATTAAATGGGTGGGGGAGGGAAATAGTGCTTTCCACAAATGATGCTGAGACAATTGGAAAAACAGTATGAAATCAGAACCTTGCCTCATACAATATACAAAAATAAACTCAAAATGGATTGATGGTTTAAATGCAAAAGCTCAAAGTATGAGAATTTTAGATGAATACTTAGGGATAAATCTTTGTGTACTTGGATTTGGTGATGCAATCTTAGATATACCAAAAGCATAATCAAACAATAAGTAAGTAAATAAATTAGGGTTCGTTAAAATGAAAACCCTCTGTGCCTCAAGAACACTATCAAGAAAACAAAAAAAGGC
The DNA here is from genome assembly GCF_049350105.2 of Macaca mulatta. Lineage (NCBI taxonomy): Eukaryota > Metazoa > Chordata > Mammalia > Primates > Cercopithecidae > Macaca > Macaca mulatta. Next base: position 76,407,920 of record NC_133408.1, read on the forward strand.
AACCCACAGAATGGAAGAAAATATTTGTAAGTCATATGTCTGATAAGAGACTTGCATATATGTAATACATATACATAAAATATATGTATTTTATGAACACAGACATACATATATATATTTAAACTCTTTCAACTCAATAGTGAAAAGGCAAATAGGCAATTAAAAAGAAAATGGGCAAAGGGTCTGAATAGATGTTTCTCCAAAAGAATGTATCTAAATGACCAAAAACACAGAAAAAGATGCTAGATATTATTAGTCACCAAGAAAATGCAAAGCCACAATGAAATACCATATCATACCCACTAGGATGGCTAGGATCATAAAGTTAGATACCTGTAAGTGTTGACGAATATGTAGAGACATTGTAAGCCTCATGAATTTCTGATAGGAATGTAAAATGTTGCAGCCATTTTGGAAAAATGTTTGACAGCTCCATGAATGGTCAAGCATAGAGTTACATTGCAATCCAGCAATTCCATTCTTATGCATGTGTCCAAGGGAAAAGAAGACACATGTCCACAAGAAAAACTTACACATAGATATTTATAGCAGCATTATTCATAATAACCAAAAAAGTAAGAATAACCCACAGGTATATAAACTAAAGAATGGATAAACAAAATGTGATATAACCATACAATAGAATATTATTCAGTTATATAAAGTAATGAAATATTGATCCATGTTATAACACAAATAAGCTTTAAAAACAGTGTACTAAGTAAAAGCTGTAAAATATAGATTTTATATGGTTCCATTCACATAAAATGTCCAGAACAGGGAAATCTATAGAGACAGGATGCAGATTAGTAGTTACTTAAGACTAGGAAAATGGGGAAATTTGGGAAGTGATAATATATACAGATTTCTTTTTGAGATAATGAAAAATTCTAAAATTAATTTTTTGTATATTTAACAACTAATAAATTATTGGGTTTTTTAAAGTTCACAACTGTGTGAACTAAAAAAAAAAGTTTAATTTCACATTTTAACTGGGTAAATTTTATGGAGTGTGAATTATATATCAATAAAACTGTTACCAGAAAGAGCGAAATCTCTTAAATATGCAAAATGAATGACTATAACAGGAAAATTGAATTAAAAAGAAGGCAAAAATGGAATCACCTTTAAATCTTTGGCTTAACCATTTATTTTTCATTACCATCACTGCCTATGATTTTAACAAAGTCAAGATTGCATTTTTCATTTCTATTTGCCAAATCTGGCACAATGACTAATGCGCTCATAGAATAAACATGAGTATCAAAATCGGATGCTACAGAATGGTGATTACTTAAGAGTTTATTGTTTCTATCAAATTAACTTATAGCAAGCGATTGCTGGCTGTAGCTATTCTGCATCTTCCCTAAAGGAAAGCCAATTTCTTATTCTCAATGATCTCAATAATGAGGGACAACCTTGAACGAAACTTCACTATTGCCCTTCCACCTCATTTGCTATCATAGGTTGAGTCCAACTTACCACTTCACAGGATGCCTTGCATATGATAAACACTTACTGGTATTTACTAAGTGGATGAACGAACTACCACTGAAAAGCAAATGTTAATATACCCTTGACTCCTTCCACATGCAGGACAAGAGAGGCATCTCCTTTTTTGCTTTAATTGAGAATATAAAGATTGACACACAATTAGTAACTTAACCTTTTATTTTTTTATTTTATTTTATTTTTTTTTTTTTGAGATGGAGTTTCACTCTTGTCACCCAGGTTGTAGTGCAGTGGCGCGATCTCGGCTCACTGCAACTTCCGCCTCCCGGGCTCAAGCGATTCTCCTGCCTCAGCCTCCGGACTAACTGGGATTACAGGCACCCGCCACCATGCCCGGCTAATTTTTAATAGAGACGGGCTTTCTCCATGTTGGGCAGGCTACTGTCGGACTCCTGACCTCAGATAATCTGCCCGCCTCGGCCTCCCAAATTGCTGGGATTATAGACGTGAGCCACCGCACCCTGCCCTTCACCCTTTAATAGAGCCATCATCCATCAAAGAGAGGCTGTGTTTCCATTTTGAATGTGATAGCCTAAAATGCCATCAGCCTTTAGAATTGTTTGATTCTTTTCATGATAGATGAGAGATTACTTTAGGATATCGTTGAGCCATGGGTAGCAAGTCATTCAGGAAATGAGGCAGATTTTAGACACAGCCATCTTTTTTTTTTTTTTTTTTTTTTTTTTTTTTTTTTTTTTTTTTGGCGGAGTCTCGCTCTGTCGCCCAGGCTGGAGTGCAGTGGCACGATCTGGGCTCACTGCAAGCTCCACCTCCCGGATTCAGGCCACTCGCCTGCCTCAGCCTCCCAAGTAGCTGGGACTACAGGCTCCCGCTCTTTTTTACAATAAGCATGGTCTCATTTTCATGGCATAGCCCGTTCTCTCTTCCCTCTTTCTCATCCTCAGTCTCTATACATTGGCCAACCATTCTGTATTCTACCATTTAGATTTCAGTAAGAACCAATCCGATTTACTTGGTTCATTTTAAATGCCTTTGAACAGAGAAATCTTTCATCTCTCTTCTGGATGGGATATCCTTGAGTCAGGTGCTTGAATTCATTGCAACATTCCCCTGCCATACACTATGCAAAAACATTTCTCATCCTGCATGACTGGATAATGTGCCCTTGTAAAAGTATTTTGGCCATAAGGGGATTGGCCATGAAAAACATTTTTACAGACATCTCATTTCATCTACTTTAAGCATAAGCTTTATACAATAAAAGTTACCATTATCCAGATCACTTTACCAAAAATTGTTTAATGTTATTTTTATAGTTTTACTTTTCTTATACACTTTCAAAACACCTCACTGTAAAGGATAACATTTCTCATAGAATCGAGCCCAAACATCTTTTGCTGGTAATGCTTTGTGTTCACACTGAGGAGTATCTCAACATTTTCATTCTCAGGGTACACTTTCTTCCCACCTGAGCCATTCTTTTATACCACTTCTATGCAGGCCTTTGTCACCAAGGCCAACCAACACTTTAAAGATATCATTATTTCTTCTAAGAACTAGTTACAGTCTCATGGAAACTACTCATTTGCTATAAACATAGGATTTATGACAGATTTATACATAAAACATCCTTTCGTTCAGACTAATTATCAAGGTGACTGGAGGCTACAATACCCATGGGTGATTTCAGAGCCTTTCTGACCTTAGTCTGATTGATTTTAAAACTTAGAATTGGCCAGGATCCTAGAAAATTGAATAGACAAATGCTAAGAATTTAGGTGAAACCTGATAGTCAGATTCTCACTCTAATGCTAGAGTGCAGCTGCATATCTAGCAATCACCCTCCAAATGAGAAAACAAGGTGATAGCCAAAGTGCTCGCCTGTGCGAATCTATTACTGAAATGTCTTGTTCTTTATTTTTCATTTGTTTAAATTTATTTAAAAAGTTATTCTGTCTCCTTAAATATGATAGTTTTCCCCAACCATCCTCCCTACAATAAACCTGTGTTTGCCAAATGGTCACACTTTGGGCCTTAATTTATATTCTCTTTATTTATCGATTGCCAATTTCCTTTCGAAAACTCATGCCATAAATTCACAATTTACATGAAGATTCTCTTCAAGTGTATTTTTAATATATAATATGGGTATTTTTTATGTTTGCAAAATTATTTACATTTGTCTTTGCCTCCAAACAAGTCTTTAGTCTTAATATTCATGTTTCAGATATGTGGTGTTTATAAGCAAACGTGTTTTTCTTTCTTCCCTTTTAAAAAATATTCTGAATTGACATTTCAAGGAATATGACATAGGTCATTGGTAGTTTGTGTATGTTAGTTAAAAAAAAGTTAAAGGGCTGATGGGCTGCCAGCACCCCTATGTGCTATGGTCATAGCCACACTTTCTAGATAGTGGAGACTGACAGAATTGTCCCTTTAAATTGTGTTAAATGGAGTTGTATTGCAATGCTCAGATGCAGAACGTTAGGGTCTATCAAACATTGAAGATGAGATGAAGACTGTGTAGGGAATTATAATGCAGAAATGGACTTCCCTGTACCCCTAATTTTATAGGATTACTCAGCGTATCTATGACCAATGACCAGCAGGACTCATCAAAGTAGAGATAGATTCCAGAATCTGTTATGATGTAAAGGAGTTTAAACATGAATGGTTATGGAGTAAGTGGCCGGAACGTCAGGCCACGTTACACGTTAAGGTATCAGAAAGTTATGACATATATGAACTTAAAATGGAAAAAGCAACTTGGCAGAGTCTTCAGGCCTGGGTTTGGAATCAAATTTCTTGAGCTTATACGTTATTCTGCCAATGACTCACTGTACAAATATGTTTTCCAACAATCTCTACCTCAGTTGTCTCATCTCTACAATTTGGGTAATGGTTTTACCTATTTTACAGGGCCATTGTGAGTTACTTTACATAAAAGTCTATTAAAAATATCTGGAAAATAGTGAGAACCTAATTAAAAGTACTGATTTTTATTTTTATAGTATTCAGTTTTGATAACTGCACATCAAAAAATGGAAAAAAAGCTTTTGAAATGGTGACAAACTTTCAGGTTAAAGGTCAGGTGTACACAAATAAAAATCTTTTAAACTCTCATTAAAAGATAAAAATTGGCAGTTGTATTAGAAATGAAAGGGATGAGGACGACATGTCACAGTACAGAGAAAAATGTTCAAATAAAATGTACATCAGTTGGGAGAGATTTCAGAAAGCATGCTAGGATTAAAAGCCATTGACTGCAAATCTCAATACTCAGAATATGTGAAGCCGTAATATAGATTTTTAAAAAAAGATACTACTCTTTCCTGCTATCTGATTCCAACATCAAGATGTAAGGAATCAAATCTCAAGAAAGGGTGTCATTTATATGGAAGAATTAGGGAACAACAAGCAGAAAATGGGTAAAATGAAATTAGGGATGAGTGTGAGGTTGGCAGAACGAAAAGAAGCTCAAAATCAATAACAGACATAGAATAAAAGCAAAACTGACACTGTGGAAATGTGATTCTGTAATCTTGAAGACAACCAAGGTACTCTCCAAAAACGAAGAAGAAAGAAGGGGCAAAGCTATTAAAACAACAAAAAAAGACAGCAGGTCTTGAGAAAGGAGGACCCTGTTCCAGCCTGAAAACTGAAGGTAGTGATGCAAAAACAGTGACGGATAAAACAATAGCTGAAGAGTCACTTGAGAAAGCATCATTCAGCTAGCTTACTGAAAATGAATGTTAATATTAACAGAATAATTTAGCACAGCTGTGGAAAGGAAAAGTGGTAACCAAAAATCAAGAGGTGATTGGTCACTCTCAAGCATGTTAATCTTCCTCCAGAGGTGTGCTGTGGAAAAAGAGTGAAGAAAGGACATTATCTGCTGGACATATTTGGGCTTCTTTTCATCCTTTTCTTTACAAGTCACCTAAAAGAGTCCAGGGAATGTCACCGCCAAATGTAACACCCTGGTGTGCTCATTATTTGAAGTTAAAGGCCACTGGAGGCTACTAGATGCTGGAAGAGGCTTTACTCTGATATTCCTTCATCCGTCTAAAGAACAGATCTGCCAAAGAGGAACACAATTGCCTTCAATTCCCTCCCTGAAATTTTGTTAATCAAAAAAGATGAGAACTCATATCACGGCAAAAGACACTGAAAGTTAAACACCACACATGAAGCCCAAATGACAATGGTTGTCCCAAACCATTGTCTGTTCTATGGTCCAATTAAATTCCAAAAGAGCATCATTTACTAAACATTGAACATTAGGCCCATTCATTCCCCCTAAAAATCATTTACTTCCATCAAATAATCACTTTTTCCCATCTCTTTTTCCTCTATGAGAAAGGATATATAGGCATCTGGACACCATTGAATTATCGGGTAATCACTGTCTTGTGATTTTCCCCCTGCGCATATTAAATAAATTTGTATACCTTTTTCTCTTGTGAATCTGCCTATTTTAAGTTCACTTTTAGCAGACCTTCAAAGAATGGATGGAAAGCTTTCTCTCTTTGCCTTACAAACCACATCATTTTCATTCTGTCTTTGTATACAATTGTTCTCTGTGGCCATCTATTTGTTGATTTGTTTTTAACATTCTTTCAAACTATTGATACATAGGGAATATGCAAGAACCTAAGGCATTTTTTTCTCATTGTTTGGCTCATTTTTATATAGCTGATTTCTGGACCCAAATTTAACATTCTTTGCCATCTAATTTTATTTGCCTTGGCAGATTTTTTTTTTTTTTACACTGACAGAGTCAACTTTTCTGATTCATCTAGATATCTCAGAGCTGAATGAGATTCAAGCACAGAAACACAAAAATGATTTCTGAAATAGTTATGGTGAGTTCATACAGGCTGAAGAAAATTGGATGGAATTATGTATTAAATGTTTCACAATTGTATAGTTGGATGTTTAATAAATCAACTTTTACATGTTTTACAAAACAATACTCCAGAATTCCATGAAGAACCTGTAATTTTATTATTTAGAATATAATATATTTTATTTGACACTAACAACAAACTGTAGGGGAGGAAAAAATAATTTTCTCTCCACCCTCACAAGTTCTTAGCTAGAAACTCAATATTAAAAGACAGATTAACAAGAGGAAAACAAACAAAAGTGTGTTAACATGTAAGTCTCAGGCCGGGGACAGTGGCTCATGCCTGTAATCCCAGCACTTTGGGAGGCCGAGGCAGGCGGATCACAAGGTCAGGAGATTGAGATCATCCTGGCGAATGTGGTGAAATCCTGTCTCTACTAAAAATACAAAACATTAGCAGGGCATGGTGGTGGGTGCCTGTAGTCCCAGCCACTCGGGAGGCTGAGGCAGGAGAATGGCGTGGACCTGGGAGGTGGAGCTTGCAGTGAGTCGAGATCGTGCCACTGCACTCCAGCCTGGACGACAGAGCGAGACTCCGTCTCAAAAAACACAAACAAACAAACAAACAAACAAAACAACATGTAAGTCTCATATATACATGAGAGATACCAAAAAAGTGAGTAACTCTTCAAGAGGTGGCTCAGAATCCGAGCTTTCATGTGGCATCTGCAACAACAACAACAAAATAAATATTTAGATGCGTGATAAGACAAAGAAAAGGACCTTGATTCTCTAGGGGTGGCAAATTGTGGAAAAGCAAACATAGGGTAGATTAAGGTCAGCTAGTAAGGTTTGTTAATAAATTCATCTGGTGTGGTCTCCAGGCCCCTATGCTCTGAAGTCATCTCTGTTGATAAACCTTTGTCCTTCCTGGTAGAAAGGGGAGAAGGGACACCTTTACTTTTGCAAATTTATGCCATGCGTTTAGGCAAATAGGGGAAAGACAGAGAGCTTGTCTTATATCTACTTCTTCTCAACTGCCTTCAGCTCAAAGACATTCTCATGCTAAAGTGGCTTATTTTGGGATAGTATATTCTGCTACCCTTCAAAACAATTGATATGTAATTGCTCAAGACAAATGTATGTAACACAGTCATACACACATTCATATCACACAAATTAATATAAAGAACAAAATAATTTACACCATGTTTATCATCACTGAAATGGTATAGAAAAATAAGAAGTTTTGTTTCTACTTTTCGCCAGTGAAAGATTATCTTATACTATCAAACTAATGCAAGCCACCAAACTAATACAAGCACATCTTCTCTAATGTAGAGATTAGTCCTGGATTCCACTTATATTAAAGCAATATATTTCATTTCTAAAATTATTAATCAGCATAGCCTATCATGGACAAAAGCTCTTCTAATTATCTTCCAGAGGTGTACTTGGTAGGACTTTCTGAAAAAGAACCCCAGATTCATCATCTGGTCTGAAATTGCTTAGGCTGAAAGAAAGCTATCTTTGATAACTTTAATCACATAATTTATGCTTAACATTTTCGTAGTTGCCATGGAGACTTCAAAATCAGTTTCATATGTTAAATATAGCATTCTTTTACTTGTACCGAATTTGCATTTTAAAGACCTAATGTCTATCACTTCTCCTCCAGTACCCTTGGTGATAGTAGCTTTTTGATGCGTTACCTGACATCTTCAATGCTGTCCACAATTTTTTTCTTCCAAAACTGATTTTAGGACTCACATAGAATAAGTTTGCTAAATTACCATTAGATGGGTTTACATTTTTATTTCTTCCTTAAAAATAGTATGCTATTTACAACATTCACACAAGTAAAGTATTATTAGTGACCAATTATCTAATGATTTATTTTAATTCCAATCCTGTTGTAAAAATAACATAATTATACAGGCAAAATGATACAGTGGAAGGATGACCACACATAAAAGATGACATAGCTTCTCCCTTTCTCTCACTAATTGTATGTACTTTCAGCTATCTCTAATATCATTTCATTCACTGATAAAATGAGGATGATGTTCATTGTTCATTGTATCAAGTCCACAAGTTTTTGTGAGCACTGCAAACTAACTGCATGAAAGCACTCGATCTAATGGAAAAGTTTTGTGTAAATGTTACCCATTATATACTTCCGATAGATTCAGGTAGAAAGAAATGTATATTGATATTTAAACAAACAAATATGGAAGCTAAATGAGCTTCCATTTAGCTCAACAACTGAGGAACCTCTGTATTGCAAATTTGGTAGGACCTGGTTTACATTAATGTGTGATATTTCAGTTCTGCCCTCAGATAATGTGCTTCTGCATGTAATGGTTGTAGTTTATTCCACCATGCTTGTGATTTGAAGCATTAAGACACTGGGATGTCTTGCTGTGGTTTAAAATGCCTTATATTTATGTTGTAACAGAAAAGGGCAATAAGACATTTTCAACCAAAGTATGTTCCCTTTAAATAAAATAATAATAATGAAAAGCTGGTACAGCTATTTCGAAGTCACAAAGATTTGCTATTAACAGATATTAAGAAAACATATCACAGATATTGCTGACTCTTCTTAACTATGATTTTACTTTCTTTTTGACTCGTATTGGTCACTATATTTGATATTTAAAAGAAAAAAGATATGTATTTGTTGAGTAAGATTTTTCTGCAGAAGTAATTACTTGTCTTAATGATTCATCCAGATACATTGTCCTCAATTAAAGAAAAAAAAGAGGAAATTGAATTGTTGCCACTATTGAAGAATAGTACCTTTTTTAAGAGGTAGAAAAGACAGGGAATATTTTTTGCTGCACTTGTTATTGTTGTTGTTGTTGTTGCAATAAATAGTTCATTTAGAAGCTGGGCGTGGTGGCTTATGCCTGTAATCCCAGCACTTTGAAAGGCCGAGGTGGGGAGATCACCTGTGGTCGGGAGTTCAAGATCAGCCTGACCAACATGGAGAAACCCTGTCTCTACTAAAAATAGAAAATTAGCTGGGTATGTGGTGCATGACTGTAATCCCAGCTACTCGGGAGGCTGAAGCAGGACAATCGCTTGAATCCGGGAGGCAGAGGTTGTAGTGAGCCGAGATTGTGCCATCGCATTCCAGCCTAGGCAACAAGAGTGAAACCCAGTAACAACAACAAAAAAAACAAAAACAAACATAAAAACCAAAATAACCACATTTCTTTTGTATGGCACTCGAAGGAAAATTTAGACTCTGCTGGAATGTTTGTCCATAGGAAATAACAATCTGGGTTATTGAGGAAAGTTAGGACTAGAATAGCATATTTAAGAAATTCAGCATTTAGATGATAACTAAAGGTCTGGGAGTATGAGCAATTGCCCAGAAATGGTGTTTATTTTAAAAAGGAAGATGTCCAAGGAAGAAACTTTGTAAACTGCGAACACTTAAGTTGGAAAGACAAAGTTGAAGTGGATATAGAGGTTTTGCCAAAAGTCGGGTCAGGAGGTAAAGTTGCTGAAGTCTAATTTAAGTTATTGGCTCACGTCTGTAATCCCAGCACTTTAGGAGGGCTGATCACTTGAGGTCAGGAATTCGAGACCATCCTGGCCAACATAGTGAAACCCCATCTCTGCTAAAAAATACAAAAATTAGCAGGGCATGGTGGCACACACCTGTAGATCCAGCTACTCATGAGGCTGAGGCACAAGAATTGCTTGAACCCAGGAGGTGAAGATTGCAGTGAGCCAGGGTTGTGCCACTGTACTCCAGCCTGGGGGACAGAGTGAGACTTTGCCTCAAAAAAAAAAAGAAATACGTAAAATAAATAATAATAATAATACTTCAAGTTCTACTCTTTATCCTGTGTCTCAGCGTAGGGCTGCACACAGCAGAGAATGGATGTCTCTTCCTAATTCATATGCGGATTCCACAAGGGTTAGCAGCAGCTGTGTTGGGAAAAGACAAGGAGGCCTATAGGAAATGCATGGTTACAATGGTGGGAGACAATGAAAAAGCCACGCATTTCAGTGATTTAGAAAGACTTTTTAAGAGGGATGGTGAAAAAGCCTGCTTTACACCTAAGTGAGATACAAGACATGCAAAGAAGTCTCTGAGAGATAAAGAAGGATGTTATAGATAGAAGCCTACAAATGATTCATTGCAGCCTCTGGATCGTGGTATTTTTGCTTATTCATTTATGGAGATTGAATATGATTGCCATAGTTGATTGGGTAAGAGTCACTACTGAATAAACTGTGCTCTGAGCAAAGGCATTGCGCCGCCTGGGAAATTTAACTTTTGAATATTCAAACTTCTGTTTTTATTTACTGAGAACATCAACGACAACAAAAAAAGACAAAGGAAAACTTTTGAAGGACAATAACTGAATATGTTTTACTTAACAATATGATGATGAAAATTTGTAAATGCAAGATGGCGGCTTTTTTTCTCCTTGCCAGAAACTTCCTCTTGCAGGTGTTTTCCCTGATGCTCAGGCTGACAGCAAGAGCAATGGAGGATTTCCATCAGATCAGTTACGCACTGAGGTTTTGAACATTGTGTGTGGGACTTTGGCTTTAAACAACAATGATATTTCTATTTATAGTAGCATCAACATGCATGAAATAATAAAATCATTTTTTAAATGACTATTGCGCCATAACCATTCTTTAAAATTTGTTCATCTACAAAGATAAAATGCTAGAGTTTTAGTTCAAGATACAATGGAATAAGCACACAGTGTCTCTCAAAGAATGCATGAATAAAACCTAGAAGCAATGCTAGGGCAAGGTGTTTTAGGATTCAAAAGTAAATAGTATGAGGTTAATTAAAGGAAAAGACCAGAATTTAAAGTGCCACCTAAATGATCACGAGATTAACAATTTTTTCTCCTTTGCTATCCCTGGCCTAGTCTCAACACAGCCCAAAATACTGGAAGTTGGCAGAGAAGCCCTAACGTTTTGTCTCAGAGAAGGAAAGGGAAGCGCTCGTGCTTAGAGAAAGGGAAAAACCCACCACCACCACCACCCCTCCCCCTGCTTTTTTTTTCTTAATACTTTCTTCTTGGGCCATTGTCCTTAAACAATTCTGCAACAGTAGAAGTAATGGGAAACCACGAGACTCACAATTCTTAGGGACCTGAAGCTTCTTCTCACATCAGAAGAGCTATGGTCCCAAGCTGGAGGGAAAACCCACACTGATTTTTTACTGGTTTCTGGTTGCAAGCACAGTCACAGCAATGCACAGCACAAGTAACAAAAGCCCCAGCTCTCTTAATGGGGAACAAAAAGGGGAAACACTGGGAACTGGGAAACTCTGGGGAGATTATGGAGAAAGAAGAACTCAGGAAAACAAACCCCTAAAGTTGCATAGAAACTCCTGGGCATCCCTGTAAGCTATTTGTGCTTAGATCTAATCCTTTTCAGCATACTAGAGAATGAGACGGTACCCAAGGGCCACAATGGATACAGAGTGGCATGTATATCAGACAGTTCAAAATAATACTTGCAGGAATTGGAAAGTTGAAATTACATTGAACCCAGAGACCACAGAATGCATGTTGGAACTTGCAAACTGAACCTAATTATGTTGACTACCTGCTAGGAAAAAAAAAAAAATCTATATTTTCCGTAGGCTTTAAACAAGATGTATAACATAGTATTAAACTAAGATACAATAAAAACTTACACAAAGAAAAAGGATTATATCAACTTACATAGGCAAAGAAATTGAATAAATGTCCAAGATAAGATGACACAGATGTTTGAATTATATCACATAGACTGAAAGCAACTATGATAAGAATGACTCAAAGTCATCATTGGAAATAATTTTGAAATAATTGGGGGATAAAAACAGCCCTCAGCAAAAAATATAAAAGATATAAAGATGTGGCTGGAGGCTTAGTGGTGTGAGACGGTAGTCCCAGTTTCTTGGGAGGCAGAGGTGGGAGGATCACTTGAGCCCAGGAGTTCAAGATTAGCCTGGGCAAAAAACCAAAGAAATATGTAAAGATAAACCAGATGGAAAATTCAGAATGGAAAATTATAATAAGCAAGAAGAAGAGAAGAAGGGCAGAAAGAAGGAGGAGGAGGAGGAGTGGGCAAAGAGGAAACGGAGAGGGAGAGGCAGGAGAGAAAGACTTCTAACTGGATGGCACAATGCCAGAAAACAGATAGCAAGAAAGAGTCAGTGAAAGTAAAGGTAGATCAATAAAAATGATTAAGTGTGAATTACAGACAGAAATATACTGTTAAAAATGAATAGAACCTCAAGGACTTGTGAGACAATAGCATATCATAGCAGAGGGTTGTGAACCCTAAGGTATCTAAGACAAGTCTCAATTAATTTTGAAAGTTTATTTTGCCAAAGTTAAGGATGCACCCATGAAACAGCCTCAGGAGGTCCTGACGACATGTGCCCATGAAAGGAGCTGGGCACATTCCTCAGCCCCGGGCTCAAAACTCCCTGAGCCTAGCACAAACACATCCCATCCTCCCATCCCACCACCATATATCTCTCAAACTCCCTGAGCCCAGTATAAACACCACCTGGAAAGTCTCCGATAAGGGAACAGCCGTTCAAGGTTACTGAAAGCGCAGGAGCCAAAAGAATTTCTTTGTTCCCCTACAACTTTCGGGCTATAAAAAGCAAATGCTCGCATTGTTCAGGGCCCTCTTGTATACTGTGTAAAGGAGGGACCAAGTTCGAACTTGTAGTAAAGATCCTTGCCGCTTGGCTTTGACTCTGGACTCTGGTGGTCTTCTTTGGGGAACAAACAGTCTGGGCGCCCGTCCGGGATTCCCCAAGCCCACCAGACCCCTGGTCAACGGATCTGCTAAGATCGATCTACTGATAGGTGAGCTGGCTCGTCTCCGTTTGTCTGTCTGTGTCTGAGTGTCTGTTCTGAATCTGAATCTGTGACTCGCGAGGTCTGAAACTGAAGCTGGCACAGTCCTGGCGGACGCGCTATAGGACAGCCAGTGGAGACCGGTGGGAGACGTCCCCTGGCTCTCTTCTGATTTAAATTGCGATCTGAGTTGCCGGAGCGCGTTCGCGATCCGGGCAACAGCTGAATCTGACCCCGGTCTCCGGGTGCGCGCTCGCTGTCTGATTTGCCCCAGTCCCCGGGTGCGCGCTCGCTGTCTGAATTGCCCCGGTCCCCAGGTGCGCGCTCGCTGTCTGAATTGCCCCGGTCCCCGGGTGCGCGCTCGCTGTCTGAATTGCCCCGGTCCCCGGGTGCGCGCTCGCTGTCTGAATTGCCCCGGTCCCCGGGTGCGCGCTCGCTGTCTGAATTACCCCGTCCCCGGGTGTGCGCTCGCTGTCTGAATTGCCCTGGTCCCCGGGCTCCCGGCTTCCGGCGCGCGCTTCCGGCGCCGCGCTCGCGGCCCCAGTCCCCGGGCTCCCGGCTTCTGGCGACGCGCTCCCGGCCCGGTCCCCGGGCTCCCGGCTTCCGGCACCGCGCTCCCGGCCCCGGTCCCCGGGCTCCTGGCTTCTGGCGCCGCGCCTGCGGCCCCGGTCCCCGGGCTCCCGGCTTCCGGCGCAAATTTCCTTTACAGGAATTCTAACCCACATTCCTTTACAAAAAGAGACACAGAAAGTAAGAGACGGGAGAGGGAGAAAGTGAGAAGGGAAATCGGAAAGAGAAAGGGGAGGAAACCACAGACGTAGAGAGTCAGAGAGAGAGACAGAAAGAAAAAAAGACTGAGTGTGAAGGAGAAAGGACACGGGATGACAGAGATAAAGAGAGCGCGCGTGAATGAAAGAGCAGGAGAGAGCAGGCGGAGAGGAGGTGGCCGCCACTCGCGGGCCTGCTGAAAGGGAAAGTAATTTTGAGGGGCCGGCGGGGCGAACGCGAGGGCGCACTTCGCGGACTAGTCTCCCCCAGCCGCCTGACTCCACGGTGGCTTTACCCCTCCAGGAAATAGGACCCCCAGATGACACAGGAAACCCCAGGCTCCAGTACTGGCCATTCTCCACCAGTAATCTGTATAACTGGAAAACTCAGAGTGCTCGGTTTTCAGACAACCCCAAAGATCTACTGTCTTTACTGGATAGTGTCATGTTCACCCACCAGCCCACTTAGGACGATTGTCAGCAGCTCCTCCGAATCTTGTTTACCACGGAGGAGCGAGAGAGAATACAGGTAAAAGCTAGAAAGCTGGTCCCGGGGGACGACGGTCAACTGACTGCCAACCCCGACCTCATAAACTTGACCTTTCCTCTGACCAGGCCGGCGTAGGACTACAACACGGCAGAAGGTAGGGGACGGCTACACCTTTATCGCCAGACTCTAATGGCAGGTCTCCGGGCAGCTGCTCGCAAGCCCACTAATTGGCTAAAGTATATTCTATTCTGCAAGAAAAGACAGAGAGCCCAGCCACCTACTTAGAAAAATTAATGGAAGCTTTTAGACAGTACACCCCCATAGATCCAGAGGCTCCAGGAAGTCAGGCAGCTGTTGTAATGTCATTCGTCAATCAGGCAGCCCCAGATATTAACAGAAAACTCCAGAAATTAGAAGACTCCAAGTCTGGCGGATTTAGAAGACTCCAAGTCTCCAAGGAAAGCGGATTCAGGACCTCCTTCAAATAGCCCAGCGGGTTTACAATAACAGAGATACTCCAGAAGAAAGGCAATTTAAGGCCACTGAAAAAATGACCAAGGTCCTGGCAGCAGTAGTACAGAAAGAGCATCTATAGCCAGAGTACACCCAACCCAGGCGGCCCCCCAAGGCATGATAATCTGAAAAAAGACCAATGTGCCTACTGCAAGGAGGCTGGCCACTGGGTAAGAGACTGCCCCAAAAAGAAACAACGAGGACAGGGACCCCCTAGGTCTACACCCGTACTAGTCACTCAAGATGAAGACTAGGGAAGACGGGGTTCGGATCCCCTCCCCAAACCTAGGGTAACTTTGCAAGTGGAGGGGTCCCCAGTCCAGTTCTTGGTCGATACGGGAGCACAGCACTCAGTCTTAGTTAAAACTAATGGAAAATTATCCTCCAAGTCCTCGTGGGTACAAGGGGCCACAGGAGTTAAGAAATACCCATGGACAACACAAAGAACAGTAAACCTCGGAGCCAAGAATGTAACCCATTCTTTCCTGGTTATCCCTGAGAGCCCCTGTCCCCTATTAGGGAGAGACCTGCTAACTAAAATGGGAGCACAGATCCATTTCCTCCCTGAGGGGCCCATCGTGACCAACTCCCACAATCAACCCGTGTCCGTCCTAACTATAACCCTAGAAGATGAGTACCGGCTCCACCAGGAGCAAACGGCCCCTGACCAGGACATAGCAACCTGGCTCCAGCAATATCCAGAAGCTTGGGCGGAAACGGGGGGCTTAGGACTAGCAAAACACCGTCCTGCTTTATTTGTTGAACTTAAACCTGGGGCAGACCCGGTGCGGGTACGCCAATACCCGATGCCCCTAGAGGCCAAGAAAGGAATTGCCCCGCATATCCGCCGGCTCCTTGACCAAGGGATCCTCCGCTCATGTCACTCACCCTGGAATACTCCATTGTTGCCGGTACGAAAACCTAATAGTAGAGAATACAGACCTGTGCAAGACTTAAGAGAAATCAATAAGAGGGTTGTGGACATACATCCAACTGTGCCTAACCCATATACCCTCCTGAGTACCCTAAACCCTAAACATCAATGGTACACTGTTTTAGATTTAAAAGATGCTTTCTTCAGTTTGCCTTTAGCCCCTCAGAGCCAAAAGCTCTTCGCCTTCGAGTGGAATGACCCTGATAGAGGCATAAGTGGCCAACTGACATGGACCAGACTGCCGCAAGGATTCAAAAACTCTCCTACCCTGTTCGATGAGGCCCTCCATGAAGACCTGGGTGAGTACCGACGCAAACACCCTGAAATAACCTTACTACAGTATGTTGATGACCTCCTGATTGCTGCTGAGACCCAAGAAGCTTGCATCCAAGGGACCAAAGGTCTCTTACTAGCTCTGGGAAATCTAGGATACCGAGCCTCAGCAAAGAAAGCTCAAATCTATAAATCAGAGGTAACATACCTAGGATACCTGCTTAAAGAAGGGCAGCGCTGGTTAACAGACGCCCGAAAACAAACTGTTCTGCAGATCCCCAGGCCGCAATCCACCCGACAAGTGAGGGAATTCCTGGGGTCAGCGGGGTTTTGCAGACTATGGATACTTGGGTTCGCAGAACTGGCTAAACCCTTATATCAGGCAACACGGGGGCAGCAGCCATTTAAGTGGACAGACGAAGCCGAGTCGGCTTTCCAACAGATTAAAACTGCCCTACTCTCCGCGCCTGCACTGGGACTACCTGATGTTACCAAGCCCTTCCACATATACGTAGATGAAAATAAGGGTATCACCAAGGCAATAATAACTCAGAACTTAGGCCCCTGGCGGAAGCCAGTTGCCTACCTGTCAAAAAAGTTAGACCCAGTGGCTGCCGGGTGGCCCCCTTGTCTCCGAATGATTGCAGCCACGGCTCTGATGGTGCAGGATGCTGATAAGCTTGTCATGGGGCAAAAATTGCGGGTTGTTACCCCACATGCCATCGAAGGTGTACTCAAACAGCCACCTAATCAATGGATGAGTAACGCCCGACTCACCCACTACCAAGGACTACTACTAAATCCTCTCAGGATAACTTTCCTGCCCCCAACGACCTTAAACCCTGCCTTGCTGCTGCCCAACCCAGACCTGGACGCCCCACTCCACGACTGCACCGAGATACTAGCTCAGGTACACGGAGTTCGAGAAGACCTGCAGGATCGCCCACTTCCTGACGCCGACCTCGTCTGGTTCACTGATGGGAGCAGCTTCATGCATCAGGGCCAGAGGTACGCTGGAGCGGCAGTGACTTCAGAGACTGAGGTAATCTGGGCGGAACCCCTGCCCCCAGGGACATCGGCCCAGAAGGCTGAATTGATAGTGCTCACCCAAGCTCTTACCTTAGGGGCGGGAAAAAAGCTGACGGTATATGCAGACAGCCGATATGCTTTTGCAACAGCGCATATACATGGGGCCATTTACAGGAAACGGGGGTTACTGATGGCTGAAGGAAAAGAGATAAAAAACAAGCAAGAAATCCTAGCCCTGCTAACAGCCCTATGGAGGCCAGAAAAGTTAGCCATTGTGCATTGCCCAGGGCATCAGAAACTAACTACTCCAACTGCTCAAGGCAACTTTCTGGCGGATCAAACTGCAAGAAAGGTGGCGAAGGCCCCCAGCCAACTCCTTGCACTCCAGCTCCCTGACCCGGGCCCCCGGGACTTGCCATATTTCCCTGATTATTCAGAACAAGATCTCCAGTGGATTGACAAGCTTCCCCTGAAACAGATCCAGAATGGGTGGTGGACTGATACTAATGACCAAACCATCCTACCAGAAAAATTAGGACAACAAGTGTTAGAACACATCCACCGAACCACCCACCTGGGTGCTCGGCGGATGATAGACCTGATCAGACGCTCTAAGCTCAAATTCAGACATACAGCCGAGATGGCCAGCAACATCGTGACAAGTTGCAAAGTCTGCCAGCTTAACAACGCCTACCCCCAATCCCAGGCTGCAACAGGAACAAGGCTCAGGGGAACCAGGCCCGGTATCTACTGGGAAGTAGATTTTACTGAGATAAAGCCAGGAAAATACGGGTATCGGTACTTACTTGTCTTTGTAGATACTTTTTCAGGGTGGACTGAAGCATTCCCCACCAAGAAAGAAACTGCTCAGGTTGTAGCAAAGAAAATCCCAGAAGATATCCTCCCCAGGTATGGCTTCCCCGTCCAGATAGGGTCAGATAATGGGCCGGCCTTCGTCGCTAAGGTAAGTCAGGATTTGGCTTCCATCCTTGGGGCAAATTGGAAACTACATTGCGCTTACAGGCCCCAGAGTTCAGGACAGGTAGAGAGAATGAATCGGACCTTAAAAGAGACCTTAACTAAATTGACTATGGAGACTGGCGCTAATTGGGTGGTCCTTCTCCCCTACGCTCTGTTCCAGGCCCGTAATACCTCTTACAGACTGGGCCTTACTCCTTATAAAATTATGTATGGCAGACCCCCACCCTTAGTTCCCGGCCTAAAAGATGATCTGCTCAAGTCCGAAACAGAGAATGTCTCTGAACTCTTATTTTCCCTACAAGCCTTGCAGAAAATTCATCAAGAAATCTGGCCCAAGTTGAAGGAACTATATGCGACCGGTCCCCCGCCGACACCCCATCCGTACCAGCCGGGAGACTGGGTCCTGGTCAAGCGACACCGACAAGAGACCCTAGAACCCAGGTGGAAAGGACCACTCCAGATACTCCTAACCACACCCACCACCCTGAAGGTAGAAGGCATCGCATCGTAGATCCACTACACCCACGTCAAGCCAGTGGACCCAACCTCCGATCTTCTGGGACCAATCACGGCGGCGGCTGAAACACCGGACGCGTGGACTGTGGACAGAGCTAGAAACAACCCCTTAAAACTCACCCTGCGCCGGCAGCATAACTCACTGCAAACATGCAGTTAGGTAGTCTAACCCTAACGTTAGTTGCCCTAGTGGCCGCTGGGGAAATCACAAAACCAGCTCATAATCCCTTTGTCTGGAGATTCTGGCTTTATGAAAACCGAACCCACCCTGGGCAACCTCATAAGCCCGGAAAATTATTGGCCAGTGCTGATTGCCCTTCCTCAGGGTGCAACAGCCCAATTCTACTAAATTTTACTAGTTTTCAAATAGCCAAACCTATGACACCAATAATATGCTTTGAGTTTGATCAGACTAAATACAATTGTAAACACTATTGGTGGCACCAAAATGCTGGCTGTCCTTATAACTATTGTAACATCCACAGACCCCGTTATTGGGGAGAGAGAAAACAGTTAGACCCTAAATGGCCCTTCTATCATAGACGGGATAGAGACTTTCCATATACATGGATAGTTAGAGACCCCTGGAACTCCCGCTGGACCACACCTCAACATGGGGCTGTATACTACTCCCCCTCCTCCACATGGCCTAGCAGTCACCTCTATCTGTGGTGAGCCCTAGTGCAAGTACTGCCCCTGTTCCACGGGAATATCCAACGACAGGAAAACAGACTAACACAAGACTTACGTCCTTTCTCCTGGTTAAAGTTATTACAAGAAGGACTAGAACTTGCTAACCTTACAGGACTTCATAGCCTGTCTGGCTGCTTTCTGTGCGCCACTCTAGGGCGTCCACCGCTAACAGCTGTCCCTCTGCCATGGGGACCCTCTACCTTTGCCCAAGCTAACAACCTCCGAAACCTCTCGTATGCTCCTATCCTGAACGTGCCCCTATACCTAAACCCCAGTCAGGAGAAGTTTCCCTACTGTTTCTCAGGAACCAATTCCAGCCTCTGCAGCATCACTGCAACGCCCCCTAATATCACCTTAAGGGCTCCATCAGGCATATTCTTCTGGTGTAATGGAACCTTATCTAAGAACCTACCTAGTCCTTCTGTTAATAACCTACTGTGTCTCCCTGTCACATTAGTTCCCCGGTTGACTCTACTAACTGCTGGCGAGTTCCTAGGGTATACCGGTAACTGGACTAGTGCTGTTATTCACCCAGACCCTAGACCAAGACCTGCACGAGCCATATTTCTCCCCCTCATTGCAGGAATCTCCCTCACCGCATCCTTCATTGCGGCCGGACTGGCGGGGGGAGCCCTAGGTCACACCCTCATAGAAAGTAACAAGTTATACCAACAATTTGCCGTTGCTATGGAGGAGTCGGCTGAGTCCCTTGCCTCCCTTCAGCGGCAGCTCACGTCCCTAGCTCAGGTAACCTTGCAAAACCGGAGGGCCCTAGACCTACTCACTGCAGAAAAAGGTGGTACATGTATATTTCTAAAAGAAGACTGTTGCTTCTACATAAATGAATCAGGACTTGTAGAGGACCGGGTCCAACAGTTACGCAAGTTAAGCACTGAAGTAAAAACACGGCAGTTTGCTTCAGCTGCAGACCAACGGTGGAATTCCTCTATGTTTTCTCTGTTAGCCCCCTTCCTTGGACCCCTGCTAAGTCTACCATTTCTGCTTACCGTAGGACCTTGTGTTGTTAACAGAATGTTACAATTTATTAGGGAGAGATTTGACACCGTACAACTCATGGTCCTCAGAGCCCAATACCAACCTGTAAATGCTGAAACAGAATCAGACTTATAAGACCCAAGATTGGCTCTAAAGATACCTAAAAAGAAGGGGGGAATGAAAGGAGCTGGGCACATTCCTCAGCCCTGGGCTCAAAACTCCCTGAGCCTAGCACAAACACATCCCATCCTCCCATCCCACCACCATATATCTCTCAAACTCCCTGAGCCCAGTATAAACACCACCTGGAAAGTCTCCGATAAGGGGACAGCCGTTCAAGGTTACTGAAAGCGCAGGAGCCAAAAGAATTTCTTTGTTCCCCTACAACTTTCGGGCTATAAAAAGCAAACGCTCGCATTGTTCAGGGCCCTCTTGTATACTGTGTAAAGGAGGGACCAAGTTCGAACTTGTAGTAAAGATCCTTGCCGCTTGGCTTTGACTCTGGACTCTGGTGGTCTTCTTTGGGGAACAAACAGTCTGGGCATAACACCCAAAAAGGTCAGGGTACAGTGGGCTTTTGTACATTTTAGGGAGACGTAATACATCAATCACTACATGTAAAATGTACATTGATTAAATCTGGAAAGGCAAGATGACTTGAAATGGGTGTTTCCAGGTCATAAATTTAAGTTCATAGGTTTAAAGATTTTGTGATTGCCAATTGGTTGAAGGAGTTAAGTTATTATCTAAAGACCTGGAATCAGTAGAAAGGACTGTCTGGGTTACAATAAGCGGCTGTGGAGACCTAAGTTTTATCATGGAGATGAAACCTCCAGGTAGCAGGCTTCAGACAGGACAGATTGTAAATGTTTCTCATCAGACTTATGGCCCATGTTGATGTTAATGCTGGTCAGCTATTCCTGAACTCTGAAAAGGAGGATACTATAATGAGGCATGTCCAAGGCCCCCTTTCATCATGGCCTTATTTTTTCAGGTTAATTTTGGAATGCCCTTGGTGGAGAAAAGGGATGCCTTCAGATGGTTGGGGGCTTAGAATTTTATTTTGGGTTTACAAGGGTACTGACTACCACACTCCTCTCATGCTGAGGTTGCTGCAGTCGTCTGAGTACCATGAAAATTGGGCAAGAGAGTACAAAGGATCACCAAGGGTCCAAATATATATCCTCCACTTTCCCCATTGACTAGCAACAGCAACTTCAGCAGATATTTAATTTGCAAAGAATAAGCTTAGTTTGCATGTTTTATTTTCAAATATGTCAGTTTTGCAATACAACAGTTAGGAGATTATTTTCAAGCAAGTCTCATTATGTAAAATTTCCCCATATTGTAAGGTTATAAAATTTTTTATGATAGTGTTGAAACCATCAAATGCCCACTATGCCTTGATGATGATAACCTTTTTTCTTTTTGTAAAACTGAATGAGTAAACACACAAGAGAGCTAAGTTCTTCTATGAACCAAGGGTGAAACTGAAGGATAATAAGGACTGGAGCTAGCAGACATTTGCAGGTTGAGTGAAGGTAGAGTGGCCAGGGAGAAGACCCTGCTTGTGAGCATCTAAGGAGATCAGTGAGAACACGAGAAGTGTTTAATGGGATTTTTTCTACTTTGTTCTTTGTTTTTCATTAAAAAAAAATATATTTGCTGTGTGCCGTCATAACCTCATCTCAGACCCCATAAAAATTTTGGGTTGGTGGATTTTTATAGTTAATGTTGTAAAGAACTGTGTCCTGCCTGACATAGGCACAGGAGTCAGTGCTTTGTGATCCATTCGATTTAGGGAGTAATGTAGACCCCCTGTGAGACTCTTTCAGACCATTCCCAAAGTCAAAGCTATTTTCATGACAACATTAAGACATTATTTGCCCTTTTCACCTTTATTCTCTCACAAGAATACAGTAGAGGTTTCTAAAGACTATAATGTCTTATGAAACTAGGCCTCATAAAACTTAGAAACTAGGCCTCATATAGAAAAAATTAACACCAGGTGGCTCTGGATAGGGTCCCACCCTGCCTCAATAGGGTCCCACCCTGATAGGGTCCCACCCTGCCAATTCCGGGAAACAACCTCATGGGGTCCCACCCTGCCAATTCCGGGGGTCCCACCCTGCCTCGAAGTTCCCGGAATCAACAACTCCAGGAAAAAAAACCTCATAAGGTCCTGCTCTAACCAATTAGCATAAGACACCTTGCTCAGGCCATAGACAGACCCAATTACCACGCGCCTAAAGCTTTGTTTGAATTTCGCGCCCTAAGCTGTGTTTGAACTTGTATTTGCCTATATAAACAGCCTGTAACAAGCAGTCGGGGTCCCAAGGCCAACTTAGAGCTTGGGACCCTAGCGCGCTAGTAATAAATAACTCCCTGCTGTGAATCTCGTGTCGGTCATCCTTCGCGGCGACCCCTGCCCAGGAGGGAATCGACAGTTCGGTTCCAACACTTAGATCACAGCAGATTGAATTCAGAAGCAGATATGAGACTCCAGCTACCTGAATATAAGGCAAGCACTAAAGATATTAAGCAATACCACTTATCAAAGGCAAAATTACCAAAATTTAAAGATCTCAATTGGCTTCACTGTGATTCTAGAGTTGGCAGTACTTTTATTCCATAAAATAGAATAAAACTTCCAATAAATAGAGTAGAGAAGGTTGGTTTTATAGACAGAAAATGCTGAAGAAGGCAGAAGCAAAGAACAAAAAGTGGATTGGTCGTTTTAAAGTTACTTCCCCTGTGAGGCAGGAACCGGGAGACTGGACAATAGAGAAATAACTGATTGGTGCACATCAGGTTACTTCAGGTTTAAACAGAGGGACCTTCCTTATGCTCACTGAAACTGGTCTGTGTGGTTAATTATGTCGCTTTTCTGATTTTTTTAATTTATGTTGCTTTTCTGATTTCTCTGTAGGTCAGATAATAACTCAGTTTTGGTCTGGTGACATGCAGCTTGAGCATGGGTGACTCCATTTTTATTTTTATTTTTAATCTGGTCCATTGGGGCTCAGTCCAAAACTATGGTCTTCTATAATGCTTGTTCAACACACGCTTCTCACGAATTTCTTTGTTTTACCATTAAGCAATATGATTCTTATCATTTATTTCTTTGTTTTTGAAACTTTTTAATGAAAATGTTAATTATATTAACTTAAAATGGCTTATTAACGTTTTTAAAGGAATTGATTAATAAGAACTTTTAAAATATAATAGTGCTAATTTGGTAAATGTTGATATATGCAACTCACATCAACAAAAACTCTTTTGGTTCCAAAATAATTTTAAGATAGTCCTGAGATAAAGAAGCTTGAGAATCACGAAGCTGAGGAAGAAATCTATGCTGCCAGGTTACCAATGAAGGCAGACATGTGGATCACTGTGGTATTAACTAAAACCAGAACCATTGAGGAAAAGGAGGCTTGGAAAAAAAGAGTTGGGAGGAATCTGGTGCTTCGTAGGCCTGAGCTCAGGAAGGTACTGAGCCAGTGAAACGGCTTTGGAACATATCAACACAGAGAAAAGAATTAAAACTCAGGTAATCGAACAGTGCTAAGAGCAAAACATTTCGTGTGAACCTCAAAAATCGGAGACAGGTCTCAGTTAATTTAGACAGTTTATTTTGCCAAGGTTGAGGATGCGTGCCCATGACACAGCCTCAGGAAGTCCTGACGACATATGCTCAAGGTGGTCAGCACAGTTTGGTTTTATACATTCCAGGGAGACGAGACATCAATCAGCATATGTAAGATGAACACCGGTTTGGTGTGGAAAGGTGGGAACACTCGAAGCAAAGGCAGGAAGACTAGAAATGGGGAGGAGGCTTCCAGGTCATAGGTAGCTAAGAGACAAATGGTTGCACTCTTTTGAGTTTCTCATTAGCCAAAGGATGCAATCAGATATGCATCTATCTCAGAGAGCAGAGGGATGACTTTGAATAGAATGGGAGGCAGTTTGCCCTAAGCAGTTTCCAGCTTGACTTTTCCCTTTAACTTAGTGATTTTGGGGTTCCAAGATTTATTTTCCATTCACAGTAGGGTACTGAAAACAAAACCTTCCCAATATCAAATATTTTGAGCATGAGAGCAAAGGGGAACTTGTGAGGATGTGGAGAGAGATCCCATAGCGGGGAATTTTGTTATTAGTAATTATCTTTCATTACCCAGTGTCACTTTACTGAAAACAAAATAGTATTTAGACCTAATATTGCCTGTAATGGTTATATACATAGATATAGCAACAATCTCACCATGATGTGTTAAATATTGCGAGTACGTGTGTATATCTGTGTGTGTATGCAAATTACTGCAGCATATGCTTTCTATTTTTCTTACTTTGCTTTTTAATCTGTTTTCATCAATTTCTTTGTGCAAGTTTCAGAACCACACAACTTTAAGGGTGGCATGTGAAATGGATTAATATTTCCATTTTAAAACAAATTATTCTCTGTATTGTTTAATTTCCGAATCCTAAAGAATGGAAATGTCATTTTGGAAGTGTCAGCAGGCAGCTCACAATTGCAGCACTTAACTTGCAATTGGTTATTCCAGACAACGGAAACAACCACGCCAACCTCCACCAGCACAACAGAAACGACGCCAGTATGTGGGAACACAAATAATTTGAAGGTTTGGTTTTCAGTTTTTTACTGCAAAGCACTGCAGTCCACTGGATGGGATCCTGACTATTTTGGGTCCCTCGGTGATACGAGGAGCACACTGTGAGGCACTGGCTAATGTTGTAATCTAATTCAGTGGTTGATGTTTATAATTTAATTCAACTTTGCTTAAGGAAAGTTTTTTCAGCCTTTAATAAAAGATAATTTTCATATAAAGAGTTAAGAATTATTTCACTTTATTCTCAGAGGTCTCCTTACCTCTTATTTCCTACCCCACAATATCCATGCTGTTACAGGCAGAGAACCTTTCATCCCCGTGCTGTTTGTCCTCTTTGTGCTGATTGATATGTTAATTTAAGTGACAATTATAGAGCAGTATTTACATGCTTTACATAAGAATAGAGGAATAGGAATGTGAATGTGACCACACTTGTTTGCCTTGTTTCATTTAAGAAAGGTGAAAAATTGAATATGTAAACTAGAAATTGACAAAAATAAGAGTATTTCTTGTTTACAGGATTTTTGTTCATCAATTTTACTTTATGGTTTGTATTTATCATTCAAGACACCCTTTTTTGGGTTTGTTACCTTTTGAGTTTGTTTGAGAGGAAATTTTCTGGTGGCATAATATGTACTTTTTCCCTGCAGATGTTTTGTAAAATGTTAGGAAATGGTGTTTCATGATGATAAATCTCTTCAATTGGAGGAAGACTTTGTCACAAAAGGAATATCCAAGAAACGTGCTGCACTGTAACACTTTACGAGGCAAAAAGCACGATAGGTAATGCCTCAGTGGAGTTATCTAGAGTTTGAAGTAACAGTTCTGTTTCCCGTCTGAGTTAATACACGATTCTGGGAAGAGTAAGAAAATAAAAGGAAGTCGTGGAGAGAGAAAGTTCAGTGACTTGATCTGCTCCCAGAAAAAAGCATATGCCTCATAGTCTGAGATGAATGAATCAAGAAATTGCTAGAGAGTCAAAAATACTACATATTTGGAATGAATTGCAGTCATGCACAGCATAATGACGTTTCTGTCAATGACAGACGGGGTATATGACAGTGGTCCCATAAGATTATAATACTGTGTTTTTACTGTACCTTTCTATATTTAGGTATGTTTAGAGATACAAATATTTGCCATTGTTTTACAGTTGCCTACAGCATTTTTAGAGACACAAATATTTGCCATTGTTTCACAGTTGCCTACAGTCTTCAGTACAGTACCCTGCTGTGCAGATTTGCAGGCGAGGAGCAATAGGCTGTACCATCTAGTTTAGGTGTGTGGTAGGCTGTACCATGTAGGTTTGTGTAGGTGCACTCTATGATGTTCACACTGTAGCAGGATGAGCCACAGAAAACCCCTCAGACACCGAGTTAAAGAAGGAAAGGCTTTATTTGGCCAGGATCATCGGCAAGACTCACGTCTCAAAAACTGAGCTCCCCGAGTGAGCAATTCCTGTCCCTTTTAAGGGCTCACAACTCTAAGGGGGTCTGCATGATCAACTGAGCAAGCAGAGGGTACCTGACGACGGCTGCATGCACTGGTAATTAGAACCGAACAGAACAGGACAGGGATTTTCACAGTGCTTTTCTATACAATGCCTGTAATCTATAGATAACATAACCGATTAGGTCAGGGATCGATCTTTAACTACCAGGCCCAGCCCAGGGTGTGGCGCCAGGCTCTCTGCCTGTTGATTTCATTTCTGACTTTAGTTTTTACTTCTTCCTTTGGAGGCAGAAATTGGGCATAAGACAATATGAGGGGTGGTCTCCTCCCTTAACACGACAAAACGACCTGACGCCTGGGCTCAAAACACGTCCCCTTTGTTAAACAGCTTGTGTTTTTATTTCACTTCTACTTATCATGTATTTTTAAGCCAGTTCATGATGAATGTAGCTACTCAATCATGACCTTCATATTTTGTGAGCACATTAAAATATAGATCAAAATACTTTTTTTAAAAAGATAAGAAGAAAGTGAATAAGTAGTGTTCTCACTTCTACTGTGTGGAAAGACTTTGTAAGATTTTTGGAACCTCTGTGGAATTTCAATTTAAATTTAGTACCATGCTTCTTAGTATGTCAATATGGAGAATCTCATCCTCATGAATAAATGTAATTCAAGGAAAAAAATAGCACAATGCTCAGTGGAAATTTAGAGAGAAAAGAGAAAAACTACTTCTGTCTGGGAGTGCCTGCGCAAGATTGATCACCTAGTATTTGTCAGTCACTGGATAGATGCTGGGAAGTAGCATTTAAATTACTCTGCATAATTGGAATTCGGGTATTTCATATTATTTTATTCAAAATTTGATTGAGAACATATTCCAATATTCTTACATTTATTTAAAAACATGATATTAATGACAGCATAATGTTAACTAAATAGATATATTTAAAACTTATTTTTCACTTTTGGAACATTGTTTTGTTTTTATTTTTGTTTTTGTTTTTGAGACGGAGTCTCTCCCTGTCGCCCAGGCTGGAGTGCAGTGGTGTGATCTTATCTCACTGCAACCTCCACCTCCTGGGTTCAAGTGATTCTCCTGCCTCAGCCTCCCAAGTAGCTGAGACTACAGGAGTGCACCACCACACCCAGCTAATTTTTAGTAGAGACAGGGTTTCACCTTGTTGGCCAGGCTGGTCTAAACCACCTGACCTCAGGTTATCCACCTGCCTCGGCTTCCTAAAGTGCTGGGATTACAGGTGTGAGCCACCACGCCCAGTCTGGAACATTAAGGCTAATAAAAATGCTATGTCATGTCCTAAAACAAAAATGAAAAAAAAAATTATTCATCTCTTATTATAGTCTTAGCAAAAATAACTTACTAGTAAAAACTGAGAATACATTAAAGTTCTTAAAATAGGTGAATAGATTACTTTCCAGAAGGGATAGACCAAATTAATCTTATATTTGTTTTATGGCACAGTACATAGTCGACTTCAGTAACCATGCCAGGTGTACTTAGAAATCATATCGGGAAGTTTTGGATATTAGTGTTCCATTTAGGTCTATTAGGGCAATTCTTTATTTTGCCCAACTTTTCTATATGGTTATTGATTGTTTTATCTGGTTGTTCTATCAGTTACTGTTCTGTTAGTTATCAGGTATTAAAACCCTTGGAAAAATTATATTACATATTTTCCTTTTTATTCTGTTAATTTTTGTTTTATTTAATTTGAGACCACATTATTATGTACCTAAAGATTTAGAATTGTAATATAGTGTTGGTTCTATTAGGCCTATTGGTGTATTTCCTGTTCACTTGGCAACTTAGAATCAAACTCTGGGTATTTACCAGGACTTCTTTTCCTGGATAGGCTCTGTTAAATCAAATTTAGCCTAAAGCTGTCTCCTTACATATTTTACATTTAGCCTAAAGGTTTCTCTGTACATAGTAAACTATATCCTAAATGGAGGTGTAAACAGACTGTAACCTACTCTTGTGCCAATTACTGAATTTGGCCAAAGGGTGCCAACTGTTCAAACTATGTTCGAATAGGGCAAATGTTGAGCTGTAACCAATCTGGTTGTTGCTGTACCTCACTTCCATTTTTTTCTGTACATCGTTTTCCTGTTTCTGTCCACAAATCTTCTACCATGTGGCTGTGCTGGAGCCTCTCTGAGCCTACACTGGAGGCTTGCCCGATTCACCAATCATTCTTTGCTCAATTAAACTCTGTAAAATTTAATTTGGCTAAGGTTTTTCTTTTAACAGCAGCAAACTTGAGTCTTTGTTTTTCCTGTTAAGTGAATCTCTGCAAAATTCTAAGTTTCTGAGCCTCTCAGACAGCACATTCAGAGTAGTCAGCTGCTTCAAAGAGACAAGAGACTACCAATAGCAGGCATAACTGTGGTCTTCCCATCTCCCCCAGATCCTGAGCCTTTCGTTCCTCACTGTCTTAGAAACTCCAAACGCATTTTCTTGTAAGCCATTTTATCCAAATTTGCTATTTGTTTTCAACACAAGGGGTCTTACAAAATAATCGAGTTTTCCATTGACAGAAGCAGAACTCTAGTTTGAATCAACTTAAAGCTCTAGGTTGAGTAATGCTGCTAATTCAATGTCTAATTTATTATTAGGCTGAGTTCCAACATTTCACTTTTTATCATTAGTTTATATTCTCCATGAAATAAAGTAATAAATACTGATTAGGATTATGAGCCAATGCCTACGGAAGATTTAACCCATAATACCCCTGAGCTATAAAACCAGTAATGCTCCCATTAATCATTTAAATTCACCTCTTTTTCTTACCCATGTAGAATTATGTCATAAGTTTGTGTGATAGGGAGAAATCTTTATTATTATGGAAATATTCATAGATTTATATTTTCTTCCTATTCCCTGGCTGTTCTTCAGGATGGCATGTTGGGTGAGGCCTCCCTTATCTGTGTAAGCTTATAGGGAATGTCTCATATCTACTTGTATTGGGTGCAGATTGAATCTCTTCCTGATGGATGATCACTGAGATGTTATTGCTCCTGTCTCTCTAGACAAGGTGATGTGTTTTCATTTATCACTGGAGTCTGAGGTTCCTGGCATCTACCCCAGTGCCAAAGTTTCTGGACCTTGCTTCCAGAAGTCAGTAAGTTTATCTAAGCTTTCAGTATCTCTGTAACCTTTCAGAAAGGTTCTCAGAGAACCTAGTACTCTTGGATGCACTGTGATGCAATCTAAGAATGCTTTCAATCCAGATTCCTGCATCTAGCTTAGCTCCCAGCCTTCTCTTTGCCAAGGATGTTCTAGACAGTAGCATTGCAATAATGCAAGACTTTTTCAGGGATTGCATGTGTGAACTGGACACAACTTCAACTTCATCTTTCCTGTCAGCCTAATTAACACGTTACCACCACTGAAGACTTGAGCCCAAGGAAGAGAGTTTAGAATACTTTCTTTGACCACACAATTTCCTTTATGTCCTTGCTATTGGAAGTGTGGTTGGGGGGGCAGCAATTTCCAAACCACAGGCACATTAGTAAGGAATGTAGAATCTTGACACATAATCTAGAGCTACTAATCAGGAAGTAAATTCTAAAAAGGCCAAGAGTATAGACATCTTAGAATTGAGAAATATTGCCCAAAGTCATATGCTCAATTATCTCCAAACTTGGTTATTGTCATAACTAAGACCAATTTTTCAACTCTTTCGTCTTAAAAGAACCTCTCGGAATTTATTGTCTTATCGCAGATCGAAAAAAATCTATTCAGAGTATCAGAACTTGAGGAACAATGCCTCTCTTTGCATTTCTGCTATGAGATCTGCATCCATCAGGGTTTGACCAGAAACAGAGAATCAGAAGGAGATATATATTAAGCGATTTATTACAAGAAGCTGGCGAAGCAGCTTCCAAATCTTTAGAGCAGACTGTCAGTAAGAGTAGGCTAAAGCTGCTGTCCACAGACAGAATTCCTTCTCTCAGAAAAGCATCAACCCTGCTTTTAAGGTTCTCAACTTAATGAATCAGGCTCACCATGTTATCTAGTCTCCCTTACTGTAAGTCAACTGATTATGGACTATAACTTCAATCACATCTATAAAATGTCTTCAAGACAAAACCTACATTAGTGACTGATTAAATAACTGGTGACTGTAGCCTGGTCACACTGAAACATCAAAAGACCACCACAGGATCTCTCTTTTCAGGGACAAATGGATGCCTCTGCAGAAATTCGGGTGAAAGTAGAAGTCAGGCCAAAAAATGCAAAAAGTTACAGTAGGTTAACACTGTAAAAACATAATGTTCATAAAAAAAGAATTCAGCTACTTTTAAACAAGTGAATAAGGGGAGAGAGAGAGAGGTTAACAATGAGCAAGGACAGGATCTATTAACTTAATTATTAAGGATCCTAATGTTCACTGCAATGTTCTCTAATGCTTAGCAACAGCTGTCAGGTTCAGACTGTAAAGGGATGACTTAAGTTCTGCAGTTGCGGCTATTGGAGGCTATTTCTTTCAGGAAAGGAAACTGATTTCCCGGGTCTTCCATATTACTGGGATCACATGCTGCTTCATCCCATGTAGGCCAGTTAATGTGTCTTAATCACTTACACATTTAGAGAGGTAAAGGAGCGTGTGTGTGTATGTGTGTGTGTGAGAGAGAGAGAGTGAGAGACACACACAGAGAGAGAGAGAAGTGAGGGGAACCTATTTTCAAGGAGTTGGAATTTGTGTACATGGGTTTTTAGCTCTTTCAGTACCTACTACGTATTTGTGTTATCTTATATTTGAGTGTTAATGGTTTTTAGTTTATTGCTTTCATACTTCCATCCCTCTTTCATATCCAAAATTTTCTTCTGAGAACACACACTTATATCCAAGTTTATAGGCATAAATTTCCCTATGATATTCCAAAAGGTTAATGTTAAATATTAATATTTAATGATACACTTCTTATATTGTTTGGTAATCAATAGCAAAACCTGTAAAACAGAAGACAACGGCAGAAATCCCACTGAGAATTTGTAGCACAAATGCAGGAAAAAAAAAATCTACGTATATGTAAAGGCTGTGATGGCAGAAAAAATTTCCATATACAATGTACACAATGAAATATGCAAATTATATGGCACCGATATATAAAAATTAAAACAATACATGTAAAAAAATTTAAATATACAACACGGGGAACATTTCTGAAGATTGTGCATTAGAAGTTTGGGGATATGTTGGGAAGTTTGCTTGAACTTGAAGAGAAGTACTAATATTTATTGAGTTGTTTCCATGTACATGAGCTCAGGTTATGCCCTTATAGCGCACTGTATCTTAGCATCAATTGACAGAAATTCAGCTTCAGAGAAATTAACAGATTTAACTGAAAATGAGGGCAGACCCAAAATTCCAAGCCAGGTCTACCTGCACCTGCATCTCAGACATTCCCATCCTCTTCCATCCCTCCTTTCTTCCAAGGAGCGTTAGAAGAGAGTAATTGGCCGGGTGCAGTGGCTCATGGCTCTAATCCCAGCACTTTGGGAGGCTGAAACGGGTGGATCACTAGGCCAGGAGTTTGAGACCAGCCTGGCCAATATGGTGAAACCCCGTCTTTACTAAAAGTACAAAAATTAGCTGGGCATGGTGGCGCATGCCTGTAGTCAGCTACTCGGGAGGCTGAGGCAGGAGAATTGCTTGAACCTGAGAGGCAGAGGTTGCAGTGAGCTGAGATCATGCCATTGAACTCCAGCCTGGGTGGCAGAGTGAGATTGTCTCAAAAGAAAAAAAAAAAAAAAAGAATAATATAGAGTGTCAGGCTCAAAACAACTAGCTAGAAACAACAAATCCTTTTAACTCCTTGAACCTTCTTTAAAATGTGTGTGAATTTTAAGCTCTCCATTAATATGTTTTATAATAAAATATGAGATTTTCTTTTTTATTTATTTTTATTTTTAAATTTTATTTGGCCTGTGGGATTGGGAAGGTGGCGCAGGGCAGGAGTGAGTCCCGTTCGAGGCCAGGTGACGGTGGAAGTGGGACGGGCTGCCTGGGAGCCCAGCCCTGAAGATTCCAGCTGAGTTGGTAACTTCACGGATTAAATGACAAGGACCTGCCTGGGCAAAATGTAAGATTTTCAATGAGCATGTAAAGGTGGAAGGCTTGGCCTTATAATAGAACGCCACCTCAGAGACAGTTATTTTCCTGCAATTTGACTTCAGGGGTCCACCTTCTATTGCCCTCTCAAGCAAGAGGCAGAATAAATAATGCTGTAAAGAAAAACAATATAATTGAAGAACTGTACTTACAGGATTGGAAGATATGTCTTTGTAATGGCTAGGAATTCAGTTATTCTTCAGCCATGCATCTCATACCAGGATTAATTTAATCATGTATTCTTTATCTTATTCCCTTTAGGCTGCTAGAGCAAAATGCCATTGACAGGGTGGCTTATAAATAGCAGAAATCTATTCCAGTTCTGGAGGTTTGAAGTCCAAGATCGAGGCAAGGGCAGATTCAGGGTCTGGTGAGGGCCTGTTTCCTGGTCTGTAATGGCACTTCTGGCTATGTCCTCACATGGTGATGAGGTAGGTTGGGGACTCAGCTCCAGAGGTGGGGACTCAGACACTGGACCAGACTGAGGACTAGCTAAAACAGGGATGAGGCGGAAGCAGCTTTCCATAAGTCACACCCATCAGTGTGCCATGCTAGTTTACCTACCAATGCCATGGCAACATCCAGGAATTACCACCCCTTTTCATGACAACAGCTTGATGATCCAAAAGTTATTACCCTTTCCCTAGAAATTTCCGCATAAACCAATCCTTAATCTACATGCAATTAAAAGTTGGTATAAATATGACTACACAATGCCCCTGAGCTGCTACTCTTTGCCTATAGAGTAGCGCTAGTCAGCAGAGAGAGTCACAGAGCTGTAATACAGCTGCTTCAATAAAGCTGTTTTCTTTTACCTCTGGCTTGCCCTTGAATTCTTTATTGGGCAAAGCCAAGAAACTTTGCAGGCTAAGCCCGACTTTGGGGTTCACCTGTCCGGCATCAGTACAAAGGGCAAACAAGCTCTCTCAGGCCTCTTTTACAAGGGTACAAATCCCCTTCATGAGTACTGAGCCCTCATAACCCAATTACATCCTAAAGACCCCACCGTTTAATATTATTGCATTGAGAATTAGGTTTCAACATACGAATTCTGGGCAGGTACAAACACTCAGACCATAGCAGATAAGTAGGAATGCAAACTCAGTCCAGACCCAAAGCAAGAGCAGGGGAGGGTAATGAAACACTAGTCCATGCAATCAGACTATTTCAGAGAGAGACTCAAAAGACTCACGTGTAAACTAATAATCCTTTGGATGGTCAAGATGGAAAACAAAGATACAAAATGTTTTTAGAAACACTAGTTTAGAAGTGTGTTCCAAAGTGTAGTAACATGCATAGTCTGGACATAACAAATACATCAGGAAGCATGTTGTCTATTGTGTGGGGAGGAGCAGCCAGTGTGGATTTCCTGAAAGGAGCCCGTTAGTCTCCATCCAAATCCCATCTCCCTTTATTCTTTCATAGGATTACGTCAGGACTACATTTCTAAGCCTCTCTTGCTCAGAGTAGATACATCTCCCCAGGAACAAAGGGAAAAATATTCCCCTTCCGTAAGTGCTTTTCCTTGCTTCCTTGCTACTTCTACCTTTCTCCCCACCGGAATAGTGAAGTCAAGAGGGCTCTTTTTTTGAGACAGAGTCTCACTCTGCCACCCAGCCTGGAGTGCAGTGGTGCAATCTCGGCTCACTGTAACCTCTGCCCCCTGGGTTCAACTGATTCTCCTGCCTCAGCCTCCCAAGTAGCTGGGATTACAGGCACCTGCCACCGCACCCAGCTAATTTTTGTATTTTTAGCAGGGACGGGGTTTCACAATGTTGGCCAGGCTGGTCTCAAACTCCTGACCTCAGGTGATCCACCCACCGCAGCCTCCCAAAGTGCTGGGATTATAGACATGAGCCACCGCGCCTGACTGGTTCTGGAATCTTTTGCTGGAGATTGCTGGGCTGCTCCATCTTTGGGTTCCTGAATGGCTTGCATGGAGAAGTACAACCCAAACCCCATCTGCCTTGCCCTGACCTACCTGGATAGTTACATGGGAAACAAACAAGTGTATATTACATTTGGGCCACTGTATTCTGTGATCTGTTTCATTTCAGCCTTTTAACTTACCCAATTAATATTTTTAAAAAAGTATACAAAATGCTGGGGAAGGAAAGATTTTTAAGAAATAAGGACAGAAAGAAATCCTCAGGATTAAAAATAGCAATAAAATTGTGACTTGTGAGCACCTAATAAGTCCCAGAAACATTTTCATATACTATCTTCTGTTCCAGAAAAAAGAGCTGCCAGAAGGAGCTTCTATTTTGCCCATTTCCTCAATAAGAAAAGTGAGACTCTGGGATTTGACTAACTTTGAGTTAAGAAATCTTGCTTGATATAATTCAACTCCAAGTATGACTTCAAAAATACATGCTTTTCCCACACACCATATTGACATCTTCCATAAACACCTGTGAGAAAAAAAGACAAAGTTGCACTCAGCTTTTGCCACAGAGAATCCACACCTTGTTTGTTCTGAAGAATCTGGATCATTCAGAGTGGGAAAGTTAATGGAGTTTAAAGCGTACACACAATGCTTGAGAGAGTGACTCTTATCTTGGATGGTTTTAATCGTTAATAGTGTTATTTTTCCTGGTTTTACATTATAGAAATACTGAGGTTGCTTTCAATTGAGAGAAAAAGCATAGGTCCTAAAGCAAAGCCTTAGAGGCACTTATTAACTTGCTAGTTTTGTAGCAGAACACTTCATCTGCAACTCTAACAGCTTCGTGCTTACAACAATCCTTTATGAACGGTAAATAAGTTTCAACCCTTGAAGATACCAACTCTATATAATTTCAACAGTGAAAGGAAGCTCTGAGGTCATGTGACCCAGCCCCGTCATTTTACAATGCCAAAGAAGACTCCCAGAAATGGAAAGGAACTTACCCAATGATATGAAACTGGCTAAGGTAAAAGCAAGAGCACCCATTCCTAATTTTCCTTCAGAGACATTTCCTTCCTGCAATTGATGATTCCATAGGAATCAATCACAAATGGCGCTTTAGAGAGAGGGAGCTAGGTCAAGGTGAACTGTATAACATAACCAGGAAACTGTATTTTCTAATAAAAATATTTTTTTCTAAAAAAATTAAAAAATTCTTTTTGGTTGAAAAGCAAATCATTCTCACCTTCCTAGAAAGTGTTTTTAAATCCCTCCCTTCCCCAACCAGCCTCCACCCACAAATGTGGCTGATGGGTTTATCCATACTTCTCTCAGGACATTAAATTAGGAATGAAGGTACCTCCTGATGTCAGTATGAGAAAAAGAGAAAGAGATAGGCAAACAGAGAGATAGAGAGATAGGGAAACAGAGAGATAGAGAGATAGGCAAACAGAGAGATAGAGAGATAGGGAAACAGAGAGAGACAGAAAAAGAGAGACAGAGATGGAGACAGTGACAGAGAGAAAATGACTTAGTTGCCTTTGTTAAATTCAGAGACCACCTAGGAATTTAGGTTGACCACAGGTTGATGAGGGACTGGAGAGTCATTTGTTTACATGATTACAAAAAGTCTCATTTCAAACAAAGCTGAATAGATAGGATGCTATCTAGAATTATACTTTAATTACAAATGTCAGAGAAAAAGCTTTTAATATTTTATCATTGGGTGTAATTGCATTGCATTTGGGGGAAGAAATATAGCATTTAAAAGGTTCTGTTTATTTCTGTATTTTTTAAACTTATTAATGAGTATTGAATTTCATCAAATATTTTTCTAAATTTATTGTTTATGACAGGTTTTTAAAAAATTTGGACAATATGTAAAATTAAATCAATTGAGTTGTTTAAAAAATATTTTACCAATCTTAAATTCTGGGGAAAAAAAAGAAACCAAGATGGTAATGATGAATTATATAATACTTTCTATTTTATTATATTCAATTTCCCCATATTTTTCTTAGGAAATTTTGCCTTTCTATTCATGACAAACATTGCCATATAGTTTTCTTTTATTATATTGTATTTTCCAAGACTTGGTATCAATGTTATGCTGACCTCAAAAAATTAGTTGGGAAATATTCTCCATTTTAAATTTTGTAGATTTCTTTATATTTTTCTTCCTTAAATTTGTTCTTTCTCATAATCTTTTCCTTAAATAACTGGAATTTGCTAGTGGTGCATTCTGAGTCTATAACTTGCTTTATAAAAAGTTTATAATTAAAAATAAATTTTGTATGGATATAGGACTATCAAGTTTGTGGTTTTGGGGGTTGTTTCCTTTGTTTCTGTATATGTTCCAGTAGATTTTTTTTGCCCATAAATTTGGGCTTGTCACATAAATAAATACATTTGCCATTTCTTACCATAAAAGTATTCACATATCTCTTATTATGTATTTTTTAGCATCAGTACTATAATCAATTTCATCTACTTTATTAATATCTAGAAGCTTCTCTGTTTTAAAATATTCTTTCTAAATATCAATTTTTATACAGAACACTAGAGAAACACTTTTGACTTTAATTTCTTTACTTTATGCTTCTATTCCATTAATTTATTGTATTATGTTTGCATTGTTTTATACTTACATTATTTGGAGTTAATCTGATACATGGATGCTTACTTAATTCATTAATTTCCAATTTTTCTCCAATATGTAAGCTCACATGTATCAATTTGGCCAAAATTTCTATACACAGGCAATTGCTCTTCATCAGTTACTGAGTGAGGTTTGATATTTTTTTCACTATGAATTTGGATTTTATTATTTATCATTGAAATCCATGGCTTTGCTGTTATTACATACATTTTGAAGCCAGATTATTAGGTAATAGGCAAAATAAAAAATGTTAGCTATTGCATTTCAATAGAAACTACCATTATTATCAAATATCTCATTTCCAGAAATGCACATCATTTTTTAAAGCTCACGTCATCTTATTAGTATAGTTATTTTAACTTTATACTTGTTTGTGTTTGTGTGGTATAACATTTTTCCTCTTTTTATTTTCAACTGTTCTGTGTCTTTGTATTTTAACCAGATTTCTTTAAAGTAGTACATCATTAATATTGTGACAATGATTGCTTTTTATGGGAAGTATTTAGTTCATTTATGTTTAATGTAACTACTGATATATTAGAATTTAAATTTTCATCTCCAATGTTCTATGGGTTTTTTTAACTCCTGTCTTGCTCAGTTGGGGACAAATTATTTATGTTAGTTATTATTTTGCTTCCCCAATAATTTCCTTGTTTCTTCTTTTACTATTATTAAAGATTTTTTTTTTTAAAAAGAATTTTTAGATTCACAACAAAATTAAAAGGAAGGTACAAAAATGTCCCATAAAACCCCTGCCTCCACACATGCATAGCCTTCCTCATTATCAGCATCCCCCACCAGAGTGGTACACTTGTCACAGCTGATGAACCTGCACAGATGCATCATTATTACCCAGTGTTTATAGTTTACATTAGGGTTCATTCTTGATATTGCTCATTCTATGGGTTTAGACAAACTTATAATAACAGGTATCCACTGTTATAGTATCCTGCAAAATTGTTTTACAGCCCTAAAAATCTTCACGCTCTGCCCATTCATCCCTCCCTTCCTCCCTCTAATTACTGACGGTCATTGATCTTTTTAGTGTCCCCATAGTTTTGCCTATTCTAGAATGCTTGGAATTGTAAAGTAGGCAGCCATTTCAGGTTGACTTCTGATAATAGTTTGGATATTTGTCCCCGTCCAAATCTCATGTTGAATTGTCATCCCCAGTGCTGGAGGTGGGGCATAGTGGCAGGCGTTTGGATCATGGGGACATATCTCTCATGTCTTAGTCCTGTTTTCCTGATAGTGAGTGGGTTCTCTCAAGATCCAGTCATTTAAAAGTGTGTGGCATCTTCCCTGCTCAGCTCTCGCTCTCTTGCTCCTGCTTTGTCCATGGGACGTGCCTGCCCCCACTGTGCCCTCCACCAAGATGGGAATCTTTCCGATGCCTCCCAGAAACAGACGCTGCTATGCTTCCTGTACAGCCTACAGAACACTGAGCCAATTAAATCTCTTTTCTTATAAATTACCCAGTCTCAGGTATTTCTTTACAGCAATGCAAGAATGGCCTAACACAGCTTCTTTCACTTAGTAACATGCATTTAAATTTCTTCCATGTATTTTAATGGCTTGGTGGCTCATTTCTTTTTAGCACTGAATAATATTCCATTGTCTGGATGTACCAGTTTATTTAACTTGGTTGCTTCCAAGTTTTGGCAGTTATGCATAAAGCTGCTATAAACATCCATGTGCAGGTTTTTATTTGTACATAACTTTTCAACTCCTTTGGGGAAATGAGTGCAATGCTGGATCCTATAGTAAGAGGATGTTTAGTTTTGTAAGAAACTGCCAAACTTTCTTTCAAAGTGATTGTACCACTTTGCATCCCACCAGGAATAACTTAGAGTTCTGCTTGCTCCATATCTTACTCATCAGCATTTGGTGTCATCAGAGTTCTCAATTGGGGCCATTCTAATAGGCATGTAGTGGTATCTCACTGTTTTATTTTTCATTTCTCTGACGACACAGGATATGGAGCATGTTTTCATATGCTTATTTGCCATCTGTCTATCTTCTTTAGTGAGGTTTCTGTTAAGGTATTTGTCCCATTTTTTCATCAAGGTTTTAAGTGTTCTTCTGTTGAGTTTTAAGTATTCTTTGTGTATTTTGGATAACAGTCATTTATCAGATGTGTCTTTTGCAATATTTTCTCCCAGTCTGTGACTTGTCATTGTATTCTCTTTTCAATGCCTTTTGTAGAGCAGAAATGTTTAATTTTAATGAAGTCCAGTTTATCAATTCTTCCTTTCAACAACATAGACTATGTTTTTATTGCTTTATCTAAAAAGTTAGCACCACACCAAAGGTTTGACCTCATTGTCTCCTTTGCTATTTTCTAGTTTTATAGTTTTACATTTTACATTTAGGTCTGTGATGCAATTTGAGTTCATTTTTGTGAAGGGCATAAAGTCTGTGTCTATACTTTTTTTTGTTGTTTTTGCATGAGAATGTCTAGTTGTTACATCACTATTTGTTGAAAAGACTATCTTTGCTCTATTGCATTGCCTTCACTATTTTCTTAAAGCCAGTTGATTATATTTATCTGGGTCTATTTCTGGACTCTGTATTCGGTTCCACTGGTCTGTTTGTCTATTCTTTCACCATTACCACGGTGTTTTGGTTACTGTAGCTTTACTGTAAGTCTTGAAGTCTAATAGTGTAACTTTGTTATTTCCCATGAATACTGCATGTTTGCATTTCTTGAGGATCTATTACTGGTGTCTATTTTTCTCTTAATTTTGTTTCTTGGCAAGCCTAAGAATTTTTCTTTTGAATAATGGAAGTTCAGGATGGTATTTCTCTTCCTCTAATAAAGTTGTGTTGTTGCTTCCTGCAGGAAGTTGTTATATGGCAAGATCAGTTAAAATCAGTCAGTTACTGAGCTAATTTAAAGATGGGTTCCATTTTTTTTTTCTTTTTTTTTTGAGACGGAGTCTCGCTCTGTCTCCCAGGCTGGAGTGCAGTGGCCGGATCTCAGCTCACTGCAAGCTCCGCCTCCCGGGTTTATGCCATTCTCCTGCCTCAGCTTCCCGAGTAGCTGGGACTACAGGCGACCGCCACCTCGCCCGGCTAGTTTTTTGTATTTTTTTAGTAGAGACGGGGTTTCACCGTGTTAGCCAGGATGGTCTACGATCTCCTGACCTCGTGATCCGCCCGTCTCGGCCTCCCATAATGCTGGGATTACAGGCTTGAGCCACCGTGCCCGACCGATGGGTTCCATTTTTAAGAGAATAGATCTACATTTGGTTTTCGTTTTTCCTACGGTGAGGTCCTTCTGGGGTACACTGTGTCTAACTAGAGCTTCTACCAGACCTCTCCTCTCTGTTTATCCCTAGAATTTAATTTTTTGTTTCCCAAGAGACTGGTGAACTCTGTGTTTCTCTCTCTTAGATATCGCTTTGTGATAGTCTTTTAAGCCTTGTTATCTCCTTCTAACCAACCATATATACAGTGAGGGGAAAATTATGGGATATTGGATTCACCTCAATACATTCTTTTTCTCTTCTGGATTTTAGCAAACTCATGCTGCTGCGTTGGTGAAACTCAAATTTTTGTGTATTTTTTTTTAGCCACTTTTGTAGTAGTTTTCAGAAGGAAGGTTGGCTGATTTTAACAGTATTCACATTACCAAAAGATACTGGATTGGTGCAAAATGAACTGTATTTTAAGGTCACCTAATTATCTTGTGAGTAACATAATTATACTGAATTTGTGAGTTTGTTAAAAGGTGGCATTATTTGGCTAAATGTACACAGTTTAAATAAAAGGCAAAAGACTTTCACTTTTGGAAAGTGGGAAAATCTCAAGAAAGTATTACTTCCCCCACAAGAATAAAAACAAGTGAGATATTCTCCAAAAATACCATACTTTGAACCTAGCAAAGAGCTCAGGCTTCAAGGTTATCTCAAGAATTAAAAGCCAAGGGGTGATAAGCTCTTTCAAGGAAAGAAGCTACTGAAAATGATTTAAAAATCTTGGCAACAAGAAAAAGAGAAATCAGCCATATACGTGGATAAAAAGAATCAAGTTCTAATTTTTAAAGGTGCATATGGACTGACCTAAGAGTTCAGGGTCTCTAGACATGAAGGGAGGCTACAGGATCTCTGACATAAAGGGTGTCTGTCTGCATCCAACTGCTCTTTCTCTAGACCTTCCTGAATGTAGGTCAGAAAGACTGTAGGCAGAGCAGGGCTGAAAGACTCCTCTGTGGAGCAGGCCTGCCTGAGCCTATCAATCACAGTCAGCTGACTTCCCTATCTGATAGTTTTCACATTCCCCCTGGTCAGTCTGGTTCTGATGATTGTTTTGTCTCTGCACACTGCTCTTTCTTGCTTATTGCTATGCCTCATAATTTTTTTGTTGACAGCCACTCACATTTTATAGTATTTAAATAAATACTTGTTATATTTTAAGATAAGCATGCATTTCCTTCTGCTGGCCCTTTGCTCTCTGGGTTTGCTAATCTACTCAGGAATTAGGCTGAGTTTAAAGTTCATTGTTGCTATGGTTACCCTCAGGGCGCCAGAGCTTCAAGTCTCTCTTGGGATAATAAGTATTTCTAGTCTGGGAAAACGTGCCATAGAGGTCCTCACAGTATTTATGTTGGGCTGGGCTTTGGGTCTTCTCTGAGCTGCTCTGCAGAGAGAATCTGTTTTTGCTGTTCTTCCAGATATATTTTATTGTGGGTTTTACTCAGTGTTGGTGCGTGTGGCTATTGGAGTGGAATGGGAACATTTCCTGGTGCTCTAAGCCTCAGTCACAGGCAGGCGTTGTCAACCTGGGTGTCCAAGTCTGGACTTAATAAGTACTTCTGCTCCTTGGTGATGTTGGGTTAGTACTTATTCCTACCCCTCCTTTTCCTCTCTTTCAGTTACAGTGCGTTTCCACTATGTCCTCGGCCAGTGTTCTCATATATTTTTGTTCCCCTTCCTCCTACATATCATGGCTTTTGTTCTCCATGGTGGGATGGGGAGATGAGTCTGGGTGGAATGCTTGCAATGGTGGCTTCTACCCTCTCCCAGGTAGCACCTGGGAACAGCTTCCCCAGGATTCTCCCCAGTCTTCTCTGTGAACATCTGGTGCAGTCAAACCCACTTGGAGAAAATCCTGCAATAAGAAATGAACCTCCCTATATCAGTGGGCAGCAGGGACTTCATACTTTCCTTCTAGTTGTCACTAAACAGAGCAAATTGCTAAAGATTTCTGGCTGAATCTTCCCATGGCTGATATGGTTTTGATGAGGTCTGCCCAGGTATGCAAATGCTCAGGTCCTGTTTCTCTCTCCAGGCATCTGTGTCTCTGGATTTCAGGTTGTCTGTTTGCTCTGTGACATAGGTTTCTGAGAAGTCCAGGAAATGTGAATGATTTGCAGTGTTCAGTGTTCAGCTTTTTGCTTGTTGTAATGGTGGAGGTGACAAAGATTCTCTCCTAGACCAAACTCTAGCCAGGCTCCTCAGTCCCCATTCTTGAATAGCCTCCACCTTGGCCTTCAAAGACCTAAATGTTTTAAGCACTAAGTTGGTTTCTAATAGCTCAAGGCCATATCCCTGGGATGATGCTTGCCCCCTTAAAGTGCCTGCCCGAGAAACTCAAGGCTGCCAACAGCATTTACTGTTTGCTCCAGCCAACACCTCAAGATAAGACCCCCTGTCTCCCAGCCTCTGTGGGAGGCCAGGGGCCTCATTTTCGTAAGCACCAGGAAACAAACCCAGATGAATTTCACATGGACCAACCCTTCCTTTTGCTTTCTGTAATTTTCATTTCCCCCACTTGCCCCTCATCTTATCCCCATTCTTCCTCTAAACACCCATCACCCCTGAACGAATCCTAGCGTTCAGTTCATGCTGCTGTTTTCCCCACTGCAGTAGCACATTACTGATGAAATCCAGCTTTGCCACTTAATGTCTGGCCTTATCTTTAACAGGAGCAGCAGCCTTTCCAGCTCTCCCTATCTCTGAGCTGAAACTGAAAGTTTATATTGCAGCATAGATTTATTTGTGCTTAAATGCGGTGCTTTTCCTGTTTGGTGGTTTATCCTATATTCCAATTCAAACATTCTTTACTATCCACTCAATGACAGTAGCAAAGGATGCTCAATAAATTAAATGTGTCGACAGTATAGCCCCAAGATATAAGAGGTGTGATTTCTGAGTGTCTAACTGACCCATCAAATAATAAGCAATTGCAAATGAGACTAACGCTTTGAGTGACTTCAGCTTATTCTCTGCTGTTAGTCCTCCTACTAATATCCCCACAGTAGAGCTGAAAGTCATTCCTAAACTTACCTAATATCATTCATTTTCTAACTAATACAGAAAAGGGAAGCTTTATACTTCTTGAACACAAAAGAAAATGACTTTTATTTTATTTCCCAGATCCATCACATTCAGCTTTCCAATCCAGTGCAGAAGAGTTATATCTCTCTGCATATTTACTGAGAGCCTAAATCTTAGACTTGTGTTTTTCACATCTGAGTGGCTCTCCAAAGAGCAGTGGTTGATGAAGTAAAATGCCACATTCAGTGACTGGCAAATATAAAGCAAAATGCTTTCAGGGAAGTTAACTGAAATGCCTGCATTACTGACA
This sequence comes from Macaca mulatta, assembly GCF_049350105.2. NCBI lineage: Eukaryota > Metazoa > Chordata > Mammalia > Primates > Cercopithecidae > Macaca > Macaca mulatta. Next base: position 76,451,637 of record NC_133408.1, read on the forward strand.
TGATCAGTCTGAGGTTGGAAAACTAAAGTTAATCAAAGTACAGTGGAGGGTGGTCTGCCGTGCACTTTGTTTTATTTTATCTGAGTGGAGCCTGGCCTGTGCAGTTACAATAAAGTATTGTGTTCCTTTCATTATAAATTCCGATTTACATGCATTTATAACGTAGCTCTGAGAGTTCAAGATGGGCTCCAATTTCCCAAGCGGCATCAGCCCAGGAGCAAGATTTAAAATGGCTTGTCTTTGTTACGGAATTCAACAAAGGGCAAGAATGAAATAGAAGTTTTCTTAACCGCGTGCCTTTTTTTCCTGATAAAATACATGTGATATTGAATGCAGCATTGCAAGTCATTTCTGTGTATTGCGTGCGGCAGGGCCCTTGAATATCATGTTAAAATAAAAGCTCGTATAATAATAAAACTCAGAATAGCCTCAAACCATCAATAGCAAAAACCTTACTTTCCTCTAAATCCAATAGCATAATAGCTTATGAAAAATTAAGATAAAGTGACATGTAAATTGCATATTGTAGCTTCTTAAAAATCTGTCTATAGGTATTAAAGAAAAATAATATGAACACATCCTTAGAGTAAAACACCAAGCTTGAATAAAGATTGTTTAATTCTAAGAGCAGCATTATTCTTCCATGAACTGAACCACAGCTATCTAAATTTGTGGTGCCCTACTTGCAAAGGGAATTAATCTGTGCTGAAGAGGCACAGATAACCAGACTCTGACCATGTTGGTAATTAGAAAATATAATGATCGGCCGGGCGCGGTGGCTCAAGCCTGTAATCCCAGCACTTTGGGAGGCCGAGACGGGCGGATCACGAGGTCAGGAGATCGAGACCATCCTGGCTAACACGGTGAAACCCCGTCTCTACTAAAAAATACAAAAAACTAGCCGGGCGCGGTGGCGGGCGCCTGTAGTCCCAGCTACTCCGGAGGCTGAGGCAGGAGAATGGCGTGAACCCGGGAGGCGGAGCTTGCAGTGAGCTGAGATCCGGCCACTGCACTCCAGCCTGGGCGGCAGAGCGAGACTCCGTCTCAAAAAAAAAAAAAAAAAAAGAAAATATAATGATCAAATCAGCAAAGAAAAATAAAGTCAACCAAATCTATTTCTTACGCTGAATTCCACATAATTACTTTAAAGGCCATGATAAAAAATACTAATGTGAATTCATAATAACTCTTTTAGGAATAGATTTCATATACAAAATCACTTAAAATATTATAAATTTCTCCTCTATTGATCTCAGTTATGAGAAACCAACACTTACACATCTGTTTGTCATCTTCGTGTCTGCCTTTCAAAAATATACGTTGAATGAATGTCCAAACTAACCAACATCGTCCAGCTGTTTTGGCTGCTGGATTGTTGGTAATACAAAGAACACTTTTAATTGCTGTTACACACTCATTTATGTTGAAGCACATTGTTACTTTCCTTTTCATCATCTCTTATTTACTCAGATATCTAAAATATATTTTAGAAGAATCATGCTGGTTATTTTTTAGCCCTGATGAAAACACAGATACACCTAGTTTTATTGTGCTTCAGTTTATTGCACTTCCCAAATACTGTATCTTTTTTACAAATCGAAGGTTTCTGGCAACCCTGTGTTGAGCAAGTCTATTGGTGCCATTTTTCCAACAGCATGTCCTCACATCATGTCTCTGTATCACATTTCAGCAACTCTCATGGTATTTCAAATGTTTTTATGATTGTTATATCTACTATGGGGATCTGTGATCAGTGATTCTTGATGTTAACATTGAAATCGTTTTGGGCACCACGACTGTGCCCATATGAGAGGGTGAACATAATTGATGCGCTGTGTGTTCTGATCGCTCCTTTGACTGGCTGATCCTCTGTCTCTCTCCCTCCCCTCGGGGCTCCCTATTCCCTGAGACACAATATTGAAATTAGGCCAATTAATAATTCTACAATGGCTTCTAAGTGTTCAAGGGAAAGGAAGAGTCACAAGTTTCTCATTTTATTTATTTATTTATTATTATAATTTTTTTTTTTTTTTTTTTTTTTTTTTTTTTTTTTTGGTGAGACCGAGATTTACTCTTGTTGCCCAGGCTGGAGTACAATGGCACGTTCTTGGCTCACTGCATCCTCTGCCTCACAGGTTCAAGTGATTCTCCTGCCTCAGCCTCCTGAGTAGCTGGGATTACAGGCATGTGGCACCATGCCTGGCTAATTTTGTATTTTTAGTAGAGACAGGGTTTCACCATGTTGCCCAGGCTGATCTCGAACTCCTGACCTCAGGTGGTCCACCTGTCTCTAACTTCCAAAGTGCTGGGATTACAGACGCGAGCCACTGCGCCCAACCAAGTATCCCATTTTAAATCAAAAGCCAGAAATTGTTAAGCTTAGCGAGGAAAGAGTGCCTAGTCAATCACTGCAGCAAACTTCACTGTTGTCTTATTTTAAACGACTGCCAGAGCTACTCCAGCCTTCAGCAACCACCATCCTGATTGGTCAGCAGCCATTGACATCGAAGCAAGACTCTCCACCAGCAAAAAGATTACAACTCAGTGAAAGTTTAGATGATCGTTAACATTTTTTAGCAATAAATTACTTTAAAATTAAGATGTGATTTTCATAGACATAGAATAATATAGTGTAATAGAGTACAAGATAGTGTGCACTGGAAAGTCAAAACATTTGTGCCGCTCATTTTATAGCAATATTCCTTTTATTGCAGGTCTCTGGAACCAAACCTACAATATCTCTGAGCTAGGCCTGCATATAATTTTTAATCCCAGAAAAAAAATCACTTATTTCATTTTGGAATTCAGACTCACTTATTGTACATGGATTAATTTTTTTTTAACAATTGATGGAGAAATGAAATTCTGAAAAATATAAATCTGTATCAAGGCAGTATTTTCCTATGAAACCAAAATACAGAATTCAGTTATGAGAAAAAAAAGCAAAGAGAGATTTAAAAACCCACATCTGTTCCTGGACACAGTCAGTGAGTTTAGCAGTGTTGTATATTCACACTCATTACATCGGCAAATGAATAAATGCAGAAATAACATCCGATTCTGTGTATGTAGGTAGCTGGATTGTCATTGTTCATCTTCTAATTCTGAGTAGTATCTGTTAACACAGCAGCAGACTATGTCTTTTTCAAATGTTGAAAAGACAGTTTTACTGCTTGGAATTAGGTTACTTTTCTACTATGCATAGTCTTTTCAAAACATCAAGCAGCAATATTACTGCTTGGAGAGTAATCGCCTACAGCATTGGAAATGTTTTGGAAAATGGACAGAAGAACGTCGCTTTTCCTGAAGCAGGACATCGCAGGGAGACACCCCAGCGGTGATTGTGAAGCACTTTGGCACCGTCACGGGCGTGGCAGAATGAATCAGGGTAGAGCCCTGCATGGCCTGAAAACACCATTTCTAACAATTTCACAATGAGTGGGCGTCCGTCCTCCCGGGGCCTTGGTTCCAGGGCTGTTCCTACCGCATTCTTCAAGCAGACGGGAGTCGTCCTGCCGCAGGAGAGGCTGCCCTGCCCTCAGCTCTCTCCCAGTAAAAGAAGAGACAGAGGTGATGGTCCTAGAGGCGCCCCTTCCCCAGTATGGGACTTAGCAGAGGGCGGGCCCAGCAGGTCTGAGAGGATTCAAAGGGACTGACAGGTAGGCGCAGCTGGGCTTCCGAACGCCTCCTGCTTTCCAAAAAGGCCTTTTACGCAGCCCTCCACCTTTTTCCAACAAGGCCCCCTACTGCATCAGGGCTCTTCCCGAATGACACGGCCACGTAGATGTTCCCTGGCCCTTACCCTGCGATTGTGCAGACCCTCAGTGAAGGGGCCCCTCTTAGGGGAAGCTGGTCAGGGTACTTGCTGACCTACCGTGGTCATCGGGCCTCCCCTGTGGTGTGAGCAGACAACCGCGGAAGCCGGTTACTGCTCTACAGGCGGCCTTGCCCTGTTCGCGTCTGCACCACCGGGGTGTGCTCCCGTCCCACAGACACGATGCAAGGCAGCTAATAATCCTATCTACCATATCTCTTGAAACTCTTTTTTATGTGTTACTATAAGTTTTTTCCCTGAGTACAGGGTCACACACCTGTAATCCCAGCACTTTGGGAGGTTGAGGCAGACAGATCACTTGAGGTCAGGAGTTGGAGACCAGCCTGGGCAACATGATGAAACCCCATTTCTACTAAAAATAGAAAACTTTGCCGGGCGCAGTGGCTCACGCCTGTAATCCCAGAACTCTGGGAGGCCAATGTGGATGGATCACTTAAGACTGAGGTTGAGATCAGCCTAGGCTACAGAGCAAGACCTTGCCTCTACAAAAAAATAAAAATTAAAACAAACAAACAAGTAGCCAGGCGAAGCTGAGGCAGGAGGATCACTTGAACCCCGGGAGTTGAAGCTGCAGAGAACTGTAATGGTGCCACTGCACTCCAGCCTGGGCACAGAGTGGGACAATCTCTTAAAAATAAAAAATAAGAATTCTTTTTAATTATTATATTTCAAGTTCTAGGGTACATTGCACAATATGCAGGTGTGTTACATATGTATACATGTGCCATGTTGGTGTGCTGCCCCCATTAGCTCATCATTTACATCATTTACATGAGGTATATATTCTAATGCTATCCCTCCCCACTTCCTCCACCCCACATCAGGCCCCGGTGTGTCATGTTCCCCTTCCTGTGTCCAAGTGTTCTCATCGTTCAATTCCCACCTATGAGTGAGAACGTGCGGTATTTGGTTTTCTGTTCTTGTGATAGTTTGCGGAGAATGATGGTTTCCAGCTGCATCCATGTCCCTACAAAGGACATGAACTTATCCTTTTTTATGGCTGCATAGTATTCCATGGTGTATAGGTGCCAGATTTTCTTCATCCAGTCTGTCACTGATGGACATCTGGGTTGGTTCCAAGTCTTTGTTATTGTGAGTAGTGCCGCAATAAACATACGTGTGCATGTGTCTTTATAGCAGCATGATTTATAATCTTTGGGTGTATACCCAGTAATGGGATGGCTGGTTTAAATGGTATTTCTAGCTCTAGATCCTTGTGGAATCCCACACTGTCTTCCAAAATGGTTGAACTAGTTTACAGTCCCACCAACAGTGTAAAAGTGTTCCTATTTCTCCACATCCTCTCCAGCACTTATAGTTTCCTGATTTTTTAATGATCACCATTCTAACTGGTGTGAGATGGTATCTCATTGTGGTTTTGATTTGCATTTCTCTGATGGCAAGTGATGATGGGCATTTTTTCATTTGTCTGTTGGCTGCATAAATGCCTTCTTTTGAGAAGTGCCTGTTCATATCCTTTGCCCACTTTTTGATGGGGTTGTTTTTTTCTTGTAAATTTGTTTGAGTTCTTCGTAGGTTCTGGATATTAGCCCTTTGTCAGATGAGGAGATTGCAAAAATTTTCTCCCATTCTGTAGGTTGCCTGTTCACTCTGATGGTAGTTTCTTTTGCTGTGCAGAAGCTCCTTAGTTTAATTAGATCTGATTTGTCAATTTTGGCTTTTGTTGCCATTCCTTTTGATGTTTTAGACACAAAATCCTTACCCATGCCTGTGTCCTGAATGGTATTACCTAGGATTTCTTCTAGGGTTTTTATGGTTTTAGGTCTAACATTTACGTCGCTAATCCATCTTGAATTAATTTTTGAATAAGGTGTAAGGAAGGGATTCAGTTACAGCTGGCTACTTATGGCTAGTCAGTTTTCCCAGCACCATTTATTAAATAGGGAATCCTTTCCCTATTTCTTGTTTGTGTCAGGATTGTCAAAGATCAGATGGTTGTAGATGTGTGGTATTATTTCTGAGGGCTCTGTTCTGTTCCATTGGTCTATATCTCTGTTTTGCTACCTGTACCATGCAGTTTTGGTTACTGTAGCCTTGTAGTATAGTTTGAAGTCAGGTAGTGTGATGCCTCCAGCTTTGTTCTCTTGGCTTAGGATTGTCTTGGCAATGTGGGCTCTTCTTTAGTTCCATATGAACGGTAAAGCAGTTTTTTCCAATTCTGTAAAGAAAGTCATTGGTAGCTTAATGGGGATGGCATTGAATCTATAAATTACGTTGGGTAGTATGGCCATTTTCAAGATACTGATTCTTCCTATCCATGAGCATGGAATGTTCTTCCATTTGTTTGTGTCCTCTTTGATTTCACTGAGCAGTGGTTTGTAGTTCTCCTTGAAGAGGTCCTTCACATCCCTTGTAAGTTGGATTCCTAGATATTTTATTCTCTTTGAAGCTATTGTGAATGGGAGTTCACTCATTATTTGGCTCTCTGTTTGTCTGTTATTAGTGTATAAGAATGCTTGTGATTTTTGCACATTGATTTTGTATCCTGAGACTTTCCTGAAGTTGTTTATCAGCTTAAGGAGATTTTGGGCTGAGACAGTGGGGTTTTCTAAATATACAGTCACGTCATCTGCAAACAGGGACAATTTGACTTCCTCTTTTCCTAATTGAATATTCTTTATTTCTTTTTCCTCCCTGATTCCCCTAGCCAGAACTTCCAACACTATGTTGAATAGGAGTGATGAGAGAGCTCATCCCTGTCTTGTGCCAGTTTTCAAAGGGAATACTTCCAGTTTTTGCCCATTCAGTATGATATTGGCTGTGGGTTTGTCATAAATAGCTCTTATTATTTTGAGATACATTCCATCAATACCGAAATTATTGAGAGTTTTTAGCATGAAGGGCTGTTGAATTTTGTCAAAGGCCTTTTCTGCATCTATTGAGATAATCACGTGGTTTTTGTCTTTGGTTCTGCTTATATGCTGGATTACATTTATTGATTTGTGTGTGTTGAACCAGCCTTGCATCCCAGGGATGAAGCCCACTTGATCATGGTGGATAAACTTTTTGATTTGCTGCTGGATTTGGTTTGCCAGTATTTTATCGAGGATTTTTGCATCAGTGTTCATCAGGGATATGGGTCTAAAATTCTTTTTTGTTGTTGTTGTGTCTCTGCCAGGCTTTGGTATCAGGATGATGTTGGCCTCATAAAATGAGTTAGGGAGGATTCCCTCTTTTTCTATTGATTGGAATAGTATCAGAAGGAATGGTACCAGCTCCTCCTTGTACATCTGGTAGAATTTGGCTATGAATCCATTTGGTCCTGGACTTTTTTTGGTTGGTAGGCTATTAATTATTGCCTCAGTTTCAGAGCTTGTTATTGGTCTATTCAGGGATTCAAAATCATCCTGGTTTAGTCTTGGGAGAGTGTTAAGTGTCCAGGAATTTATCCATTTCTTCTAGGTTTTCTAGTTTATTTGTGTAGAGGTGTTTATAATATTCTCTGATGGTAGTTTGTATTTCTGTGGGGTCAGTGGTGATATCCTCTTCATCATTTTTTTATTGCATCTATTTGATTCTTCTCTCTTTTCTTCTTTATTAGTCTTGCTAGCAGTCTGTCAATTTTGTTGATCTTTTCAAAAAACCAGATCCTGGATTCATTGATTTTTTTGAAGGGTTTTTTGTGTCTCTATCACCTTCAATTCTGCTCTGATCTTAGTTATTTCTTGCCTTCTGCTAGCTTTTGAATGTGTTTGCTCTTGCTTCTCTAGTTCTTTTAATTGTGATGTTAGGGTGTCAATTTTTTATCTTTCCTTCTTTCTCTTGTGGGCATTTAGTGATACAAATTTTCCTCTACAGACTGCTTTAAATGTGTCTCAGAGATTCTGGTTATGTTGTATCTTTGTCCTCATCGGTTTCAAAGAACATCTGTATTTCTGCCTTCGTTTCGTTATGTACCCAGTAGTCATTCAGGAGCAGGTTGTTCAGTTTCCATGCAGTTGTGCAGTTTTGAGTGAGTTTCTTAATCCTGAGTTCTAGTTTGATTGCACTGTGGTCTGAGAGACAGTTTGTTATAATTTCTGTTCTTTTACATTTGCTGAGGAGTGCTTTACTTCCAACTATGTGGTCAATTTTGGAATAAGTGTGATGTGGTGCTAAGAAGAATGTATATTCTGTCAATTTGGGGTGCAGAGTTCTGTAGATGTCTATTAGGTCCTCTTGCTGCAGAGCTGAGTTCAATTCCTGTATATCCTTGTTAAGTTTCTGTCTCGTTGATCTGTCTAATGTTGACAATGGGGTGTTAAAATCTCCCATTTTTATTGTGTGGGAGTCTAAGTCTCTTTGGCTTGCTTTATGAATCTGCGTGCTCCTTCATTGGGTGCATATATATTTAGGATAGTTAGCTCTTCTTGTTGAATTGATCCCTTTACCATTATGTAATGGTCTTCTTTGTCTCTTTTGATCTTTGTCGGTTTAAAGTCTGTTTTATCAGAGACTAGGATTGCAACCCCTGCTTTTTTTGTTTTCCATTTGCTTGGTAGATTTTCCTCTATCCCTTTATTTTGAGACTATGTGGGTCTCTGCATGTGAGATGGGTCTCCTGAATACAGCACACTGATGGGTCTTGGCTGTTTATCCAATTTACCAGTCTGTGTCTTTTAACTGGGACATTTAGCCCATTTACATTTAAGGTTAATATTGTTATGTGTGAATATGATCCTGTCATTATGATGTTAGCTGGTTTTTTGCTTGTTAGTTGATGCAGTTTCTTCCTAGCATTGATGGTCTTTACATTTTGGCATGTTTTTGCAGTGTCTCATACCGGTTGTTCCTTTCCATGTTTAGTGCTTCCTTCAGCAGATCTTGTAGGGCAGGCCTGGTGGTGACAAAATCTCTAAGCATTTTCTTGTCTGTAAAGAATTTTATTTCTCCTTCACTTATGAAACTTAGTTTGGCTAGATATGAAATTCTGGGTTGAAAATTCTTTTCTTTAAGAATGTTGAATATTGGCCCCCACTTTCTTCTGGCTTGTAGAGCTTCTGCCAAGAGATCTGCTGTTAGTCCGATGGGCTTCCCTTTGTTGGTAACCCGACCTTTCTCTCTGGCTGCCCTTAACATTTTTTCCTTCATTTCAACTTTGTTGAATCTGACAATTATGTATCTTGGAGTTGCTCTTCTTTGTGGCATTCTCTGTATTTCCTGAATTTGAATGTTGGCCTGCCTTGCTAGATTGGGGAAGTTCTCCTGGATAACATCCTGCAGAATGTTTTCCAACTTGGTTCCATTCTCCGCATCACTTTCAGGTACACCAATCAGACTTTGATTTGGTCTTTTCACATAGTCCCATATTTCTTGGATGCTTTGTTCATTTCTTTTTACTATTTTTTCTCTAAACTTTTCTCTTCTCACTTCATTTCATTCATTTGATATTCAATCACTGATACCCTTTCTTCCAGTTGATTGAATCTCTTACTGAAGCTTGTGAATTTGTCACGTAGTTCTCATGCCATGGTTTTCAGCTCTATCAGGTCATTTGAGGATGTATCTACATCCGATATTCTAGTTAGCCTTTTTCTAACCTTTTTCAAAGTTTTTCGCTTCTTTGTGATGGGTTCAAACTTCCTCCTTTAGCTCGGAGAAGTTTGATCATCTGAAGCCTTCTTCTCTCAACTCGTTAAAGTCATTCTATGTCCAGCTTTGTTCCATTGCTGGCAAGGAGCTGCGTTCCTTTGGAGGGGCAGAGGCCCTCTGATTTTTAGAATTTTCAGCTTTTCTGCTCTGTTTTTTCCCCATCTTTGTGGTTTTATCTGCCTTTGGTCTTTGGTGATGGTGATCTACAGATGGAGTTTTGGTGTGGATGTCCTTTCTGTTTGTTAGTTTTCCTTCTAACAGTCAGGACCCTCAGCTGCAGATCTGTTGGAGTTTGCTGGAGGTCCACTCCCGACCCTGTTTGCCAGAGTATCAGCAGCGGAGGCTGCAGTAGAGTGAATATTGCTGAACAGCCAATGTTGCTGCATGATCATTCCTCTGGAAGCTTTGTCTCAGAGGTGTACCCGGCCATGTGAGGTGTCAGTCTGCCCCTACTGGGGGAGTGCCTCCCAGTTAGGCTACTCGAGGGTCAGGGACCCACTTGAGCAGGCAGTCTGTCCATTCTCAGATCTCAAGCTCTGTGCTGGGAGAATCACTACTCTCTTCAAAGCTGTCAGACAGGAACATTTAAATCTGCAGAGGTTTCTGCTGCCTTTTATTTGGCTATGCCCTGTCCCTAGAGGTGGAGTCTACAGAGGTAGTCAGGCCTCCTTGAGCTGTGGTGGGCTCCACCCAGTTCGAGCTTCTGGGACACTTTGTTTACCTACTCAAGCCTCAGCAATTGTGGGAGCTCCTCCCCCAGGTTTGCTGCTGCCTTGCAGTTAGATCTCAGACTGCTGTGCTAGCAATGAGGGAGGCTCCGTGGGTGTGGGACCCTCCGATCCAGGTGCAGGATATAATCTCCTGGTGTGCCGTTTACTAAGAACCTTGGAAAAGCACAGTTATTAGGGTGGAAGGGACTCGATTTTCCAGGTGCTGTGTGTCATGGTTTCCCTTGGATAGGAAAGGGAATTCCTTTACCCCTTGCACTTCCTGGGTGAGGTGATGCCTCACCCTGCTTCAGCTCTCTCGGTGGGCTGCACCCACTGTCCTGCCTCCACTGTCTGACAAACCCCAGTGAGATGAACCCAGTACCACAGTTGGAAATGCAGAAATCACCGATCTTCTGTGTCGCTCACGCTGGGAGCTGTATCCTGGAGCTGTTCCTATTTGGCCATCTTGGAATCTGCCTCAAGAATTCTTTTAAATACAGTTTACAGGCCAGGAGTGGTGGCTCATGCTTGTAATCCCAGCACTTTGGGAGGCTGAGGCAGGCAGATCACGAGGTCCATGTTCGAGACCATCCTGGCTAACACAGTGAGACCCTGTCTCTACTAAAATTACAAAAAAATTAGCCGGACGTGGTGGCATTTGTCTGTAGTCCCAGCTACTTGAAAGGCTGAGGCAGGAGAATTGCTTGAACCCAGGAGGTGGAGGTTGCAGTGAGCCAAGATCCCACCACTGCACTCCAGCCTGGGTGACAGAGCAAGACTCCATCTCAAATCAAAAACATAAACAAAATTAACACTATGTTGTAAAAAAACAGAACCTGACTAAGCAAAGGAGGGGTAATTTTGTATCTGTACACCTAGACCCAGGGTATTTAGCTAGGTGATTAACAAAGAAAGACTTCCTAATTACCATTATCTTTATTCCCTGAGACAATGCTTCTTTTCTATCAAAACTCACTGCATGCATAAGAACAATGACTTCACTCTTTTGAATCTGAGTTTTTTGTTTGAAAACTGAGATTCATAATTCTTAGTTTATGTTTCACTGCTTTTGGAAAAATAAATAAAATCTTTTAAAAGTTCATATAGTGCCTGGCATAGAATAGTAACCTGATGAATGTTACATACATTCACCTTTTTTTGTGACTTTTTCTTACATAATATTTGTTAATCAAGAAATCTCTGGTGATTTAAACTTAAAGATGTTTTAAATGGATATAGTCCATAATGAAAATATGTTTCTTGACATTTTTATCTACCTAAGACATGCTTCATCCAATTGGCATCAAAAGCACAGAGGAATTCTGAGATCTGGCAAGATTTTACACAATTTAAATGTTTAATACATTATTTTTTAAAAAGCGGGACTCTTCATTTTGTATTTATTCTCACTTTTCACTGATGCCCAAACATATTCCTTTGGCACATAATGGTAATTCACTTCAATTAATCTTAGCAGATTTAGAAGCTCCAGCTCTTGCCATTGCTATGTTTCCATTCAGCTGGGAACTGCATTATAACGGTGTTTAAAGGCTTCATTTTTAATCAACTCTGCCAGACTACTCAAGTGCTCTTAAGACTTTATTTTCTCAAAGTCAAAATGCACAGTATTCCAAGGATATAATGAGAACAACTGTCAAAAGATAGTTTTCCTGATTTGGACCATGGTCCTCTTGACCCAACTTTATTTATTTATTTTTTTATTATACTTTAAGTTCTAGGGTATATGTGCATAACGTGCAGGTTTGTTACATATGTATACATGTGCCGTGTTGCTGTGCTGCACCCATTAACTCATCATTTACATTAGGTATATCTCCTAATGCTCCCCCCTCCCACCACACAGTGGGACCCGGTGTGTGATGATCCCCTTCCTGTGTCCAGGTGATCTCATTGTTCAATTTCCACCTATGAGTGAGAACATGCGGTGTTTGGTTTTCTGTTCTTGTGATAGTTTGCGGAGAATGATGGTTTCCAGCTGCATCCATATCCCTACAAAGGACATGAACTCATCCTTTTTTATGGCTTCATAGTATTCCATGGTGTATATGTGCCACATTTTCTTAATCCAGTCTGTCACTGATGGACATTTGGGTTGATTCCAAGTCTTTGCTATTGTGAATAGTGCTGCAATAAACATAAGTGTGCATGGGTATTTATAGCAGAATGATTTATAATCCTTTGGGTATACCCCCAGTAGTGGGATGGCTGGGTCAAATGGGTCAAGGATCTAGTTCTAGATCCTTGAGGAATCACCATACTGTTTTCCACAATGGTTGAACTAGTTTACAGTCCCACCAACAGCGTAAAAGTGTTCCTATTTCTCCACATCCTCTCCAGCACCTGTAGTTTCCTGATTTTTTAATGACTGCCATTCTAACTGGTGTGAGATGGTATCTCATTGTGGTTTTGATTTGCATTTCTCTGATGGCAAGTGATGATGAGCATTTTTTCATGTGTCTGTTGGCTGTATGAATGTCTTCTTTTGAGAAATGTCTGTTCATATCCTTTGCCCACTTTTTGATGGGGCTGTTTGTTTTTAACTTCTAAATTTGATTGAGTTCTTTATAGGTTCTGGATATTAGCCCTTCGTCAGATGAGCAGATTGCAAAAAATTTCTCCCATTCTGTAGGATGCCTGTTCATTCTGATGGTAGTTTCTTTTGCTGTGCAGAAGCTGTTTAGTTTAATTAGATCCTATTTGTCAATTTTGCCCTTTGTTGCCATTGCTTTTGGTGTTTTAGACATGAAGTCCTTGCCCATGCCTATGTCCTGAATGGTATTACCTAGGCTTTCTTCTAGGGTTTTTATGGTTTTAGGTCTAACATTTAAGTCTGTAATCCATCTTGAATTAATTTTCATATAAGGAGTAAGGAAAGGATCCAGTTTCAGCTTTCTGCTTATGGCTAGTCAGTTTTCCCAGCACCATTTATTAAATAGGGAATCCTTTCCCTATTTCTTGTGTTTGTCAGGTTTGTCAAAGATCAGATGGCTGTAGATGTGTGGTATTATTTCTGAGGGCTCTGTTCTGTTCCATTGGTCTATGTCTGTTTTGGTACCAGTATCATGCTGTTTTGGTTACTGTAGCCTTGTAGTATAATTTGAAGTCAGGTAGCGTGATGCCTCCAGCTTTGTTCTTTTGGCTTAGGATTGTCTTGGCAATGTGGGGTCTTTTTTGGCTCTGTATGAACTTTAAAACAGGTTTTTCCAATCCTGTGAAGAAAGTCATTGACAGCTTAATGGGGATGGCATTGAATCTATAAATTACCTTGGGCAGTATGGCCATTTTCACGATATTGATTCTTCCTATCCATGAGCATGGTATGTTCTTCCATTTGTTTGTGTCCTCTTTGATTTCACTGAGCAGTGGTTTGTAGTTCTCCTTGAAGAGGTCCTTTACATCCCTTGTAAGTTGGATTCCTAGGTATTTTATTCTCTTTGAAGCTATTGTGAATGGGAGTTCATTCATGATTTGGCTCTCTGTTTGTCTATTACTGGTGTATAAGAATGCTTGTGATTTTTGCACATTGATTTTGTATCCTGAGACTTTCCTGAAGTTGTTTATCAGCTTAAGGAGATTTTGGGCTGAGACAGTGGGGTTTTCTAAATATACAGTCACATCATCTGCAAACAGGGACAATTTGACTTCCTCTTTTCCTAATTGAATATTCTTTATTTCTTTTTCCTCCCTGACTGCCCTAGCCAAAACTTCCAACACTATGTTGAATAAGAGTGGTGAGAGAGCACATCCCTGTCTTGTGCCGGTTTTCAAAGGGAATGCTTCCAGTTTTTGCCCATTCAGTATGATATTGGCGGTGGGTTTGTCATAAATAGCTCTTATAATTTTGAGATACATTCCATCAATATCGAATTTATTGAGAGTTCTTAGCATGAAGGGCTGTTGAATTTTGTCAAAGGCCTTTTCTGCATCTATTGAGATAATCATGTGGTCTTTGTCTTTGGTTCTGTTTATATGCTGGATACGCAAATCCATAAACCTGACCCAACTTTCAATCTCAAGATTTTACTGTGGATGTTTTTATTGTGGATGTTGTTCAAAACATTGATGTAAATGCTGAAAATGAATACAAAGGGCATTATGGCCTATTTGTATAGATTTGAGTGTCAGAAAACACTTTATAGAATACTAAGTTTTTGCAAACGACTTGGCTGACAGCAAAACAGTAATTTAAAACTTTAAAGCCTCCCTTTCCTTACTTTATAAAGCAGGATCAATAATACTTTCTCCTGAGAATGAGCGTGTGACAAACACCTGATAAGGTAGGTAAGGAACTCAGCATACTTCACTGGCAAATATTCATTCTTGTCCATTCTTGATTTCCCTAGATTTCCTTTTTCTAGAAGCATGCTGAGCCATACTTACCCTCTGGACTGAGGCCTGCATGCTAATGGGAGATGGCATCTGAAGGCCTTTATCTGGGGACTGTACTTCCCTTCCTCTTCAGTCTGCTCCAGACTCAGATGTCCCTCACTTTTATAAGCCAAAAATCAAATAAAAGTCCCCCAAGTGACTGAAAGGATCCCCTCTCAATGAAGGAGATTCGAAAGAAACCCGTGACACTAGTTCAGGTCATGACAGGAAGGGTGGGGTGGGGGTCAAACATACCTCACTGTGCCCTCTCTCTTATGAAGTTCAGGTACAAGTGACCAGCATTAACATTAAAACAGAGATCCTAAGACTGACAGAACAGACGCTCTGTAACGATAAGATACCAGCTCCAACCTGACTCAGATATAAAGATCACATGACAGGTTACAGGCCTAAAAGAAATAAAAGTATTTTACTCCAAAGTATATTTCTTTGACATATTTTGGAATGGCCATGAAAGCCATCTCTTATAGGGAAAATTTACATTCCGTAGAGAATTCTCTACCCTTTCCAGGTATTTTCCTGACCTAGAAGAGAAAACTAAGAGTCTGACACATTTTAAGGTCTGATAAGACATTTACCATCTATTCTTTCTGAAGCCTACAACCTGGAGGCCTTTTCTACATGACAAGTACCTTGGTTTTCATGACCACCCCCGTACCCATCTTAAACCCAAGCATTTCTCTGCTGATTTCAACTCTTTAGGCAAAGCTTAGCTCTTTCAACCAAGTGCCAATCAGGAAATCTTTGGATCCATCTATGACTTGTAAGCCCAATCCCCGCTTTGACATGTCCAGCCTTTCCGGGCTGGACCAATGTGTACCTTCCATGTATGGATTTATGTCTTTGCTTGTAACTTCTTTTCTCCTAAATTGTATGAAACCAAGCTGTAATCCAGCCACCTTGGGCACATGTTCTCAGGGTCTCTTGAGGCTGTGTCATGGGTCATGGTCCTCACATTTGTTTTAGAATAAACCTCTTCAAATATTTTACAGAGTTTATTTTTTCATCAACACTCTTTTATATTTGATGATTTTACATTTACAATTCTGTCTGATCTTGGAAATATACCATGGGTTATCAGACTATAATACTAAAAACGTAAGAAAACAGCATGTTTTCTACTGAAGGAAGCTATACTGTTGTTTATTTCACAAATTGTTCCAGATGTTCAACCTTTTCTTCTTAGTATTTAAGAAAGGTGTTCTTAGGAAAAGATTTTTGGCAAAAATGTTCTACTCTTCTTTCAGAGCTTATATTGCTCTCTATATCTATCTTTTTCTTTTTCTATTTATCTATCTATTATCTATCTATCTTTTACAGACAGAGAAAAGAGAACAAATGTGTAAAGTTAAGTAAATGTACAAACCAGTATGTATTCATATTGTTCATGGGTTCCATATTCCCACATATGTAACTAATTTATAAATCCCTAATTTTGCATGCCTTTTAATCACAATTTGCAACTATGTTTTTAGTTTTTTATCTTACATTTTATCATTGATTGCAAACTAGAGTTCATTCTAAATTTCTTCATGTATCCGGTGAAATATTTTTATCTTTGAAAATATACACTAATTGTATGAAAACTACATTTCTTGTTCTTGTATCAACACTTCAGCTACTCATATTCAACTTTATGTGAAATAAGGCAAATCTGACTAAGTATTTAAATAATTGATGAAGATGAAATTGTTCCTGAAACGAATATGTTCTCTGTATGTCAAGTGTGTCTAAGCAGCATTCCTCAGTATTTCTCTGTCTTTTGAAGTTTGAAAATTCTGAATTAGGTTTACAAAGGCAGTTTATGAGGTAGCGACCCCATGTCTCAGTGTACTCAGAACAGCATTACTTTCTTGATCCACGAATGGATCTTCCTTGTTTTCTTCAAAGTCTGAAAAATAATTACACATTGACATATTATTTGTGTTCACACCTCCTTCTTCAAAATGACATTTTCAAAAGCAAACTGAATTCACAAGAGGTATGAACTGGAAAACATCCAGGTACATTTAGGCAAATTCTATAGAAAAGCGCCTGCCAGACACATAAAGTTCCTATTGGGAGAAGTAGAATATGAATATGGGAAGATAAATTAAGGATATAGTTGGAAGCCTTACATTCCATGTTATGAAGTATATAGCTTAGTTTTTAGAAGTAGAGTGATGTTACTATACATTAACAGTTTAATTTGTTGAGCCGTTTTTGAGAGCTAAATATTTCAAATGTTTATTTCACTTAATAGGAAAATTAAAATTAAAGTTTTGCTTCAGTAGGTTATAAAGGAAGTGAAGAATGAGATATAACTAAGAAGTGCAAAGGTTAGGCCTAGATAGCTGAAGAGGAATACTTGGCTGCAAGGTTACTGCCGTATGGTTTTAATGTTCTAGTGTCCCCCCAAAATTCATATGACAGGACCTAATACCTAATATGAGAATATTAAGATATGGAGCCCTTGTGAAGTGATAATTCATAAGGGCTGCACTCTCATGGATGGGATTAAAGCCCTTGTAAAGGAAGCTCAAGCACACATCGTTACCCCCTTCTGCCATATGAGGATGCAGAAAGAAGGTACCATCTATGAAGCAGAGGTGTCTCACTGGACACTGAATTTCCTGGTGCCTTGATCTTGAACTTCCCAGCCTCCAGTACTGAAAATAATACATTTCTGTTGTTTATAAATTGCCTAGGCTAAGGCATTTTGTTATAGCAGCCCAAATGGACAATATATCTACCATAATGCTAAATTAAAAGGGAATGACAATGCATGTTATAATCTAAAGAGATAAATCTACTTTTTGGCTAGGCGTGGTGGCTCACACCTGTAATCCTAGCACAGGAGGATCACTTGAGGCCAGGAGTTCAAGACCAGCCTGGGCAATACTGCAAGATCCTGTCTCTAATTTATAAAAAAAGAAATGACTTTTTATTAGAAGTACAAGGAATGTACCATCGACTCTGAACAACTGAGTTATATATACAAAGGCCAACATTTATTTGAGCCTCAGGACGAACTAGAATCTGGACTTCTAATTCTCACTGGTGCTTGCTTTCTTTTTCTTTTTCTTTCTTTCTTTCTTTTTTTTTTTTTTTTTTTTTTGTATTCTGGTTTAATTCTTGTTTCTTGCTGAGGAGGATTTCTTTACCATAACATACAGAATATGTCCATCAACCATTCCTGTATTTTTCATCTTATGGCTTCAAGCACTAGACATACAAGCTTACTCTCTTGTCTCACTTCCAAAACTCCCAGAGCCAGAGATGGGTTTTCAGTGTCACATGAAGCTAGTGTGACATGGATGCTCTGATAACACTAAATACATATTTAAGAAGTGGGAGATGAACATGTAAGAAAGAGGTTTATATTGACATATATCTCCACTACAAGCAATCATGGGCATGATAAGCCCAGACACACATTGTACGATTCATTTAAGAAATATTTACTGGCCGGGCACAGCGACTCACGCCGGTAGTCCCAGCACTTTGGGAGGCCGAGGCAGGCAGATCATCTGAGGTCAGGAGTTTGGAATCAGTCTGGCCAATACGGTGAAACCCCGTCTCTACTAAAAATACAAAAATTAGCCGGGTGTGGTGCTGGGAGCCTATAATCCCTGCTACTTGGGAGGCTGAGGCAGGAGAATTACTTGAACCCAGGAACTGGAGATTACAGTGAGCCGAGATCGCACCATTGCACTCCAGCCTGGGTGACAGAGTAAGACTCCATTTAAAAAAAAAAAAAAGAAAGAAAGAAATATTTACTGAGTGACTATTATGTCACATACTATGATAGGTAATGGGTATACCACACTACATAAGACAGAATCCCTGGCACAGCATATATTATATTTAAAAATAACACTGGATTATGTCTATACTTAATTTTTAGGGCTGTGAGAATTAAATGAGTTTATATATTTAAGGCATTTTAAGTGCCTGCCACAGTAAATACACTTCATGTGATAGCTATTAGTGTAGGCATTAATATCAAATGGCCAAATGTTCAGCAAAAGAAATTTCTCTCTCCTATGAGCCTGGAGAGATTCTGAGAGATCTCAAGTGGCTTCAGCCTGTACTACCAAGGCAATCATTTCTAATCAACAATCTTTTAGTTACCAGGGAAGGAAAATTGAATCAAGTCATTTTACATTAAAAGGTGAAATTGTCTACCCATTTAACACATTGTGGGATGTTTTATGTATTGGTAGGAATCTTTGTTTATAATAAACGGAAATGCACTTCAGAGAACTTGAGCGATGTGGGTACTTGGGAGACATGGGGTTCTTATAACTAAGAAAAAGGGCCGCTGAAGAATAAGAATTCAGAAAGACCCAGAGCAGAACATAAAATCTGGGTAGCCAAGCTGGTGGGCAGGTTCTTGAGGGACTGGCATGCATCAGATTGAGTCAACCTGGCCCCTGTTGCTGCTGGTGTCTCAGCCTGAGGTGCAGGCCTCTAAAGGGAGGAATCGGGTTCGCACAGCACCCCATCCATGTGCCTCCCTGGTGGCCAGGGCCCCTCAGTGGAATCGGTTCCCAAGAATATGTTGAGTAGCTGGGGCAAAAGTAGGAAATTTTATACTTTCTAGAAAAAAAGAAAATGATTTTGGAGCAAGAAAGTGAGAAATATCTAGTATAAAATATGAAGACTCGATGTCTGAGATTTCTGAAGGTCCTGTAGATTATATAAGAAAGAATATACTATAATAACATCTAATTCTTTTTTCAAGCATATTCTAAATAATGCCATTCTGCAATATTCCTAAACCACAATTATTGGTGGTTAATATTTTTACTTTTTATTTTTAAGAGCTGTCCTTTTAGAAACACAAAAATAACTAAATTGTAACCTAAATGTTTTATCTCTGCTACCTATGTCTCTAAGGACACAATCTGAATGACTCTTAAACAGAATGAAGATCTGGGTGAATAATTTATATGTGGAAATAAAAGCAAAATCATTTTTCACAGTGCAATCTATATTAAACGTATGTTATTATTGGTAAGACACACCAATTGTCACTACTCTGTATGAAAACAGGTTTTAGATCCTTTTATAATATCTCTTACTATGAGGCTGTCATTTTTCAAAACAAAACCAAAGAAAATGGATAAAAAAAAGTGTATGTTCACTTGCAAACTTCAAGTGCAGTCCAGATCCTGAAGTGGGTTAAGTGTGTTTTCCCTTCTATCACCTAGAATATGTTCCCTCAATAACCATTAGCAGATGTTACTTAGTATTCACACTTAGCAGTTCTTCTGAAAAATGATGGTTTTAGTGTTTTCCATTTCACTGGAATTCCCATTATATATCTGCAAGAAAATGTAAACTCCTGTGTCATGATAGATGACTCAGTCAATCAACATTAAGCACTTACGCACTCAGAAAAGAAACTGAGTTCATACTTGGGTAGAGATGGAAGGACTTGCCAGCCCAGTGAGTGATCATCAAATCCGTCTCTGTCTCCCTAATGCCAGGACTCAGAAAGGAGATATTGACCCATAACTTTTCCCACTCCAGACGCAGACAAAGGTGGTTTCAAGACGGGATGTGCATACCCAAGTTTTCATGTTTCTTCTTTTTGTATTCAGTTGAATAACGCATACTGTGTCCCTTATCGCAATAGCAAAACAGCATTTAAAGAGTACACAGATCCCCAGGCATGAGCAAAGTTAGCCTTTAAGGTGCCATAAAATATATATGGCTCCAGACATTTAAAGTGTCCCTGGGGTAAGAAAAAATGCAGAGCAGGATTAAAACCATTCACTGAATCCTGAACATTTCTCTCCTGTCTGCATGCCATTGCTCTGTCAGGGTTTCACACCCCACAGTTCTGCTCCAGTTCCTGGGTCCTGAGGTCAAGTCAGAAAGGTCAAAATTACAGAGGAAACTTATATGATGCAGAATAAATACAGTAGTTGATCAATAAAATTTATTGAGAATCTACTCTGCCAGACTGTAATAAAAGAAGGAGCTATGACCTTCTTACAGTTAATGGGCCAACAGGAAAGACAAGCTGAAAACTATACAATGGCAAACTGTAATGCAACAATAAATAACGTAGACTTCTGTTTACATATCCTATCTCCAGGGCATACACAAGGACAATCATCTGGTGCAACAGAGGGATAACTTTACCCCATTGGAAGCAATGAGGCATTGTGTCACAGAGGAGCCGAGATTTAAGGATGGTCAGAAATTAACTAGGCGAGCTAGTTTGAGAAAAAGAATTCTGGCGAGTGGGAAGTGCATGCATGGGGTTATGAATACAGAAGACAACAATGAACATAAAGCCTTTGTAGAAAAAACAAAAACAAAAG